>NC_141691.1:225657097-226257097 GCF_964263255.1 Lissotriton vulgaris | reverse complement strand
AAATACTTTATTGCATAAGGTTTATTAAAACCATCACAATTTAATAACACACAAGTTTAAAGAACATACAAATTCCATAGCGTGATAAAACTTTCAAAACGTAAAAGCAATCTTTCAGTAATTTAAAAAAATAGTCCAAGTACTTAATCAGATTACAAGAGAGCTTAATTTTTACCACTCAGGCTCAGAATCTGCACCCGCCTGCACGACCTAACATTTTGTATGTGCTTCAAGCAACACTGAGCATATGCATATGATGTGCAACAATGACTCTTCAATGCAGCCACAGAGTCTGCATTTTCTGTCTACCCAGCTGCGTTGCCATGCAGGGATAAAGTATTTTGATGGAAAATTACCCATTCTTAGTAATAAGAATTTGCGCTGCAAGTAAATGTAAAACTTAATTTTTAGATATTGTTGCGCAACAAGCAAAGTATAGGAATTTAAAACAATCCAAACATGAGTTTTTTTAGCTAAAACCGCTTTATCAAATCGTTGTGAGGGTAGTTTTCCCTTTCGATTTGGAGTGGGAGACAGTCGTAGACCAAAGTTCATCCAGACCCAACTCAGTTAATGGAGATTCAAAAAATTTGCGCCAAGGGTTGTCGAGTCTGAGATGCACCATTTCCTGCCATATATGGTAGTCTGGAGTACTTTCTAGTGCCTCCCTCATCCTTTTGCAGAACTTAATATAGGCCCCTCGCCAGGCTAACTTCTGTGACACAAGCCCGAACTCCAGGTGTACTTGGGCTGGTGAGGTGTTACTTGGTAATCTAAAAAAATACTTAAAAACAGACTCTTGTATGGAATGCAGCAACTTTGCATCTTTACCTTTCCAGATTTCAGATCCATATGTCAAAGACGGGAGATGCTTGGCATTAATAAGTCTAAGAATGGGTTCTAATGATGGGGGTTTCATTTCTTTTGAAGCCTAGCAAAAGCAAACAACAAGGTTTTAGACTTCAGTTTTACTCCTTGCAAATGTAATTCAAAAGAACCCAGATTATCAAACTTAACTTTCAAAGAAGTGTAACTGGAGACTGTTTAGAACTTTTAATGTAGATAACATATCGCCTATTTCTTAACAAATGTATTACCATTTTATAGAACTTAATGTATGCGCAAATGAGATCAACATCCGCTGACCACCCACTCAGGGGTCTTACTTCACAGTACAATATTGTCTGCGTATTGAATGAAGGCTTGAAATCGGTTGACCATTTAAGAGAGGAGGATTTAAAGAAAAACTAGTAAGCCAAACAGTTATGTCCGCTATCTGCAGATTGAATAATAAGGGTGCCAAAACACATCCTTGTTTAAGCACAGTACAGGTCTTGACTCTTTTTGAGACAGCAGAGCCATCTCCCAACTACACTACAACCCATCTGTTCGTGTATAACATATCAATTGCATTCAACAACGTAGCCACGATATTCCATTTTCTTAGCTTAGCCCACAGCCTTTGTTTCGAAACCCTATCAAAGGCCGTTTTTAGATCTATAAAACAGGCATGAAGTGGAAGCTTTCCTGCATGGAACTTTTCAATAAGAATAGATAGAGCTGTCAAGTTAGAAATTTACCACTTACTCTTTGAAAGCCTGTCGTTTCTTTTGGGATAGATTTAAGAAAAGCAACCCATAATTCTAAGGTCTTCAGTAACAAGGATGCAAACGTTTTGCCTCTATATTCATCAAAGCAATTAGACTATAATCTGCAGTGTTTCCTAGGTAAGATTTTAGAATTGAATATTTAACTGTACCTCTCCAGGAGTCAGCAGTATAATTTGAGTGAAGGCAATAATTCTATAAAGAAGCAAAGATTCCTGCCCAAAATGGCACATTTGCCTTAATGAGGGCTGCAGGCAAGCCACTAGGGCCTGGTACAACATATTTTTTACTTTATATAGACAGTGCAAACTTGATTACCGTTAAAAACAAACTCAGACTCTTCATTCGAATTTTCAACGGAACCCTGGTCACACGCTACTAAAAGATTGTTATTTTAGAGTTGTTTAATATGGTTAGTCGAGGCGTCCTCTGGTATATATCCATAGCCAACTTCTTCAACTCGCTTACTTACTCAGCAATAGATACCAATACAAACCTTAGGAGCAAATACTTATCCAAGTTCTCCTTGGCTGCATTGAAGACATTAGCATCACCACTTTCTACGACAGATTTGTGTATTCGGTGAAATGTTTTCAACCCTTGAGGCCCTAAGGAATGCAATTTAAAAAAAGTGTTCAGGTGACATTTTTTAATCCGCATCTACAGTTTCAATACAATTTTAAAAAAATACTACATCTATCCCCCATCATAACATCGATTACAATCAAAGGCCAAAAACGCTTGAGCAGGACACAAAGTAAAGGTTTGTTGACTCATTTTATAGTTTTACAATAATGTGGAATTGTTCAGTGTCCTTACTTCACCAGTGAACACAGGATTATTACACCGTCCAATCTTCACTGCACCGTCAATCTTGAACAACTACTCCCCAGTGTAAATAACTTATGTTTAATTACCAAATCAATGACTTCCACTGTTGCAGAGATAAAAGCTCTCCAAATCTATTCAATCCCCCAATGGGAAACTTCTCCAGAATGTACAAGTACATGAAAAAAAAGTTCCTTAAAAGCTCTTCTCTCCTACAAGCCCAATTAAAGATGTCCGTCACTTAACCTCATCACATTGTATAACGCATGACATGGTCCCATGAGAGAGAAGCTCACATTGTGAAAAGAAGAAAGCTTCTGATGATTCCGATCCAGCGTGGGCTCGGAAAGCCTCCGATGAGGCGTGAGCAGCGTCAGCAACTTAACTCCAAGTTGGAATGTTGAACACCATAGTTGAAGGGCCCTGGCAGAATTAAACTGGTTACCCACAGTTTCTTTTAATTGACTCGGTCTACACATGATATGAATTCAAATCCAATCCAAATGATAACGTTCCAGCGGCAGTCTACTCCTCTAGCGGTTCAACACTTGTCCTTTACTCACTGCAAATGCTTATGTCCAAAAACTCAAAACACTGTCCACTCCTTACCACAACTACTGGTCACCAATTATGTGGTACTGAAATAATCCACAACTCGTAGCAGTGTGATTGTAGTTTATTCCAGAGAAGATAAGGAGCAGAGAGGACAGAGACCATAAAAGCCAGTTGCTGCTCAATCCTTCTCCTAGATTCCATATTACACACACTCAGGAATCTAAATGACATAGTTCAGTCCTTATGCATTCTAAATAATACAAACATGTAACAATCTCCTACAAAGACGATACCCAATTCATCGTCTCGCTGATGCACAAGACACCCACCACCATTACATACTTCACCAACTACATGAACCTGGTAGCAGAATGGATGAGAACCAACTGCTTGAAAGTTAACTCCGACAAGACTGATGAACTGGCATTTGGAGACAAGAACATCCCTTGGGACGCCATCTAGTGGCCATCAGAACAGAAACCCACCAGAAATTTGGGGATCATCCAAATCAACATGACAGCACATGTCAACCCAGCGAGCTCTGCTTGCTTCCACATCCTACGAATGCTATGAAAAATCTTCAAGTTGCTTCTACAGAACACCAGACGAAGCGTCATGTAATCACTCATCACAAGATGACTTGATTATGGGAGTGCATTTTACGCAGAAAGTTCCGAACAACTCCTAAACAGACTTCAGATTATCCAAAACGCCACCTCAAGACTTCTTACTCAACCTTCCTTAACACACCCACATCTCACCTCACATCAGTGATCACTACACTGGCTCACCATTCACAAATGCAGCCAAGACAAACTATTCAGGTTCACCAACAAAGCCCTACACAACACGGACCTGCATATTTCAATAGCTGCATACACTTTCACAATGCACTAAGACACTGACGCTCAGCCTCACGCTCACTCGCACACACCCTTCACATTCAAAAAAGCAGAGCAGGGGGTCATATGTCTCTTATAGAGCACCCAAAATATGGAACGACCACATCAGAGACTCCTCCTTGCAACTTGAGTTGCACAAGAAGCTGGGTACCTGGTTCTACAAATAATTTGTCGAGGATCACAGGCCTATACACTTGCTCAAGCACCTGTATACACTCATGGGATATAAATCTACATAACATAATATAACAACTTCCAGTATCCATCAGGACTGTCCCAACTTAGCTCCAATTTTCAAAAGAGTTGAAAACG
The DNA here is from genome assembly GCF_964263255.1 of Lissotriton vulgaris. NCBI lineage: Eukaryota > Metazoa > Chordata > Amphibia > Caudata > Salamandridae > Lissotriton > Lissotriton vulgaris. Next base: position 226,252,893 of record NC_141691.1, on the reverse strand, counting down.
CACCTCTTTAAAGAAAAGTACATCACTGTGCATCGACTGTTCACAAACCAGCTACCTCTCCTCTCTCTTTCATTGACTCTGTTTGTTGGATGTTTAATAAAGTGGAGCACGGGTGGTGTGTAACCTGACCACAGTGGGGTTTAGTAGAATGTTAAAGTCCAATAGGTTTTTTCACATTGACCAGGGTTTGCGAGGCCAAAGTGCTCCATTGAGGCTGGTGTCAGTCATCGCAGAGCAAGCAAGGGAGCTCCATGTACCCTGCTATTATCAACCAATCAATCAGGGGTTTTTGAAGCGCGCTACTCACCAGTGAGGGTCTCAAGGCGCGGGGGGTTGCAGCTCTGGATCAGTCGAAGAGCCAGGTATTGAGGCTTTTCCTGAAGGGGTGCAGAGTGGGGGAGCGTCTGATGTTGATTTTGAGCTCGTTCCAGGTCTTTGCTGTGACATAGGAGAAGGCTTTTCTGCCTGTTCTGGTCCTGCATATGTGTGGGGTCTCTGCCAGGGCGAGATCGGCAGAGTGGAAGGAGTCTCTTTCGTTGAGGTATTTGGGTCCGATGTTGTGGAGGGACTTGTAGGCGTGGGTGAGTAGCTTGACGGTTACTCTTCTTGATGGGGAGCCAGTGGAGGTCTCGTAGGTGCTTGGCCATGTGCTCGTGGGGCGGGGTTCCGAGGACGAATCTGGCTGCGGTGTTCTGGATGTTTTGGAGCTTGTGTAGCAGAGTTTTGTTGATTCCAGCATAGAGGGCGTTTCCGTATTCCAGTCTGCTAGTTATTAGTTTGTGGGTGACAGTCTTTCTACTTTCGGGGGGGATTCAACTTGAAGGTCTTGCGGAGGATGCAGAGGGAGTTGAAGCAGGTGGAGTCAACAGAATTGAACTGGCGGGTCAAGGTGAGGGAGGAGGCTAGAATGATGCCGAGGTTTCAGGCGTGGTCAGTCGGGGTGGGTGGGTTTCCGTGGGCCTGGGGCCACAAGGAGTTGTCCCACGCAATGGGGAAGGGTCCGAGGACGAGGACCTCTGTCTTCTCCGGGTTCAGTTTTAGGCAGCTGTTGTTTATCCCGGCTGCGACGTCTTTAATTCCTTCTTGGAAGCGGAGTCTGGTGTCTCTGGGGTTTTTTATGAGAGAGAGGATGAACTGGGTGTCGTCGGCGTAAGATACTATGCTGAGCTCATGCTGTCTGACGATGGCGGAGAGGGGGGTCATGTAGATGTTCAAGAGTGTGGGGCTGAGCGAGGATCCTTGGTGTACTCCACAGTTGATCCCTGTAGGTTAGGAGAGGAAGGAGGGGGAAGTCTGATCTTTTGGAATCTGCCGGAGAGAAAGGGGCGGATCCAGTCAAGGGCGGTTCTTTGTATCCCCGCATCGTGGAGTCTGGCTGCAAGGGTACGGTGGGAGATGGTGTCGAAGGCTGCTGAATGATCTAGAAGGATGAGGGCCGCAGAGTGGCCCTGGTCAAATAGCATGCCGATGTATTATACCTGAGAGCACCAAAAAAGGGCACCAAAAAAAGGGCTAGCCAAGCTACAGCTAGTGCAAAATGCGGCAGCTAGGTTGGTACTGAGACTTCTGCAAAAAAAGCCCGCAATCTGCGATCAAAAGGAAGGGCGCTGGTAAAAATCCCCAAAATTCGGACCACTAGAATGGGGGCAAGGTCCTTTAGATACCTTGCGGCAAAATCGTGGAACAAGCTCCCTGAAACTCTAAGAATGGAACCATGTGAAACCACGTTGAGGAAAAAGCTGAAAAAATGGATCTTCTCCTCTATACTGTGAGTTCAATAATGGCAGCAATATCATCCCTGCATTAGATCTGAGAAGTGCCTGTGCAAATCTCTCTCTAAAGAGTCCACTTAGCGCGGGGACACGCCGGTTGGAGTAACCTGGCGCTCTAGAAATGAATAAATAAATAAATGTCATTGGTGGCGGCGAGGAGGGTGGTCTCAGTTCTGTGGTTGCTGTGCAATCTGGACTGGGAGGAGTCAAAGATGGAGTTCTCTACGATGAAGGTGGTCCGTTTAGAGTTGATGAATCTCTCGGCGACTTTGGCTGCGAAGGGGAGGAAGGAGATGGGCCTGTAGTTTTTCATAAGGAATACGGAGAATATTTCTTACTTGTTTCATGCCTCACTTTTTCACATCAATTTGGAGGACAAGTTGTCTGCCTGAAACACTCACCAGCCGCTGTTGAGCTGAACCCATGTTGGGCCCATCATTCTTTTTATGTCATGATGATTGATGCTGGTGCATCTTGGAAGAACCACACAACATCATACTTTATAACCCTCTTTGTGATCGATGCTATGAGGGCATTGCATGTCCGATGGGGCACAAGACGGTTTACATTCCGACAAAGCAGTAGAGGAAGCACTGCAAAAAGAAGCATCGAGATAGGCACAAGACTTACTTCAATAAACCAGAGAGCACTGAACTAGAAAGAGGACTGAACTGAAATAGTGTGTCACCTAGCCACAATGGGGTTTTATAGAAAGTTTATATTGAGCAGTTTGCAATAGTTATGTGATCAGGGTTTGTGAGCTCAGAGTGTTCCAGGGCGGCTCGTATCAGTTATGCCAAGGCAGGCAGTGGAACTGCATGTATGCATCTGGTATCTGAACAAAGAGAATTGGTTCTTACTTGTTGTCACGGTTGAATATCCTCAGGATCGGCTTGTAGCTGAGAATGGTCCACGTCTTGATAGCCCCAAGCCAGAAGAGCTGTAAAGGTACTGGACAGTGAGGTGATCAAGGGAGGAAAGGAAAGGAAGGGAATTGCAGGGAGAGAGACCTGAGAAGACAATAAAACATAATCATAAACGCTTTCCTACCACACTAGAAGACCCTTTCCGACCCTCTAGTACTCAATATACAGATACATATATATATTTAGAATCACATGTAATATACCTGTAAAGAAAAATAACACAAGGCAATGTGAGGTTTCTATGGGATTCATTCAACAATGTTTCCTTGCGAGGAGAGGGTGCGCTGTAACAAGACGCATGAAACCATCTAAATCAATATACATCAGTAGGAGCTAATTACACCATCATCGTATTTCAAGACAACACATTCCACATCGTAATACACATACCCTTCTAAGACTCCTAACTTCTTCACAGGGAAATGAGGGTAGTCCGTACCGCTCACGTGAACCCCTGTTAATTAGAGTCAAGAAAACAGCACACCAATAAATCAAAATGGCACCAAGTAGATAGGAAAATCAATAATAAGTAAATAGTGAGGAACATTCAATTCATGCTCCTGTTTTTTCCAAAACCGATATGTATATCCGCCTTGCAGGCAAGGCGCTGTGATTCAAAGCTCAACAGAATGTTAAAGTCCCGATCTGTATCCACAAACAACAATCCCCTTAGGGAATAGTCACCCGGTCTCTGTTCTCCCTCAAGCAGAGAGAACCGCTGCATAGAACGAGAAACATAGTGTGGAAAAGTCCTCACAAGTGGCAGAGACTGCATTCAAATGCACAATCCCTAACACAACATGTAAGACCTAGGCGGGAGTCTGGGAGATTCGAAGTGTACCAAAGCAGGACGGAAAATACACGGTGAGGGGTGCAGAGCATCCCTACCTCACCGGAGCAGGAACCTCGGGGTCCTTCCTTCACGAAACCACAACAAAGGAATTTACAACACTGTACCATAGCCTGTCCTCATTTTCTAGGCGTTCGTCAGCACGCCACATCAATTTCTAGAGGCTCATGGGAATTGTAGTTTCAGTTCCTTCCGAGTTCCCCGCAACGTTGCAGGGATTGGTTACGCTGTGCACTGTAGTTCCTGTCTGATATGACGCATTCAGGCAATTCGCAACACTTGTTTACTGTTTCCCATACTCTCTTCAATTGGTCTGATCCATTCACTACATTATACGCTATTCCTTTGGCACAATTAGTCATATATGCATGCTTTTCATAAATAGTCTCATATGTGCAGGCATAAAACACCCATCATGACTTAATTTGCACTATTTCTATTTGATGGTCATCTAACTACTACCTGTGTTAGCTAACGCAAAGCTGTCTTTCAATATACTTTTATTTAAGTGTAGATATCAATAATTGAAACTCGTACTGCGTTACTCAGTAACCTACAATTTAGTCACCTAATGTACTGTGCCCCACCACCACTCTGACGTTGAAGCTCCTTTACGTCAGGAAAAATCAACCTTTATTTTGTAGGTTATCTGTTGTGAATTACATGCTGAATCAGCATGTGGTAGTTGAATTCTTTAAGGTTCTTTGCAGACTCTAAGAGCCAGGCACTAGCCATTTCTCCCTGGTTCCTAGAACAACCAGCTCAGAACTCCATGAAGTCACAGAACATTACATACGTGACTTTCTATGGAAGCATCACAGGGCTAGGCTCAGGAAAACAACTAAGTAACATACAATGTAAGTCCACATTGTAACACATCCCATTTCTTTCTCAAACATCAAACACAAATCCCAAACATTGATCACAAATCCCAAACATTGAACACAGCAACCACACCAAGACAAACCTAAACAAAGATAGACCGACACTAGTCTACAAGAAAAACAACCGGAACCTCGCTCCAGAACTACACTAAAATACAACATGAAAAACTGGAACCACCATCCAGAGACAATACAAAACACAACATGGAATATACCCCCACACAAAATCACCCAACCATACTGCTCGTTCTGTCGAATTACCAAATCCACAAACGTATGTTTCCCTAGCCTTTCCTTCGCCGTGTGATTTTCCTGTAACTCCTCTTGCTTTCCAGAAAATCACTATCCTCCATAAACAACCACCCTGAACACCCCTCTATTACCTTTTCTGGCTGCACCACTTCTTTCCCATCATTGTGGAACAAAGCAACTCTCCTCAAATTCCAAGTCTGCTCATTCTCCAACTTCACCCAATTTCCACCAACCATCTTCACTCTGTACAGACCCTGAAACATGGACAAACCCTGACCCTCACAATCAGGTTTAACCTTAAACCAGTCACCCACATTGACTTGGCGCCCAGCACTATTGGCCAACTACATGGCCCCCTTGATCAGGGGTTTATTCTTTTCACCTGGCCATTGTCTTGTGGGTTGTACCAAGAAGTATAAACATGCTTCACTCCTATGTTGCTTAGAAACCCTTTCATTTCCCCTGAAGTAAGTTGCATGCCATTATCAGTTATCAACACCAAGAGAATACCTTTCCTACTGAAAATTTCTCCCAGAACTGCAGTGGTAGCCTTTGTGCTCACACACCTCATGAAAGCAACCTCAATCTACTTTGATTAGGCATCCACTAAGACCGCTGCATACCTCTCATGTTCAGGCAAGAAAACCAACAGTCCTGTGAAATCCAAGCATACCTTTTCACACACAAAATTTGCCAATACACCTAAACGTACTCTCAACCTCTTGTCTAAATTGTTGCGCACCTCGCATTTTTGCACTCATTTCTTCACCTGCCATCCATTACAGGCCACCGAATTCTTTCCTTGAGTCTTTTGAGTGTCAGTGTCCGACCCAAATGCTCCTCATGCTAAAAGTATAAGTTTGTACCTAACTGCACTAGGTGGCACAAACCTCTCGTTCCTCATGATGAGTTTGTCCCCAGTCAAAGACAATTCTTCAGCCACCTTGTGAAGTGGTTTAACTGTATCTGGAAACATACTCTCTCTTCTTACACCACCTTGATCGTTTCCACCACTGCTTTGAGAACAACATCCCCTTCCATAGCACACATCCAATCCTCCATAGATACCCATCCCTGGAAATCCTCTGTGGCATCCTCCACACCTGCAACCACTTCTTCGGTATCAAATTCAGAAATATATACTGCCTTGTCCGGTAACCTTGACAAGCAGTCGGTCACCTTCTTCCAGCCCAGCACATATTCAACACAAAAATCATAATACATTAGTTTAACAGACAATCTTACTAAACGTCCCAAACATGTTTTTTGTGCCATTAGGTCCCAAAACCTTCAGCAAAGGCTTATGATCTGTCCTTGGGGTCACCCTGACACCCCAAATAAAGGTGCAAAAATAGTTTGTTGCCCATGCAGCAGCTAATGCATCCCGTTCAATGACTGAATAGTTACTTTCCGTGCGGGACAACGAACGGTAAGCAAACTGCACTGTCTTCTCTGTCTTCCAATGTACCTGTGAAAGCACTGCACCTATGCTAACCGCTCTGGTATCCACAGTGAGGATCATCTTTAACCCAAATGGAAATTGAACCAAAATGCTAGCATTGAGAACGTTGTCCTTAATCTTCTCAAAAGCCGCTTGTTGAATTTCATACCTTATCCGGCACCTTTGCATTGACTATAGCACTGACTAAGTTCAATTTAGGTTTGACTCCCTCTCCCATGATCAGGTACCCCAAATATTTGACCTCCTGCACCAAAAATGAATTTTTTTCCTTTCACAAAGTCAAACCAGCCTTGAATATGCAAGCTAAGACCTCACCCAAAAGTATTGTACACAGCAATGTTTTCGCCAAAGACTAAAATGTTTTCTTGAAAAAACACAACATTTATTAACCCAGACAACACATTTAATATTTTCTAGAAAACAATTGCTGCTTACGACAGTCTGAAAGGCAACCTGTTAAACTGAAAAATCCCTTCACTCATTATGAAAGTGATCAGATACTTGGAATTTGGATGCAGTTTCACCTGATGATAGGCACTTTTCAAGTGTAGCTTGGAAAAGTACTTGTCCCACAGACAACAACAGAATCAACTTGTTGATGTTTGCCAGGGGAAGCAATCCATGACAAAATTTAGTTTGAGACTATGTCAACACAATAATCTCAATGACCCATCCAATTTATTTTTTGTTATCACCACGGGAGACAATCATTTTGTGGCCTCAACAGGCTCTATGACTTTGTACTTGATCATCCGTTCAAGTATACCCTTCACTTCTACCCTTATTGTCAGTAGAACCTTTCTCGGGGGATGCTTCACTGCCATGGCATCCTCCCTCATTATGATTTTGTGTCAGTATTCCTATGCTTCTCCCAACCTGTTCTCAAAAACTGATTTGAATTGTTCCAAAACTGTTCTCAGTTCTCCATTTTCCAATACCGTCACTTGGTTGGCAGTTCTTGGATTTACAATTATGTGCAAGTCATACTGATGTGTCAAACCCAAAATAGACTGACCCTCCATAGCCAAGGACAGTTTCCCATGGGTTTCTTGATCTATAAACTCAAATTTTGCTAACAAACACCCCATTACTCCAATGTCCGCGCCATTATAGCCCTTCCATATCACATCAGTAGATTTAAGTTTTCCTCTGGGCCAAGTGACATCAAACAGTTGCTTTGGTAAGACTGTATTCTCTACTGATGACGGTTAATAAACCAGAAACACGTGTCGAGAGATCAGCACTCTCTGCGCCAACCTTGGCGAAACACTTAAAAATATCGGAGCGAGCAACAAGAGACTGCATTTACCAGAATGCCAGAGGCGAACCTTGCCCGAGATGTCAGCGGTGTGCTCCCACATCCTGTTGTCTATTTAAAGTACTCCCGTGAGTCATTGAGCCGACGAGCTCGTGGATGAAGCACCTGCACGCCAGTGAGTGGTACCGGACCTGATATAATGTTTGGCAGCCTACTCCGCAAACCCCAAAATGAAAGACTGTATTCTCTACTGATGACGGTTAATAAACCAGAAACACGTGTCTAGAGATCAGAACTATCTGCGCCAAGCTTGGTGAAACACTTGAAAATATCGGAGCGAGCTACAAGAGACTGCATTTACCAGAATGCCAGGGGCGAACCTTGCCTGAGAGGTCAACGGTGTGCTCCCACATCCTGTTGTCAAACAGTTGCTTTGGTATGATGATGTGTCACGGGTCCAACAAACGAGAGCCTGTTACACCCGAAGAATGGTGGTCCGCCACCCCTCTTTCACCCTGCACATTTTCCCCACAGCCACAAACCGGTACGTTGTATGAGGACCCCGAGGACATCGTGAAGGATTGGCCAGAGGAGGATAACGCGTGCAGCTCCTTTAACGCAGAGGATCGTGAGTACGAGGCTCCACCCCTGATGACGTCAAAAGCAGGAAGTGCAAGCACGAAGACGGACGGCGATTCCCCGGCGGCGGACATCGAGGAGGAAGCAGGACGAGAACAAGGACGGGAAGAGAACGGGAACGACAAGCCAGGAGGCCAACGGTTGGACGCTTCGCACTGCCACGCGCCCACGGGAGGAGCGTGGCTTCGAGAGGTACGGGGCCGGGTCGCGGGTTGGGTTGGGAGGTGGAGGCAGCCACCACTGTAAAACCCCCGCAAGAGAAACCCTTTCCCCGAGCACGAGCACTCCTAGACACGTCCGTTTAGTTTGAGCACTTCACACTGGTTGTGTTCCCTCACTCCCGGCCCTTATCGCCATTCCCCGAGTACGGGACGTAACTCGTTGTTTTCTTTTCTTTTATGGTACAACGCGAGAACCCTGGTGCAGAAACGTGCCCCGGAAGAAAACTACCAAGACCACAAGGCATCGCGACGGAACCCATATTCAGAGATAAAAGACATTTCTTTGAGTTTCATGAAAAAGACATATATTCCAATAAAGCCTTCCTTGAAACCCCTATTGAAGGCACCTGTATTTCTGTTTGACCCACCAGCCCCACCTCAGGTGGTCGACACCCATGTGAACCCGGCACCCCCGGGACATGATGTATACTGACCCTGAGTCCACCTTCAATGCAATTTCTTTTCCATTGAATTTAAAGTCCGTTTAGTATTTTCATCTTCACATCATATTTGCCCCTCTCACTTGCAGACACATCGCTGACCATTAGTATTTTGTGTTCCACCACTTCCATTATCTCATCTACTGATGCAACACATTTGTTTGAGGCTTAGCAAACTCCTGCAAAATGTCTTTTCTTGCCACAGATTCGACATTCCTTGCCTATGGTAAAACAATGTTTTGAGTTGCCCAAGTGGAAACTGCTACCACACCTGTAACAAAAACAGGAGGAAGATCTCCCTGAGAAATTCGATGGTCCCCCAACTTTCATACTATTTCCTTTGCTATGGTTGTTGGCAGTTACCAGTTTTTTTATTCACCATATTTACCAGTTTTGATTCATCATCCACCTCTGCTACTTATGAGATATTTTTGCATTCAATTTTTACATCTCCTTCCTGCATCTCTCCGACTCCTCTACCACCGTAAAACACACAAGATGATGGACGGAATGTTGCACAATGGCAAAACATTCACCCCCAGTCACAGATCTGGGTTTAATCCATCGTTATTTTGCTCACCAAGCCACCCCAGTTCAGACATGGCCATATGCAAATCAGTCTTGACCCTGTGTCTCATGGGAACAGTCCAGTCAGAACTGCCAAGCCATGTCTTCCCTGGATCGTAATCAAGCATCCTAGGACCGGTTTCTAGCTATCAGCCGTCTTCAGCCAGGATAGCTTGACTACAGTGGCTTAATGAGCACGGGACCCACGTCTGGGCATACCCTTCCCACATAAGGTGAACAGCAAAACACACAAGATGATGGATGGAATGTTGCACAATGGCAAAACATTCACCCCCAGACACAAATCTGGGTTTAATCCGTCGTTCTTTTGCTCACCAAGCCACCCCAGTTCAGACATGGCCATATGCAAATCAGTCTTGACCCTGTGCCTCATGGGGACAGTCCAGCCCGAACTGCCAAGCCATGTCTTCCCTGGGTCGGAATCAGCATCCTAGGACCGGTTTCTGGCTATCAGCCGACTTCAGCCAGGATAGCTTGACTCCAGTGGCTTAGTGAGCACAGGACCCACGTCTGGGCATATCCTTCCCACATAGGGTGAACAGCACAACACACAAGATGATGGATGGAATGTTGCACAATGGCAAAACATTCACCCCCAGTCACAGATCTGGGTTTAATACATCGTTATTTTGCTCACCAAGCCACCCCAGTTCAGACATGGCCATATGCAAATCAGTCTTCACCCTGTGCCTCATGGGAACAGTCCAGCCTGAACTGCCAAGCCATGTCTTCCCTGGATCGAAATCAAGCATCCTAGGACCGGTTTCTGGCTATCGGCCGTCTTCAGCCGATAGCTTGACTCCAGTGGCTTAGTGAGCACGGAGTATCGCTTTTTTCGACCTGAGTTGGCAGGGTATGCCTAGACGTGGGGCCCTTGCTCACTCTACCACTGGATTTAAGTGTCCTGGCTGATGAGTATTATGAATCTGAAACTGGTCCCAGGATGCTTGTTTCCGGTCCAGGGAAGACATGGCTTGGCAGTTCGGGCTGGACTGTTCCCATGAGGCACAGGGTCAGACTGATTTGCATATGGCCATGTCTGAACTGGGGTGGTGGAGTGAGCTAAAGAATGATGATGGATTAAACTCAGTTCAGTTGACTGGGGTTGAGTATTTGATTTGTTCAAGCACTCTGTCCATTATCCCCTTTGGTATCGCTTTTTTCGCCCTGAGTTTGCAGGGTATGCCAAGACGTGAGTCCCTTGCTCACTCTACCACTGGATTCAAGATAGCCAGGCTGATGAGGATTATGAATCTGAAACCGATCCCAGGATGCTTGTTTCTGGTCCAGGGAAGACATGGCTTGGCAGTTCGGGCTGAACTGTTCCCATGAGACACAGGGTCAGACTGATTTGCATATGGCCCTGACTGAACTGGGGTGGTGGGGTGAGCTAAAGAATGATGATGGATTAAACCAAGATCAGTTGACTGGGGGTGAGTGTTTGATTTGTTCAAGCATTCCGTCCATCACCCCCTTTGGTATCGCTTCTTTCCTCTACCACCGTGGCATCCTTAAGGGTGGGATTGCGGGCCACCCAAAGCCTCTCCTGCCTTTTTCTTACTGCTGCATTGGACTATTAATTAGTCCCTAATGAACTCTTCTGTCATGAGCCCAAATTGGCCCTTAGCCGCCGACTCACACAGTCTTGCTACAAAGTGATCTACTGACTCAAAGGTTGGGACGTTGCGTCACTATATTCACAGCTTCAGCAAATCAGTGCTGTAATCGCAATTTGTTCTTTGTAAACATTCTCGATCCCATCTCCACTATCATCATACACTTGTGGCAGGTATTTAAACACGTGTTGACCCTGTGTACACAAACATCCTTTTAGGAGTGCTTTTTTCTGAGCGGAGAAGAACTTGTGCCTTCAAGCGCCACTAAGTAGGTTTCAAATGTCTCTATCCAAACTTCCTATTCAATTGGTCGATCTCGAAACCAGGGGGGGCATCACAATAGACTGGTTTATATTCATTATATATAGACACACTGAAATTTCACAAGAAGACTCTGCAACACATCACAAAGATCTCTTGGCCTACCGTTACTTGGTGTTGAGGAGCGATGTCATCACGATTATGCTGCTGCTGGTGATAGATGCCTGGCCATCTCAGTCGCCAAATATGTTGTGAATTACACACTGAATCTGGCTGAGGTAGTTGAATTCTTTAAGTTTATTTGGAGACAGAAATCTTGTGCCTGTCACAGCCAGGCACCAGCTGTTTCTCCCTGGATACTAGATCAACAAACTCAGAAGCCCATGAAGTCACGTAGCATTACATGCGTGACACTCTATAGAAGCATCACAGGGCTAGGCACAGGTAAAACACTGGGTTTCATGCAGTGTAAGTCCACATTAAAACATTATCATGTCCTCTTAATCTACCCCTGACACTTGCAACCTTCTTTCACACTTTAACTTAACAATTACCACGTTTTTTAACTGCTGAATCCTGGCCTGTTTGTGTAGGGTTGAACAAATATATGGTGGTGCGAGTTCATCTCTGAAGGCCAGCACTTTGATATTAAAATGTACCATTTCAGCATTTACTGTCCAGCAGATTTTAGCTGATATTGTGTTTGCTACCTGTAGAGTCATTTCAGATGATCTGTAAAGATCACTATGTGATTTTCAAGGGTTCCCCAGAACCTACAAGTAATCAATCACAATAATCTCCAAAATTTTACATCTTGAGACCGTAATTCCAGGACATGCATTTTTGTGGTTCCTTAACCTCAGACTGGAGGGTCCTGGCCACAATTTGGTACCCAAGACACTGCATTCCCATGGATATTCTGAGCCATCACATTCCCTATGTTGGTCTTCCACACATTCTTACTAGCCATTAGAACAAGGATCTTCTTGACTGGAGTAATACAGTTGGGTTAATTTTCTGTTACTAAAGTGACTTGGGAGACAGCAGGATGACCATCATTCTTGCCTGGTTGTTGCATGTACATTTCCACCTTGGATTAATATGGCCTTTGTTCATCCCTGACTCAGCCCATTAACAGCAGGTGATTATTGCCAGAATATCCACACCATGGGAATACATGTAGGACTACTGCCGACCTAAAATATTCTGGATAGGTTCAAAGTTCAGAGAGGCTTAAAATGAGGAGTGGGGCAGGGTGGGACTCTGGAGTTTGATTGTTTTGGAACGTGTACACATAAGGATTGTCTGTCTAACTTTGGAATCAAGACTCACTCTTTGACTGTTGAAGGGGACCAGACAGTGAGATGATTGGGGTGAGAAGAAAGAGGGAGATGTGTATACATTTTACAAATAAATAAAATGATGATTAGTTAACCTAATTAGTAACTGTTCTTATATTGCCACAGGCACAACAAGAGGGATTCGTGACTGCTGGCACAGAAAAGCAGGAACACTTTTTAACATCTTCCAAGAGCAAGATCAGAATGAAGAACTGATTTGCGTAAGTTCATCTACAGACTATTGTGTGCTCCTTAAAAATGAAAACTTGTTTAACCAAAATGATCAGCCTTGTTGGACAGACTAAGCGTTTTCCTCTGGATCAACCCTAGTTTAAAAGTGCTGCATTTTTAACATTTTTTACAAAAAAGAGGCAATTGGTCACATTTCTGGTACAGTTATCACTGGCCCCGATGTAATCTAGTTGAAGCACAGGCTAAACTTGCTGCATTGTACATTCATCTGGGTCATTCTCAGCCAACAATGGTAGGTTTCTCGTATGTCTAAGGGGCATGGTCATGGGCTATGCATATCTCATTTCAAATGTGATTATTAACAAAAGAGAAAATGGTTGGAGGGATCCAGTTTCACCAATGCAACAGTTGCATGCTTGACTGAACAGGAAATACCTATATTTCTCGACTGTTTCAAAATGTATCAACAGGATAGATAGCCTATCTACTGTAGGTGTTCTAAAAGCAACCCTTTGCCTCCTCCTTTATGACATGTGACCATTACAGAGATGAAAGTGGAAGGTTAAACAAAGATGAGAGACTTTGATAAGACAATAAGTAATAATTGATCAGGAACATATTTTCCAGCTCTCTACTTTTCACCTACCCTTATAGCTTTCTGAATTAAGCCTTAAGTGCCCCTAATGCTAGAAGTCTGCAGGCAGCTACCCCTTCACATGGTGAACCCCTGTGCTTACCTTCTGGTTAAAGTAAATTGTAATATGTTCAACCAGGCATATCCACCACTAGGCAGCTAAATATAAAGGTTTTTTCATCAAAGACAACATGTAGCATAGCTGGATGCAAGATTCAAGCCACAGCTTGTAGATCCTACAGCTCTTTTCAGGTAGCATTTGCCTGAACCTTGACTCAATGGTAAGAATCAATCAGTAATTTGTTAAGCGCACTACATGCCTGCGAGGGTCTCAAGGCGCTGGGGGGGGAGGATTGCGGGGGGGGGCGCTACTGATCTAACAGCAGCCAGGTCTTTAGTATCCTCCTGAAGGTCAGCAGGTCTTGGGTCTGTCGTAGGCTCATTGGGAGGATGTTCCATGTCTTGGGGGCGAGGTGGGGGAAGGATCTTCCGCCGGTGGTTGTTCTTCGGATGCGCGGGACGGTGGCGAGTGAGGTCGGCGGAGCGTAGCTGGCAGTTGGGGGTGTAGGAGAGCCGTCTGTTGAGGTAGGCTGGGCCGGTCTTGTGGAGTGCCTTGTGTGCGTGGATGAGGAGCTTAAAGGATATCCTCTTGTTGATGGGGAGCCAGTGTAGGTTTCTCAGGTGGGGGGTGATGTGGCTATGTCGTGGTACATTGAGGATCAGTAGTGCCGAGGCGTTTTGGATGCGTTGTAGTCGATTGATGAGCTTGGTCGGGGCTCCTGCGTAGAGGCCGTTTCCGTAGTCGAGTCTGCTGCTGACGACGGCCTGAGTGACTGTCTTTCTTGTATCTGTCGGGATCCATCTGTATATCTTGCGGAGGGTGTTGAAGCAGGAGGAGGAGACGGCGTTGACTTGCTTGGTCATTGAGAGCGTTGAGTCGAGGATGATTCCCAGGTGCGTTCGAGGTCGGTAGGGGTCTGGGCTGCCCCCAGTGCCATTGGCCACCAGGAGTCGTCCCAGGCTAACGGGTTGGAGCCGAGGATGAGGACCTCAGTCTTGTCCGAGTTCAGCTTCAGACGGCTGATCTTCATCTAGTCGGCAACGGCCTTCATTCCTTCATGGAGGTTGGCTTTGGCGGTAATTGGGGTCCTTGGTGAGGGAGAGGATCAGTTGAGTGTCGTCGGCGTAGGAGATTATGTTGGGGTCGGGCGACGTGTGCGAACGGGCCATGTAAATGTTGAACAGTGTCGGGCTGAGGGAGGATCCTTGAGGTACGCCCCAGATGATCTCTGAGGCTTCGGAACGGAACGGGGGAGGCGGACGCTCTGGGTTCTGCCAGATAGGAAGGAGGTGGTCCATTCCAGAGCCTTGTCTCGGATCCCTGCAGGGTGGAGGCGTGCACGTAGTGTGTGGTGGCAGACGGTGTCGAAGGCGGCGGAGAGGTCTAGGAGGATGAGTGCTCCAGTCTCCCTGTTGTCTAGCAGGGTCCTGATGTCAGTGGCGGCGATGAGGGCGGTCTCAGTGCTGTGGTTGCTGCGGAACCCTGACTGGAAGGGTCCAGGATTCTGTTCTCTTCAAGGTATCGGGTTAGCAGTCTGTTAACGATTTTCCCGATTACCTTGGCCGGGAAGGGGAGCAGAGAGATGGGTCGGAAGTTCTTGAGGTCTCTTGGGTCTGCCTTGGGTTTTATGAGTAGGGCGTTGATCTCAGTGTGTTTCCAGCTCTCTGGGAAGGTCGCGGTCTCAAGGGAGAGATTGATGACGTTGCGTAGATGGGGTGCGATGGAGCTGCTTGCTTTGTTGAAGACGTGGTGCAGGAATGGGTCTGACGGTGAGCCGGAGTGGAATGTGCTCATGGTCTTGATGGTGTCATCGACGCTCACGCTGGTCCAGGCTAGCAAGAGGATGTGATCGATGGTGTGTGGAGGGTCTGTTGTTTTGCTGTCTGTTGGGGCTGTCTGGGTGTTGAAGCAGTTGTGGATGTCTGCTAGCTAGCGATGGAAGAAGGTGGCGAGGGAGACGCACAGGGCTTGCGACGGCGGGATGTCGTTGGTGTTGGAGCTGGGGTTATAGACAGGTCTGATGGCGTTTGAGGATGGGAGAATGATTGTGGTATTGGAGAGATTGTAATTTGTTCATATAGAGCCAACAGTGGACAGATTTCAGCGGGGGCAGCATTGGAAGAGCACCAGGTGACACTTGAGTAGCCAGGATTGATAGGTTCACAGAGAGCATGCAAACCACATGCAATTTAGATTTGTTCTGCTGATTGGTATGGAAAGTCTACACTGGAACAGATTTTGTTCCGCTTCCATCAAGGTGGATAAGGGATTGTTAAGTTGATAAATTCTCCTGTGGTACCAACTACAAGCCTCCTCATCTCTGAGGTCTATGCACAGGGTAAGATGAGGTTGAATGTTTATTGAAATCAGGCCAACTTCACAGAGGTACAGGATCAGAACAAATAATTTTATACGTCCTGTAATGTCTGTCATAGAAACGCAAAGAACATGGTCTAAGAAGGGAATTTAGGAGGTTGAAAAGGAGGTATGGGACAATCAAACTCAGGGTTGGTAATCAAAGAGGAGAATTTGTTTCTAAGACTAAGCAGAAGTTCTATGAAAAGAGTGATAAAAAGGTTACTGGCAGACCGGCTGTTAGTGAGGGGGTAAACCTGTTCCCTCAAATGAGAAAAGATTGGAACAAATATTACCAGTGCTTGTACCCACCCACTGCAACTGACTCACCTCGATTAGAGGAATATTTGAATGCCTCATCATTGATCAAGAGTCCTCAATGGTTAAAAGTCCTGAAATGATTGGAAAAGTTCTAGGAGCGCCAGTATTCATTGATGTGTTGTTCAGGTTAATCTAATAAGTGAAAACAACATTAGGCTCAAGGTCTGGGTAACTTTATTCGGCAGGGCTATATGAAAATGATCTTGTCTGGTGTAGCCACTAATAGACCTGGCATCCTTGGCATGATTCACCCTCAAACCTTTTGCCTTCACTGTTCTTGTTCGCTTAATTTGTTTTTGGTGGCTTTAAGACTCTGCGCACTTTACCACTGCTAATCAGTAAGTTTCTGTGCTCTTTCCCTAAAACGTGGTACAATTGTCTTACACCTAATTGGCATATTTAATTTATTTGGAAGTCCCTAGTAAATGGTACTATATGTACACAGGGCATGTACGTTATATGCTACTAGTGGGTCTGCAGTACTCATTGTGTCAGCCACTAGAGTAGCCTTTTAAAACATTTCTTAAGCCTGCCACTGCAGCCTTTAGTGCAGTTTTAAACCGCCATTTCGACCTGGCCAAATAAACCTTTTGCCAGGCCTAAACCTTCGTTTTTAAAACATATGTCACCCCTAAGGTAATCTCTAAAGGCCCATAGGGCAGGGTGCCTTGTATTTAAGAAGTATTACATGTGGGATTAAGTTTTACATGTTCTGATAGAGAATAACTCCTCCAAGTTTTTTGTCACTACTGTAAGGACTACCTCTCTCATTGACTAAAATGGGTTACCATATTGTATTTAATAAGTGATACGTTTTGATTGGGAGCAGGTACTGTAAAGCAGGATTTTAAGTCACAATTCTGAAAAGTTGAAATTTTCTTTTCTAAACAATTTGTGCCTTCTGCCAGTATCATGGATCACATGACTGTGAATGCATTCCTCTCAGACAGTCTAACAGGGGATTAGGTGTGGATAGGTTTGCGCATCTCGCCAGGATCGTTGGTGGTGGAGTCTTTACCCAGCCCCACTTATACTTTAAAACCTTTCAAAGGGATTTGCCTTCTGCAACTACAAACGAACTTAACACTAGTCTTTTGTCACCCTGTACTTCTTGGAGCCTTGACAGGGGAAGTGAAGAACTTTCCAGAACTAGAAGCGGGGTTATTGTAGGAAACTTCAATGCCTGGCACCAGGTATAAATACTGGACCTCCAGAGCCACTATTCAGTACACCCCTGGGCCTGTGGAAATTACAGAAGGAGAAGCTTCCAAGACGACTGACCTGCTTGTTGAGACCTGGCTTGTTCCCCAGAGGACTGCTCTACTGCTACCAGAGGACTGCCTTGCAGCTACCAGAGGACTTCCTTGACCTCCAGAGGGATGCCCTGCTGCTTGAGGGCTGCTCTGCTCTCTGAGAATGAAGACTGGTCCTGCTCCCTTCATCCCAGGCTACGTTTGTGACTCCAAGGGTCAACTGGCTGACCTACAGGGACACCTCAAGCTCCACAGGCCTCCCTGCAACTGCCCAGATGACCTGCAGTAATGGACCTACAACTGGACCTGCCTGAACCCTGCTGTTCTCTGCTGGAGCGGGTTTCCCGATCAGAATTGCCTACCCAAGTCCTGGACTCTTGGCTGAAATCATTTGAACTCCTCCTTTAAATAAAGGTGAAATCCTAAGGTTGTTGGATCTTCGCAGCCACAAATGGACTCATTTGCATCAAGAATCTGCCACCCGTGACGACTGCCAAAGTGAACCCAGCAACCACCAGTGACGATCAGCAACACAAGATCAGCAATTTGCACTACAGCAATGACAGCGCGTGGTGACCACCAATACAAAGCCCCAGCATCAATCTCCTGTGGCGCCCAACCGGATTTTTGCGCTACAGCGACAACCATCAATGACGCTAGGCCTGCTCTTCGTGCTACACTGAAGTGGGACATCCGCCTCTCTCAACCAATAACCCAGTTTGTTACAGCCACTTACATTTTATCCGATTGGGTTCCTCTGAAAGAGCGGTTAGATCAAAGGCAGATATAACCTCCTCTCTCTCTTGCTGAAATACAGAAATGACCAACTTCAATGCTGTTCTTACAGACTGGTAGCCTTGACTAAAATGAACTGTTTCTTGCAGAGAGGATGCATCACATTCTTCCATTTATCACTGATTCAGGCTGAGCAGAGTTCTGAATGAATTGGCACATAAAGGAACCTGATTGTTCTGCTTTATCTTGACATAAACAAGAAATGTCTTTTTTTTTGGGCGGCCCTTTTGGACCGCCCAAACCAGTCATGCGCACTTTCTTTGTTCTCCATGCAGGCTGCATTACAGCCTACATGGAGAACAAGCCCAGGCTCCCTTTCTCTGGTTGAGCGTCCAAGCAGGACGCTCAAAACCAATCACAGCGCTGCAATACAGCGTTGTGATTGGTCAGGGGAGCCTGGGTGCCTACCAATCACAACGCCTGGCTGTGCTTCCGTCCGGAGAAGAGAAGCAGCGAAGACTGCGGACCTGGTGCAACGGTAAGTTGATTTTATTTTAAATGTGTTTTTTTTTTAAATATGCGCGACTGTATTTCCCCACCCTACCCCACCTGTGCGCCAGCACCCGCGCTTGTTAACTCCACCCCATTGACTAAGCGGGGAGTTAACAACGCCACTGTTTTAGACGCAGGTTTTGCAGAATGCAATGGAGCGTCTTTTGGTGGTGGATTCGTAATAAGCTCTTTGTTGTTTCTTTGGGACACCTTTAATTTTTTTTGTTTTATTGAATCAATGTACTATTAACTGTTTTCATGGTCTTTATTAGTACTTATTTTCAGATATTGGTAATGTATTCTATAGTAATTGTATTTATAGAACGCTTATTACCACTGATGAGGTATTGAAGTGCATTTTCATGGGCAACGTGCTGCTCTGCAACCGAAGGTTAGCGGATAGTTTAGTGGTTATTGTTGTTTATTGGGATTAGCCTTTTTCTCTCAAGGTAACCATTCCATATGTTTTCACCAGTGTCTTTGTGATTAAGTTAGGGTGATTTAGATGTAATCATTAGAGGGGGTTTAGGGGAGTATGTGCGTTCATGCAGAAAGGGATGGGGGTGATAAACGAGGTAGAGGAGATTAGATAGTTAGATTGAAGGATATGGCATTTGAAGAAGAATCTTGTTAACTCTGCAGCAAGACAATAATAGAGATTAAGGCAAACATGCATGTGACTTAAGAGTAAGCCGTGCACAGAGAGAGTAGCAATGCAGAGGATGGAAAGGAAAGAGTGTCATTCAAAAGAAAAGGAGAGGCAACTGTTGGAATAGGAATCGTCGAGTGCTTTTTCAGCCACTCTTTAAACTTTAGACCACTGCATCTGAGAACTTTTTAACAGCCCTTTGTAAAAGATAGATGCAGTTCTTGTTTCAATGTGTAGTTAAAGGCAAGAATTAGCTTGGGTTTTGTAGACATAATAATGGGCACTTGGCAGTCGTCTTATTTGCAACCTAGTGTTCGAGGCATGTGGGCTGCTGAATTCATATCTTAGCATAGATCGCCGCCTAGTGTTGGGTCCCGATGTTTGCACTTTGTTGTCCTGGAAGAGTCTTCGAAGTATCACGAGATAGGTGACTCCCTCCCTGGACTACAGTGCGCATGGGCATCTTCAGATTGTTTTTATCCGCCATTGGGTTCGGATGCTATTCCTCAACTCCAACTTCGGAACCAAAACTTTTCAACTTTCTAAGGCCAAAAGGCCTTCTACCTCGACAGTATTGTTCTCGATCGGTACCCCTTGACTCGATAAGACTTTCCATCTCGATCCGGTCGTCGACGCGGGCCGTTGGGCCTTTTTGACGCCACGTGGGCCTGCTGCCGATGGAAAGGACCCCGTTTAAAATGTGCCCATAATGTCACTCCAAATTCCCACATACTGATAAACATACAGTATGCAAAAGTGCCTATCTCCCGAGCACAACGAGGAAAACTGTCCAGCTTGTGCTCAGTTCCGGTCGAAGAAAACTATCCGGAACCGAAGGGCCGCAAGACAAGAGATGCAACGGCAGGCGCCGGAACCGGAGAACATTTTTGAAGACTAACATGACCTCCCAGAAATTGGAACCGTAGAAGACCAGTTGGACTCCGATGACCAGATCGCACCGGGGCAAACCGTGAGTACCAAGCCCCCAACCCTGCTTCCACCTCAAGACAAGGCTCCGGTCGAAGCATCGTCTAAAGACCCTAGCCGAGATCGACAAACTCCTTCAGAGGCCCCACCTTCTGGCTCGGCTCCGAAGACCAAACCCAAGCCTTCTGATACCCCGGGAGCGAGCTACACTCTTCCCAAAAAGGCCGCAGAACCAAAAAAGGTTGTTGAGCCAAAGAAAATCGTCGATACAAAAAAGGGCGTCGAAACAAAAAGGGTTGTCGATCCCAAAAGAATAGTCGACCCGACAAAGGCAGTCGAGCCGAAAAAGAGTGTCGACCTCCAAAAAACAGGTCACACTGAAAATCCTGTCGACCCGAAGAAGGCAGTTGAGTCTACGAAAAAAACGGTCGATCCGAAAAAGGTAATCTAACTGAAAACACCAATCGATCCGAAAAAGGTCGTCAAACCAAAGAAGGTTGCCAAACCAAAAAAGGCAGTAAAGCCAACAAAAGACGTCGAACTAAAGGGAATCGCCGACCCGAAAAAGGTCACCGACCCAAAAACAGCAGTTGAGCCGAAAAAAGCCCCACAGCCGAAGGCCCTTGAGCCAAAGACTCACCACAAACAAGTGACTAAGCCAAAATCATCGGCGCCAAAACCACGGACAGTTGAGGAAGAACTTTTCCATCCTGATCCAGTGAGCGAGGAACAACCTAAACTGTATGTAGACCCTGAAACAGCACGGGTAACAGTTTACCACAGGAAGAAGAGACCATTGGACACTGACACTTCTTCCCCTGGCCCTCCAAAGAAAAAAGACTTTGGAACATCACCTTCAAGGCCTTTCACTCCTCCTCCTTTCTATCCTAAAATGCCTTTTGTGCCTTACTCTCCTACATCAGGTTATGATGAGACAGAAAACATAGAAAAAGATCCTCAAGATACTTTTGTAGAACCTGAGGATCAAGATATACAGGACAACACATGGGATTAACAGAATGATCCTTATGATATATACGACCCACAACCCATCCCTGACACCTCTAAATATCCTTTTATTCACGAAAAAGAGCACTTAACAACCCACGGGAGAACTTATTGGAACAACGAATTAAACCCACAGATGATCAGATAACATGTGTTACCTGTTTCACTCCAAATTCGTCCTTCCTGAAAAAAACTATAAATAAACACTGGCCCATAGTGAATTCTAGTGGACTTGAAATTCCTAGTCCCAGATTTGCCTTTAAAAGAACAGCTAACCTCAAGGAAGCCTTAATACACACACGTCCTAAGAAAAACACGACTGGCAATCAGAGAACACTGTGGGACCTACCTCCAGTGGTGGGACACTTCCCCTGTGGTGGCTGTGCCGTTTGTCCACAGACAGTTCAGTGTAAAGAAGTGCGAATCTCAGAAACCTTCTTGTGGCAACTACGTAAACACACAAACTGTAACAGCACAAGGTGTATCTATATGATCACATGCCCATGTGGAAAAAACTACATAGGGATGACTATGTGGCAGATCAAAGTGAGAATAATGGAGCACAAAAGCAACATCAGTTGCTCCAAAACACATACCAAACAGTATGAACATTACTGCCAAAACAATCATTCCGCAGACAGTCTCACATGGCTGGTTTTGGAATCCCATCCTACTATTTCCAAACAAGCTCTATTTAGGATAGAGCAAAGATGGGTCCACCGTCTCCAATTGGACTCCCTGGGGTTGAATGACTCAGTCCCATGGGCCTCCTTAAGTATGTAACCTAACTGACCTTGCCATTAAGCCTTGTTTTCTCCCTGGGATAACACACTGTTTGAGAAAATCCCCGCTGTACCTTTCCAGCCATCACACATACTGTGGAAATACATCCTGTCAGTATACATGATATATATGTTTACTTTTAATCTCGCCGGGTGTTGAGTCCTCCACTTCCCCCTCGAATATTCCTCTGTTGTATGAGTCCCCATTGCACCCATTCTGTATCCATACCAAACACTCTCTACCTTTAGACAGATAACTGCGTGGGGATTATGGTACACCCTCGTAGAGAATCCGACTCTCATTGAAATCCCTACTCGGGAACCACCCCAAGCCACCGATCGCTCCCTTCCAATATGGCCACCGCAACAACCAGTTAATCAAATACTGAGCATGCTGAACCATTGCGCATGCGTGAGTGTGACCACGGGGGCGGTACACAGGCGGCAGGACGCGATTACGTATGCGGAAGCTGGATACTTAACCCACGGTCTCTAAACACTGGCCGTTACCAGCTGCTCCGCGTCTTGTCCTAGACGCCGCTCGTGGGGTAGGTGCACCGGCCAGGCCCGGATGCTTACATAGGTAAGACATACCCCTTGTCCTCTACAAGATCCTTGAACCGGATATGCGGTGAGTTTTGACCACTTGCTCTCTCGGTTCCGCGGGGGGTCGGGTCTCTTGTGTAGCCCGTCGCGACCAAGCAGCAGTATTTCCTGTAAACCTGTGCGATGGCTGTGTGGGTTTGCGCGCTGTGAGGGGCAGCTTAGCGGCTCCCCGTTGCGCTTCCTTGACGCTGTTTACACAGCTGTGCTCTCGCAACTACAATAGGGTATAATAAACTTCGTACAAATGACAAAAGCAATTACATAGACAGAAGCAGATTCTTGAGTATTTCTCTTGTCATAGCAAGATGATGATTTAATGTATCCAGACTTGAAGAACAGTTACAGTTAGCCGACACGTGTTTCGTCGTGCTTCGGTGAGTCAACACGACTCTTCAGGGCTTTAGACTCAACTCTGGTTAAATGAGTTGAGATTAGTCTGGTATTCTTAGTAGCGTTCACTGCGTGTTCAAATCCTTAGATAAGCTAATTAGCTGGAATGGTTCGTCAGGTTAAGTAAGGAGCAAGAAATAAATCTTGCTTCTATGTATCGCCCAGTAAGGTAGGTAAGGATTTCAAGAATTGGAGCTTAATACGGGTGCGTATTAGGCTGTACCGGGAGGGGATCCACCTGCTAAAACGCTTATGGAAACGGGTGCGTTTTCACATTCGCGGTGCTCAGTAGTGCGGTATTCCTCCTCTGTTGTTTCCCGGTCGCCGTGTTTCGAAAGACAGACTTGACGCTGTTATCTGGGGACGCGACTCGGTTGCTGCGGGCGCCTGGTGCTGCGCGCACTCGACCCCATTAGGCACTCTGTCGGACCTTCCCATACCGAGCCTGGGAGCATGGGCTATATGGGGGTACCTCGCCAGCATAAGTGAGAGGCAACTTGCCAAACCTCCCCTTACATGCCCGTGTTGGTGGGGAGCCAGACGATCCTAATAACCAACGACCCATTTTCCTGCATTAACAACTACCTGACAATGTCACAATGATTCCCCCCTACTAGGTACCTTACCTTTCAGCCGGTCCCACGGGAGCAGACTGTGAGGTACCTCAGGGAATCTTCTGGGGTAAGCCTGTTCCCTACAACAATCCTTTCCTGCATTGCAGCATTTTTAGCCTATATATCTTCATCGTCATCACCGTTGCATGGTGTGTCACATATAAGTTGATCCTGTAAATCCAACAACAACTTGTTTTGATATATGCACGTTTTTTTCCTTCACATAAAGGTTTTGTGTGTGTGCCTGCACTAAAGTTGGGTAAATCTTCCACTCTGGAAGACTTCACTGATGCGGATACATTTGTGAATTGTTTTCATCTTTACCCTTACAGGTTTTAATACTACAGCAGGACCAATCGGCCTGCCAATCCAGTATTATCAACAACATAAGGTTGTATACCTCACCACAAAATTGTTCCTTCACTATTAGCTTTTACTGTGTGGTACTGTTTTATTAAGGTCCTGAAGAATTGCCATCAGGCATGAAACATGTTGACCATACTTTAGGGTAGTAGTTAAGCCGGCTCTGATAGTCTCAGGGCAACTTACCTCCCCTTACACCCCTTTTAACCAAGGAAGCCAACCACGAGAATAAAATAGGTTGTGGACTGGCTATCCTCACTCTCCTGTCACGACCACACTCCCCCTGCCCTCTCACACGCATGCACCATATGGCCGGAACAAAAGATCTCCGATAAAGAGCCCCGGTTTCGGGAGCCCGTCAGACATTGCAGCGCCAGTCTGACGAGGAGCAGAACCCATATGATGAAGCATGACACCTAGCTTGCTGGGTGTGTGAGGGTTTTAGTTCCAACTAGGGGATTCCCCCCTCTTACTGGCACACACACCTCTTTTCCTTATCACTCTTCCCGGGGAACTTTGTACCCTCTTCTTGTTACTACCTCTAAATATCCTACAAAGCCGTCGCCTACTGACGACACCATTGTCTTTAACCAACTGGTGGATAGGGCAGCTAAATATCATAATGTAGACATGCACACTGACCCAATAGAAGAGGACTTCCTATTTGATACTTTTCCAACATCAGAAAAGAATGTACGTACACTTCCTATGCTGAAAAGGGTACTAAAACACGCGTCAGACATATTCAAAGACCAAGCCAGAGCGCGTGTCCTCAATCCTAGAATTGAGAAGAAGTATAAAGCAGCCCCTACAGACCCTTCTTATATTAAGTCACAGT
This sequence comes from Lissotriton vulgaris, assembly GCF_964263255.1. Lineage (NCBI taxonomy): Eukaryota > Metazoa > Chordata > Amphibia > Caudata > Salamandridae > Lissotriton > Lissotriton vulgaris. Next base: position 226,228,104 of record NC_141691.1, on the reverse strand, counting down.
TGCCTTTAGACTCACTAGTTGTATCAAACGCTCGAAAGCGATCTAATTCACAAACAGGAGATGCTCCCCCTCCTTACAAGGAGTCAAATATATTAGAAGCCTCAGGCAAAAGAGTGACATCCCAAGCAGCAAACACTTGGAGAATTGCAAACACACAAGCTCTATTAGCACGCTACGATACAGCACATTGTGACTGGAGGGTTTACTACAACACCTGACAGAACCTTTTAAAGCTAAAGCTAACGACCTCATACATAAAGGTAAGTTTATCACAAACGCTTCCATTAAATTTGCACTTGACGCAGCTGACACAGCAGCCAGGTCCATTAACACTAGCAGAGTTAATCAAGTGAAGAAATGGACTCTTGTAACAAGTCCAGACCATTGGTTGGAAAAACTATGGTACCCTCAAAAGACCCAATGTGAATAGGTTTTGCGGTATATATCGTTCCTCCGCCCCTACATTGTGGTTCGTTGGCAGTTATCATTGGGTACCATAGATCGTGTGGGTGCCTGCCTCAGCCAGAGGCTCCTCTGGTCTGGATTGCAGTGGCCAGAGAAAAATTTTTTTTTTAGTGCAAAGAAAAATCAAAAAAGGCTGTTAAAAATAAGATCAGCACCTAGTGAAATTTAATGAAATGGTGATGATCTTAGGATAAAACCAGTGGGTACTTGGCCTAGATCAAATTACGGGATCCAGAAGTACAATTTTACATGGGTGTCGACATGTTTCAGCCCCCTTTGGCTCAAAGGAGTCTACGGGGCTTTCGTCAGGGGGGCAGAGTCAGCACAAGCGGTGCAGGATCCCAGACACGCGGCTCTGAACCTCCCCGATGGATGCAGCTTTCTCCATATTAGGGGGCTCATAAATACCCGAATGGTTCAAAAAATTTTTTGACCCTCATTACCACTGAACTCCACATAAAACACGTGTGAGTAGAACTTCTATGTTTGTCTGTCCCTTTCTGTCCTGACGAAAGCCCCGTAGACTCCTTTGAGCCAAAGGGGGCTGAAACATGTCGACACCCATGTAAAATTGTACTTCTGGATCCCGTAATTTGATCTAGGCCAAGTACCCACTGGTTTTATCCTAAGATCATCACCATTTCATTAAATTTCACTAGGTGCTGATCTTATTTTTAACAGCCTTTTTTGATTTTTCTTTGCACTAAAAAAAAAATTTTTCTCTGGCCACTGCAATCCAGACCAGAGGAGCCTCTGGCTGAGGCAGGCACCCACACGATCTATGGTACCCAATGATAACTGCCAACGAACCACAATGTAGGGGCGGAGGAACGATATATACCGCAAAACCTATTCACATTGGGTCTTTTGAGGGTACCATAGTTTTTCCAACCAATGGTCTGGACTTGTTACAAGTGTCCATTTCTTCACTTGATTAACTCTGATACTACTTGGGGAAATAAATGGACACGTTTTCCTCGTCCCTCCTTTGATTACCTTTCCATTAACACTAGCGTCTTACTACGCCGGCATGCCTGGCTACGCATTTCCGGATTTAAGAATGAAGTGCAATCAACCATCCTTAACCAGCCAGTTAACCAAGATTTCTTGTTTGGCCCTGAAGTAGACACCATCTTAGAAACGATGAAAAAAGATACTGATACTGCTAAGTCTATGGGCACACTTAAGTTTCAACAATCTAGGAGTTCCTTTTGCCGCTCCTCCTTTCGAGGCTCAGGTAGAGGCAACACATCCCAAACTTCCTCTACATTCAAAAGTAATACTCCGAGCACCTTTAATAAGGTCTCCAATAGAGGAGGTTATAGAGGCAACAATAACAAAAGCAGAGGACGTAGCGGCAACAACACCAGATCCTCCAACGCCACCAAAAAGTGACTTGTTCACACTCCCTCCAGACCACTTAACACCAGTCGGAGGCAGAATAACACAATTCCTACAAGTCTGGAACGCATTTACCACAGACAGGTGGGTGAGACAAATTGTCCAGTATGGTTATTGCATGGAACTCACTTCTACTCCACCCAAACACCGTCCAATGTCCAAAGAACACATCACGCTGTTACAACAAGAGGTGACATCCATGCTGGAAAAGGGAGCCATAGAGCCAGCCCCTTTTCAACATCAGGGGACAGGAGTATACTCCCTATACTTCCTTATTCCCAAAAAAGACGGGTCCCACAGACCAATATTGGACCTCAGACCTCTGCACCAATACATACTCTCAGAGCATTTCCATATGATCACTCTTCAACAAGTACTCCCGTTACTCCAGCAAGGCGACTTCATCGCTACATTAGACCTCAAAGATGCATATTTTCACATACCTATACATCCAGCTCACAGGAAATATCTCTGGTTCACAATAGAAGGTCACCACTATCAATTCTAAGTTCTCCCCTTCGGGATTACTACAGCACCAAGGGTTTTTACAAAATGCCTAGCAGTAGTAGCAGCACACCTAAGAAGGCAACACAGCCATGTGTTCCCCTACCTGGACGAATGGCTCATAAAAGCCAACACATACGCACAGTGTGCAAACCATGCATTTCAGACAATCCAGCTACTGCACAGTCTGGGATTTTCCATAAATTACCCAAAATCACATCTGCAGCCCTCCCACATACAACAATATCTGGGAGCAACAATAGATACCTCAGTGGCAAAGGCATATCCAAATCCAGCCAGGATAGCCAACATGCAGTCTCTAATTCAAAGATTTCAGCCACAACACTCCTTGCCAGCTCGAGTGTTCATGCAGCTTATAGGCATGATGGCCTCCTGCATATTCATTGTCCCGCATACCCGACTTCAAATGCGTCCATTGCAGGAATGCCTAGCACGGCAGTGGAACCAGGCTCAAGGACAACTAAAAGACCTAGTGTTGGTAGACAGTCGCACTTACAAGTCTCTGCAGTGGTGGAACCCACAAAACCTTTCCAAGGGGCGACTGTTCCAAGAGCCAGTTCCACAAGTAGTATTTACAGCGGACGCATCACTAACAGGTTGGGGAGCCCACCTACTTCAATACACAGTCCAAGGGCTCTGGACAGTAGACACTGCATATAAAACACTTAGAGTTGCTAGCAGTATTTCTAGCAATGAAAGCCTTCCAGAAATACTTGTACAATAAGGCTGTGTTAATCCGGACGGACAGCATGACAGCCATGTAATACATCCAGAAACGGGGAAAGACACACTCTTGGCAGCTGTCTCACCTAGCACAGAGCATATGGAGGTGGGCAATTCCAAAAAACATCTTTCTCATGGCAGAACACCTCCCAGGAATAGACAATCAGATTGCAGATCTACTAAGCAGACACAGCCAACAGATACACGAATGGGAGATTCACCCTCAAGTTCTCCAACCATTCTTCCAAAAGTGGGGACATCCAGAAATAGATCTGTTTGCCACAAAAGAAAACTCAAAATGCCAGTCCTTTGCCTCCAGGTTCCCACACCCGTTGTCACAAGGCAATGCGATATGGATGAACTGGTCAGGCAGATTTGCGTACGCTTTTCCACCAGCACCACTGATTCCATTAGTGGCACGCAAACTAAAGCAACAGTCACTCTCAATGATCCTGGTTGCTCCAACATGGGCAAGACAGCCATGGTACACAACGCTCCTAGAACTCTCAGTAGTTCCCCACCAAAGACTGCGACTATCGCCACAGCTACTAACTCAGAACCATGGAGAAATCAGGCACCGAGATCCCAACCAGATGATCCTAGCGATCTGGCTCCTGAAGTCTTAGAGTTCGGATATCTTAACTTGCCTCCAGACTGTATGAACATTATCAAGGAAGCAAGACGCCCAACTACTAGAGCATGCTACGCAGCTAAATGGAAAAGATTTGTAACCCCTTCGATGCTGATGACGAGCTCAGCTCGTCATCACCCACGGGTGGCGTGTGCTGATGACGAGCTGAGCTCGTCATGTAACGCGGTAATTAGAAAATAGCCGCACAGCGCAAAAATTGCCGCAGCAGCGATGCGGTTAATTTACTGCAATAATAACCTAATCAATCCGTTAGATGCCTCCATCCAAAACATAATCTGTTACTTGTTACATCTGCAAAGATGCAATCAAGCATACTCTTCCATAAGGCTACACCTTGCTGCTATAGCAGCATATCTCCAAAACAGACAACACGTGTCCCTGTTCAGAATACCACCTATCAAAGCTTTTATGGAAGCATCCACCTGCGCCAGTCTGGAACTTAAACGTAGTACTTACCAGACGTATGGGGCCACCTTTCGAACCACTCCATTCATGTGAATTACAATTCTTAACATGGAAGGTGGTGTTTTTAATAGCCATTACCTCCCATAGGCGAGGGAGTGAGCTACAAGCACTAACCATTCAAGAACCTTTCATGCAGATACACTACAATAAGGTAGTGCTCCGTACTAACCCCAAGTTTATGCCGAAAGTTATATCCACTTTCCATATCAATCAGTCAATAGAATTGCCAGTTTTCTTCCAAAACCCGCAGTCAGTGGCTGAAAGAGCCCTACACACACTAGATGTAAAAAGGGCTCTGCTATATTACGTTGACAGAACCAAGTCATTCAGAAAGACAAAACAACTATTTGTCGCTTTTTCACCACAACATAAGGGGGGAACATCCTTTACAACGGAACTGTTACAACGCAGGATTTACAACGAAAGTCATTACAACGACTTTCGCTGGAGGGCGCTCTAGGATAGGGAATAGTTTAATTTACTATCCAACACCTTCCCTACTATCCACGGGGACTGGAGTTGGAATAGTAAATTAAACTATTCACTATCCAGCGCCCCCCAACGCAAGTCGTTGTAAAGCCTGCGTTGTAACGGTACGCGTTGTACCGTCATACATCCACATAAGGGCAACCCCATTTCAAAAACGGGGATAGCCAGATGGATAGTTAAATGCATTCAGATATGCTATCAAAAGGCTAAGCGCACTCTAACAGTCCACCCAAAACCCACTCAACGCGCAAAATGGGGGCATCCATGGCTTTCCTAGGAAATTTTCCACTAAAAGACATATGTAGGGCAGCTACACACTTTCACTAAACACTACTGTGTAGACGTGCAAGCAAAGCAGCAAGCTGCTGTAGGCCAGGCTGTCCTCAGAACTCTTTTTCAAACTACTGCAGCTGGTACAGGTGACCACTGCTAGAGGAGATACTGCTATACAGTCTATGCTAAGATATGAATTCAGCAGCCCACATGCCTCTAACGGAAAATGCTACTTACCAGTATGCATCTGTTCTTGGCATGTAGGGCTGCTGACATTCATATCGTCCACCCTCCTCCCCGGTGCCTGTCACAGCTGCAGTAATTCTTTCTACGTACATTTAGATGCTCATCTCTTACTTTTCTATACTCCATCTTTGCCACAATGGCGAAAAACAATCTGAAGATGGAAAAGATGCCCATGCGCACTGTAGTCCAGGGGAGGAGTTACCTATCTCGTGATACTTCGAAGACACTTCCAAGACAACAAGGTGCAAACATCCGGACCCAACACTAGGAGGCGATCTATGCTAAGATATGATTGTCAGCAGCCCTACATGCCAAGAACAGATGCATACTGGTAAGTAGCATTTTCCATTAGAAGACTGGTACATGTCATGATTGAGCATATGAATAGTGGGGAGGTTTTGGCACCGGATTACTCAGATGCTGAAAAAACATTTGACACAGTATCATGGAAGTACCTCATTAATGTTCTGGAGCTTCAGAACTTTGGGCCAATAGTTGTAGGATAGACACCCAGCTTACCACATGAATAAAACTAATGAGACTATGTTAGACAAATGGCCGCTGGAAAGATTACCCAGCAGAGATGCTCTTTATCCCTGCTGCTTTTTTGCAACAGCCATAATACTATTGGCTTGCCAACCCTGAACATCCTTTACAGGAAATGGAATAATGACTGGCACAATGGAGTATGTGGTCTAGCCATATGCAGATGACATACTGATGGACCCAGAGACAATGTTAGACTCCCTATTATTGATAGAAGACATATTCCTATATATGTCTCGATTGAAGATCTATCCTGACAAGTCAACATTATTCCTTTTGAGGCTTGATCAAATTGTCTCACACATGGAATTCCCAGACCTTCCCTTACATTGGGAGTGTTGAACATTCAGAACGGACCTATTGAACTAAAGTGACAGTCATTATGGACAAATTAATAGCTAGACTACAAAAGGCAGTAATATTTTTGCAGAATCTGCCTTTGTCCCTAACTGGGAGACTGACCTTGGCAATCATAAAGTAATGGGGTTGCGGGGTTGCCATGTTGCCTGCACTCCTTCTTAGGTACTGAACTCATTGAAGCTGTCATTTTGGAAGGGTGGTCCACAATTGCCAGATATGAGAATATCTGGCCACATAGCTGAGTTCTGTGGCATTATGACTTACAAATGACAGGAAATAGCTCATAGACTCTAAGCTGGTACCCTCCTTTCTGATAGGTTTGTTAACAACATACATGATGGCAGACCATCCGCCCATTCTGGTACTGATGGGGCACATTGAGTGGAATGTGATAATGCACATGTACAGGGTTGAGTATACCATATGTAGAGTAGGGACCACTGAGATAAATATTAAAATGTAGACCACCACCAAAGACATGGAAAGTTCAAGGAGTTTGGAAGGAGAATGTACAGAAATGGGAAGCAATTGTAATATATTTGCTTAATCTCCACAACGGCCCCTCGCGGCGGGATGCCTGGCTTTCACCCTGTGGACACCCTGCCGGGGCCTCTCACAGGGGAATACCAGGACGGGTTCCCTAAGCAAGCGCCAGGATGCCCTTTGGGTGACAGGTTGCGCTAAATAAGTACACCTACATTTACATTTTACATTTACATTTACATATTGGGTGGGAAAAGGTCAGTTCATACAGTACAAGAAGTTACCAGCAGAAGTAAGGGATTTGTGCCAAATCTTCCCACATGCACCACAGTCCTTAAACATGCTTGCAATAATATCAGACTCATTAATATCAAAGTGTTCGATCACAAGACCGTTACAAGGTGCTAAGTAAGGATATGTCCAAAAAAGCTACTATTAAGAAAAAGGTTGGGAAATGGACTGTGGAGGGGAACATTTGGCCAATGAACAGATTAGAGCCCGAACACATTATGAAATGAATAACTAATGGCTGTTTTTTCCTTATGCACTTTATTATATTGCACCACACATACGTCAACCCCAGCATGTTCTACATGATTGACCCAGAGAAAGCAGATAGATGCCTGAAATGCCTTGTCAGGCAGACATCCTTTAGCCTGCATGCTTTACAATGACCTGCCTTTACTACGCAGTCACTACCCTGACTGCGACTTTACCATGCAAGTCGTTACAATATCTTCCTGTAGGGGGCCCGTGTTAAGTCCAACACCTTCCAGACTGTTGCGTAGACTGGAGTTGGAATAGTAATTTATACTATTCCAAAGTCCAGCACCCCATAAAGCAAATCATAACGACTTGCATGCTAAAGTAACGCGTGGTAATGTCAGGGTAGTGACGTGGTTGTAAAGGCATGGGGGTAAATGCATGTAGGTTTCCGTCATACAACCGTTTGATCATGCTCCCACATTTAGAAGTATTTGTTGGAAGTCTCTGTGGGGCACCTAAAAAACACAGACTTACGCACCACATGGACACCAAACTCATGTTGTGGATATCCCCATATAAAACTAGAACACATCCCTCAACCTGCTACTGGCCAAAAGGAACATAGCTATGCATTTGATGATGTGATCTACCAGCAATTAAGCGATGGATCAAAGATGTAGCTGAATAGGCTAGGGCGGAGAGTTACAAATTAAATTGGTTTGTGGAGATGATAGTGAAGTAGAGGGTCTATAAGATTGGACTGCATATGTCAAGGATGTCCTATATTCACCAGAGCTGGTGCCCCCTTGGGATTGGTTTCTAAATATAAAAATCTGGTTTATAAACTGTGTTTTGCAAGATATTGCCCAGGTGGCTGCGCAACATAACTTTGAATAGAAATGAACACTATGGCGTGGGCAACGCTGCCTGCGCCATAGTTATTTTGAAACAAAGTTTTTTTTACTTTTACTTAAAACCATGCTGTACAGCAGCTTGCTCGGCTGTGGAACACATAAACAAGCAATGGCAAAGCCAATAGATTGTGTAGTCAAAACCTATTGTTTTTGCCAATGGTTGTTATCTAAGAATGGGAATACACCTTTGCACTTGATTAAGACTATTTACATTTGAAAACGAATTTCAGTACCCTCATATGGTATGGGTGTTTGGGGAACCGCTGATGCATCAAGTTAACAAACTGAGGAAAATTGCTTTCACAGGTGCCTACTGGGCTTACCTCAAGATATCGCGCTTTACATCAGCCACAAGAAATTAGGTCTTCATTGATTGGAGACTGTTATAAAGGTGGCACCACTTCCGCTGTGGATTTTTCTTTAGACTAATTCAGTATCTGGTCTGACAGAGGCGATCATTTTGAGATTGCATGAAGCTGGAGGCCCTAAATAAGATTAGTTGGCTTATATAAATCAGTAATGTCTCTAAATTCAGTCCCCCTGAGAAGACGACCTGGAACATTAAGAAATCTGATAAATCATGGACAAAGAGAACCTTATTGAAGAGAAGAGCCTCACTAAGGGTTGGAACCGAAGTTGCCACGTCTACAGTTGGTTATTTTATCTTCATTAAAACCACTGCCAGATTACAGCCTTATCTGCACATGGTTTTAAATGTTTACGAACAAAATCTTTTAAATGAGTTTAGGGTGGGTATGGCACATTTATTATTATTTCCCAAGAGAAGGGTGTCACGTGAGGCAGTAAGATTATGTCCGCGTGACAATTTATCAGTCTAAGTTATGATGCATTTCATGGTCTTTGTGTGATTTTTTTTTTTTTAATAGACGTGCTCAAATTATAAATCTTGTTTTGTTATTGTGCGAGGAGAAATACATCAAGTGGCCTTTTAATACCTACAAATGGTGTCCTCTACTGTAAACTGTTATGTAGTGGGTACATTTTTAAATATTGCACTCAAGCTAAGGTCAGCTGAAAGCAGTTCGTTTTTAGTTCTTGGCATGTGTATCTTGATTGTATGAATAATTTGATGGTTTATGATGATTATGTATTTTTTTAATTGTAATGTTTCCTTTAACAAAACAAAATAAATGGTGCCCATGAAAACAGAGTTGCATGGACACAAGATCACCTCCCAGCCTTGTTTATTTATTTATTTACTCATTTATAGAGCGCAACGAATCATCCCCAAGGGGATCTCTCAGCGCTTCGAGAAATGGGTACTCATAGGCAGGGCCCACCTAGAACAGCCAGTTCTTTAGCAGTTTCTTAAAACTGGATAGCTCGGCACAAGACCGAATATTCTGCGGTAGGTTGTTCCAGTAACTGGGAGCCAGAGGGGAGAAGGCTCGGCCCCCCATTTTCACCTTGTTTATTCTTTATGTGCGTAGGAAATTACGATTGCTAGATCTGAGCTGTCGTACAGGTTGGTAGCAGGTAAGTTTATTTTTGAGATGGGCAGGGCCTTTCCCCTGTAGTGACCTAAAGACCACGCAGAGCATCTTAAAGATAGCTTGTTTCTTAACAGGAAGCCAATGAAGTTGGCTCAAGAGAGGGGCAGAGGGGGTACATGCTGGATTATTAAGGGAAAGGCGGGCTGCAGTGTTCTGCACCACCTGTAGTTTAGATAGTAAATCTTCCCTTATTCCAACAAGCAACGTGTTGCCATAGTCAAGTCGACTCACCAGGAGTGACTGGATAAGGGTTTTTCTTGCTGAGAGTGGGATCCAGGGAAAGGTCTTTCTGAGAATCCTCATTTTTCCGAAGCAGGTGCCTGACAGTGTCTTCACTTGCTCCTCCATTGATAGTTTATTATCAATCCTGATGCCGAGGTTCTTGGCCAAGTTTTTAGGGGAAGGGGCCTCTCCCAGCTCTACAGGCCACCAGTCAGGGGACCAGATTTCTTCTGCCTTCCCGAACAGCAATATCTCTGTTTTAGATGAGTTGAGCTGTAAAAAGTTTTTCCTCATCCAACTCGCGATGCAAGACATGCAGTTTTTAAATTTTGATTGAGTTGATATAATGTCATCCTCAATGGGGACGATCAACTGCGTGTCGTCGGCATACGAGATGGTTTCAAACCCATAGCCTCTGATGATTTCAGACAGGGGGGTCACGTTCACATTAAAGAGGGTGGGACTCAGGACAAATCCCTGAGGAACTCCCCTGTCCACCACTATGGTCAGTGACGCAAAAGTACCTAACTGTATTCTTTGGGTGCAATCAGATAGATAGCCTTGTATCCATTTAAGGGCCGGGCCCGTGACACCAATCCCTTCCAGTCTGTCAAGCAGTATCCTATTAGAGATGGTGTCAAAGGCTGTCGACAGATCAAGAAGGGCTAGGATCACCAGGGTCCCCCTGTCCAATGTCCGCCTTATGGTATCCGTAACCTCCAACAGAGCAGCTTCCGTACTGTGTGAGGCACGGAAGCCTGACTGGGAAGGATCCAAAAGGTTGTTTTGTTCCAGATTGTGGGATAGATGTTTGTTAACTAGTGATTCCTTTACCTTCGAGCAGCAGGAGAGGAGCGAGAACGGCCTATAGTTTTGTAGGTCTCGGATCCGCTAGCGCCTTTTTAAGCAATGGTTTTACACATGCGTTTTACCACTTCCTCTGGAATGTGGCAGTGTCTAGCGAGATGTTGTAGATCAGCTGGATGCCGTCTGTGTATACATATACATTTGACATCAAAATCTTTATTTAGAGAGTTGAGTTGCACTACATAAAAGTTAAATAGAGTGGGGCTTAGGGGAGAGCCCTGTAGAATGACACAAGATATGGGTTTGAATGAATATCAAGAAGGACGGAGACCTACCAATCAAAGAAGAGGTAAACCAATCAACGGATGTGCTGCAGATTCCGACAACGGCCATTAAAGCATAATGGAATATCGTATACAGCAGATGTTATTGGTGGCACAGGCCACCATTGGCCCAGTATATTGAGAAGAACAGACGCCAGGCTGGTAGGGGTTGAGAATGTTCTGAGCCTCAATAAAGCCACAGAGCTAGGTATTAACAATTTTATCCAATATTTTGACTGGAAAGGAAGGAGCAAAATGGGGCTGTAATTGCCATGATACATGCTGTGGGTTTGTTTTTGAAGAGTAAGTACTAAAATCTTTTTCCAAGAAGAGGGAACTCGTTCAGCGGGGTCCAAAGAAAAATTTCAGAGTGTTGTGAAGAGGTTATTAGAGCTGATGACAGTTATTTCACAAGCTTCAGGGGGTATAAATCTAGGGGAGAGCCAGAGAAATCGATTTTCTTACATTGGATAAGCTCCTGAAACTATTGAAATCAGAAAGGGTAACAGTTGCCCCAAGCTTATTCACAGCATACTGTAGACCAGAGGGGAAGCAAGTAGAGTATTTACTGTCAAGAGGTAAAGACTGCAGAAACGTTTCTATTTTCATTTCAGATAAATCAGTGTGTGTCTGTCGCTATCACACAAACAGTGGCTGAACAGAGATTGAGATTTATTTGAAAGAGACAGTCCATGCCATCACAGCGAAGGAAACATTCTTGCTAATTACACAGACCCCCTAGCATCAGGAAACAGGGTTTGAGGGAGTTGTTGATAAGTATGCATAAAAGGAAATACATGGGTACTAAGAATGATGTATTTTTGCTGTGGATTTTGATTGTTTAATGTTATTGCTAAATATGTTTCTATCATTTAATTTGATTGTTGTCATGAGGTGCAGTCTTGATTGTGCTATTTTGTTTTTGTGTTTGCAGAGGTGGCTACTGTTACTGCTGGATAAAGTTATTCCTAGGCAAGACCGGTCCTGGACCATTGATGACATTGTGACTGACATTCAGACTGTACCATGAGAACAGAGGACATTTTCTGGAGATAAGATGTTTCAGCCAGACAACAGCTCCAAAATACAATGTTTATGAACACCCCAATTCAATGGGATTACCTAAAGGAATTATAGACCACTAAAATGTGATACTGTGATCTTCTAGGCACCAAAAAACATCCAATTACTGATTTGTGTAACTCAGAGTATTCATCGGCAACTGAAATCAGCCACTGCTAGAAATTAATTTCACATGCTCACAGTTTTGAGTACACTCATTGTTTGTTAATGATGTTACTGAGGGCCAGATTTAGATTTTGGAGGGCATAGCTCTCTGAAGCTAAGCCGACAGAGTACCCTCTCCACCAAATTGAAGGTCCGCCCGTCTCATTTAGAGTCGAGCTGACCTTCAGTATGCAGGCTACTCTGTCTCTGCCATCTGCATCACCTTCGATGGCCCAACAGAGTAAGGGCCATCGTAGGTTTTGCCATTTGTCTGTCCACCTGATTTAGAATGGCAACTTTTGGCTTTTAGTTACCATCATCCATACTGTGGTGGTAAGTGAAAGTAAAAACTTATAAATGGGAGAAAATGCACATGGTGAGGTGGTCATTGCTTTTTTTTATTGTCAATAATAAAATTCTTTAATGATAAAATCACCAAGATTGAGCGCCCCCTTGATGACCACCCCCTGCCATCCAACGAAAGCCTGCCCTCCAGTAATGAAGGAAACCACTCCCCCATGCACTCTCCAGACTGTCTTAAAATCGGCCAAGTCATGCCATTACTCAAGAAACAGGCACAGACCAAAATAACCAGAACAGCTTCAGGCCTATCTCCAACCTCCCCTTCTTAGCCAAAATATTTGAAAGATGTGTTCTCCAACTCATTGACAGCAACAACCTTCTGAAAACTCACCAATCGGGCTTCCGAAAAGGGTGCAGCACTGAGACAGCGATCCTGAATGTTATAGATGATGTATACAAATCACACGATGTAGATCGATGCTGCATACCCATACTCCTGGGCCTATCGGCAGCCTTTGACACAGTTGACCACTAACTTCTCATAAACACACTACAAGAAAGAATTGGAGCGGACGAGGGGGTCCTACAATGGTTCACCTCTTTCCTACAAAACAGCTCTCAACAAATAAAAAGTAACAATTTCACTTCTGACATACTCCCTATAACCCGGGGTGTCCCACAAGGGTAAGTTATCTCCTCGTTACTGTCCAACATATACATGGAGCCCCTCACCGCCACACTAAAAAAAGCCAATATCCCCTTCCACCTCTATGCGGACGATACCCAGATCTACCTAGAAACATCCACAATTGAAAACATACAGAGACTAAATGACACCCTAATAGAAGTCCAGCACAGGCTATCACACAACCACCTAAAACTCAAGCAAAATAAGACGTAAATCCTTCTCATATCCAATAATGAGCAGACCCCCCAAGTTACAGAATGGCTAAAATCCATTGATGCTCTTAACTGCAATCTTACACTGGCTGACTGTAAAATCCCAGGGAATCACTCTGGACCCATGTTTGAAAATGTGCAAACATATAAAGAGCACTGTGAAGAGCGCATTCTACAACCTAAAACTATGCAACAAAATCAAAACCTTCTATCCCTCCCAATGATCTTAAACAGGCCACACACTCTTTGGTTCTGTCCAGATTGGACTACGGGAATGCAACCCTCACAGGCACGGCAAAATCTAACTTGGCCCCTCTCCGAACAACACTAAATAGAGCTGCTAGGAGTAAAGAAATACGACCACATCTCTCCCTCTATAAGAGAACTTAAATGGCTCCAGATTGAAGTAAGTTCCAACTTCAGAACTGCATGTCTCATATACAAAGCTCTTCCCACCGGCAAACCTGCCTACCTGGCATCCAAACTCAAAAAGGCAGCCCAGGCGAGAAATCTCAGGAGCACACACACTACTTCTCATTCCTCCCAAAACTCACAAACAAAAAACCTCGTCATGCTCCTTCTCTGGAAATGCTCCGAAAATTTGGAACTCCATCCCAACCCACATCAGGACCAACCTTTCCTTCATGAACTTCAAAAGACAGCTCAAAGGCCTCTTCCTCAACCAAACTCAACCAACTGGATAACAACCACCCAGCGAGACAGAGTACCTCTGCTACAGGAATCTCGTCCAGCGGATAGACTAGCCTCCTTAACAAGAGTGTATCTACATCGCCTGTCTTTTGATCTGCTTCTATGATCCCCTCCAGGCCTTAACTAGATTCGACACCAGACAATGCTGCTTACTGTAACAATATGTGTCCGTTGGCATCATGATGAATTTGTAAAGCGCTCTGATACCTTCATGTCTGGCCAGCGCTATATAAGACTCTTAAATAAAAATCCATCTTTTTGTTTTTGAAACTAAAACAAAAATATTAAAAGTGTACAGTGCGTTGCTTTTATGTTGACAGAGCTGAACTACACACTTTTAATGCATTAACGGCTGTAATGGTGGCTCCTGTAAATGTAAGAGATGTCCATGGGATTGGCAGCATTCTCTAAATTTTGCCGGTGGGTCATCCCTTATGGCAAGGGAGTCCCTAACTTCATCACCCCGATAGAGTAAATCCCATTTGCCAAACTCAAAATCTGGCCCTTGGTTATTATTCCATATGTGTCAGACAGGCAAAATTGGTTTCTGCCTATCCGCCTTCAGTGCTTTATAAAGTCTGAGTATCACACAAGCAGTATGACCTAACATCAGGATCTCGGTCAGAGTCTCAGAAGTAGGGGGTAGTGCGGGTAACTACAGAAGAACTGGTCTCATTGTCTTCATCAGTTAGGCATCATGTAGGATTTGCCAAACCCATCCCAAAACAGAGCTGTGCCTCCTCTAACATCAGGAAACTATCTCAGGGAATAAGTTAACCAAATAGTGTACACACCCTCCTGCCACCACACCATGGACAGGTCTTGTGCTATCTTTCTGAATGGCTGTAACCAACAAATCTCCAGTGATCTAGAAAAAGGGGAATGAGTAACCAGGCAATGCACCACAGCATCCCTCACTTCTGCAGTATGGATCCCAGCATATGATGAAGTTACTCCTATGTTTTTGATTCAGGGAGCTTCACAGATTAGTTCTCTGAAGTTTTAGGATGGTGTTTCATCAATATATTTAGACCAACTCTTTTATGAAGCCACCAAAGGTAAGTCACATTTCCCACATTTTGTCAGGCAGAGGTCTAACAACTGCAGTATGGCTATTCCGTCCGCTTACAGTCTGCTTCAGCGTTAATCCTTTTCTTTCCTCACCTTTAGGATACATCTACAGGTAATTGCATCATCTCTAGAATTCGATACATTTGGATGGGTGTTTTGGGGTGTAAAGTTGCATGTATCCATCCATCATCCCCTAAAAATCCTCCCCCAAATGTTTTTATTAATAAATTGTTTTCGGACCTTAATGTGATTGATAAGACTCAAGCATTCAAAATTGCTCAACAAATCAGACGTTCCTGAAGAAGATGGATTTCATTTTAGCTCTATTACACTGAAAAGTGCGTCAACGTTTTAACTGTCCAATGTTGCTGGTCTAAAAAAGTGTAATTAAAATGTTGGCATTTTCTATTTAGTAGGACTTTCGCTATGCAGCAACCTTGTTTTTAAAGTAATATTGAATTGTAAGACTGTTTGAATTATTCTTGGTGACAGTGTCCTTGCTATGTATTTTGTTTTACTATAAATGTGTTTTGTATGAAATACAACAATTTAAGTAATTTTGTATTGGTCATCTGTATTGGTCATCTGTGTTATATTGGTCATCTGTGATGTTTATAACATTTAACATCTCATATTTGTGAGTTAATTTGTACTCTGATGTATTTATTTGTTTTTGTGGGTTTAGGACAGTTACATTGTAGCTAAAGTGTATTTACACCCTATTTGGGTTAAAGAGCCAAATAACATAACTCCAGTTTGGGAAGTCCCAATCTCCCCTCGACCCTATCTAGTTTCAGGGTTTTAGTCGTACTGTGCTGCGTTTACCAGCCCAGATCGCTGCTATCAAGTGAGATCCAATTTCTTTCAAATCAGATCGTGGAAAGTCACTTAATGTGTTTTGTAGGTGATAAAGGCAAAACATAAAAATACCATATTTGAGAGCACAATATGTCTCTAGTGTCTTGGGTTTTATAGAGCTCGGGACTCCTATGGTCTCTAACAGACTCTGTAGCCTAGTGAGGTAAGTGATTGGGTGTGTTTAATAAAATACATGACGCAGTATGCATCAGTTAACGGTTACACTCTAGATAATAAAGACGTGTGATACCGAGCGCCATGTGTGGCTTGATTCATTTACATGCTATCGAGCTGGGGAGGACGCTACAACAGCCGTTAATCTACTAAGGTAGTGTATTTTAGAAAGTGATGGAGTTTCTCAGTCACATCAGGACCTTACCTATGTTATCACATACTGCAAGTCTTCCCCATGTGTGATCTGATCTCCCAGGTATTAAAACTGCTCCACTTCCCATCTCATCCCTATACATGGGAGAGTTTCTAAAGTAGTATCAGTGAGTCTTCCAAATGGTAATGCATTGACTTTGGGCAGTTAATGTGTAAACCTATTGCACTGCCAAACATTTCCAGTTCAGTCATATCAATATTGACAATGACACATGTGGTTCCCGGTGGTTAACCAGTGTATCATCAGCATACATTTAGACACAGTGTTACACTCCCGAGCTGTATCCCCGAATCACGTTGCACCATCCGTAACTTAATCTCTAACGGTTCTAATGCTAATAGCAGGGGTGACAATGGGCACCCGTGTCTAGTCCCACACTCTACATTTCAGGCAGTCGACATGCCTCCCAATCTCACTCTAGCTGCCGGCTGTGTGGAGAGAAGCCATACTAACCTCCTAAAAATCAGATCAAAACACATACCCGCAATACCTCAAACATATGATCCCAACCCATGGTGTCAAAGGTTTTTTTTCAATATCTAGCTCCACTAGGACACCATTGATATTCTTGTTTTCGGTAGAGTGAAGCACATGGGTAAGCCTGCGAATATTGTATATTGTGTTTCTCCTAGGGATAAAACAATACTAGTCCTTGTGCACCAGCGTGCGTAACACATGATGATGTCCCCAATATTTTAGCATTGGTATTTATTAAAGAGATGGGTCTATATTACCTAAACTGTATGAGTTCCTGGCCAGGCATAGAAATCCTCACTATAACTGCTTCTCTCATGGTATCTGGAAATTTCCCCACGGTGGTCGTATCCATGTACACTTCAGGGGCCCGATGTAGGTAAATCCCATTTACCGATTTTGAAATACCGAATCTTACCGATTCGGTATTTCAAAATCGGTAAATGGGATGTAGCTCCCAACATCTGGATAAGTTACCGATTCTTTAAAAATTCGGTATTTACCGATTCGGTAAATACCGAATCGGTATTTGCTATAGAATCCTATGGGCCTTTGAAGCCCATGGGATTCAATTCAAATACCGATTCGGTATTTACCGAATCGGTAAATACCGAATATGTCAAGGGTGCAGGGGGTGTCACTTTGACACCCTCTAGCACCCCCAAAACGGGCATTTGTGCAATGTGGCACACAGACATGCCGTAAGGGCACGTCTGTCTGTCACATGGCACATACCGATTCTGTAAGCCATGTGCCAATGGAAAATTGGCTACCCACATAGCATTTTCGGTAATTTTACCGAATCGGTAAATATTACCGAATCGTTACTTTTACCGATTCGGTAATAATAACGATTCGGTAAAATTACCGAAAATGTGCCCCTACATCTCCATAGCCCTTTACCGATCGGAAACTGCAGAAAATCGGTATTTTCAGCCGATTCCGATCGGTAAAGGGCTACCTACATCTGGCCCTTAGTGATTAATCAGAGATCAGTTGCACAAATGTCTGATATAACTCATGAGGAAAACCATCTAAATTCAGTGTCTTATTATAATGCAGCATTTAAGTGCCGCCAGCAGCTCTTCTTTCATAAGCTCTTTTTCCGTGCTCATCTGTGTGGAGTGCAAAGAAAACGATGGATTTTTGGCCCAGATCCTAGGACTGGGGTGAATGTATGACATTGTTCTACATTCTGTCCATCAACTGTGGTTTTTGCAATTTTCACCCCGAGTGTGCTGGGTATACTCAGACGTGAGTCCCAGGCTCTCCACACCACTGGAGTCAAGCTATCCAGGCTGATGAAGGCTGATAGTCAGAAACCGGTCCTTGGATGCTTGATTCCGGTCTGGGAAAGACATGGCTTGGTAGTTCGGACTGGACTGTTCCCATGAGGCACAGGGTCAGAGCTGATTTGCATATAGCCAGTGTCTAACCCAGGGTGGTGTGGAGTGCAAAAAAACGATGGATTTAGGCCCAGATCCTAGTACTAAGGTGAATGTATGACATTGTTCTACATTCTGTCCATCAACTGTGGTTTTTGCAATTTTCACCCCGAGTGTGCTGGGTATACTCAGACGTGAGTCCCAGGCTCTCCACACCACTGGAGTCAAGCTATCCAGGCTGATGAAGGCTGATAGCCAGAAACCTGTCATTGGATGCTTGATTCCGGTCTGGGAAAGACATGGCTTGGTAGTTCGGACTGGACTGTTCCCATGAGGCACAGGGTCAGAGCTGATTTGCATATAGCCAGTGTCTAACCCAGGGTGGTGTGGAGTGCAAAAAAACGATGGATTTAGGCCCAGATCCTAGTACTGAGGTGAATGTATGACATTGTTCTACATTCTGTCCATCAACTGTGGTTTTTGCATATACGAGTCACAGCAAATCTTTTTTTAGTTGTCGTATTTCAACTGCCTTGCCAGTAGACCTGCATCTTACTACACATTTGAAGGCCTCCCACTCATTAGCTTTAGTAGCAGTCAAACCCTATTTAGCCTTGAAATAAGTACCAAGTTCCTCTCCCATCACCCAAAACACCTTGTTTTGTAAGACCTCTGGTCGTCAACTTCACTATTAGACCTGCGGCATGTCCCAGGTAATAAGTAGTCAATCAGTGCAGAATGGTCAGACAGGAATCTGTAATGGTACTTCACTGCATCTATCCTATGTTGTTTGTTACAAAAGCTGTCAAGTCTACTGTATGTGCCATGGGTCAGAGAGCAACAGGAGTATTCCCTATTATTAGAGTGAAGTTCTCATCATATAGGCAAATCTGGCTATCACTTCTCCTCATGCTTTTTGTCATGGAAGGCTTTGCATGTAACCAGGGAGGGTGCCAATCCATATCCCCATCTAAGTTCAGTTGAAGTCCACAGCCCCTAGGACTGATATAGTCATATATGGGTTAAGAAGCTCCTTATTGTAACAAAAAGGTTGTCCATCATCTATATTTGGGGCGATCTCATTGACACGGCTTATCCCTGTCCATCCAAGAGGGCATATCAATATATATATATATATGTATATATATATATATATATATATATATATATATATATATATATATATATTTGGATTTGTAATGCGCGTGGCTGCCACAGTGACGGGGCGTCCCAGCGCAACCAGAGAAAGAGCGGAAAAGCCTACATGCACCTAAACAGAAGAAATAGGAAACAGCCAGGTCTATATATATATATATGCTGTGTACATTGATGTTGAAAGGACACTCCAGGAGTCCGCCAGATCGATACTCCCTGTGAAAAGGAGGAATGAGTGGAGGAGTATATCTGGCCTGTCCATTTTCGGTGGAGCAAATCCACCTCTTTATCTGTCAGGTGTATTTCCTGGAGGAAGGCAACTCCAATGGACAGTCTTTTGAGATATGTGAGCACCCCAATTCATTTGGTGTGATCATTAAGACCTCTGACATTCTAGGATGTCTTTTTTAAACTTCCATTTCCACTAGTCATTCCATCGTAGAGTATGTAAGAGGAGCAATGTATGGTCCACCATCTTAACAAAGTATCAGAATTAACTGTTACATCATATAGCGAATGTTGGGACATGAAACTTCTGAGCATGGTAATAGACATGTAAACCTACCCTGAGTGGCCAACTGTATTGATGTCTGGATTCCTAATGAAGATTGTTCTTGTCCTAGGCCAATTAGAGTCATGCTTGTGTGCCATGGCATAGGCCTGTCTCATGGATTGTGGTCTTATTGGACCAGGAGGGGTGATCAAAACGCTACCCTCATAATAGTGGAAGGCTACTACCTTCACCAGAAGTTAAGCAGCATGCATGTGTTAGAGGCATCATTCGGACTAGTGATCAGTAGGAGTGAACAGGTCATTTTTAACTTGAGACACTGGAGTGAGGTCTAAAGGCTCCCTCACTTTCTGAAGTTCCACCTCTGTGTACTTACCTCACTCTTGGTCTAAATAGTAAGATGTGAACTGCTGTACAGTGCATAAGTGGTGACTGCACTGGTTAACTGTATGTGTGCCTGGAAAAGGTACAGTACAAGGTTACAGCAGTAGTGTGCAGTGCATGCATGTATCTGGTGTATGTTATGTTATGTTATGTTATACTTTATTTTTATAGCGCACGGCTACTCCAACGGAGTGTCCCGGCGCTTTGATTTGGCAGCTCAAAGAAAAAGGAACATAGCAGAAGAAGGACTTTCAGACAAACACGATAACATAACTAAAGAGTAAAAAGCCAAGTTTTTAAATTTTTCCTAAAAGACAACAGATTCGGAGTACTGCGTAGAGCCAGTGGCAAAGTATTCCAGAGCTGGGGCGCCCTCACACTAAAGGAGCGCCCCCCCACACGGGCCTCCCTAACCCGGGGGACCACCGCAAGAGACAGAGACTCCGAACGAAGAGCTCTAGTTGGGTGATAAAAAGCAAGCCTGCGCTGAAGGTATTTTGCTCCCGAGCCGAAGAGCGCCTTATGGGCCAGCGTCAGCGCCTTAAAAACTATCCGCTGTCGGATAGGCAGCCAGTGAAGTGACTGTAACAGGCCGGACACTCTGGCTCGCCTGCGGAGGCCAAAGATGGCACGCGCCGCAGAATTCTGCACGACCTGAAGCCGCTGCACAAGATAATCTGGGAGACCCAAATAAAGAACGTTGGCATAATCTAATCTGGAGCCAATCAGAGCTTGCACCGTGATCTTCCTATGCCCTTCAGTGAGCAAAGGGAGGAACTTTTGTAGCATCTTTAAGATGCCGAAACGTGCCCATGAGGCCAAGGATCTGAGATCTCATTGTCAGATCTTAACACCCTGGTTTTTTGCCACCTGGGATGCCTGAGCTGGAGGAAACATATCGTTCGGCCACCATGCCTGCCAATCCGGGTCTAAGGTACAGCCAAAGAACAGCCCCTCCGACTTGTCGGAGTTGCATTTAAGGCTGTTCTGCTGAAACCAATTGAAGACCGCACCGAGACAGTCCCGAATGCTCTCTCCATCAAAGTCCTCCCCTTTCCTACACGTGAAGAGAAGCTGGGTGTCATCGGCGTAGGAAACGATCTGGGCCCCGAAAGACTCCGCCAGTGCCGCCAGACGGGTCATAAAGATGTTAAAAAGAGTCGGGCTCAACACAGAACCCTGCGGAACTCCGACTCCCAAAGGCGGCATCTCAGCGGAGCTGGGGGGGACCCAGACCGTTTGTCGACGGCCCGCTAGAAAAGATGTAAACCAGCTGAACACCGTCCCCCTCAGACCAATGTTATAAAGTCTGGCGAGGAGCCCCTCATGGGGGACGGTGTCAAAAGCCGCCGACAGATCGAGCATGACAAGCATGGCTTTACCTCCAGAGTCCAGAACCTCCTTGATGGCCTCAGACACTTCTAAAAGCGCAGTCTCGGTGCTCACATTGGGCCGAAAGCCAGATTGTGAAGGGTGCAGCAAATTATTTGTCTCCAGAAAAGCAGATAGCACGCTATGTACGTGCTTTTCCGTCATTTTTGCTAACACTGGAAGAAGCGAGATAGGCCTATAATTAGCCAACACCTCGGAGTCAGAGCCCGGCTTTTTGAGGAGGTGGATCACCATAGCCTGCTTCCAGGCCTGTGGGACCATCCCCTCCCTCAAAGAGCGGTTCAAGAGTGGATTAACCAGCGGGTTTACCACCTCCGCCATCCTTGCCAAAAATTTGACTGGACAAGGGTCTAACGGTGACCCAGATTTGAGATTTGTCAAAAGTGCCAGAGAAGTGGCAGGGGAGATGGGCGGGAAGACACACAAGGCAGAGTCCGGGGTGGGAGATGGAACTATCCCATCCCCACTGCTGGGCTGAACTTCAACTGACCTCCCCTGAAAGGAGTCCTGGATCAATCTGATCTTGTCTGTAAAAAAATTTGCGAGGTTGCAGGCCCATGACTCAGAGGGAGCAGTTTGAGAAGGGTTAGATCTAGGAGTTATGAACTCCCTCACAACAGTGAAAATCTCCTTGCAGGATTTAGAGGCTGCCTCAATCCTCCTAGATAAATAATCCTTTTTCTCACGAAGAATATCACGATGATAGGCCTTAATTGCAGTCCTGTAAGCAAGTTTGGCCATCAGGTCATACTGGAAACGCCAGGCCCTCTCCGCCACCTTACACTGGCGGCGAGAGGCAAGCAGTGCTTCCGTGAACCATGGAGCAGAGACCCGCTTAGAGGTAGCCCAAGACGCCAACACAGGGGCTAGGTCGTTCAGCCTATCAGTCAACCACAGCTGTAAGGAGTCTACATCCTGCTCCAAGTCACCTAAAAGGGGACACGGATGGTCCCGAAAGGCCTGAGCTAGCATCTCAGGAGTTACACGATGGAGTGCTCTGGAAACAGGTCTCTGTGTTCTAGGCTCAGTGCTGGACAATTTCTCCCTGCCCCGTATGCAGAACCTAGCCAGCCTATGGTCGGACCAGAGCACCGGGACTAGCTCTATGTCCTCAAGTGTGGCCCTGGAAAAGACCTGATCCAGTGTGTGACCCTTGTCATGTGTGGGGTATGTATACCTGCAAGGGGTACAGTAGTTGAGTGATGCCGTGCTATGCAGTGCGCACATGTTGTGTGCATGTACTGGGTTTATGTGTAACTGTGAGGAGTACAATACACGAAGAGTGTAGAGTTGGATAGCTCGCACATGGTGACTGTGTGCTGCATGCGTGCTTGCCAGTGGCAACATAGAATGTTTACAGGACTGAGCAATGTGTCCCGTGGTACAGACCACTTTGTTTTAGTTGTGGTTATTTTTACATGTGTTTGTTTATACGGTTCCAAGGGATGACATTATAGTAAAGAAGCATCAGCACTGTAATTGACTGGGGATATGGTACATCGTAAAAAGAATCCAATTTATTGGAGTGACTTAGGTGCCTAAGCTGATATGCACTCGATGGGGACTGTGAAATGCACATATCTGTTTAATTTCTCGTTTTGAACATGAAATCCGATATGCTGAGGTAGAAGTCCCAGTCGCCCATACACATCTCTTTGTCCTCGTTAATGTTGTCCTTCACCCAGGCTGACCATTACTGTGCCAATCATACACGGTTGCTCACCCAGGAGTACTTTGTATTATTATCTTCTGTGATTGATTGCAGTGGCCAAATGCTTCCATGTTATGTTTTTGTCGATTATAAATGCCAATAAAAACATGTTTAATAAACAAATGTATTGCGCAATGGGTGCAGAATGAATGTGCGTGTTAAACATATGTGTGTCTGTGGTGACACAAATCATTGAGGTAACAGTACTAGACAGTGTGTGTGCTATGTACATACACTAAGCACAAGTGTGCATGCAAAGCTACATTACTCTGGGTTCCGTTTTTATTGGTCAGGACAGGCCTGCATGGTAAGGACATGATCCCCCCAGACAGATTTGTGTATTGCTGCATTCCTGTAAGTTAGATGGAACACACTGGAGAAGGGAGGGAGTGTCTCCCCCTCTACAGTTCAAGGGTGCTATTTGATTCAGCGAGAGATCACAAGGAAAGGTCATGGACACATCTCAGGAAGGAGATGGGGTTGATAAGGAAATCATGACGAGTGAGGCTGAAAGCCTGGGATCAATCTCTTGATGCACATATCACGTAGCTAACATCCAGGTGTGAACTCTAGTTACTCCCATGGCCTATGTTGTGAGACTATTGCTTCAGATTCCCTCCCGCTGTGACAGAGGGCCTTTCAAGACGAAGAAGGAGAAGGATGTGCTTTAAAATAAGCAGAACCCCAACATAAAACTTCAAAGACCCAGCCCCTAAATCACATTTGCAGTTTGGAAATGGACTATAAGAAGGATAGGTTTGAGAACCCAATAGTCTGTCATCTGCCAATCAATCAATCAAGACATGTGTAAAGCGTGCTACTCACCCGTAAGGGTCTCAAGGCGCTTATGGGGGTGGATGGAATAGTGGGTGCTGCTATTGCTTGAATAGCCAGGTCTTGAGTAGCCTCCTGAAGGTTAGTAGGTCTTTGGTCTGCCATAGGAGGATGGGATGGGTGTTCCAGTTCTTGTCAGCGAGGTAGGAGAATGATCTGCCGCCGGAGGTAGCTCTTCGGATGCGAGGGACGGTAGCCAGGGCGCGGTCGGCGGAGCTGGCGGTTCGGGGTGTGGAAGGTAAGTTGTTAAGGTATGCTGGTCCGGTGTCGTGGAGTGCCTTGTGGGTGTGGGTGACGAGCTTGAAGGTGATCCTCTTCTTGACGGGAAGCCAGTGCAGGTGTCTCAGGTGGGGGGTGATGTGGCTGTGGTGAGGGATGTTGAGGATCAAGCATGCAGAGGCGTTCTGTATGCATTGCAGTTGTTTCAGCAGTTTGGCTGGGGCTCCCGCATAGAGGGCGTTTCCGTAGTCCAGCCTGCTGCTGACGAGGGCCTGGGTGACTGTTCTTCTTGTGTCTGTGGGGATCCACCTGTAGATCTTGCGGAGGGTGTTGAAGCAGGAGGATGAGATGGCGTTCACTTGCTTGGTCATGGAGAGTGTTGAATCGAGGATGAATCCCAGGTTGCCTGCATGGTTGGTGCTGCTTCCAGGGCGTTAGGCCACCAGGAGTCGTCCCAGGCTGAGGGGGTGGAGCTGCAACTGCTATCATTCCTTCGCGGAGGATGGTTTTGGCAGTGCAAGGGTCCTTGGTGAGGGAGAGAATCAGCTGTGTTGTTGGTGTAGGAGATGATGTTGAGGTTGTGCAATCTTGCGACGTGAGCTAGTGGGGGCCATATAGATGTTAAACAATGTCGGGCTGAGGGATGATCCTTGGGGTACGCCGCAGATGATCTTGGAGGCTTCGGATCGGAAGGGGCGGAGGTGGACACTCTGTGTTCTGCCGGAGATGGAGATGGTCCAGTCTAGTGTTTTGCCTCAGATTCCTGAGTGGTGGAGGCGAGTATGTAGGGTGCGGTGGCAGACCGTGTCGAATGCGGCTGATAGGTCCAGGAGGACGAGGGCCGCGTCTGCCAGGTAGCTAGGCAAGCTGTTTGAGATGGGGAAGCTCTGCAAGCCTTCTGTCTCTGACAAGGACGGGGGGGGGGGCAAGGCTTGCTAGTCTTCCTGTTGGGTGAATGTGAATCATTTGGTCTAGAGCCTGGAGTACCAGCACCTGTCTGCAATGCCAGACTAGGATTCCCTGTGAGAAAGAGGAGAGCATTGGAGGGAGTGAGGTCCAGTGGGGAGCCCAGCTGAGAGAACTCCCAGTGTGAGGTGTGAAGAGACGGCTGCAGCTCCGATCGGGTCCTTGCCTGTGCGCAGATCCAAGCCAGCGATCCTTGCATGCAAGGAGAGGGCACTATGACAACCGCAGTGGCACGAGTGCCGTGAGTTAAGAGCTAAGTATTTACTGCATCATTGGGGTGACCCTGTATGCCAGGGGAGGTCACCATGAGAGTTACTGCAAATCATGCGCGGGTCTGCAGTAGCGACCCTGTATGCCATGAGGTGCCACCATGTTGCAGATTGTCGTGTGGTATGGGACAGTGCCTTGGGTGGCAGTGGCATGGAACCCTGTATGTCTGGAGGGGCTGCCAGAAACAGTTGTGCCTTGATCTGTGACATGTGGGTCATGAGTAACAACCAAGACTGTAAATGACTGAACCTCATGGACTGAGTGAAGACACCATCAATATATCGTCTCATCTTTGGGATCAAGATCAGGTGCACTGGAGTGATTTCCCTGCCTCACTTTCTGGGGAACACAAAACGTACCTGGCTGGAGGAGCAGGAAACCTTATCGCTGCCAGATCCAACGATGTAGGCTCAGAGGAGAGCCTGGCCTTGCCAGGTGCTGCCATGTCTTCTGCATGCAGCTGACTTCCCGAGCATGACCAGGGCTTTGAGAGTGCATGCGGATGAGGCACCCTCCAAGACGCTGCACGCTTCCTCTCTGCCAGAATAGGCAAGACTGAGTATGGAAGTACTGGGCCCCGGGGACTTGATGTTAAGAGCGCTGCTGGGCCAAGACCTTTTTGACTCTTGAGTTAAAGCCTGCTAGTGAGCATTCCCACAATGCGGCCAACAGTGAATGGAGAATAACCATGGTCACATTGTATGGAGTGTGTGAAATAGGGATTTACCTTTGAAACACTCCCTGAACTCGAGGCAGAAATGTGATGTGATGTTGTCTATAAATGTCGTAACCTTCCTTTAAATGAGTAGAATTAGAAATAAAATATTTCTTTGTATTCTAAGAATAATAATGGTGTTTGGAAAGGCAGATCTAGTTCTCCATACAGTGAGGGATGCTCTCCTAACCTGAGAATCCTGAGCTGCAACAGCCACAGGTTTGAAAGCTTTAGTTATAGTGGTGAACTCAAAGAAAGTTTGAAACCCTTTCATTTGGTGTTCCTTCAGAAGACCTGGTTAAGAGAGGATCAAACAATCAAAGGTTTTATTTTATTAAATAGCAAAGGCCAGAGCAGTGGTAAGGGGAGAGCCTACGCAGGTATTCTAAACTTAATATCCACTAAGGTGATTAAGAAATCATTAGAGGTCATAAATGTATCAAGTGGTCTGCATTTTCCCATGGTTGAAATGGGCTTGAGCAATAACACACATAGATGCTTCCTTCTTACAAATGTTTATATCCATAAACATGAGCACCGGCAAATGAAAGGCTGGCTGGAATCATTAGAATTTTCTTTCCAGAGTCTGGTAGCAAAAATACCCGAAAGCAGTCAAAAAAATATCTGGAGATGTTAATGCTCGTCTTTTTCCTGTACAGATGGACTCACTTTTGGAGGAAGCTTTAGAATCTTATAACATTCCTCCAGCGTAATTTCCACCCGCCACTATTAAAAAGGAGGCTAAAGTGCTGAGCCAATGGCTGGTGAATAATGGTTTGATCTATTCAAACTGCCATATAAAAGTGATATGCCAGCAGGTGCAGCCTTTCTGCAGGGCCTGTCTCCAGGACCTATTGATTATATAGTCACGTCCCTTTTGCACTTCAATTATTTATTAGACTTTGAATTTGCAAAGTATGAGGGTAGTAACCATTGGGCAACCTAGGCGGTTTCTAGCCTGTGTGAGCCGGTGACCCCTGAGAGGGTATTGCCAATAGAGATGTCCTATCCACAGAAGCTTCCAACACGCCTAGATCCCATTCACCTTCAATATCTAGCCGCTGTAGGAAAGTGGGTTTCTGTTGCAGTAACTTCACCCCCCACCCCCCACTTTTTGCTAGACTTCTGATGCACTTTGACTTAATGGGACCTGGGTCCCTGCCAATCAGGTTCCCAAGGCCTGTGTTCTTTCCCAAAACAGTACCTTTGTACCCCGAATTTGCACCTCTAGCCACATGTAAGTCCCTGGTAAAAGACTTCTGATGCACTTTGACTTAATGGGACCTGGGTCCCTGCCAATCAGGTTCCCAAGGCCTGTGTTCTTTCCCAAAACAGTACCTTTGTACCCCGAATTTGCACCTCTAGCCACATGTAAGTAAGTCCCTGGTAAAAGATACCATAGGTACCAACGTCACTGTGATCAGAGAAGGTCTCTAAGGTCTGCAGCACATATTGTGCCAGCCTTAGAGGTCCTGTACCTTAACAAAAACACACTGCCATTGCAGGCTGCGTGTTTTGGTGAAAAGAAAAGTGAAGAGTCAACATTGCACATATACCTGTGTGCCATGCCTTTAACCCACTGCCTATGGTATAGGTAAGATACCTCTAGTTGGGTGCACTATACAAC
Organism: Lissotriton vulgaris; assembly: GCF_964263255.1. NCBI lineage: Eukaryota > Metazoa > Chordata > Amphibia > Caudata > Salamandridae > Lissotriton > Lissotriton vulgaris. The sequence goes on along the minus strand of NC_141691.1, from coordinate 226,200,109 downwards.
TTGTGAGGGTACAGTTGCATGAGTACTGTGCCCCTACAGTGTCTGAGTCCGTTCTTAGACATTGCAAGTGCACTAAAGTCATAAAGAGTATATGGTCTGGGAGTTTGTCATTACGAACTCCACAGCATCATAATGGCTTGACTGAATTCTGGGAATTTTGGTAACAAACTTATCAGCATAATAAACCGACACTGATGCCAGTGTGGGATTTATTATACCATGTATGCAGAGGTCATTTAAGAGATGCCCCCTGAAAAACAACCAGCCTCTGGTGGGTTCCCTGACTGGTAAACACCAGCCTGCCACCACGAGACATGTTATTGGACTGAATCCTGAAATTGGAGCCTTTGCTCCCTGGGTCCAGAAACCAAGCCTTTCCTGGGCGGAGGTGGTCACACCTGCCCGAGGTCAAGAATAGCCATCTGTGGCAAGGGAGCTTCAAAGGCCTTGTTGCCTTTGTAATGCGACCCACAGCCTGTCTCACCCCCTTTTTGTCCTCCACAAGTGGAAAAAGAGCCCCTTTATGGGTACTACAACGCCGACCCGACGAGGGGCAAGGCCATACGATGAAGCATGACACCTAGCTTGCTGGGTGTGTGAGGTCTTTAGTTCCTAAAAGGAGGATCCCCCTCCTGTGTGCCTTCACTCACTTTTATTTCTCAACTGTCTCATCTAAGGTTTTGGATCCAGGGGAACTGTGCATTCCTTCTTTTGACACTGTGCTACTAGGGCGCATGCACTGGACCCCGTTAAATAAAAGCCCTACCTGTCCCTCCTTTTGTTTATAAAAATTAGAACAACCCAGAAGGTGTGCCCATCTCTGCCAACCCCACCCCTCAGGTGGGGGAGGCGAGGTGAAGCCCAATCTTGCAGATGGCAGGCACTCTCCAATCAGAGTTAGCGATTGTGCCTACTACTTCTCGTGGGGTGAGCACACCAAGGGTGTAATCACCTTAAGGTCAGTAGCCCATTGGCTACTGACTTTGAGACCTCTAAAATACCTCCCCTAAGGGGCCTCCCTTAACCCAGAAGGCAGATTTCCGCAACCTACGAAGAAGAAGGACAAAAGAAAACGCACAGCAGTGGAGATTGCAGACACAAACTGACTTGGCCCCAGCCCTACCGGCCTGTATGCAGTTTCCAGGGAACTCCAAACCCCCTGGAAGGACTGACTGCCTTCAACAAAGACAGCATGTGAACAGCAGCTCTTTTCAAAAGAATCTCCAAAGAAAGACTCAGAGCCTGCTGAAGACAAAGTAACCCGACGCCTGGAACCACCATTGAACCCGTTGCCTACGGCCTGAGTCCAAGTGGCCCATCGGTCCCAGCGAGGTCCCTCAGCGCTCCAGAGTCTGAGATCACCATGGGTTGATTCCTCCAGGACTCCTCGACGTGGCTTGTAGCCTCTGCACGGAGACCCCCCCAACTGCGAGTGGCCCGGTAAGGTGAAGTCCGACCCCAAAAGGCACCCTTGCATAAAGCCGCCCTGCGCCCTGGAGAAGAGGACCTGAGGTGCACCTACGTCTCTGAGCCCTTCAACTTACCTGCCCAGTCTTCCCGGAAGACTTCCTAGACCGAGCCTGCAGCCAAAATCCAAAACCGCAATTCCCATTGAAAAGAACAGGGCACCCGCTTTTCAATTAAGTGAGAATATTGATATCCTCCCCATTAGTTTAGAGAATATTATTGTGTGGTACAATATAATAGTACATCAAGTAAAGATATTTCTCCTTGGTATGCCTCCCTTACTCCTCCCCTGGGGAGGCGTACGTTTTTGGTGCTGCCTCAGATTTACGATTTCTTGTAAATCTGGGGCAGTGTCAAAATGCCATGGATGTTGCTGAAAAAGAGTTCAGTCTTTGAGTGTGTGATATCATTTCTTGCCTGAGTGTGTACAATAAATGCTTAACACTACCCTCTGATAAAGCCTTACTGCTCGCCCACACTACCACAAATAGAGAGTAAGGTATTAACTACTTTTACCTCTGTAAGCCTTTGGGGATCCCTTGGACTCTGTGCACACTATACCTTATTTTGTTATAGCATATACAAAGCCAGCTTCCTACAGCCGCTTCTCAATTAAGTAAGAATATTGATATCCTCCTCATTAGTTTCTAGAATATTATTGTGTGGTAAAATGTAATTGTACATCAAGTTCTGGTCTGTATAACAGTAAATGTAAAAGAGAAGGGACCGCGAGCAGACCCCCATATTAAATGGGAGGAGGGGAGCCGGTTAGACACCACTTGCCAAGAACTGAAGCGATTGGTTAGCCGGAGAGCCAGGAGTGATGGGCGACATCCCGGTACCATAGCCTTCCAGGAGCTGGCTAAGCTTAAACAACAATATTTATCCCTAGTGAAGGCAAAAAAGCCTCCTTCTACCACAGTTAGTGGGACGAGATGCAGGAAATTCTCCTCTCCAAGGATGAAAAAAAGTTCTGGGTAAATGTCAACAAACCTAGTGATCTTAACTGGGGTAACCTGGTATGCATTATTCCGTAAGAACTTGTGTACAAACTAGACTCCAGGGAACTCTTGCACAAAAACTCCCCCAACTTGGTTTTCAATAAAGGAGGTAAGAGCGGTCATTGAGAAAATAAAGGTCTCCTGAGCCACTGACCAACATTCCAGCAGTAATTAAAATGAACAATGTTTGGTGGGCAACGGTTTACTCATCTTTTTTCAGTTGGATTGCTTCACCGGCCTTCACCCTCCATCATGGAAAGGGTCTATAGTAAAACCTATTTAAAAAAAAAAAAGTTGTGGCTCAGACTCCCAGCATTATAGGCTTATTACCCTTCTGGATATCTCGCTAAAAGTCTAAGTTGGAAGACTGGGCTACCGAATCCAAGAGAATCCTGCTTTGCGTGTGGGCCATTAGCCAGAAGGCCCTGTAAGTAAATCAAGGGATGTGCTGCTGTTTTGTCAACTTTAGGACCGCCCTTGATTCTGTGGCTAGGGACATCTTATGAGGAAAACTTGCCACCTGGAGCTCCCTTCAAACCCCCTTAGTCTACTTCAATTCTTCTACTCTGACAACTGAGCTCAGGTGGAGTTAGATAAATCGGGCTGATTATCTCAAAGAATCCCCATAGGAAATGGCCTTCGGCAGGGTTGTGTCTTAGCACCCTTGCTCTTCAGTCTATTTATAGCCAGCCTCCCCACCTTTATATCCCATCCATGTATTTCTCCCCCAAAGTTGGGAAACAGCATATCGATTGTCTGCTCTATGCAGACGATCTTGTATTAATGGACTGTACCCCAGTTGGTCTGCAGAGGAAATTAAACGCCCTAGCAACCCATAGGAAGCAGAACCAGCTTCAAATTAATCTGAAGACCAGGATTCTGGTTTGGGGCAAAAAAGTAAAAGGTTTACCTGATTCCTAGATGCATGGGAGGTGGATGAAGTCGACCAATATAAATACTTGGGCTTGACTTTCATGTGGAATCTGAACTGGGGCACGCATTGGTACTGCACTAAGCAGAAGGCACTATTGCAGGCCAGTTGTCTGTTTAGATTCAACAATACATTTGGGGGTTTAACCCATATTCCTCGACTAACGGCTTACAAAGGGAAGATTCCTCCACTGGGTCTGAATGGAGGACAGATGTTTTCCCTCAATCCCGCTTACGAATGGGACCAATTAAATGGGGCAGTTCTTAGAAGGCTTCTATCACTCCCTCCAGGCACTGTGGTTCAGGCCATAAGGAGAGAGTTCAATCTGGTCTCCTGGAGATTTCTGGCCTTCACTCGGACCCTAAGATATTTTAATAGTCTCTCAGAGGGTGATGAAGTGCCTAAAGTATCTAAACTCTCTTGGGATGAGATTCAAGGTAGTGAAAGATGGTGGGCAAGGGAAGTAAGAATCAGACTGACCTTTATCAAGAACCTCTGTTTAGATAGTGGTACAATTACTTCCTGATCCCCCTTCCCAGACAAACAAGTACTGAAAGACTCTGCTATAATGGTGACTGACAGTAATGACTTGACCGATTTGAGTAAGAAACCATCTATCAGCTTCTCGATTTCTACTCTAGGCCCGAACATAGTCTTCCCATACCTGATACAGTTACCTGATCCTGGCCTGTGAAATGAAATATTAAGGGCTGGAGTGGGATGTAACCCAATCCACTCATCACGCCCATGCTGGGCCAGGGTTCAGGATAACAGTGGTCCCTGCCCCTGCTCCTTGAATGTAAAATGCTCCCTACTACATATACTTATGGACTGTTTGTTATCTCTCTAACCGTATTATATTTTTAAGACTTCTTTTTTTAAAATATGAAACTGTCCATGGGAGGAAAGCTATGGTAGTGGGAATTGCTCGGTTTTTACAGTCTGTTAAACAGAGTTTTAAGGATGAAATGTATTGGGATGGGGGTGTTGGGCAGCCAAGATATGGCCCACTTATCGATTTTAACTGTTCATGTGGTTTTAGAATGTTTTATGGACAATTGCTTAAATAAACTTGTTTCTACTAAAAATAATTATTTGATTAGATATTGACTTATTGCTACTATTCAGCATCCACACCTCCCCCTGAAGGAGCCTACGACTGCTCGCTCACATCGCAAGAATTAGTGCCGAAGGGGTACTTGGCCCTGTTGCTCAGGATCCATTGAAGGTTGGGTTCTGGGACCTTTAGGAGTTAAATGTCTCAACCTCCACGTTTGGACCCAGTCGCCTCAGGATGCCCTTTGGTCCTTTGAAAGAGGGTTCTGACAGTGAAACAGTTGGTTCCATAACTTCCATGCACACCTGATAAACAAGTCACTGAAATATTTCTATAGCAATTACTCCTAAATTAGGCAATTCCACCCACCTTGTGGGTAAACACTCGATCAAAAGTGATGTGTTTTCCACCTCAGTGAACCCTAATTTGTATGTATTACATAGACAGAAAAATGTAAAAAAAGAGGAAAGCAAATAAGAACTAATCTGTAATAACTATAGCCAGTGACAGTGTAGTCGGAATTACTGCCCCAGCAAGTAAGTCCTATCACTAGGTTGAAATGTATGAGAGGTTCCAACAGTTGGTGAGTCAATCGCTCACCAAAAAGAAGAGGAGCAAACACCTACAGAGGGTGGTCACCCCCTAGAAACCTTATTCTACGTAAAGCGAAACGTGCTGCTCTGTATGTGGCGGGGACAACTGTTTATGGAAACAGCAAAGTATAAGCAATCACCAATTCTTGGTTTCCGTTTTAGCATGAAGCAGTTAAACAGAAATGTAAACATACTATTACTGTCGCCTATTGAGAACATCTGACAGCCTATTGTGCATTATAATTTGATATGCACAGTTCTAGTAACTAAGGGAAAGATGCCAATACTTCAATTAGGTGTAAACCCTCTCTTCGACCAACTGGATTCTATCAACCATCCGACAAGTCCATCTAAGGGAGTGTCGCTGCTATAGTCTGTGCTGCTTCTACCCCTGAATTCAGAGCACCTCTGGTCGTAAATATTGTGAGCGGCCATTGTGCAGCACACATACTTTGGCAGGAAACAGAAACATGCATTGCACCTCCATCGCCTTGAGCTTTTGCTTTATAGCAGGGGTCTCCAAACCGGTCCTGGAGGGCCGGATCCATGCCAGATTTTTTGGATATCCCCATTGAGATACATGTAGTCATTTTAAAAATCTGGCATGGATCCGGCCCTCCAGGACCTGTTTGGAGACCCCTGCTGTATAGCATCAAAAGATTTACATTTTTCTGCACATGAGTGTAATCAAGGACAATATGAATCACATGATCATCCATTTGTTGTCATCCAACTTATGCTGCAAAATTATATATCTGTCCTTATAAGATTTGTGCTATTATGGCTCTGGTAGGAGTGCCCAGAGGGGGCATCAGAACCAGCGCTCTATATGCTTGTTCTACAAAGAACACAACTGATAACCCTGCAGGGCATCCTATGGTCTTGATCCACTGCTATGTTGTATTGTATTGTAATTGCATTTATATATCGCTTACTGCCCCTGATGAGGTGCCGAAGCGCTTTTTTCGGCGAGTCGCACGCTACTCCGGGACCCATAGAGGATTAGTGTTGAATTAGTATAGTGAAACATGCAAGTACATTTTAAGTGGTGGATAGGTTAGTCAGTTATTTCGATTTGAAATGATAGCAGAAGGATAGAGGCGGACAAAGGTTTGTAAATACAATAGCGCGCGTCATCAAGCGCTATATAAATATATAGCGCTTTTTGACGCACGCTATTCAGGAAGCCTACAAAGGATTAGTAATGAATTGAAATGGTGAAATATGAAGTATTTTCAGTGGTGGATATTAGTCAGTTACTTGGAGTGAGAAGGATAGCGGAGGGATAAAAGGGAAAGAAAGGTTTGCATTCATATAGTACTTGTTACCCCTGATGGATGTTGAATCGCTTTTCTGGTGAGTAGCACTTCACTCCGGAACCCATAAAGGATTACTGTTGAAAATTAGTATAGTAAAAAATATGAAGTAATTTGAGTAGTGGATATGTTATTGTTATTTGGGTAGTATATTAGTATAGCTTAATATGGAATTTGAGAAGTGAACATGTTAGTCTGTTAATTTCGATTGAAAAGGATAGTGGAGGGATAAAAGAGTGAAAGATTTTTTTTTTTAGGTCATAGCAATAGAAGGAGTCTTTTGGATGAGTAAAAATGAGTTTTGGAGGGGAGGACTCCGAGGAAAGAGTTTAGAAAGGTTTGTTTTAGGGGATCGGTATAGTAAAAGAGGTGTCGGATGATACAAGGATGGGTAGAGTAGGAGAGAGTCTAGAAAGGGTTATTTTGGCAATCATATTAGTGGTATGAGGTTTGGGATAAATGGGAGAGTGGATGTAGAGGATATATTGATAGATGTATAGGATGAGAGATAGGGTAGTGCATTGGAAGGAGTAGTAGAAGAAGTTTGAGATGAGTCAGAAGCTTGGGCTAGAAGATATATTGAGCGAAGTATAGGCTGAGAAATAGGGTAGTGCATTGGAAATGCTAAATTAGAAGAAAGTGATAAATATGTAGATCCATAATTACATTGAAAGTATATGTGTTGCAAGAGTTACAAAGTGTGGTGGTGTGCAGTGTGTGTGTTGTGCGTTAGTGTTATTATGGTAGAAGGGATAGGAGGGTGTTTGTTGGACAACTGATGGAAGGTCTGTTAGGTGTAATTGCAGCAGGGAGAGTGTGTCTGAATGGGATGTAGTTATGTATGGTGTTGATTGGTGTTGTGTTAGTGATGAGTGTATTAGTTAGTGGTATAGGATAGAGTTGTGTACTGTTTGTAGGTGATAGTGGATATGTGTGGTAGTTGGGATAGTTAGGTGTGTAGATGTGGTTTGGTTGGGCTGGTAGTGCAGGCTGGTATATTAATCTGTGCATAGTTATGTGCGTGGTGTACATTTGGTGTGAGTGTGTTGCTCTGTTTGTGGATGGTGTGAGCTGGGTATTGCTAAATGAGAAAAAGGGCAGCATTTCTGTCCCTTGTCCCGACCAGTCTCGAACAGGCTCAAACAGGCAACTGCCCTTGTCCTCTCCACCCTTAACAGGCTCTAACAGGCAACTGCCCTTGTCCTCTCTGCCCTTAACAGGCTCTAACAGGCAACTGCCCTTGTCCTCTCTGCCCTTAGCCTCGACGCCCGGGCTGAGACGCCCTAAGCCTGGCCTTTTTTATAGCCCTAGTAATCAGGTGACCCCTTCAGCCAATGGGAACCCTAGCCCTAACACTATCCAATTGCAACACAGCAAAAGAACATACTGACCTCCTGAGGCGGAAGCCGGGAGAGTCGCCTTAGCGATTTTAAAAATTGTGTAATTGAAGTGATTTTAATACTTTATTTACCATTTGTTGAGTGTAATAATACTGTGACTTAAAACAATCCTACCTCGATCCCCCTCTGCCACGGGACACTTCCTGGTGCGGACGCCCTCCCCTGGGACACGCAGGCCACGCCCACCACCTGACAGGCCACGCCCCCTTTTTTCACCGAGCACTCAAATAGCGCGCCAAATCGAGCGCGCGGCAGAAATGAAATAAAATGAAATGAAAAATTGCATTTGTATAGCGCATAACCGCCCTGGGGCCTCGCATCGCTTGAAGATAATATGGTTTTAGCGCAGGCTCGGGGCAGATCAGAGAGATTTAGCAAACAAATGCGTTTTTAGGGCCTTTCTGAACGAGAAGAGGTTGCTGTTACCCCGGATGGCAAAGGGGAGGGCATTCCAGAGTCTGGTCGCCGAATGGGAAAAAGAGCGGCCACCCCAATGGGCTTTGTTAATTTTAGAGGAGGTGGCCAGCTGCAGGGTACCAGACCGAAGGGGGCGTGTTGGAACATAAGGCGTAACCAGAGGGTGCAGAATCGCTGGGCCTACACGGTGGAAGGATTTGTGCATGATGCACAGAGCTTTGAACTGCACTCTGGCAGCCATTGGGAGCCAATGAAGGTCCTTCAGAGCCTTCCTCGCCGACTGCCGACGGGACAGATTGAACAATAGGCGGGCCGCACTGTTTTGTGTGACCTGGAGCCTCTGAAGGACCGAAGCCGGTGCTCCCAGGTAGAGAGCGTTCCCGTAATCCAGGCGAGAGAGAATGAGGGCCTGGACCATGATCCTCCTCGCCTGGAAAGGGAGCAAAGGGAGCACCCGTTGGAACATCCTCATTAGTCCGAAGCAAGTGGCAGCAGTCTTAGTAGCCTGGACAGAGAAATCAAGGGCAGTGTCAAGCCAGATCCCGAGGCTCCTTATCTGGGACTTGGGCGCAGGAGGAGCGCCAAGACATGGTGGCCAGACGGGTGCAAGAGCAGATGGGGAGGGATTTCCAAGGAGAATGATGTCTGTCTTCTCCCCGTTAAGCTTGAGACAGGAGGCTTGCATCCAACTGGCAACAGCCTCTAGACAGGGGCCTAAGGTGTTGGATGATCCATCTGCGTGGTCTAACGAGACCACCAGCTGCGTATCATCCGCGTAGGTGACTATACGCACACCAAAGGGATGGACTATCCTGTCCAGAGGTTTCATGTAGGCGTTAAAGAGGGTCGGGCTCAGGGAGGAGCCCTGAGGGACCCCACACCTGAGAGGATGGGTAGGAGAGACTGTCTCACCCTCAAAGACCCGGAAAAAGCGCTCACTCAAAAAGGAGGTGAGCCAGTCCAGAGCCGCGCCCGACACGCCCATGCCCGCCAGTCGGTATACTAGCGTTGCATGGTTCACCGTGTCGAACGCGGCACTAAGGTCTAACAGGATAATGTTGGTTGGTTGATTGCTTTATTTCGATATGCATATATCATAAAAGCGGTACAAAAGATAAAAACAGCATGTCGAAAAAAGTATGACTGTACATTAGATAAAAGAGTAAAACACATTTGATCAGCATAAATTAGTTAAAAAAAGGATTAAATTGATATGGACAGTCTTCTAAGTCTAATCAACCAAGCCCATTTTAAAAACTTGGCAACGGCACAAACAATAGGAGGGGCTGTATTGGTTAAAAGAATCCGAAGGGCGACAGAGTACTGGCGGGTACCCAATTCTCTGCAGATAGGTCCAAGCCAACGTGATCTGGGGCGACCATAGTCCGGGCATTCAAAAAGAAAGTGTGGCACCGTCTCAGGTTTATCGGGACAAAGAGCACAATAGCGTGATGAGGACTGGGATTTATTCCACCTGGAGCAGAGGTCGGCCAAGGGTAGGGTTCCTAGCCGGAATTTGATGTACAAGGACCGGTCCATGGCGATTGTTATTATGTCCATGTACGGCTCGTAGGCGACGACATCTTTTATCAGCAGAAAAGCTGCGGTGGTTTTGCAGTGCTGCTGATTACTGATGCGCTTCACACGGACCCACTCCCAAAAAAGTTTTTTTAAGGTCTCCTTCGGGGGAGCGGAGTGACTATGCCAGCAGGAGTCCAGGCCTAGGTCCCCTAAAAGATGTTTAGTGTCCTTCAGCCATTTAATGCTGTGCCAACCGTCAGAGTGCATCACCTCAGCTAGGCCATCGGCATAAGGTTTTAGCTCCGGTACAGGATAATGGCCACCTTTCCTCCCCGATCCAAAGTCGTTCTTGCTTCCTCTGTGACCGCCAACATGGCAGTTTCTGTGCCATGTTGAGGGCGAAAAACCTGTCTGGGAGGCACGCAACAGACAGTTCGACTCCAGATAGTCTGTTAAGATATTGTTGGTGTGCCTCTCCAGCAGTTTACTCAACCAGGGAAGCAACGAAATGGGGCGGTAGTTGGACAGGTTGTTCTGGTCCAGGGAGGGTTTCTTGAGAAGCGCCCTCACCATGGCACACTTCCAAGCGAGTGGGACCGACCTGGACACAATGGAGGTGTTTAAAGCTTCCAGGATCACAGGACGAATAACGTCCAGTGCCTTGACAAGGATCCGGGGGGTGCCGGGTCATTGGGGGAGCCAGAAGAAACTTTAGAGATTAATCTATCCAGCCTGGCGGCATCAAGAAGCGGAATTGTGTCCAGTTTGCAGGGAGCCGAGGAGTCAGCTGGCCTAGGAGGGACAGAGGGGGTATTGACTGTAGGATTACTAAAAGATGAATATATGGTCGAGATTTTCTTAGAAAAAAAGGCAGCTAGCTCATTACAGCGGTCTTGTGCCCCTTCAACAGAAGGACGCTCAGCCGGAGCTGAAATGAGGGACTTAGCTATCCTAAAGATTTCTCTAGGCGCATTTGCTGCAGCACTAATTTTACCTTCATAGAAGGAGGTTTGCGCCATTTTAATCTCTGATTTATAGAGCCTCATTGCGGACCTGTATTCGTCTTTCCTAGACTGAGAATGGTCCTTCCTCCACGCAGAACATACTGACCTCCTGAGGCGGAAGCCGGGAGAGTCGCCTTAGCGATTTTAAAAATTGTGTAATTGAAGTGATTTTAATACTTTATTTACCATTTGTTGAGTGTAATAATACTGTGACTTAAAACAATCCTACCTCGATCCCCCTCTGCCATGGGACACTTCCTGGTGCGGACCCACTCCCCTGGGACACGCAGGCCACGCCCACCACCTGACAGGCCACGCCCCCTTTTTTTCGCCGAGCACACAAATAGCGCGCCAAATCGAGCGCGAGGCAGAACATACTGACCTCCTGAGGCGGAAGCCGGGAGAGTCGCCTTAGCGATTTTAAAAATTGTGTAATTGAAGTGATTTTAATACTTTATTCACCATTTGTTGAGTGTAATAATACTGTGACTTAAAACAATCCTACCTCGATCCCCCTCTGCCACGGGACACTTCCTGGTGCGGACGCCCTCCCCTGGGACACGCAGGCCGCGCCCACCACCTGACAGGCCACGCCCCCTTTTTTCGCCGAGCACTCAAATAGCGCGAATTCGAGCGCGATACAGAACATACTGACCTCCTGAGGCGGAAGCCGGGAGAGTCGCCTTAGCGATTTTAAAAATTGTGTAATTGAAGTGATTTTAATACTTTATTTACCATTTGTTGAGTGTAATAATACTGTGACTTAAAACAATCCTACCTCGATCCCCCTCTGCCACGGGACACTTCCTGGTGCGGACGCCCTCCCCTGGGACACGCAGGCCACGCCCACCACCTGACAGGCCACGCCCCTTCCTCCACCCCTATTTAACATGTGCTTCCACCGGAAGCGCAGCAGACGAGCGCAGCGGGAGCGCCGTTTGCGCGCCGAAGGAGCGCCTAAGGCAAGCCCGTCTGCGCCCGTCCGCGACCAGACCGCGGCCGGGGCCAGACATGCTGCCGGTAGTGGAACACAAGGTGGAAGGATAGTGTGGTCAGGTGAGGACTTAAAGGCTCTCGATCCCCCATTTAAATGCTGCCCTCACACTACAGATCCTCTGACTTTCGACCCCCCTCAGATCTGTAGCAACTGTGAGATAGCTTTTGGCAGTGAAGACTTTGTGAGGCCCCCTAATCCCAAATCCCCACCTCAGATAGGCCTTAGAGCTGGCTTACTGAACTGCAGATCCCTAGCCAAACATGCAGACGATGTTTGGCTTTTACTAGAAGAGCAGGAATGGGATATCCTGTTTTTAACAGAAACTTAGATCAAGGAGGACAACTTGACCTCCATTGCACTTGCAGTCCCTCTGGGATTTAAAATATGCCTCGCCAACCGCTCTGGGACAAAAAGAGGCGGTGGCGTAGCCATTATTTTTAAAGAGCATCTAATACTAACATCTTCAGCCCCCACTACTATTCAAGGAATCGAAGGCCTTCACTTCTGCTTTCAGGCGAGCCCTCGGCTATCACTAGCAGGATTAGTGATATATCGCCCTCCGGGCGGCGTAGACCCCAACCTAATCACCCTACTAGATACGATTGTTCAGAGCTCGCTCCTCCACCCCCATTTCATTGTGGTAGGTGACTTCAACATCCACATGGATAAACCCGACTGTGCCATGGCAGAGCTGCTCAGAGCAACATTAAATACGGCCAGTCTTAGACTGATCAATGAGGGCCCTACACATACAGGGGGCCATACTATTGATCTCATCTTCTCTAACATCAAGAATGTGCTGCCTGAGGTACCACTCCCTCTGACATGGTCAGACCACTCACTTGTCCCATTTACACTGAACATGGTGTATGACATTCCTGCTTCTAGCAAATGTTATTTCCTGAAGAGGCAATGGAAAAAGCTGACCCCCGATACTATGGGCCCTGTCTTGGCACAAACCACCCCATCTTTGACAAACAATGCCAATATTGATGCTCAACTCCTCAATGAGTGGGTCGGAAAGATGGTCTCCTCCATTGCGCCAGCCTCCCGAGCACTATCAAAAAGAGACTCTCCCTCAGCTCCCTGGTTCTCGCAGGAACTAAGGAAAGAGAAAGCAGCTTGTAAAAAGCTGGAGAGACTCTGGAGAGCAAATTACGGCCTGGAAGAAAGAACTAGGTATAAGGAAGCCTCCAAAAAACTAGGGAAAGCTATCAGAAAAAGTAAAAAACGCTTTTATGCGGATTCGATTCTACAGGCAGAACAGTCAAGTAAACAGATCTTCAAAGTGGTACAGTCGTTTTTTAAACCAAAGTGCATTGAGAGGGAGGTTGCACCAACAGTTACGCTATGCGAGCAAATTTCCGAGTTCTTTGACCAAAAAATTAAAAAGGTGTACGACTCTTTTGGACCAGTAATAAAAACAGTGAAACAGGACCTCGCGAGTAATGGCGAGCCAGGTGAGACTTTCACCCAGTTCATGAACATTCCCCTGAGTGAAGTAAGGCAAGAACTTATCCGATGCAAATCTGGTTCCCCTGACGACCCTTGCCCAGCTAAATTATGGAGCTCTATAGCTGACTTTGTAGCTCCCACACTTCAACATATCTGGAACTCTTCCATTGCTTCGGGCACATTTCCGGACGTCTGGAAACATGCTACTCTCCTACCCCTAAAGAAAAAACCTAATGGGGATCCAGAAGACCTCACTAATCTCCGCCCAATATCTCTATTAGCTGCCCCGGGAAAAATGTTGGAGAAAGTCATACAGCGCCAACTGAGCAAATTTGTAGAAGTAAACAAAATCCTACATGAAACACAGTCTGGCTTCCGACCCGGCTTTAGCACGGAAACAGCGCTTATTGAGGTAGCCGAGTCAGTAAGGTGGTCGATGGATGCAGGTAACTCAGCAATGCTGGTACTCCTGGATCTGTCGGCCGCCTTCGATACGGTGGACCACGCCAGACTACTCAGCCGGCTGGCTGAGATAGGTATTCAGGATAGGGCGCTGGGTTGGATACACTCCTATCTATCCCAGAGAACTCAGAAGGTGGCACTTGGGACGATCTCTTCGGCACCCAAGACCCTCAGCTGTGGAGTTCCGCAAGGGTCGGCCCTCAGCCCCCTTTTGTTCAACATCTACCTTGCTCCTCTCTTTACGCTAATTGCCAACTGGGGTGTCAAGGCAATCTCGTATGCCGACGACACCCAGTTGGTATTTCCGTACTCTGAGATGACGCAAGAGTCCTTTTCAAACTTCAAAGGCTGTCTCCAAGATATAGCACATTGGATGAACACAAATAAATTCAAACTAAATGCCGAAGTTATCTTCTTTGGCAAGGGTCCCACCCCCGCCTCAGAACTTTGGTGGCCGACGGAGATGGGCCCTGCCCCCCACCCAGTCACACGGCAAAAAATCTTGGAGTGAGATGGGATGATAGCATGTCCTTTACCTCCCATATCCAACAAGTCGCCGGCTGCTGCCTGAGCAAGCTGAGAAATCTCCAAAAAATCCTGAGACTCCTCCCGGAGAGCTGCCGAAAAACGGTTATCCATGCTACTGTTACCTCACGGCTGGATTATGCCAACGGACTCTACCTAGGCCTACCAAAATACCTGACACAAAAGCTTCAGGTAGTTCAAAATGCGGCTGCGAGACTGCTACTGCGAATCCCACTCAAGCAGTCATTCTCTCCGCATCTTCGATCCCTGCACCGGCTGCCAGTTGCCAGCAGAATAAAATTTAAAGCACTGACGCTGGCGTTTAGATCTCTGCATGGCTCCTGTCCAGAATACCTGAAAAACCGCCTCCCGAGATACTCCCAAACCCGCGCATTGCGGTCCAATTGCCGTGTTCAATTGGCAGTCCCGCGCACGAAAAAGGCTCGACTAGGCGGTCGGACTCTTTCGGCAAACGTCTCCGCTCTGTGGAACACCCTGCCACAAGAAATCCAACAGGCCCCTTCTGAACCCTGCTTCAAGAAACTGCTGAAAACTTGGCTTTTCACCCAACCCCGCTAGCTTTCCTATCTTTAGCCCCAGGTCATCTGTGTTCTACTAGCGCCGGGACATCTCCTAGCGAGGTAGCTGTTCGCGCTTTACAAAATCCAGTATTATTATTATTATTATTATTATTATAACACTAGCCCTAAAATCTAGGAACCAATAGGAGACCAGGAGACCAGGACCTTACAGCCAATCTTAACCCTAGTCAAGCACCTAATCAGTTCAAAAACCCTGATCTCTACGTCCAATAAAGGCCCTAACCCTACCAGTAGTCCCAAAGGGACCCTACTGTAGCCTGTTCTGGCCATCTCAAAGGGTGAACATGATAACTGACTAAAGCAATTCATTTGTTTGTGGCTTAAGCAGCCCAAGTCAACTTTGCAACCTGGGTTAGTAATCCAATGTGATAAACTGATCCATTGCTATACCGCACACCTCCTGAAGTCTTGCAAATATGTCGAGCCATCTTGATTCATACAAGCCTTCAACTTATGTGATGCCTGCACTCAAACAAACTTTAGCGACACTTCTATTAGCAATTTCTTGTATCCTGAGGAGACACCTGATTGGTATGTCAGGTACATAAGGTACTTGTTATCCCAAAAGCATAAGGTAACTCTTCCAGTAATACCGACCAGTTTGCATCAGCCCAAGGAATAGTGCTAATCCAAAATTAGCCCTCAACAGCGCTGCCATGATTGATTTTGGCCATCTCTCTAATTCCATGGATGGGACTCTTTAGAGTGCCCCTTTGCCAACTATCATTCAGCCCACTGAAATTAATTCACCATGTAATGAAGTTCAGAGTCGGGGACACCCAGGTTCATCTTCTTAATCAGTAAATTGAGCTTGCGTCCTGCCACTATTCTGTGGCCCAATCTCCATATCAATTCCATCAATAGAGACTGAATCTCTTTACCTTTCCCTTGAACTACTACTAGTATGTCATTAAAGAGGTGATGGGCTTTTGGTAGCATTATCATTTTAGGGAGGAATACTCTACCCATGATTGAAAATAGGAGATGCTTACAAAATGGGACTAATCCTCACAATGCCATTATGGCTTCAGATATGTTATGTGAAATAATATATTTGGTATTATAATGGATGTTAGAACTAGCTATTTCTGGTAGGCTAAGGCTGATGCCAAAGCCAGGCAGAAACCACCATTCTAGTCAGGGCAAGGAAGTCACACGCCAAGGTAACCCCTGCTCACCCCCTTGGTAGCTTGGCACAAGCAGTAAGGCTAAACTCGGAGGCAATGTGTAAAGCATTTGCGTCAGCGCACAACAGCAACAACATACTAGGCACACCACAAAAGAGACTCCACACAAGGTTATTATAAAAACAACTTTTGTATTGTAAAAACACATCAGATAAGATCACACATATACATTGTGCCAACTGGCACGGGCAATATTCACATGGGATTATTCACAAGACAGGGCCACATGGGCCACTGTCATAATCAGACATAGCACTTTTAGAATAAGGAATAATAAACATAAAAATGGTAATCAAAAATATCACAACCAGTATCCACTGGTAACAGGAACCAGGACCTTACTAGGACCACTTGTACTAAAAAGAACAACCACCTAAGCATAAAAATACATTTAGGGATATACCAGAACACATTACCCATGATGCATGTAACACATTCAGAGGAGTAATAAAGAGAAACACATGATGCCTAAAACATTCAGAGGTGTTAAGAATAACGCACATGATGCAATAAAATACATTCAGGGGTGCAGCGCAAGAAGACACATGATGCCTACAACATTCAGAGGTGCAGCGCATGAAAAGAAAGACACATAATGCATAAAAACATTCAGAGGTGCCAGAGCCATAAAATAGCGCAAGAATCACATGAAGTCTAAAAACATTCAGAGGTGCAGGAATAACACATGATGCAAGAGAACACATTCAGAGGTGCAATAACCATATAATTGTGCAAAGACTCACATAAGCCACCACCTGTGGCAGTCCCTAGGCCAACTGGCCTTGTTGGGGCTCAGACATCCTGAGTCTCAATGTCAGGGTGCGCTGCCATGCAGCGCCAGTCTCAAAGTACAAAAGCCTAAACGTGGCAGCTGCCCACAAAGTGCTGGGCAGCTGAGGACCAACAAAACTGCGCCAGGGCCCTCACTGGCCCTTAGGCGCAAACTGCGCCACTGCTGGAGCCACACAGGCTCTGGGCATATCGCACATGCCCCAGACGTTGGAGCCACACAGGCTCTGATACTGCAAATAGCCAAACGTTGGAGCCACACAGGCTCTTAAACCAATGTGCTCCCTGGTAGGAGGGGGCGGGCACCGACAATGTGCCCCGGTGCCCACCTCCAATTAAAATGGCCCCCCAGGGAGCCTCTCGGGGCTCTAGAACGTTGGGGCGACCCGCTGCCAATCGGGGCCGCCCTGACTCTGCATTCACGAAATGTCCCCTGAGCCCACACAGGGAGCCCACACACGCAAACAATGCCCTTCGTGGGAGCCTTACAGGCTCTATTCAGCGTTGGGGCGACCCACTGCCATCCGGGGCTGCCCTGACTCACATTCACGGTGGAGTACCCTACAGGGGACTCTAGCTTCACAACATGCCCCCAGAGCCTCTCACGGGCTCTGCAACCACGGTGGGGCGACCCACTGCCATTCGGGGCCGCCCTTCCTCAGTGCCTCGACCGGCACCAACCGCAGCCACACAGAGCCCCAGCAAGGCAGAGGGGTCCCCCAGGAGTCCAGGAAAGTCCATCAGAGGTCCAGGGGATGGGCAGGGCCCAGGGATTCCCCTGAGCCCCAGCAGCAGCATGCCCCTGGCAGATTCAAGTTAGAAACAAGAACATTTTGGAAGGGGACCCAGTCCCTTCTTATACAGTGAAAAGTCTTTGAAGTCTTTGAAGTCTCAGTGTGAGAACCAGCTGGACTGGTTTAGAGGGAAGTCCCTTCAGTATCAGGGACAGTGGTGACAGTCGCCCAGCGGGAGGTGGAGCCAGCTTTGTAGTCAGGCAGGCACAGCCCTTCACTATCAGGTGCCATCTCCTCCCACTTCCCTGGCAGCAGATGCTGCCTTTCATCCATGGGCTGACTCAGACAACCTCCTGGGCTCTCCAGCCCCTGTCATCCTCAAACCAGACAGTCAATCCACAAGCAGGCCCAGGCACTCTGGGCTAGGCTCACCAGCCAATCACACGCTAGACACAAATTACACAAATATGCCAAATTCTAAAAGTGGCGCTTCTAGACTAGACACAATCATGCTGCATATATCATTTTGCAGCATTCATTCTCACGAGTTTGTACATACCAAACTCGCCCCTGCACTCCCCACACATCAGGAACTACCATGGACATACATATTCCCCATTCATTCCTATGGGAGTGCAGGTCACTCACCATACATACACAGAGAGCTCCAGCACTTTACACTGTACCACAGTGAAAAAGTGCACAGAGGCCTAAAATCACCAACACCAGGTTCCAGAAACAGGCTAGGAAAAAGCAAAACGTCTAGGGGTGAACCTGCCTAAAGGGCCGGGTCCAACACAACCCCCTTCCAGCCAAAACGCAGGGTAGACCAATCACTCCACTGATGGGCTTCCCTGCTTTGGGCGACAAAACACGGACACGGACCCGCACGGCAGGGACACCCTCCGGTTTTTCGCCACTCTGAACCTACATGGTTACCTCCAAACAAGAACTCTCTGACACAACTAGGATACCACACTGGTACTTCCTAGTCATCCACGGCCAAGACCAGGCCATAGGCCATCCAAATTACAGGTCCTAACCAATCCACAGAGCGGGGGGTAGTAACCCCTGGCATACAATAGCCATTCTCCACTCTCTCTCAGTGTAGCCACAACTACCACTGATCCTTCAACCTAGGGACCACACCCTCAGGCTGACCAGAGGTCACGGGCAAGAATGCCCCACCCTACCTCTACTTCTGGGTTTCCGCACCCTCACAGAGAAGCACTCACCAGAACACAATTCTCCTACCAGATCAGGACCTCACTCCATCACTGGTCTACCACCTGGAAACTATTCCACTTCTGAGGTACAAAGCACACAGCACAGTTCCTCTTCAAGCAGGTGGGGGGGACACAGCACACAGCAAAGTCCCCTTTCCTCTACCTTAGTGGAAACAACAAACTGCAGGTGAGCCCCAGAACACACAGCAAGGGCAGCCCCCTCAGTCTCTTCAGCTGATCCACTTTGGCAGAGATTCCTCTTGACCTAGAAGTTTCCTAATCTCCCAACCTAAGATCTAAACCCTCAGGTTGCACCGGGGTCAGAAGTAAGGACACCGTCCCTCTGCACCCCCTTCCAGTATCAGTACATCTCAGGCTAGACAGAGCACACGCCAGCGGCGTATCAGCGACACACTCTCCTCCAGTACTCCCTATCACAGGGTAATTCTCAGTATGTCCCAGGCTAGACAGAGCACACGCCAGCGGCGTATCAGTGACACACTTTCCTTCAGTACTCCTTCCAGGTCAGGCCACAACCCCAACCTGGCTTTCCCCCCTTCTCGGGGAACGACCTCCAGAGGCCCCACAAATGGTCAAGCACTCTAGACGGTCAAATGCTCAGCGAGCCAGGACTTCTGCACCCTCCACTTAGGAGCGGTACTGCCAAACACCAGGACCGCCGTAGTTCTGGTTACAGACACTCCCCGTCCTCTAGACACAGGAAGATCCTCCTCAAATGACCTATGTACAGCTTAGGCCCCTGACCTGGCGCTCCCTTAGGGAACCCTCCAGGCCTTGAGATAGGGTTTCACGCCAACGTGGGACACACCGTCCCACACTCACTCCGCCTCCACTGAGACAGGGCGTGAGCCCCTACACCCCTACCATACTACTGGGACCTAGCTGGGTTACACATGAACCTCTTCCCCTTCACAGGATCATCAGATACACAAGCCACTCCTTTTAGAATCACCTCCTAATGCCTCTGCAAGACATCTAGCACACCGCCAGACATCCACCTTCCTGTCCAGTGCCTCTGCAGGACCTCCTTCACACCACCAGAGGTACACCTCACGTGCAAGTTCCTTAAAAAAAACTCACACCAACTCCTCCAGTTCAAGACACCACTCATCCACACACTCCCCCTCCAGACTGGTGAGACAGTTCCTTACTGCCTTTGACTCACAACCTGTCACCCTCTTACTGAGCACCAGGCACCATACTCTGGGAATTGGGAATGGGACTTCACACGCACTGGACACATTTAAGCTGCCACCACTGGATCCTACCACACTGGGGAATCCAGACACACACTACACTCAGGGAACAACCACCCTCCTGAGCTTGTCATTTCTCCTCACACTCCCTCTCTTCCATCTACCCACACAGGGACAGGATTTGGGATTGGACACTGGACCCAGCAAGGGATTCCTAATCTGTGGGAACCTCCCCCTCTACTGGCGTCCTGCCCTGTCACTTTCTCTCGTCTGCCACTAAACATAAAGCGCAGGAACACATTTGAAAATGACACTCTTGCGGAAAAAATCAAAACAATAATCCCAAACATGTGACTATCTGAAAAGAACAATTGCAGAGTTTTGTAATGTAGCCAGTTGTCGCTATGGCACTGCGCAAACACAAGTCCAAATCTGCACCGCTGACCACCAATGTTAGAACTAGCTATTTCTGGTAGGCTAAGGCTGACGCCAAAGCCAGGCAGAAACCACCATTCTAGTCAGGGCAAGGAAGTCACACGCCAAGGTAACCCCTGCTCACCCCCTTGGTAGCTTGGCACAAGCAGTAAGGCTAAACTCGGAAGCAATGTGTAAAGCATTTGCGTCAGCGCACAACAGCAACAACATACTAGGCACACCACAAAAGAGACTCCATACAAAAGTTGTTTTTATAATAACCTTGTGTGGAGTCTCTTTTGTGGTGTGCCTAGTATGTTGTTGCTGTTGTGCGCTGACGCAAATGCTTTACACATTGCCTCCGAGTTTAGCCTTACTGCTTGTGCCAAGCTACCAAGGGGGTGAGCAGGGGTTACCTTGGCGTGTGACTTCCTTGCCCTGACTAGAATGGTGGTTTCTGCCTGGCTTTGGTGTCAGCCTTAGCCTACCAGAAATAGCTAGTTCTAACAATGGATATATACCCCTGAATATAAGAATGTAGTCTTCTTCCACATTGTCACGAAGTCGAGCTCCCTGACTTGGAAGCGCTCCCTGACTCGGACGGACGGGGTGTACCTGCTAAAGTTTCTTCCATTCCACCCCGTCCGCAGGATCCTTTGGACGTTTCCTGGGTTTCTCCAGCCCTGCCTTCATTGCATCCGTCACAGCATCTACCTTCTGTGACGCTGGGGGTGTGTTCTCCGGCATCTCCAGCAGTCGACCAATCGAGTGAACGGACGTCATCTGCAACTATCCAATCGGACGAGCTGGGGGCGTTTAAGGAAGCCCCGTCTTGGATTGTCTGGGCGGAACCTCTTGGACGCCAGCCGACGCACGAGGAGAACGCCAAGGACGAAGAAGGAGGAAGTGCCGCGGAACCGCTTCTGGGACCCCTGGAGCAGAGACTCGACAAGCCAGGAGGCCAACGTTACCACGAGCCGCCCTGCCACACTTCCAAGGGAGAAGTGTGGCTCCACAAGGTACGAGAGTGTTTCCAGGGATTGTTTAAATCACGGGGTGGGACGGGGTAGCCTGAGGGTGGTCACTATCGCCGTACCCTGCCGTCCGCCTACACTTACAGACTGCTATAGATGGTGGTAGCATCCTGGTGATCCCTCACTACCCTACCCTCCTCTCACTCGTTATACATAGCGACCCCAGCCCCTAACGTGGCTGTCTCTTTTCCTTTTTTCCGAGCTTACCTCCGGACCAGCAACCATCCCTGGTAAAGTCAAGACGGGTAATGAAGACCCCGGAAGTTCACCCACGGAGAGAGTCCAAGCTTGTGTGTATGCCCTACTGGACATTGTGTTGTTTAACCCCCCCCCGAGACTACACCGGTACTGTCAAACCGAATAAAAAAACGGTTGTGCATAGACTCCAATTCGTGGCGACTCTCATTATCCCAACCCCACTCCCCACAAGTGGTGCCGTGACTCGGATTCTTCAGGGAACCACGCCATCCGATACAGAATTGAAAATATATTAACCCAAATGGAAGCAGACCGGACTGCGTTTTCCCAAGCCATTCAGAGACAGTCAGATGACATACTAAAATTGGCAGAGGGACAAACACAACTAATGACCGTGTTGGGTCAAGGAAGGGCTACAGCACCACCCCCAGGCACAGTTGTTCCGCTACAGAAATTTAGTCCAGGAGAGGATCCCCTTGCTTTCTTTTTGAACTTTGAGAGAGCTGCAAGAGCCAGTTCTTGGCCTGGGGATAGGTGGCCATTCTATTTGGCGCCTTTGTTGGTTGGTGAGGCCCAGGCCGCGTATCAGACAGTGAATCGGGAGGGAACCACTGCTTATGCGGTCGTGAAACAGTACATCCTCGATAGGTTGGGGGTAGACGAGGAAACACATCGACTACGGTTTCGTCAAGAAAAAGGGTCTCCCGGGGATTTACCCAAGACTTTGTTTTTCAAGTTAAAGGAGTCTGCTGACTTATGACTAAAGCCCCATGAAGGTAACATTGACGCCATTATGAACAAAGTATATCTTGAACAGTTCATCGAGGCCCTTCCGTATAGCACTTAGAGGTGGCTTAAACAACATGCGGGTTTAACGTTGGAGCATGCCATAGAAATGGCGACTTGTTACGCCCGGGCTCAGGGAAACCCCTACACGAGGGAACCGGAGAAACCCACTAAAATAGTACCACCTGTCAAACCTGAGAAAAAGTTCCAAAAACCAATACCAGAACCACCAAGGGTGCGGTTCCAACGACCTGAACTGCCAAATGCAGGACCCCAATGTTATGACTGCGGAGAGTGGGGTCATATTGCTCGATTCTGTAGGAAAAAGAACGAAAGAGAAGACGAACCCATGGACGTGAGCTATGCCCCCAGGTCAATCCTGTATGCTCAAGAAACGGGAACCACTTTCTATGTACGGGTTTCTCTGAACGGTACTAGTATAAGAGCATTGTTGGATTCCGGCTCCAAACACTCAGTTATAAGAGAAGAGCTGGTAGGCCAAAGCTCTCTCATTTCGGGGAAACAGGTCAGCATTCGTTGTGTCAATGGGGACGTTAAGGAGTATCCTGTAGCCAAAGTCACGTTGTACACACCCTCAGGGAAAAGCATGGAAGTCGTCGTCGGGGTTATGGCTGGTCTCCCAGAACCCATAATCATAGGGACAGATAACCCTTCCTTTAACACTCTGTTGTTAGATACTCTCCACCACTTGTCCCTTCCCCGTGACACCTTGTTAGCAGCAGAACCCTGGGCCAGGGACACCCATTTCAGGACTGCCCAATTGAATGATGCAAGTCTCACCAATGCATGGCAGGTTGCACGAAACGGACAAGATCCGTCCACCAGAAGCTATCCCACTTTTATTGAGAAGAATGGCCTACTTTATAGACTCGCCAAAGCTGACGCTGAGCCCCAACTACTGGTCCCGAATGATTTTCGTGATCAGATATTGTTTTTTGGACATGCTCATCTGTTAGCTGGCCACTCTGGGGTGGAAAAAACGGGACAGTCCATACTGCGTCATTTCTTTTGGCCAGGAATTTACGCCCAAGTCCAAAAATATTATCAGGAGTGTAGAATATGCCAGAAACGGAACCCCTACACTCCTCCTCCTGTCCCTTTGGTACCCATGCCTATTATAGGGGTCCCATTTGATCGTATAGGCATGGACTTAATCGGCCCTTTACCGAAATCCTCAAGAGGACACCAGTACGCTCTTGTGTTGGTTGATTATGCTACGAGATATCCTGAGGCTTTTCCTCTCAAGGCAGCTACTTCAGCAGCGATAGCCCAGAGGTTAGTGGAGGTTTTCTCTCGTATGGGTTTTCCAAGGGAGATTGTTACCGATCAGGGCACCCCTTTTGTTTCCCGTTTGATGCAACAAGTATGAGTACAATTAAACATCAAACACATTAATACATCTGTGTATCACCCCCAAACAGACGGCTTGGTTGAGCGATACAATGGCTCCCTTAAGCTAACATTAAAGAAATTGTTGTCTGGTGGTGGGAAGAACTGGGACCAGTTACTACCTCTGGCCCTCTTTGTACTCCGTAGTCAGAAACAGTCTAGTCTAGGGACCTCTCCATTTGAATTGTTGTTTGGAAGACCCCCTAGAACGCTTCTTGAAATAACTAAAGATAGTTGGGAGACTGAGGGAGCACAGGAAGCTGAGGCCCTATTGGATTATACCCGACAGCTACAGACCAGGTTGCATAAACTCAGAACGCTTGCCCACGAGCATTTAGCCGTAGCACAAACCAAACAGAAAACCCTTTATGATCGTGGTACGAAGTGGAGGGTATTGAATGTAGGCAATTGGGTTCTGATTTTATTGCCCTCCTCTACACATAAAATGAGGAAGGAGTGGCAGGGACCCTTCAAAATTTTGAGGAAAATAGGACGCACTACCTACTTGGTACAATTAGGAAGAGGCAAAACCCAAATGTATCATGTCAACATACTTAAAAAATGGTTAGGGAAACCACCCCAGACAGTCAATGTAGTGTCTCCTGTATCCGATACAAAACATACAGTCAGTGCTGCTCCTATCAATCCTGATCTGTCTGCTACACAACAAAAAGAAGTTAAAGACCTACTTTTGTCTCATACAGAAGTCTTCTCGGATCAACCGGGCCGTACACACTTGGCAGAACACAGTATTCCTACTCTCCCCAACACAGTGGTAAAGCAAAAGCCCTACCGAATCCCAGAGGCAAGATGTTTGGTAATCCAGGCCGAGGTAGACAGCATGTTAAAATCCGGGATCATAGTTCCTTCCCACAGTAACTGGTGTTCACGGGTGGTGTTGGTACCGAAGCCTGATGGTAGTATCCGCTTTTGTATAGACTTCAGAGCTGTTAATCGGGTGTCTAAACAAGACGCATACCCCTTACCTACGGTCGATGAACTACTGGAACGCCTTGGTGAGGCTTGATACATCACCACCATAGACCTCACCAAGGGCTATTGGCAGATACCCCTTGCACCTAAAGACATGGAAAAGACGGCCTTCTCCACCCCTTCTGGTCATTACCACTTTACGGTACTTCCCTTTGGGTTGCATGGGGCGCCAGCAACGTTTCAGAGGGTCATGGGTACACTACTGGCACCTCACTTACACTATGCGTCGGCTTATCTAGACGACATTGTAGTGTTTAGCAAGATATGGGATGACCATTTGATGCACCTTGGGAATATACTGTCTAGTCTAAAGGATGCCAATCTACACATTAATGCAAAAAAATCCCGGTTTGCTTTTCAACAGGTCAAGTATCTCGGGTACCTTCTAGGGGACGGTCAGATTAAACCCCAGACCGAAAAACTAGAAGCCATCAAAGCTTTACCCTACCCCTCTACAAAAAAAGAACTCAGGGCCTTTTTGGGGTTGGTGGGTTATTACCGCCGGTTTATTGCTCAGTTTGCTAGTCTGGCTGGTCCTCTCATTGACCTCCTCGGAAAAAACGTCAAGTCTGCTTCACTTCCCACTCCCTCTGTTGTACACACTTCGGCCATCCAGGCTTTGAAGGACGCTTTGACTTCTTCCACTGTTCTCATTTCCCCTGATTTCCTCAAACCATTCATTCTCCAGACGGACGCATCTGGGGTTGGTATTGGAGCGGTTCTTTCCCAGGAGGATGACAAAGGGGCTGAAAGACCTGTGCTCTTTATCAGCCGCAAGCTGTTTCCTAGGGAGCAGGCGTATTCTACAATTGAAAAGGAATGCCTGGCTGTCCGTTGGGGAGTGGAAAAGTTGAGATACTATCTCGAAGGGAGGCCATTTGTGTTGTATACGGATCATGCTCCCTTGACCTGGCTTCAACGTAACAGAGGGAACAATGATCGCATTCTGCGTTGGTTCTTGGCCCTGCAGCCTTTCCAGATTGAGGTCCGTCACCGAAAGGGTTCTTTGCAGGGGAATGTTGACTTTCTGTCCCGTTATCCGATTTCCCCCGATCGGGTCAATCCTGGGGATGGGATGTGTCGCGAAGTCGAGCTCCCTGACTTGGATGAGCTCCCTGACTCGGACGGACGGTTATACCTGCTAACGTTTCTTCCTTTCCACCCCGTCCGCAGGATCCTTTGGACGTTTCCTGGGTTTCTCCGGCCCTGCCTTCATTGCATCCGTCACAGCATCTACCTTCTGTGACGCTGGGGGTGTGTTCTCCGGCATCTCCAGCAGTCGACCAATCGAGTGAACGGACGTCATCTGCAACTATCCAATCGGACGAGCTGGGGGCGTTTAAGGAAGCCCCGTCTTGGATTGTCGGCGCGGAACCTCTTGGACGCCAGCCGACGCACGAGGAGAACGCCAAGGACGAAGAAGGAGAAAGTGCCGCGGAACCGCTTCTGGGACCCCTGGAGCAGAGACTCGACAAGCCAGGAGGCCAACGTTACCACGAGCCGCCCTGCCACACTTCCAAGGGAGAAGTGTGGCTCCACAAGGTACGAGGGCGTTTCCAGGGATTATTTAAATCACGGGGTGGGACGGGGTAGCCTGAGGGTGGTCACTATCGCCGTACCCTGCCTTCCGCCTACACTTACAGACTGCTATAGATGGTGGTAGCATCCTGGTGATCCCTCACTACCCTACCCTCCTCTCACTTGTTATACATAGCGACCCCAGCCCCTAACGTGGCTGTCTCTTTTCCTTTTTTTCGAGCTTACCTCCGGACCAGCGACCATCCCTGGTAAAGTCAATACGGGTAACGAAGACCCCGGAAGTTCACCCACGGAGAGAGTCCAAGCTCGTGTGTATGCCCTACTGGACATTGTGTTGTTTAACCCCCCCCTGAGACTACACCGGTACTGTCAAACGGAATAAAAAAACGGTTGTGCATAGACTCCAATTCGTGGCGACTCTCATTATCCCAACCCCACTCCCCACATAACATATAGGAAGCTGTTTGTGCTCTCTGCTACTGTGTATTTTCCTCGCTTGTTAAAGGAGATAAGCAAGACTTGGTCTAACTTATTTTCAGTGAACATTTCAGTTCACATATTTTGATTATTTCAATGGTAGTTCCAGGTCTGGTTTCAAGTTCCTAAGGAACAAAACATATCATCTGCATACAAAAAGATTTTATACTGCTCTTGCCAGGTGCGCACCCCATTGAATCTCTCTGCCCTTTCCTTGCTAGCTAAAATAATCCAAAACTATTGCAAACACACTTAACCGATGCCAAGACATGCCATCAGATATATATCGATATATATATATATATATATATATATACATACACACACATATAATTACTGATACTAATTTATTCGAGCCATAATCATGACCCGAATCCCTTGCAATGAATAGCAAATAAATAGCTCCAACCTCTCAAAATAATGGCTTTCTCCATGGCGAAAAATATTACCACTAATTGTGTGTTGTGTTCATGGAAACGCACCAATATATGCAAGAGCTTGAGTAAATATCTTTTAGAAAGTTACACTTTACCTACCTGATAGCCAGAGGGCTAATTAGAATGATCCTCTGTCAACTCTCACCCTGTGCTCATCCTTGAAGAGATATAAAAGAAGGAGTGAAATGCCCCCAAGAAGACAACAATAGGCTGACCTGAATGGGCAGATATGATTCCTCAGAACACCACATAATATGTAGGGTGGGAGCTCTGGGCCTCCTTTTGATAGCACAGTTTCAAATCCTGCCGGACAGGACTGTTGAGCACATCTAATACTTCGGACACACTTGAAAGGAAAAAACAGGAGGCCAAGACAATTCTTGTGTATCCACTGTCTGGTTGCTGGAAGACTTTTCTTTTGTCTTGCCAGGCTTCTGTCTCTGGGCTTGTTGTGGGTACAGTGTCTGCCTCATACTGGATTTTATTGTTAGATATGAGAGGAAACTAGGATTACCATTCTACAATCCCCACACACACCCAGACGTCAGAGCTCAAGTTCAATGTGGGTGTAGACTTTTGCTGTCTTGAAAATGCCCCAACGTGATATTTTGGACCTGTTTGAAGAAAGGCAGAAAGCAAATACTGAAAATTTGGATAGGGTTAGCCCCAGAAACTTTACACCATTGGTAAGGGGGTGCCCAGGAGTCTTCCAGTTTGCTAACTCGTTCCAGGCATAAATGTGGCATTTCCAGGCACGCACTTTAGAACTCTATCTGGACCTGCGGAAGATCAGAAGAGTACTGGGTCTGCTGTCTGTGACCTGAAAGGAGCTCTGAAGAACAGGACCTGGTTCCTCTTCTACCTAGCACAAAGAAGTTCACTCCAAGGGTCAGTCGACTGACCCCCTGTGTAGCTACAGGGAGATAAAAAGCTGCAATAGGCCTTTTCCTGGAAGTACCCAACTGACAAGTGGCAATTGGACCTGGAATAAACTCGTCTATTGGCCTCTGCCTTATATCTTGTGAGTCTCTAAGTGCCCTCCCTGTGGGTCTGTGGTGAATTAAAACTTAACAGACTAAGGGAATGATTTAGATCTTGGCGGTCGGGTTACTCTGTCACAACAGTGACGGATAACCTGTCCACAAAATATAAATCCCATTATATTCTATGGGATTTATATTTCGGCGGACAAGATATCTGTCACTGTTGTGATGGAGTAACCCGTCCGCCAGGATCTAAATTAGGCCCTAAGTGAGTAGATAAAATCTTTAACCAGGAAAAACCTGGTTGGTGTATCCAAACTGCGCTGCATTACAGTCAGCTTCAATTTGGGACTCGGTCTCGGTGAACTGTGACCATTGGCAATCATTGGTGGGTTATGCTTTTTGGTGCCAATTCTGCTTAACATTTTATAAATCAATATTCTCCTTATTTGATATTTATCATTTTGGTGTAATTTTGTTTATTACACTATACTCTATGTTTCTAATTCTGTTTGGAATGTTTATTGTCTGACATTTTGGCTTTAGTACTGTTTTGGTACTGTCCAAATACTTTACACTAAGCCTATGTATTTTCTGTGCCAATGCTACCAGGAGGTTCACCCTAATAAGGGCTATGGTTATTCTGTGAGGAGTTCAGTTGCCCACACCCAGGGCTGGAATAAGAACTTTAGAGGCACCAAGCACTTAAAAGATTTTGGTGCCCCCATATATATCTAATTCAACATATAACCAATATTAAACCGTAAAATAACATTTACGTTTTTTTAAATAAAAAAACTTACAGTAAGATGAAAAAGAAAGTTTATTTTTGTATACTTCCACTTTATTTATATTTGAAAAGTGGTGTTCTACTTTTTAGGTCGAGCCTCGACAGCGCTTGCGCTGTCTGCAAGACCTGTTGTATTGTATTTTTTTTTTTGTGTTGAAATTTTATGGGTTTTAAAACTTTAAGTGTTTTTTATTGACTGTTGCTTGTGCCATTCAGAAATGCAGGCATTTTATTGGTGCAGTTTTGCAAGTGACCCTCCCTTGTGTGCTTGTGGCGATTTCAGCTAGTGAACATTTTGCTTGGCCATCACACTGTGTAGGGTTTGATGGCACCTCCTTTATCTTTCTTTATGTTTACGGGGACCTGCATCTGTTTTTCTCCTGGTCCTTCACCATGCGAGCTATCTTAGGTGGATCTAGGAATGTGCACCCCGCTTAAAATAAACATGAAGCAGACATTTTATCGCCCCATTCACAGCTTGTTTTAACAAAGCTCGTGAATCGTCATCTGGCTCCACATTTACTGGGCCAGGAGAAACTCTATGCTGGTGTTAATGGAAACAAATACTAGACTTCATGTTGAAACCCACAAATGTGTATCAAAAATAGAATACAGATGTTCGAGCAGCCTGAAATCCGCTGAACTACACCTTATTTTCACTGAAGGAAGCGAACAGACACAAAGATACCAGTATTCACCGTTACTAATGATTCTGTAATGAGAAACTAAAGGGCGATGGGTGCGCCGAGTGGAGGTCGAAAATAGGATTTACATTCTTTTTCTTTCACGAAACGAAAAGCACACCGATCAGTGTTGCAAGGAGACTACGGGAGCCTTGTAACTTTTGTAAACACTGAAAAAGATATCACCTGTTGGCTGGCTAACATTTGAAGCTAAGATACAAGTCTTACAGACGTGTAAATAAAAAACAACACTTCTTATCCGTAGATCAGTATTTGTATTTATTTATTTAATGCGATTTTATATAGCACGAACATCACCTGAAGGTGTCGGAGCGCTTTACATACGAACCATTTGCGATACATAAGGACTTAAGATTACATGTGTTACATAAAAGATACAAACAGAAAAAAAATTACAAATGTAAAAATTGCAAATGTACAAGTAGTAAAGTCACACAAGGAAGGGGTATGAATGGATATACTCTAGGAGTCACATAGGAATGGTAGAGAGTACAATGGATTACTGCATATACTAGTGATTAGAGTTATCTCTATATACATATATATACAAATAGTAGATTTTCTCTACCAGGAGAGCAGAGATCCATTAAGTGGGGTCGGAGGGGGCATGCAGTCACATCACCAAGGGAGGGTGGGAGGAATACAAGGGTATGGAGAAAAGGCAAATCAGAGGATCGTCAATGGGGAAAAGAGGGAAAAGGGTAAAGGACAAGGGACTGGACAAGATGGTGGATCAGGGTCCAGAGAAAAGCGGCCAAGAACAGCAGCAAAATGGCGGGCAGGACAAAAGTAAAGAAGTCCATGAAAGTGACCCAGTGAGTATGAATTAGAGTGCCAAAAGAATAAAGGGGGTACATAATTCAAATATCAAAGTCAGGAAGGGAGAGGAGATGTGTAGACTCGGATCCACTGGAGTAACATCGACGACAATCAGAATCAGGCGGTCGTGGCTTACGCGCCCCCATACCTCGGAATGCTCTTGCCCGGCTGCAGCAGCATTTTGTTTGACGCCAACAGAAGTTGTTGGAGAGGGGGCACACGGGGGTAGAAGGGCTAAAAGAATACCGGGCTCAGCTGTCCTCGCGCCTCCAGTCCCGGAACTGGGACTGTGTGCTTAGACTCCTGGGTGGGGGCACCTCCGCGGGAACGTGTGCGCCCCCGATCCGTGGCGGGCCAGGCCACTCCGATGAGGAGTGATCTCTGGGGGCCTGGGGTGGGTGAGGGCCTCCATCCGTTGCCCAAGAGGAGAGTGTTGCACAAGCCACCATATTTCACATTTCTGTCTTCTGCAATGACCGTAAGTAGTGGGTATTTCCGTAAAAAGGCTCTGAAGTGTTTATTTTATGTTCGCCAATATGTCTTTAAACAAGTACGCATGTTAGCTCGATCTGCAAGCTACGCTTCGCTCTTCAGGAAAACAAAAGCAATGAGTTGCTTGAACAAAGTTAGGGTGGTGATTTGGAGGCACTATCTTTTGCTATAGTTTAAATTAAGGTAAAACAAACCAGGTTTTCATTTTCAAAACAAACAAAAAACGAGATTCAGGGGCTCACTTTCCTGCTCTTGTAGCTAACTTAAGGGAGGAAACACATCCACCAAGAAGAAAATAGTCACAAAAAACACGTATATGAAAGCCTGATGTGAACATATGATTGGTGAGCAAATGTAGTTCGGAAAACCAAACAGGCGGAGACATGCCCACTCAACTACTCATTTAGGTCCTTATTTCGAAAATTAGCTTTTCCCGAAGTGCTAATAGCGCACTCTGGTGTCCCAATAGTGTGAGGTGCAACATTACTGCCCTATTAAAAGTTTTAACCTATAGAATCGAAAATTACTGTAGAAATCTGTTTCCACACACTTTTTTCAGTTATTTCCCGATATCCCTGCCATTTATCAGGAACATATTCTTCCTTACACAACTCTGTGTTAATACTGCATGCACGGCGACCACACATTTCAGACTCACCATTTGGTAACTTGTGTATCTTGCTTAATCAGGAATCTGTCAAACTCTGATTGAGGGCCATGGAGTTTTTCAGTAAATATGCAGTTGTAATGCTAATTAAGAGTATGTTGTAGAAATAGTGTTTCCATGGGATTTCTACATGTAGTGGTGTGGAACTAGCTTTCTATCACTGTGACAGTTCCTGTACAGATTTTTCCAAGTCTGTCATTTATAGTTATCATAGTGAGTCAGTTGACGCTACAAGCACTCACACAATACAGTTGTGATTGAGGGCCAGGATAATGTGCTGCATGGCTAAATACTTACAAGGTCCCAAAGGCGAGACCAATTGCATTGCAAATTCTTGTTCTAATTGCAACATTTACAGTTTTGCACTGTGTGGTCCATGGTAAATCCAACAATGTAAAATTTCTGTGGTGCCCCCTTCCCTTGATGCCCTAAGCACTTGCTTATTTTGCTTAATGGTTAATCCAGCACTGGTCGCCGGTAAGACCAGGGTTGCGTTGCGAGATGCAGCAGTGCCCTCGGCGGTGCCTTCAGGACACAGAGCCAGCGACGAAGTTGGCTGCTTCCCCCTCTGCGGCAACTGAAACCCACGGTTGCTGAGACGGCGCCCTGAGGGGATTGAGGCAAGCTCGGTTACAAGCTCTTGGAGATACTCAGCAACAAGTTAGAGAAAGTTCAGTCCAGTCCTTACACTGCCCAAGGCAGAAGCAGCAACTGTAGGCCAAACTCAACATAGTAATAACACAGCAAAGGGGCAGTACTCCTGGCAGATCTTCCAGCTCCTCTTCTTCGCACATTCCTTGATTCCAGCGAGTTCTAAATTTCTGGCGTCTGTGCCCCAATATTTATACTCAAAATTCCTTTGTTCTCTTGTGGCAAAGAGTGTCTGTGCTCAGCACAAAACCCATTCTCTCCTCTCTGGCCCAGCTTCCCAGCAGGAGGTGGAGACAGCATTGGCCAAGGCAGACCAGACCCATTCATGTGCAAGGAAATCTACTCCCACTACTATAAATACAGCCCAGGTCTATTCAGCTCAACCCTGACTCACCCAGGAAAGGCAGGACACATCTCGACCCCCCAGTGGCTGTCTGAAGAGAATGCACATCCACAGCCTTGTCACTCCACAGCCAGACAGTTAATCCAAAAACCTAGCAGAGGCACACAGGATGGCTAAGCAAGAAAATACCTACTTTCTAAAAGTGGTATTTTCAAAAGCCTCTTTACTAAAAGGTGCATTTTTAAATTCTGAGTCCAGGCATACTAAACTCAATTTTCCTATCTTGTCCCAATGGGAAGTTAGGTTTATAAGATGTTATAAACAAACTCCTATCCTATGAGACAGATAGTCTTACCATAGTGAAAAACGAAATACACAGAAATTCACTACCAGGACATGTCACGCACACCAGTACATGTCCTACCTTTAACATTACAATAAGATGTACACTTGCACCACCAGTTTGTTGTTGATTTTTGGATTTGTTGAGTGCTCCGTGGGTGTGCACTCCGTCATGCACAATAATAGTATCACTGAAAAATGCGTGCCCCTTCAATTTGGGAATGTCCACAAGTGCACTGATGTGTCCCCAACTGGGGTTCTGCAGTTCAAAACTTAATTTCAACAATAACAATTCAATAGTCATCCACTATGCCATTGTTTCAATCCATTTTGTTTTATTAATTGTTTTTCATGATTCAAGTCAATATTCACTCTTTAATTTATTATCTTTCTCTTAGTACATGCTATGTTTAATCCAATGCATTTCGGCTTTTTAAAAGCCTTCGTCAGGGAACATGTATCTGAAAATGAATGTATGGTTTCAATACACGAGGATATGTAAATGCAGTTTGTAAACACAAGAGAGTACATAAAGATAAGTGCTCAAAGTGATCAGTCAATGTGTGGCTATGCCAAGTGCCTCAAAACGTGCCGGTATAAATATATAAAGTTCTATACTGGTTTTGGGGATTTAATAGTGACAATAAGCGTGTTGAGTTAAATCAAACTTTTTGGGGATTTAATAGTGAAGATAGGCGTGGTGAGTTAAATCAGACTAGTGCTGCGAGGTGTGCTCGTTCGCGATTATTCAGACGCTTACCGTCTCAGAGTGGGCCGCCCCGCCTAGTAAATAAAGGTGGGTGTTTTTGTTAGGACGTGTGACCGGCCGAGTTTGTGAGGACGGTTGTGGGCTTAATAACATGGTGGGCGTACCGTTACCCATTGTGCGCTAATAGTCACGAGTCGATTTTAGACATGCTAAAAATTAAACAAACTAGCTTCTCTTTTCACTCGGTATTCGCCGGTTTGCAATTACGTGTCTCCTAATGTGCACATTCTTACTTGAAAGAGTTTTCCGTGTCTGGTCTCATTCGCCGTGTTCCCGAAGAGGAAGTCCGGCTTTGGGGTGTGTCCTGCATTGGTCAAATGCAGCTACTTGATAAGAAAAGTATTCACAGAACTAAAAAACTGACTTTACCAAGTCCCCGGCGGTGGGTGCCATGTTAGAGTGTTCAATGTGTCGGCTGTGTGGAGTGTATAATGAACGTAGTGAAAAGGCAGTGTTTCAACCCCAGCTACGGGTTTCATTAGGGACAGTCGTGATGAACCTTGATGGAATGTCTAAAGGTGCACTGTATTAGAGCCTTGGGATTTAGAGATGAACCTCAAAAGTGTAATGAACATAGTGAAAAGGCAACATTTCAACCACAGCTACGGGTTTCATTTGGAACCATCATGATGAACCATTAAACAATGTTTAGCGTTGCAGTGCTTGAAAAACCATCTAATTAAGAAAAGAAAAGAAAAACGTGGTATATTTCAATATACTGTGCAAAATGTTAACAATGGGGGCGTGGCCAGAAACATGGCCGAGTGAGTCGCACATCGTTGCAGCTTCGGCGAGCCGAATTCATCCGTCGTCCTTTAACCCATCCAGCAGCCCAAATAACCCTCAGAAGTGACGGAGAGTAGATCGCAGACAACAGCGGCAGATTTAGACAACTCCCAGAGGACGGTCAGGGGTGAAAAACTGCAGAAAGAGTTCAGCGCCCGGAGCCGGAATCAAGATGGCGGCGCCCGACGCGTAGCGAGAGCTGAGCCGGAGGCCGGGACCCGCGATTATCCGGGGAGAAAGGGAGCCGAGCACCGCAGTGCCCGAGTGCTGCCAAGCAGTAAGTGAGCCCCGGGCAGCCTGGTCCAGACATCGAGGAGAGAGCGCGCAACGTGAGTGCTCCAAGTGAGGAGGCCGCACCCTCTATGGCAGTTCCCTTGACTAGAGGGTGCGGCGACCCCGGGACACCTCTCGCAGTGAAGGGGACGTTGATAAGCTTCCCCCCAGCCCCTGGGGATATAGCGGCACACCCAGTGGCGCATAGAGGCCGGGAAACCTACGCAGCATACCAGTCACCCTTCCCCCTCCCCCGCCTAACACCTGCGAATCGTGAGAGGAGGCGGTAAGGTCAGAGCAAGGCCCACGGACAAGAAAAGACCACGACAATGCGGCGCTCGGCCCAGGCAACAACCCGGGCATTTTGGGAGGCGATAGAGGGGCATGCTGAGCGGAGAGGGGGTCCCCCTTCGCCCCCCCCCCTGCCTCACGCCGACCGGTGGGCCCAGTGAAGATACAACGCGAGAGACAAGCCTGCGTAGAGGAAAGCCCCGAGACTGAAGCCGGGCCCGGGGGAAGTCCGAGGCAGGCCGCCCACTTGGAAGACAAGCGCGGGGGACGCCTGATATCACCCGGTCAGGGAAGGAAAGCAACCCCCCCCACTCTGCCCACCCACCCTACATTGGTGCACACTAACTCCGGTTCTGCTATACCGCCCATCGTGGCCCAGACTCGAAAGAGAGCCTAACAAATCCTAGGGGGATAGCAGAGGTGTAGAGGACTTGGGGTCCACACCTGATGCGCACAGCTAACAATACATGTCCCAATTACACCGGACGGGGCCAGTAGAAAGGCGACGCGGTGGAGGGCAAGGGTGGACGCCGAACCGCCACAAGGAACACAGATATCTTCCTCCCTCCCCCCCGGCTGAGGGACCGGTCCAACATGGGAAAGATGCGGTCCCCAAGACCTCAAAACAGGGCCCTATAGATAAATTCGCAGTGGCGCCACAATTAAACGCCATGGAGGGAGCGGGAGTGAGCTCAGACACTGCACTGCTGATGGGAGCGATACAGGCGTCCAGGGAAGACATTCAGGCCTCTCGAGCAGCCCTGGAGGCGAAGATAGGGGAAGTGGGAGTGGAGGTCAACTTACTACGCCAGGATTTCCGAAACCTTACGGAGAGAGTCACCACAGCAGAAACAAGGTTAAGCGAAGCGGAGGACATCATACACTCCCTACAGATGGATGTTAAAGAACTGAAGGACTCACACAAACAGCTGCAATGGAAGGTGGATGATGCAGAAAACAGGGCGAGACGCAACAACCTCCGCTTTGTGGGATTTAGGGAAGGAATCGAAGGGTCCAACATGGCGGAGTTCTTGCGAACATGGCTAATCAAAACACTGCCCCAAGCGACTTTTCCCAATTGCTTCATTAAAGAAAGGGCGCACAGAGCACTCCTCGCCAAAACCTTGGTGGGGGCACGGCCCAGGCCGATCATTGCGAGATTCCTAAACTTTGCCGACAGAGATGTAATCCTCGGCGAAGCCAGAAAACAGGGTGAGATAAGAAAATTCGCAAATAATGATCTTCCCAGACTACAGCCAAGAAGTGCAGAAGATGCAACGCTCCTTCGACACGGTAAAGGCAAAACTGAGAGACCTAAAGATCCAATATATGCTCCTCTTTCCAGCTAAACTTAAAGTAATATGTAAAGAAAAAAAGTACTTTTTTACACATCCAGATGAGGCATGGCAGTGGCTGGAGGAACGTCCGCAACTCCGGAGACGAGAGGAGGGAGAGCGAGATGCGGCAGTGGAGGGTCCCACAACAGGGAACCCCTGGGAGACAGTGAAAACACAAAGGAGACGCAGAATAAGGGAACTTTTAGGAGACAACAAGACCCTGGCTCTCCACAACAAGACAGTCAGGCAAGATCTAGGTTCCGCTCCCTAGCAGCTAAGGAACGCTCCGAGGGAGAAGAAGACACAGGTGGCGTCACGTCAGGGAGTGACGAGGAGGAGGACCAGTCACTTCACCCTTTGGTGGCAGCCATCAATGAGTTGGAGCGAGATCCCGTCACTCTAGGGATCCCAGTGCAGGGCGAGAGTAAGGAACTTGATACCTGAGCAGAAAAGGAGCTGGATGGACGAGATATCGGCTAAAAGGACTGGAAGCACACACGTGACTTACACGCTACCCAATGTTTATTTTATACAGTGTTCTTTGTTTGTCTTTTTACCTTCCTTTTTCCCATACCGAACTACCGCACAGAACTGTGGACTCTGTGGGAATTTATCCTTAGCAGTTGTTGTTTGACAGACAGGTTGGGGTAGGTCTGTAGAGAAGAGGGTCATGGGGGGGCGCCAAACCTTTTCCTGCCAGTAAGTCCTATCGTAGCGGGGGGTAGACAGTGGGACTGAAGGGGGAGGAAGGTAGGGTGGGGGGAGCGGGGAGAAGTTGGGGCTGTTCAATGAATCAGGATGGGTGGGCTGTATGCAGGAGGATGCGGGAGGGATGGGGAGTTGGGGGGGAGAGGGGAGGGGAAATCATATCATGAGGGCCGCACGAACTGGCACCATAGACACCAGCCACACACAAGAGACCAGCATCATAATCCTGACACCAAAGCAGGATGCCGGGTGATACGCGGAGACAGAATCTCGAGCGAGAGGGCTTTAGTGTATTAACATGGAACATGAACGGACTTGACAGCAAGATAAAGAGAGGTCTAGTGAATGCATATATAAAAAGGCTAAACCCTGACATAATACTGTTACAGGAAACACATCTTAAGGGGACACACTGTGCCTTCCTGGCTAGAGGTCAATATAAAGTGTTGGCGCATGCAGGATACACCATGAGTTCGAGAGGGGTGGCCATACTCATCAAGAAGACCACACCATTTTTTAATGACGTAATGGACCCAGCGCTTGACAGGACGGGGTGGGCTCTAGAGATCGGACTCAAACCGCACTATCCAAAACAATATCTAATATGGGGCTGATAGATGTGTGGAGGTGGTTGTACCCAGAGCGTAGGTTCTTATCCTTCTTCTCGGGTGCTCATAAAGTATATTCAAGACTAGACTATATCTTTCTGCCCAGACAAAACTTGAATGTAGGTAACGTAGCTGAATACAAAGCGAGAGGTATCTCGAACCATTCCCCACTCCTGGCGAAGGTGGGGGGAGGGAGACATGGCAGTAGAGGATCCTGGAGATTGACGGCTTGGGACTTACAGAACACAACTATATTGAAAGGTATCAGGTCGGACGTAAAGGTCTATATAGCGGACAATGAAGGGACGGTTCAATCCAGGATAGTCTTCTGGGAGGCGCTTAAAACAGTAATGAGGGACAGGGTGCAAAATAGGTTGACAGGGGAGAGAAGGAAGCTCAATGCAGAGATAGAGGCGCTGGAGGTACGAATACTAGACTTAGAGAGTAGGTACCAGGCATCAGGGGAGATAAGGACCCTTAGAACACTGACAGACGTGCAGCAACAGAATCGGGAGGCAGTGACGGGCGAGGCTAAAACACAGGCACTGGCCACACTACATAGACTGTATGACGTAGAGGACAAGTCTGGTAAACTGATGGCATGGCTCAGTAGGAAGGAGCGAGCAGCTAGGTGGGTGGAACAGATCAGAAACCCCCAGGGGGAGCTGCTTCGATCGGACACTCAGATCGCGGAGGCGTTTGCTGCCCATTACGAACTTTTCTATGGGGCCAGAGATCTTGGGACTTGTGAGGAAGCATTGCACTATATGGCGGCAATTGAGTTGCAGGCCTTGCCCACCGAAGCCCAACAAGGTCTGGAGGCAGACATCACGTTGGATGAAATCAAGGTGGCCCTGGCTAGGCTGCGGACGGGGAAATCACCGGGCCCGAATGGTTTCCCGGCTGATTTTTTTAAACGAACGGCAGACCTCCTGGTGCGCCACCTCAAAGGCCTGTTCGAGGAGGCGACTCTGGAGGGAAGACTCCCACCAGATCAATGCATGGCAACAATAGTACCGATGCATAAAGAGGGAAAACCAAAGGATGACTGCACGTCGTATCGCCCCATTTCCCTCCTAAACATAGAGGTGAAGTTATTGGCGACTGTCCTGGCACTACGACTGCGGGCGGTAATCGACGGACTGGTCCACTTAGACCAAACGGGCTTCCTCTCTGACAGGGCCACTAGATTTAACTTCAGACGCACACACAACTGGCTGCAGGACGTACAAGGGAGAGAGGAACCACATTGGTTCCTATCCCTCAATGCCGAGATGGCCTTCGATGCGGTCCATTGGCCATTCCTTGAGGGCGCATTAATTAAGTTTGGTTTTGGCCCAAAATTCCAAAAGTGGGTCCGACTGCTCTACACGGAGCCCAGAGCCACGTTGAGAGTGAACGGGATTGTCTCTCGGGACTTCCCGGTCCGGAGACGGACTAGACAGGGCTGCCCGTTGTCCCCCCTCCTCTTCGCACTCAAGATAGAGGTGCTAGCGGCCAGGATACATCAAAATGAGGTGATTAGGGGATGTAGAAGGGGGAAAGAAGACCTAACAGAGGAGAAAATATCCCTGCACGCAGACGATGTCCTGCTATACATTACGCAACCAGAGACCACGATCCCGGAAGTGTTCGAAGATTTGGAAACATACGGAACGTATGCGGGTTATCAGATAAATTGACACAAGTCGATCCTCTATGACCCTAAGGGCGAGAGCAATGGCCGACACTGCCTGGACAACTGTTGACGACACTAGAGGGGTTTAAATACCTTGGAAAATACGTTACATTGGACCAGACACGATCGTATGAGCATAATATTGAAAGAATAATAAGGAACTTTACCG
The DNA here is from genome assembly GCF_964263255.1 of Lissotriton vulgaris. NCBI lineage: Eukaryota > Metazoa > Chordata > Amphibia > Caudata > Salamandridae > Lissotriton > Lissotriton vulgaris. The sequence goes on along the minus strand of NC_141691.1, from coordinate 226,160,510 downwards.
AGGACGCAGCCCGATGGAGGCAGCAGCCCCTTACCATATTAGGGAGAGCGGCAATGTTCAAAATGATCATGCTACCCAGATTTCTATACGCAATGCAAAATGAGTATTACCCGTTACCATGGAAGGTGTTCGACAGGATAAATGCAGAACTTAGGTCCTTCCTGTGGTTGGGTAAACAACCAAGGGTGGCGCTGAAAACACTACAGTGCCATCAGTACAGCGGAGGGCTGTCACTACCTAACCTGGAGGCGTATTACTGGGTGGAACAAATAGCTCCGATCAACGACTGGCTACATATACAGGCAACCCACCCCACATATGCCCTTGAGGGGTACCGCATGTCCGCGAGATCAATGATGTATTATCTATACGGCGGGAAAAGGGACAGGAAGCTTCTCCCGGCCACGGCACTTACCTTAGGACTGAGGGACAAAGCAACTAAACGCACCGGATGGGGAAAGAAAGCCACTCGACAAGCGCCGATTTGGCATTGTACGTGGCTGACGGACCTGAACAAGTTGAAGGGCTTCCAGAGATGGGACGATATAGGCATATTGACACTGGGAGACATAGTGGCAAAAGGGAGCTGAAACCATTTACCGCCTTGAGGACAGAGTTTGGTCTGCATCACACGCAGTTTTTCAAATACGCACAACTACGGCACGCCTGGAGAGCAGAACAGATCCATTCGGACACACTCCCAGAATACGCACCACTGGAGGGCAGACTGCTGCAAGAGCGGATACAGGAAAAGGCAGTATCACTCACGTATAAAACACTAATGAACAACATGACAGACGGCCTGGTCAAACTCAGGGGGCAGTGGGAGAGTGAACTACTATGACAGAGAGAGACTACATAAGATGGGCAGGTCTGACAACACGAGATGCCTCAGATGTCGTGCCACAGAGGGGAAATTTTATCACACCATCTGGTTATGCCAGGTGATTCAAAGTTACTGGCAGTGAGTGTTCGGAGAGCTGAGCGAGGTATTAGAGACTCCCCTCCAGATGGAGCCTAAGCTAGCCCTCCTCCTCCTAGGTATGACGAATGACGTGGACCTGGCCCGCCCTTTATTGATCTTCCTGGTATTGGCCCTAGTAATTTCAAAGAGAGATATAGCTAAGTACTGGGGAGAGTCTGAGCCGCCAGAGCGGGAAGAATGGAGGAGAGGATTAGATCTCTATATGGCGGCGGAAAGGATCACATATAAAGCGAGGGGTTGTCCCAAGAAGTTCCGCAAGGTCTGGGGCAAATGGAGAAAGTATCATGGGTTGGATGGGGGACTATGAGAAGGGAAGGAAGAAACTAGGAGGGGTAAGAACACTAGAACGCAAGCAATGGACAGATAAGAAGTGGGACACACCAGACTGTCACAGAGCCATACATGGGAACGTAGGACGAGAGGATCAAGAGGGTATTGATGATGTATTGCTGGGGGGGTGGAGGGTGGAGTGGGAGGAAATGCGGTCCAAACATGATATGATGTTATTGTTGATATATGATGAATGCATATAAAAATATATATATTTTTTTAAAACAATGGGGGGAGATATCTCAGAGATGTATATACAAATCAGTTCTCAAAGGTCTGCAAGCCTCAGTTCCAAGTATCGACTAAGTACATAGTTTAAAGGTAACAGCTTGTCGTGTTTATATCTAGGACCCTAATTCGATATTCCCGATTTATGCCCTTGTGAGGTTATAATCAATAATATCCTGATAAAGGCATAAGAATCAGATCCATATTCAGTAATAGCCCATGCAGCCCAAAGCACAGCACGGCTACTCCCATCGACTCCTAGAAAGCACAACGCGTTCTTTAAACAAACCAAGCCTCCAGCAGCCCGGGAAATCCCCCCCCCTGCTTTTGTTTTGATTTGAACAAGAACTCCTGAAGTCCAGAATGAACTGTTAGTTCTTAGTGACGTCTTATGTCCAACCTTACGTCAAACCCGGCACCTTTCAGGTATAAATATACCAACAGTTGCCTTAAGCAAACACACGGTGGTTTGGAGCAGAGCGGCCATCTACTTGCCCGAGAGCCCAGCTGATGCGAGAGCCCACGGAAGCCGCCCCTCCCGATTGACGCACTGAGAGAGACGCTGTCTTTTTCTCCAGCCGAGAAAATCCAGCTCCGGTGTTTCCAGCCTACCCTTTCGGGTTGCTGGGATATCGAGTCCTGAGGAAAGAGATACCAGACCTCCCACATTCTATTACCAAGGTACGGAGCTGACTAAACCCTTAAGAGAATTCTTGATGCAGATTCTTGGCAAAATAATCTTAACCAACTTAACTTAAACTGCTACTTACTTATCCCTTCCCACGTATTAGGCTTAGGTCAGGAACACCGGGGTAGGCTTAGTTAGAAACACCAGTTGAGTACGTTAGTCAATGTATTTATGTATGTATATATTTTATCCGTTTTAAAGTATCATATGGCTAAGAAACCATATCAATGCTTTTACAGTATTATTTCAAAATACTACTTTTACTGTACGCACTTTACTTAACTTTAAGTATTGCAATTGTGGCAATTCATTTCTCTTGCATGAGAAGGAAGACTGCTCAATAAATAACACCTTTTTATTGAAAACGTCCATCTCTCTATTTCTCTAGCTGTCTATTGTTTTCACACGACTCTAGAGATATACTCTTATTCTGAGGGAGCAAAGTTGTCATGTTTATGCGGTTGTCGGAAACTGAATCCCTTCTTGTCTGAGCCAGGGGAGCTTGTTCCTCCCTATTCATTCAAGAAAGTTTCCAGTGACCTCTGAGCTAGCTGGCGCAAACCTAAATTAAGTTTAACATAGTCAGTAGAGACCTAGATGACCTCAGTCCTACGTCTACACTGCTGTTTATGTTATTCCAATGCGCAGAGCCTATTGGGAAAATAGGAACTACACTACAAGCTATATTCCACTCTGTCATTCATCCCAAATGGTTTAAGGGTTTCTAGTTTATGGATCCAATAATTTTCTTGTTGTAATAATAGTTTATTATTGTCTATTCCTTCTTTTCTCTGTACTATCGAGTACCGTAAATCTAAGTTGACTGATGTTGTGTGATGCATCCATAAAGTGGCTTGCAACTGTGGATTTAGTCAATTTATTCCTAATGTTTGATTTATGTTCGTTAATCTTCGTCTTTATTTTTTGTTCAGTTTTTCTAGCGTAACCTTGTCCGCATGGACATTTCAAGAGGTACACAACATTTGTTGTGTCACATGTTGCTGATACTTTTAATTTGATAGTATGACCTTTCCTAGGATGGGTAATGACCGCTCCCTTCAAAACGTTATTGCAATTACTGCAGTTATAACATGGCACTGTCCCATGGTGTGTGCCTCCTAGCTCTTGCTTTTTTAAATTCACTATTTCTCCCAGGTTACTTTCTCTTTTATATGCAAAGATAGGTTCTTCCTTGAAAATCTGGTTGAAATCATGTTCTTGTATCAATATTGACCCGTGTCGCTTAATGATGCTCTTAAATGCTTTGCTTTTAGTAAGAATTTGGACACAATGACCACCCTGGTGTTCTCTTTTCCTGGTGTTTTTTTGTAAAAGCTCTTGTCTTGTTTTTTGCACACACTGAGATTTAGCTTGGTTTAGGATTTCCTGAGGGTACACTCTTTGTTGAAATTTTATTTCCATTTCTTCAATTCTCATATTTGCTATTTTTGGTGATGATACTATTCTTTTCACCCGTAACATTTACGAATATGGAAGGTGTTGTTTGAGACTTTCCTGGTGAAAGCTGTGATAGTGTAGGAGATTATTACGATCCGTTGGTTTACGATATATGTCGGTGTTAAACCCTGTGATAGTTCTCGTTAGTCTCGGGGTCAGGGACCCCGTTTCAGGGCTGCTTGGGTGGGTGGCACAACCAGTGCTTCAGGCCCACCAGCAGCATTTGATTTACAGGCCCTAGCACTCTCAGTGCACTTTACTAGGAGCTTATTAGTAAATCAGATATGCCAATCATGGAAACACCAATCCATAACACAATTTAAACAAGCATTTGCAATGTAATAGGTCTCGCATTTGCAAAAGATTGAGCCGTTGGCATTGTAAATGACAAACTCTTCATCCATGTGTTGGTTTTGAAAACAGATAAATAAATGGCATTGTCATTTACAATACCAATAGCTTAAACTTTGGCATTGTAAATGACAATGCCTTTTACCTATGTTTTAAAAAAGAAACCTAAATAAAACGCATTGGCATTTACAATACAGCTCAAAGTTGTAAATACCAAAAATACACGATCTCTGAACAGCAATTCATGCTTCTGCTTTTCAAACTTAAAAACATATGTTGTATTAGAAACATCCTCAACACCTTAAACAAATGTAATGCAAAAATGTCCCTTTTGAAAATATGTTGTCCATACATAAATAGTATTTTATAGGATAAGCAATTAATGCACACATATATGTACAGTCTGTGAAGCACTAGATATAAAGGGGCTTCCAGTGCAGAGAAAAACACACAGCCCTGTTTCCCCAGTCCGCAACCTCTAACAAGCACGAACAATAGACATAGTCGAAGTATTTTGTGATGTCTGCTGCGGCTTTGAACTGCTCAATGAAATATCTCACTGGATTAGGTAGGTCACTAAACAAGTGCTCCTTTAAATGTCCTGTAATTTATATGTGTGGATACAGCTGAATTACACTGTCCCGTTGTACACAACCACTGCCCCTCAAGCTGTGGCAAGTAGAATGTGTGCTTTTTTATATAGCACCAACTTTAAATGGGCACGCATGAAAGATTATGAGTGACACTATCCTACGAGCAAAATCAAGCAATATAGACAACAGAAACATATATAAATAATAGAAATTACACTTATTTCAGCACCAAGAAACTCAAAGATATTAAAACTGCTGTAAGCAAGCACCAGAAATGCAAGGGCACTAACCTTGGCTGCTGCCTGGAGGCTGTGCGTCATTGCAGCCAGGCCCCAGTGGATCTTACTGATGAACTATTCAAGCAATTCCACCGTGGCGTTGACCAGCTGCGCACCGATCTTAGAGCATTGGGTGCCAATGGCGGCTGCAATCGGGAGGGCACCGGTGAAACTCAGCCCTGCGGCCAGGCAAATGAAATACTCTTCTGTCACCGTCGGGGTGGCATGTCTTGAAAGTGCGGTGTTGCGTGGCTCCACTTATTTGAGCAGTAAGGTTATGCTGCCTATTGCAGTCCGCCTGGCCCAATCATGTCAGCCTGCCATGTGGTGCCCAAATAGGTCGGGCGCAGGACAGCAGAAATGAAAAACACATTTAGAACCTGGAGAAGAAAGGAGCATGCTGCATGTGAGCAGTGACAGTGCACAGAGGCGGTGCATGGAGGAGTGGGCACGTAGAGAAGCTGCGTCCACCTAGGGAGTCTGGCACAGGGCGGGCATGGTTAAAGCACCAGCACCTCCCGAAGAAGAAGAAGTGGAGAGGAGAGCCCAAAAAAATTATTGTTACACCAAGCAACGCAAGCCTGAAAGCCAGCCCTGCACTGTGATGTCAGAAAACAGAACAAGGCCACGAGAAGCAAGCCATAACATACCTCTCAAACACATGCATCACGCTGAAACACCTTTTACAAATCCTCTCTGCTCTAAGCAGGTGTGCATGTCATGGGAGATGTCTTTGCGGGTGGGACGTTCATCTCGTTGCCCACCTTTTTACAAGCTGGAACAAATGAGGCTATGGCAACGTTTATATATACTAGGCTTCAGGCAGCGTTGCGCAGCCTGTATCCGAGCTTTCCTGACGAACCGGCTACACTGGGGGCACTGCAGCTTGTATATACAGCGACCAACACAATGAAATTGGTCTCTCGCCTATACTATACCTCGCAAATGGATGAGGGTGCCACACTGAGTAACTCCAGGGCCAAGTGGGATGGGTGTTTGCCGCAGCCGCTGACGGATGAGGAGTGGGAGGAAGACTGTCGTATGACAGGGAGCTTTGCAGTTAACTGTAATTTTAAACGTATTAATTATAAATTCCTGAACCAGATGTATTATACCCCTGCCCAATTTCATAAGTATGGTTTGAGAGACTCTCACTGTTGTAAGCTTTGTGGTGCAGATGAGGCTGACATTGTGCAACTGGCGTGCGTCTGCCCAAGAATCCTTGCATTTTGGGATGAAGTGACAACAGCCTTGACGAATATGACAGGTGTGCAGATTGAACGGGATTGCAGGTATGTTTGCTAGTTATTGTCTCCAAAGTCCCAGCTGGAGTTCGTAAACTAGTAGTGCTGTCTCTACAATTGGCTAAGGGCAGGGTGGCCATGTGTTGGAATGGTAGGCCCGTACCTAAGCTAACACAATGGTTCCGAGATATGGCTTACTGCCGCGACCAGCTCACTTGCTATTCGGAAGGTTTACCGAGGGCGTCCCGCCCAAAGGATATATGGGGTCCTTACACAGCGTACGTGCTGGCACAACCGGATGTAGACTAAATGTGTACCAACTGTATAATATGTTGTTAATATATTGCACTTCAGCCTCGGAACAGTTTGCCTACCGCTCCTGCGTGTACAAGGATGATGTAATTGCTGCACGCTCGATGGATGGTCATGGACACTGTGAATCGATCTGATGTCAAGCATGATTTATTGTGTACCCTTCTATTGTCGATGCTGCATACATCTGATTATTGTAACAGCAACTTAATGCATATCCCTTGCAATGTATAGAGGAGGACTGTGTATACTCATATCAACTGTATGGTGTTTCTGTTACTAAAACTGAGAAATAAAAATATTTAAAAAAACAAAAACAAACAATTGGCCTAGAGTTCAGTTCTTGAGTGTGTGAATTCATTTGCTGACTGATTGTGTACATCAAATGCTTAACACTGTCCCCAGATACTGCCTTACCACTCTATTACAAATAGAGAGTAAGGTTCTATCTAACTTGAACCTTTGCCTACCTCTGGGATCCCCTGGACTCTATACACATTATAATTTTGGTGTAGTGTATATAAAGCCAGTTTCCTACATAGAGCCTCTGTGCAAGGATTCCAGTAAATATTTTAAGATCCACATTAAGGAAGGAGATAGGGCGATATGACTCACAATGTCTCTTGTCCTTCCCTGGCTTGGGAATGACAGTAACCAGAGCCTCCAACACTGTGGATGGGATGGGGAGGACAACCCAATCGAATTATACACTCACACCAGTAGCGGAGCCAGTGTTTCACAGAAGGTTTTATAGAAAAGGGATGAGAACCTATCAGGGCCTGGAGATTTAAGCACTTTTTGCTTAGAAATTGCCAAGATCACTTCTTCTAACCTAATCAGAGCTTCAAGGTCTTCTATTTGGCTTGGCACTAGTTTAGCGGTCTTCACACCACTCAAGTATTGGGCGGGGCTGTCGTCAGGGAGTTACTGTGCCTTCATATAGGGACGCGTAATATTGTCGAAATGTTTCTGCAATGTATTGGTCAGTAGTCTGCTCTTGCCCAGAATGGTCAGTGACCATGGAAATGTTCGATGCCTGCCTCTGTGTCCTTAATCTATTGGCCAGGAGTCTCCCACTCCTGTCCCCCCCAGAGTAAAAGGAATATCTGAGCCTTAGGGCTGCGTACTCTGCCCTATCAATGTCAAGGCCTGCCAGTTGAGTTTGTGCAGCCTTAAGCTGTTTCCACACTCTGGACGCCCCTGTTCTCTGGTGTATGCGCTCTAATTCCTTCCCCTCGCTAGAAGGTTGCTCCCTCTTTTCCCGCCGAATTTCGTTGTAATACGCAGTGATCTCTATAAACTCCCCCCGACTACAGCCTTCAAGGCGTTCCATATTGTAGCAATAGGGGTATCTGGTGTGTTGTTTATATCTAGATAATCCACTATAGCTTTAGTAATCCGTTGGACTACTGTGGGGCGCTGAATCATCGTTTCTTTGAGCCGCCAGACGCATCGAGCAGATCGAGGATCGGAAAGGGCCAGTGACAAGTAGACTGCCGAGTGAGCTGTGAAGGTGCAGGGGAGTATCTTGACCTGTTGTGTCTGCTGAGTCACCGTATTGGTGGTTAATATGTAGGGGGCGTGGCTTAGCACGCAATGGAGACGGACGCACCCGGGTAGAGCTCCAGCTCCCCTACCCCGGGTCCTTTCTCCGTTAATAGTTATCCTTTCGGCCCGGAACTGCTGGCGGACCCACCCGCACCCATTCTCCACCTGCTGCCCGAATTTGGTGAACATCGGTGACTAGACCCCGCTCCGAGGGCGCCGGCGGAGCTGACGCAGGCCTGCCCGCGACTTGGCTGGGAGGCCTCACTGTGCAAGACGAGGCTTTTGGCGGGCTGCTGGGCCCTGATGCGCGGCCTGCGGCGGGCGCCGCCGGAGCAGGCGCAGACCTGCGGGGACGGCTGGACAACCCCTGTCGGTGCCGGGCTCAACCCCACGCCCTACCCCACCCGCAGCAGTGACGCCTGTGACCCCCGAGGGCACGGACGGGGGCGGCGAGGAGCCGCGGACGGCAGTGGCTCTACCCGGCAGGAGACCTGAGGAGCTCCGCAGACGCAGAGGTAAGCGGGAGCCTGGAACCGGGGGTGCGGCGCCGGGGGGAGGACGACATCCCTCACCGCCCCCACCGCGCGCTGCCCTCATCACGCACACCCAGGAGGAGGGACCCGCACTCGGAAACGCGACAGCTGAGGGAAGCCTGGGGCCAACTACATAACCCCCCCGCCCCCCCCCCCTTGACCTGGGAGCCCCCCCTGCGAACAGTGCCTATTGGGGGGCCACAGACTACAGCAGGCGACGTCCAGACACTGGCGGGGACGCTGGAGAGGCGCTGAGATTGCTGGGGACGCCCGCGCGCTCCCCCCCACACTGGCGCCAAAAACAAAAACAATTTAAAAAGCGCGAACTCCACGGGTCGCAAGGGACGGACTGAAGAGCCCTTTCACCCATCCTGAGGCTGGCCGCCGACCCACTCCCGCTACCCACTGCCAAGCAGAACCTGCGCACCTGGGCACCACAGACCTCACGGAATTGGCAGGCGCGGACCGAGCGCCCTTGTGGTGCTGCGAACGGGCCCCACGCCCGCCTGCACGACACTTGCCCCCTGAGGCCTGGAGCAGCTGCCACTACAACGAAAGACATCCGCTGCACACCACCCGGAGGCCTGCAACCAAGACCCTTAGGCAACTGCACAGAATGCGCCCCTCGCCACAGAGGAAGCCTGAGGCCTGCAGGGATCATTCTCCCTCAACGACTGCACGCTGCGCACCGCAGCCTCTCCTCCTCCTGATAACGGGGATCGCTTGCACGCCCTGCCTGGCCCATGTCTGGAGGGGTGATGACACGCACTGGATCGGGAACTGCATCGACAAAGGGGAAGCAAACGAAAACGGCGCCCAAGATGGACGCAGAGCACGTGGCGTCGAAACTAGATAGTGTGCTGGCGGCCATGGAAAGGATGGAAGAATCCCTCCAACAGACGCGCACCTCCCAGGATCGATGGAGTGGCCATTGACCTGACCCACCTTAGAGCCGACCACAAAAAACTCCAAGAACGCACCACGACGCTGGAGAGCGCGGTGACAGCCATTGAACCGAAGATAACCCAGGCTGACAAACACATACAAGATCTCCTAAACAGAGTGGAGTTTCTAGAAGACCGCGCTGAGGATGCGGAAGGATGGGCGCGAAGGAACAATATCCGCTTAGTGGGCATTCCCGAGAAATGGGAAGGGACGGACCCTGCTCGCCGCGTAGAGGACTGGCTGCGTGACCTACTACCGGAAGGTGTAGAGCGGGAATATCGACGGCAAAATATCGACTTACCTTAATATCGCCGCAGAAATATCTACAAGAAGAAATATCGATGTCAAAAATATAGATTGACAAGAATATCGACAGACAGGTAAGAAATATCGATAACAATAATATAGTTGTAATAAATATCGTTTACAAAAACATAGTTTACAAAAATATCGTTATTTAAATAATTATGAGTAATTTAGTGTTTTTAATGAGTATTGTTAGTTAAAATAGTATATTTTTTAGCATTTTATTAGTGAATAATGTATTTTATGTTGAATTTAGTGTTAAAAGTTCCGTAGCGGGTTGTGGGTTTATAGGGGAATAGGGTGGGAAGTAATTTAAATATAATAAAATAATTTATTAATTAAAGTGTTAAATTAATACAAATATTTTATTTATTAGTTAATTAATTTCAATTAGTTAATTGATAATTAATTATGGTAATTAATTAATTAATTTTAGGTGTGTGTACTGGAATTTTAAATAGCAAATGTAGTGAAGTAATTAGATTTTAATTGAATAATCAATTAATTAATGATTAATTAATTATAGTTAAATACATTTTTATTTTTAAACGAGTAAATAAATTTTAGTTTGTGTTGTGGTGTTTATAAGTGTATATGGTGTGAAAGCTGTCAAATAATTATTTATGTAAATATTTTGTAAATACAATACTAATCAATAATTAATTAGTAAATATTTAATGTAATTGAGTAATTAATTTTAGGTGTGTAGGTGTTTGTTAATAATAATATATTTTAATGTATATATTAAATAAGTTTATAATCTACATTAAATGTAATACTAAATTTGACAGATGGTTTATTTATTTTTTTGAGTTCCTGCGCTTTCCCTACTGTTGTACTCACTGGAGTGGGAATAGTAATTTTTACCCCTACGCTATCCAATGCTTTCCCTACTGTAGCACCCTTTGGAGTGGGAATAGTAATTTTTACCCCTATGCTATCCTGCGCGTTCCCTACTGTTGCACCCTTTGGAGTGGGAATAGTAAATTTTACCCCTACGCTATCCAACGCTTTCCCTACTGTTGCACCCTTTGGAGTGGGAATAGTAATTTTTACCCCTACGCTATCCAACGCTTTCCCTACTGTTGCAACCTCTGGAGTGGGAATAGTAATTTTTACCCCTACGCTATCCAACGCTTTCCCTACTGTTGCACCCTCTGGAGTGGGAATAGTAATTTTTACCCCTACGCTATCCAGCGCTTTCCCTACTGTTGCACCCTTTGGAGTGGGAATAGTAATTTTTACCCCTACGCTATCCAACGCTTTACCTACTGTTGCACACCCTTTGGAGTGGGAATAGTAATTTTTACCCCTACGCTATCCAACGCTTTCCCTACTGTTGCACCCTCTGGAATGGGAATAGTAATTTTTACCCCTACGCTATCCAACGCTTTCCCTACTGTTGCACCCTCTGGAGTGGGAATAGTAATTTTTACCCCTACGCTATCCAGCGCTTTCCCTACTGTTGCACCCTCTGGAGTGGGAATAGTAATTTTTACCCCTACGCTATCCAGTGCTTTCCCTACTGTTGCACCCTTTGGAGTGGGAATAGTAATTTTTACCCCTACGCTATCCAACGCTTTCCCTACTGTTGCACCCTCTGGAGTGGGAATAGTAATTTTTACCCCTTCGCTATCAAATGTTTTAACTAATAATATTTATAATAATTAAATTAAATGTATGTATTATTGTTGTTATATAATTTTATGTGTTAAATATATGTATATGTACAAAATTATTAAGTTTATAATGAAAAAGTGTAGTTAATTTGTTATAAATTGTTGAAATATTAAAGTAATGTAATGTATTTTGTTAATTGTAATTATATTTATTAATTATTTAATGTAATTTTAATTAATTTAAAAAGTCGATATTTTTAACATCTATATTTATTACATCGATATTTTTCAGTCGATATTTATGTACTTACCTGTTTAGGTATAGGATGTCGATATTTATGTAAACAATATTTATACAACTATATTTTTGTCAACAATATTTGTGTAATCAATATTTAAACACCCTACCCTACCGGAAGACACACTCTCACCCCATTTCGTGGTGGAACGGGCCCACCGCGTGCCCACGAGACCACTACCACCTGGCTCGAACCCCAGGCCATTCCTCCTCCGGGTGCTCAACTACAGGGACCGCAATGCGATACTACGCGAGTCCAGGAAGCGGGGGGAAGTCAACATAGACAATGCTACAGTGATGTTCTTCCCCGACTACACCGTGCAAGTACAAAAGCAGAGACACTCATTCCTGGCAGTGAAGAAACGCCTACGCCAAGCGAATCTCAAGTACTCACTGCTCTTCCCAGCCAAACTTAGAATGGTCACACAAGATAAGACGCACTTCTTCACAAACCTGGAGGAAGCGGAGGCCTGGCTAGATGAAGGGATGCCAGACGCACCTCGGAAAGCACGAGGAACTACCACCACGGAACGAACTTGGGGACCGAGAAGACGGCGCCGCCGCAGGACACCCTCATCCCCACAGAATCGAGAAGCGGCGACACACTCTCCGTCCATGGATCAAATTCTACAGGACCAACGAGATGCCCTACGCAAGGTGGTGGAAATCAGTAGTTCTCCATCCCAATCTCCACGCCCGAACGCCAGCCCGACCGCATCCCTAACGGACGATGAGGCGGTATACGGCCTACCGGACACCCAGCGCTCCTGCCTAGCTGCCCGCCCTTCACTGGTAACCTGTGCGCCTATCTATGGACGCAGACTCCCCAGCCTGAGGGATCCGGAACGAACCAGACACTGTGAGTAGCCTCTTGCTTTTTACACTCGACCCGACCACTCACTGGCAAGGAACAAGTGACAAGTTTGCAGTGTTGCATATACTTGCTGCCGCTGCCCTAGCTGCTGGAGGAGAGGGATCTCCCCTGAGGGCCCTACCCCCACCACTGACACTTGGGGCAGCCACTGACACTATACCGAACAGCGGGGCCTGGGCACCCGCCTGACAGCAACGGCCTCTTTACCCACCCGGGAGGGATGATACACTCCCCACGAACCACACTGTAACTACTACTCTCACACGAATAAGCCACACAATACCCCCTAGAACTGTATAGTTTACGAGCTCATTAGAGCGTTTGGACGGCGACATGTTGTGCAGCTGACCTTTTGGTATTTTCGATTTTGTTGCCATGTTGAGGCTACATGTTTTCCCTCTCCTCCTTACCCCTCTGTACCACTGGAGATCATTCCATACTGTGTTTAAGACTGGAAACCTTTTTGATTTGAGGATGGGACACTGGACTTGGTGGGGAACTGCAAGCAGGGTTTTGAAATACGGCGAAGATGGGGGATGCTACACGAATGGTAGATATGGCTGAAATACGAATATGCACTTGGAATGTCAGGGGAATGCACACACCGGCCAGGCGCTTTTCATACCTGAAAAGACACAAGATAAACATAGCACTGCTCCAAGAATCACACCTGAATAAGACAGAGGTACACGCACTACGCCGCAGATGGCGTGGCCAACTTTATGGCACAGACGACTCCTCATTTGCTCGCGGCGCACTTATATGGGTTCGTCCTGGAACCCCCTGGACAGCCACTGATACCACGATAGACCAGGAGGGTAGATTTGTTACCGTGCAAGGCAGACTGGATGGGCAACAGGTGGTTCTAGTGTCCCTATACTCACCTAAAATAGATCAGGGAGTCTTCCTGACGCGCCTCTCCACTGTAATGGCGACCTGGCATGCGGCTCCATGGATACTGGGCTGGGACTACAATTTCACACTTGACACAACACTGGACCGCTCCCCCCCACCTGCTCCTAATGCACCCACGCGGGGCGCCACAAAAGCATTACTTGGGTGGGCTGCGCAGTGGGACCTCCATGATGTCTGGAGATCGCGCAACCCCGGAGCGCGGGTCTACTCCTATTACTCTGGCGCCCACGATCTACATGTCCACCTTGACAGGTTCATGGCATCCACCGAACTCCTACCTCTAGTAACAGATGCGCGATACATGGGCCACACGCACTCGGACCATAACCCACACTTTCTATCTATATCCTGGGAACGCCCGCGCCCCCCTGTACCCACCTGGCGACTACAGCCCGCGCTACTGCTTGATGCGACCTTTCGCGACTCCCTCCTTACACGCACTGCCCAATACTTCGAGGAAAACGCAGACACGGCGTCCTCCCCCCAGGTATAATGGGACGCTTTCAAGGTAGTGATCCGAGGCCACTGCTTGAGAACACAGGGACACATAAGGCACCAGTTGGAAGGCGCCCTCACTAGACTAGAATCCGACTTGCTCGACAGAGAGGAGGAGGCTATTGGGGGAGATGCTGACTCGTTACAGGAGGCGCAAGCAGAACATGCGCGACTACTGGAATGACTGCGCAACATCAATTACGCAGCGCACTCGGCGAGAACACACCACCTGAGTGACAGGCCTGGCAAACTCCTGGCCTGGCTGATATCACAGGAAAATCGCTCGACCCCAGTAACGGCTGTACATGTGGAAGGAAGAGGCTTACTATACACTCAGCTCCACATACACGAAGCGTTCACCACCCACTATGAAACATTATATCGCTCCAGGCTACCAAGCCCCTGCCCTGATATTGCTGACTACCTTTCCCCTCTGCAGATGCCACAACTCACAACTGCCCAGCAGAACGAATTGGGAGCCGCGCTTGACTCAGACGAGATCCGAGAAGCTATATTTAACTCTTGTCCAACGGCAAATCCCCGGGACCGGATGGGCTCCCAGCCGAATTCTATAAGGCTAGCTCTGATATCCTCGTCCCGGAACTCCTGAAAATGTATGCCGCTGCTGCGGAAGACGCAGCCTTACCCCCAACGTTAAATGAAGCCACTCTGATCTCTATCCTTAAACCTGACAAAGACAGCACACGGATGGGCTCTTACCGCCCCCTTGGGCTACTAAACACGGACTACAAAATACTAGCTTCCACATTAGTCCGCAGACTGGCCCCTCACATACCCCGACTGGTACACCAGGACCAGAACGATTTTGTCCCGACGCGCACACCTCCCACAATATCCGCCGCCTCTTCCGGATACAGAAGTATGCAGTCCAGCAATGGCCCAGAGCAGGATGCCTGATATTAGACCTGGAAAAGGCCTTTGACTCGGTTGAGTGGCCGTACCTGAGAGCGGTTACTGAGAAGTGCCAGCTGGGGGATGACTACACAGCTATGGTGGGCCTCCTATATGACAAACCAACAGTTCGGGTCCGCACGGGCGCCCTGCTCTCGGACGTAATCCGAGTGCTGAGAGGCACTAGACAAGGCTGCCCCTTATCGCCCATACTGTTCTCACTGGCTATGGAACCCCTAGCCACAACTCTCAGGACCCAGGGACCTGAATGGGGGATACCACTGGCGGACGGCCTACATGCAGTGTCACTCTATGCAGACGACTTACTGCTGTACGTTAGAGACATAACTGATGTCCCTGCCTCCCTAACTGACGTCTTCCGGACATTCGAGGAGATGTCGGGTCTGCGAGTCAACTGGGCTAAATCGGGGGCCTATCCCTTCAGCCCGGACACACCTGTGTGCGACATCCGCCTGGGCGGAGGGAGATTACAATGGTACCCTACCACCTTCTGGTATCTAGGGATACGAATTTATCGGGACCCAATAGACGTCCTGGAGGGGAATCTCCTGCGGACAATCGCCTCAATTAGGGCACAAATCAGCTTCTGGAACACCTTGCCCCTCAATGTTGCTAGCCGAATAGCACTGACCAAAATGATTGTGCTGCCTAGGTTGCTGTACTATTTCGCCAACATTCCCACGTATGTGCCCAACAGAATATTTCGAGACCTGGAGGTCCTGCTGCGCAGCCTCATCTGGAACGCGGGCCGCCCCCGTGGCACTGACCAAGCTGTATATGCCCACTGATTCGGGAGGCCTAGTGGTTCCCAACATGGAGTTGTATTACCTCTCGGCACAACTGCAATGGGTGACGGGGTGGCTAAGCGGCAACCATCTGGAGGACACTACCTCGGACACCGCTGCCTGGACGCAAACCCAAATTTGCAAGCTGTTCCATCCGCTAACCAGGGCCCCCTGCCCCTCCCAATTGCACCTCGCAGTCGCACGCAAGTGCCTCCTGAGATGTCTGCGACTCACCCGGGCAACGACACCATATGCCCCGATACTGCCCATACTGGGCACTCCCGGCCCGACAGGTGCGCTGACTGAGACGCGCCTGACCGCAAGCAGGTGTGGACACGCTCGGTGATCTGTATGCGGATGGAGAGCTGCTCCCTTTTGCGAATCTAGCGGCTGACACAGGCCTTCCGGCTGGCCAGTTCCTGTTACATGTGTCCCTCTTGCGTACGCTTACCACCTCCTGGGGCGACATGACAGTGGAACCACCGATGCACACCTTTATGCAATATTTGCATGTTATGGGCAACGGCTGACACATCATACACTGGCAAGCGAAAGCCCTACAGGCACACTCGCAGCCGTCAACGATGCCGCTACGGGAAAAATGGGCAGCGGACAGGGGGGCGGGACTGGACTGAAAAGGAATGGGAGATGATCTTAGCCGGACCGACAAACATTCCACGCAACCCCCGCTTTAAAATCATTCAATTCTACATTTTACACCGAGCTTATCTCAAACCCGACAAAATTAACAGGTACTTCGCAATCACGACTGCTGCTTGTCAACGCTACTCCCTACATGGGGCAGACCTCTTGCACATGCTATGGCACTGCCCTGACATACGAACATACTGGGAGGACGTCACAGCGCTACTCACACACAACACTGACGGACAGGTGCCCCGCACATGGGAGGTGTGTATCCTGGGATTGTACAAACGCACAAAACTTAACAAAGTACAGGCGCGCTTCTGGGATATGGGACTCATAACGGTGAAAAGCCTACTTACTAAACACTGGAAAGCCATGGCCCCCCACACATTCGACACTGGTACACCTCCTTTACCAACTGGGCGCGGCGGAAAGCACGGTCCTCCTCCGGGAGGAAACCGCAGGACTTTGAAAATTCCCCATCGCTCAGCTCTGGGACGACCTCCTTAAGACATTCCAGCGCACCTGCCAGGAGCAAGGGATAACTTGAAACAATAAGCCCCGTCGCCACTACAACGCCAGCCAACGACCACAGTGATCACAGCACTATATCCCCTTCCCACGCGTCCATTGCTTCCCTAGGCTCTAAGCCTTAAGCCCCATCCTAGCGGGTACTGAACGCTATGCCTCTCTGCCATGCACCTGACGCCTACCCCACGCGGCGCACCTACCGCCACTCCCACCTCGGCCTACCCAGGCACACGCTAACAACCCCCCCCCCCCCACTTTTCTCGCAATACGGAACACTCTGCTACACCTCGCCTTGTACCAGCTGACCCTCCACAGGAACCCATACTGATCTCCGCCCCCCGTCCCCTGACCTCACTTGCCTTCCCGCTTACAGAGGTTTTTCTTTCCCACTGTTGTATAGACATAGGGGACAGTTAGTTCACTAGTCATGTTTCCCGACCAGACCCCCTCTCTTATTGCAGATGAAGATAACCGATGCATCATACAGCTAGCAAGGAACGACCCCCTTACAGAACGCATGACGCCTGCCGACTGCTGAGCTGCGACAGCGCCCAAGGACTGCAGTAAGATGCGGGCTCGCACCGAAACCCCACCCACATTAGACCACGACCAGGAGACGCCGTACACCTACCATCACCCCCCGTCTTTTATTTTGCGACCTCCTACTAACAACACTGGAGAGATGCATATACACCACACTACCGGATATCCTGGTCTCCATACACAATGGCTGCAAACAAGCCACGCCAAGCTTAACCGTTTGCTCCTATGCTTCAGTGAGCTATACCGTTACACGTTTCGCCACACCCGCGTCGGCATTATGCACACACGTCTGAACCACCACCTATCAACAGCTCCCCCACTATTGCTTAACCACTGCGGATTCCCAGATCTTCAGTGGGGACTTGAGCGCTGAGCACAACAGTACTAATGCTTGACTAAACCTGCAATGTTTATGTTAACAATAAAAGATAAAACGCAGACCATTTATACAACTGACTACCGAAATGTTGTACATACATGTCTATGGATATCGCTGCCGGACCCCCGGGTTACAGGCTAAATGGCTGTGTCATTCACTTGTGGATCCACTTGACTATAAATGGCCTGACCGGCCCTTGCATGCCACGAAATGTACACTGTATGACAACAATGTTGTGCACAATAAAGGTCTTCCAAAAACAAAAAACAAAAAAAAAATTGGTGGTTAATATGTAGTCGATTCTAGCGTAGGTCTTATGGGTGTGCGAATAGAAAGTGTACTCCCTAGCCGTCGGATGGTGGGACCTCCATATGTGTGTCAGTCCCGACTCGGTAAGGAGACGCTTTCACTTCGTAGTGAGAGCCCCAGTCTGTCCGTGCCGCTGGCATGATCTGTCTAAGTCATTATCAAAAGCTAGGTTAAAATCTCCCCCTATGACCAGCGAGCTATCCGGAGATTTGGATATGTCCATCACAGGCTCCTGGAGGAAGCCTTCTTGTCCATCATTCGGAGCGTATATTGTGCCGACAGTGAAGGTGCCCAGGCCTAATGTGAATGTATGCGCCAGTAGCCTACCTCTGATTTCGGCTCGTTTTGGGCCTACTTGACCTTAAAACTTAGAGGAGAGTAAAATGGCCACCCCAGCTGTTTTAGAGGTATGGGACAAAAATAATTGATGGGTGAATGCCCTGGCTCGTAGACTATGAGTGCGACAGAAGACGTGTCTCTTGGAGGAGGCAGATGTGCACATCGGTGTTTTCCAAAAATGACAGTACGGCCAGCCGTTTAATTGGGCTGTTAACCCCCTTTACATTAAGCAAGATAACCTTAAGGGCAGCAGTTATGGGGGTGATTTCGTGAATTTGCTAAACCTACCAAAAAGAGTATGCTACTGGCAAAGGTTTTCCTCAATTATGAGTGTAAAGGTGCTCTGTGGGAGTAGCCTAGCCCTGACAGAGCCTCTTAGGACTAGAAGGTGTATAGGTGAGGAGGGAAGAAAATTCATGAAATTAAAATTGAACATAAACTGGTGAACAATGTAGTAGTCCTGGGTAATAGACCCAATGAATAGGAATGAGATATCAGCAAGATCAATTCCTCCTCTCCATCCCATCTGAGCCCCAGTTGTGGGAACCGGGCAGTTACATAGTGCAGGTATTCAGAACGCCTGTCTCTTCCCTGTTAACAGGATCCGGCAGCACTCAGTCTGCGTTGGCGGAGTCTACTTCTAGGGAGGCAATGACCTCCTGTCTCTCTTTGGCAATAGTTGCTGGGTCTGGGCGAAGACGAGACGGATTCCGGCCAGCCCTCCTCCATGTGTCTGAGCCCGGGGATCTCCTCTTGGTTTCTTCCTGTGTTGAAGCGCTCGAACCGTCCTCGGGTAAGCTTAGCAGACGCCTGGTCTCTTTCAGTGAGCGGATTTGGTGCATTTTACCTTCCCATTTAAAAACTATTAGGAAGGGATGGCGCCAGGCGTAGGGAATCTCTTTGGAACGCAAGTGAGACGTGATCGCTCTAAACTCCCGCCTCTTTTGTAATGTGGAGGCTGCTAAGTCCTGGTACAGGAGAGGCCTGGTGGCCCAGAACTCAACAGGGTATTTATCTTGGGCCTCTCGGAGGATCCACTCTTTGAGCTGAAAGTTGTGGACACACGTGAGAATGTTCGGCGGGGGAGCCGCCACAGCTCTCTTTGGGCCTACTTTGTGTGTTCTGTCCAGTTTGATCCGTTGTTCCGGCAGGGCTCCCAGAATGAAGCAAAAGAGATCCTCCACATAGGCTTCAATGTCCGACCGCTCTGCTCTCTGAGGAACCGCTCTAATGCAAATGTTATTACGTCTGGAGCGGTTTTCGAAGTCTTCCGCATGCGCCTGGAGATCCAGTTGCTGATCTTGTAGGCGGAGAACCTCTTGCTGGAGCTGATTGATCTCCTTGTTACGTATAGTAGTCTGTGTCACTAGAGTGTCTACCATGTCGCCCATTGAATCCAAGTCTCTCCTAACCTCCCGGATCTCCTGTGCTATCTTCTTCTTCATGGTATGGAGTTCGTCTTTCAGGGAGGCGAATAGGGTTTCCATGAAGGCACGTGTGATCCCCAGGTGCACAGAATATTATGACAAGGCTGGGAATAGTGTTTAATATTTAATTTAGTGTGATTTTTAAGGTAGTTCCAGGCTGGTGAGGTTCCGGAAAGGAAGAAGCAAAAAAAAAAACAGGATTAAAACCAGGAGTCAGTATGGGAAGAAAAATGTCCTGGTTAGCTGTCCATTCCTACAGCGAAGAATGATGTCTGGTGAGAGCTTCAGGAATGACGAGGTGTTCTTTTCGTCTTCTTTTCCTATTCCTCTGGGTGTATGGGCTGCGGAGGTCTGTCTCAGGCTGGGACCCTCAAAGAAGGACAAGCGATACCAAAAATCAGTAACTGGGGTATGTACTGAAAACAGTGTACCGTCACCAACACCCCAAACATCAGTGTGTAATACCGGGGAAGGTAGACCAGTGCTCGGATAGGGGTGTGAGTAAAATATAATAAAAAGGGAAAAAGGAAGGAAGGGGATTTAGTCGGGGTGTGCTCACACTCCTGACCTCCACCAACCTGTGAAAAAAAAACAAAAATGGTACTTGCCTAAGGCCACGACCCTCCTGGGCCGGGGCTGTTGGAGCCTTGCCGCCTTTCTCCTCTTCTTCGGGTCGGCCTGACATGCGGGCGTTGCCACTAGGCGGTTCTCGGCTGGGGCTCTCAGTCGTCTCGGCGTCCTCTCGCTGGTCCGGTATCCTGCTTGCAGCGTCAGGTCCGTGGTCCTCTGGGTTCACCTCAGACCGCTCCCCATGTTCCGTGTCCTCCCTTTGTTTCCGGGCTTGCGAGGACGACATCACGGCTTCCGGAAAGACTAGACCACCTACCTCCTGTTCCGGCAGTCTGGTTGTGGGCGCCATCTAAGAAGTCCTGCTCGTGAAGAGCGCAGGACTACATTGCTCTCCTTCCAGGCATGGACGTTCGGCCATGTTTCTGACGGATATCGAGAAAGGAAATCCACGTTCCCTTGGGCTCGTCCAGGGGCATGAATAGTCTGAAAAGTAAAAGGTTGTAAGGAAAGAAACCATTGGAGTATCTTGGGATTGGTTTCCTTGTGAGTGGCAGGTGAGAGGGGCGTGATCAGTGATCAAAAAGAAAGGGCGTCCTAACAGGTAATATTGTAGGGCCCCCATGGCCCATTTGATGGCGTCTTGAAGAGGATCCGTCACCGGCCCTTCGAGTGGGAATTTCTGATTTGGTGTTAGAAGCCAAACACAGTGGCTAAACAGGAGGCCGATTTCCTGACTATGTCAGAAGGGAAAATCACGTATTTTTATACCCTAACTAAAACTCATAAAAACAAGGTACCTCCGCCTGGACGTCCAATTGTCTCTGGCATTGGTTCGCTACTTGAACCATTATCAAAATACTGTGATTTTTTTCCTGAAACCTTTAATTCAAGCCACCAGCACGTATATCAAAGATACAAAAAGCTTACGTTCCATGCTCCGTGATATCGTGTTGCCAGATAGACCTTGTTTATTGGTATCTTTAGATATCGAAAGTCTCTATACTTGCATCTCACAGGGTGACACCATCGGGGTAATAAAAGACACCCTCAACCAAACAGATTGGGATTTTAGAACTCCGACGGATTTTGTGGTTGAATGTGCTATGTTAGCACTCAAATGCAACTTCATTGAATATCAAAGTGAGATCTATCTGCAGGCCACCGGGACATCGATGGGCAGCACATTTGCCCCTAGTGTGGCTGGCCTATATGCATTCGACTTTGAATGCAAGCACATCTTACATACCTCCAACCCTTTCTCATCCAATGTAACCTTTTGGCGAAGGTACATTGATGATGTGCTCATCATCTGGAGAGGGACAGAGGGACTTCTACTAGATTTCCTTGAGTGGATTAATACCTGTGACCCACATTTGAAGTTTACACATAATTACGACAAGAATGAGATGATTTTTCTTGATGTGACTATCAACAGAGTGGGGAAACGGTTAAGTACGAAAACCTACCATAAACCCACGGCAAAAAACAATCTCTTACATTTCTCAAGTTTCCACCCCCGTCCATTGAGGGAGAATCTCCCATTTGGGAAATACTTACGCCTCAGACGTAATTGTAGTGAAGTGTGCGATTATAAGAGACAAGCACAGGATCTTACCAATAAACTACAAAATCGTGGATATCCTGAACGTATTCTGAAAAAAAGCTGCAAGAGGGCTAGGAACCAACAGAGAGATGCCTTATTGGAGGATAATCTCAAGGATCCAGATGAGAATATACCTCTAACGTGTGTCACCACCTACAACCCTATTTCAAATGCAGTGGGCCGTTCCATTTAACAAACATTGCCGGATTTTGAGAAGCAACAAGCACGATTGGGAGAAACCCTTATTCTCCTATCGAAGGGCAAGAAGTTTGAAAAATTCCTTAGTCCACACACGGCCTAAAAACATACGAGGTGAAGATGAATAGACTGTTCTGAACTCTTGGGGTCTTCCCCCAGTCATTGGACACTATCCTTGCGGTGGTTGTAGTGTTTGTCATCTCACCACTCCTACCAAAATTCTGAATTTGGAGCCAGGAAAACAATGGTTCCTACGCAAGCACACTAACTGTAACTCGTGCAACGTAGTGTACCTAATCACTTGTCCCTGTGGACTCCGATATGTGGGGATGACCACTAGGAGAATTAAACAACGTATCTGCGAACATCGCAGTAATGTAAGATGTCAAAGAAATACCACAAAATTATCTGCGCGTTTTATACAATCCAACCACACCCCCAATGACATCAGGTGGACTATTATTGAACAACTTCAGGGTAATGTTAGATTACAGGAGTCCGTCTTTAAAAAAGAACAGCGATGGATATATCGTTTGTCTACTCACCAATGAGGGCTTAACAATAATATCCCTTGGGGAACTGTGATGCGACATTGATTTTTCCGCCATTACCCAAGAGTGGTGTTGAGATACTACTGCTCTTACTTTAAAATGTGTGCAGTTATCAGTTGTCTGCACCAAACCACAAGTCTTTCAAATACATACTGGCCCACCTCTAAAATAAGCAACACTGTGACTGGGTAGTATCACAGTCCTTATGACATCTGCGGTTCAGCCCTCAGATCAGTAGAAGTCTGTGGGTGTTTTTGTGTTAGTTGTTTTTGAAACTACTGACAACTCCGACATTGCTAGGTCACTAAATGTACTGGTATAAAGAAACAGGAGACATCTAAATTAGAAAGTTTGAGACGCTTTTTTATGTTCAATACAACTTTATTATGTCTCAATAAAGTTTCTTTCCACAAGCATAAACAGGTTTGTCTCTTAAATTTAGCTTCAACCTGACAACACATGGCTCCGTTTTACGGAGCATGTGTCATGTGACCTTACGTACGTTACCTGTCACATAATGCCCAGCCTTAACGAGTCGACCAGGGGACTTGTATGAATAAAATCACAAACGGGGATATTATCAGATGTCTAACAAGCATTTTCTAAGTACGAATACCTAATTTTGAAGGCATGACAAGCCTTCAGACTAACATCTGTTTGATTGTTTCTCTTTAAAAAGTTTGTTGAGGGGCTGGGCCAAGATGGTGGCGTGAGCAGTCGCAGGTCCTGTGAGCTCCCCGTCCGTTGCCCCTTGAAGCCGACTATCAGCGCGGTGCCCCCCCCCCCTCCAAAATGAGTCACTATCGGCGCCGGGGGGCTCACAGGAGGCTCGGGGACAAGGCGAGGCCACGACGTAAGCTTCCGGTGGCCGGGGAACGGAGCGGCCGGCTGGCCGAATACCCGCCTCGGCCGCAGGCGAGGAGGATCCGAGGCGCCTGGGCCAATCGGAGAGGTGCGGTCGCCTGGGGGTGTCGGGAGACGGAAGCCTGGGGCTCTGGGCGGGAGTCCCGTAGACGCGGCGGTCCGAGAGCCGCGAGACCCCCCCCCCGCCCTGGAGGCAGCAACCGCACCACACAAGCTGAAGGGGGACGCCATTACAGCGCACAGACACCGGACCCCGCCCGCCATCTTGAAGAGGTGAGAAGGCGCGGGTGCAGCGGAGGGAAGGAGACGGTCCCGCACCGGGCCATCACCACTGCGGCGAGCCAGCGAGCGCTGCCAGCAGGCGGGCGGCACCTGGTAAGGAGACGGTGTCGCGGCCGTGAGTCAGCGGACCCACTCGGCTGCGACGCGAGCAGTACCCCAGCGTTGGGTCGCCTGGCCACCCGGACGAATCAGGCACAGCAGGTCGGTGGCGCAGCACCGGCCTGAACAACAGGGCCGAGCGGGGCTTGGAACGCACTCGGTGGGGGCCCACAACGACGGCGGCTGAAGGCGGCGAGGGGCCCGCGTGGCGGGGCCCTTCTCCAGAGGTCCCGAGCTTGGGTCCACAGAACTTGTAGCCACACGTGCAGGTCGCGACAGTAGAGGCCGGGGCTGAACAGCGGATCACGGGCGCGTGTCCAGAACAGGCCCTGCGCCAACAACGGACGAGGATACCCACTACAGGCCCATCCATCAGGTATAGCCGAGCCCTGTGGGTGCGCAGGGAACGCTCCGGACAACCGGGAGAAGCAATAAGAAGACATAAAGGGAACTATCACCACTGGTCCCCAGGCCTACACGTTTAACGACGACCGCCGCATCTGGAGATTACCCCACGAAGTAGAGCCACAGGCGGTGCGGCCGGACCGGGGTGTGGCCTCGGCGCCGGCCTCTGACAGGGGCTCCCACTACCCACCGATTGAACATAACACTCATTTCCAGACCCCACAGAGGCCCGGGCGCATAGCATAACCCCTCGGAGTGACCATGGAGGGCTGACACCGAAACTGAGGGCCAAATGGCGAGCCAGCGGAAGAAGGGGGACCGCACACTCCCAGAATTGCTCGCTAAGAACCAGATGAGGAATGAAAAAGGGCCGCCCTCGCCCGAGACCACCAAACCGCAACCCGGCCAAACCGGGACAGAGGCGCCCATAACTAAGTCCTTCCTGGAATCACTGTTCCACACGCTCAGGGAGGACTTCAAAACGTTGCAACAAGAAGTAGCGGTAGAGGTCCGGGAGATTAGAAGAGAGGTGGACGGCCTTGGGGAGCAGGTGGCAGCCATTGGAGAGACGGACCAAGTCAGAAAGTGAGGAGATAGAACACCTACAACAAGAGGTCATACGTCTGAAAGACAAACAGGTGGACCTGCAGGCCCATGCAGAGGACCTGGAAAACCGGTCTCGTCGAAATAACATACGGGTCCGGGGGGTCCCTCTTAAGGAAGAGGAGACAGACATTACAAGCTACCTGCAAGCCCTAGTACGCGACGTCCTGGGGGAACCAACAGACTTCGTAGTTAGGATAGACAGGGCGCACAGAGTGAGACTTCCTAGACATTCGCCTGCCCCCCCACCGGACATATTGGCTTTCCTGCCGGACTTCCCGCTCAAAGAAAGGATCCTCAGGGAGGCTCGGCGAAAACAACCTCTTCAGTTCCGCAACTGCCCAATAGCCCTGTATCATGACCTCTCTGCCATCACGCTACAGAAGCGGAAAGCTTTCAAGGTTGCCACAGACTTTCTGCGGAAAGAGCAGATCCCTTACTCCTTGGGTCACCCGTTCAGACTAGTTTTTAAATGGAAAGAAGCCCTACATCAACTGCGATCATTGCATAACACTTGTGCACTTTTGGGCATAGAGCAACCGGAGGATCAGTCACCCATGCAACTATCACAGGGGCAGGCTAAAGGAGGATGGCTGAGTGTCGGCCGCAGGCTCTCACCTACTGCACACTTGAGGCCCGAGGCCCACGACATCTCTCAAGAGAGGGCCACAGCCATCCGAGAGGTGGCCAAAGAAACGTCGAACTCTGATTGAGCCCGTACAAAGGGGGGGACTGCTTAGCACTCTTTCTCATCTGGGCACGAGGGGGCTGACGGGGGGCCACAGAGGTCGCCACTTGGAAGTGCTCTACCAGACTACTACACCACAGCCCTGCGATGGACCAGCAGGACTGGGACACTGACTTCTCACTGTTGGGGTGTTATGGTAGGGGGGGTTTGTTGTGGGGGGATTCTGAAGGGGGGCGGGGGTGGGGGTCTGTTGGGGTGGTGATAGGAGGGGTGGGGGAGGGGGCAGAGGGGGGCAGGGAGGAAGGGATGGGAGTTGGGGTACTGGGGGGGAGGAGTTTGGGGGCGGTTGGGGGGGTCGGAGGTTGGGGGAGAGGTAGTTTGGGGGGGCACCCCTTGTCCACCATTTTTTCCTTATTTTGCTTTCTGTTCTATTCCAACACCGCATTGAGAGCTTTGGCAGTCACCCTGACGCCTGATGACACATTCCAGACTTAAGGTCCTTTCCCTGAACTTGAGAGGGCTTAATAACCCCATTAAGCGCCGGGTGGTCCTGTCCCTCCTGGAGCACTCCTCGGCAGATATCTGCCTTCTCCAGGAGACGCACTTGCTGCCCAAAGACCAACACCGACTTAAATCCTGTGCCTTTCCCACACAACTTTTCTCTTCTTCCTCCAGGAAGGTTGCAGGGGTAGTGATACTGGTATCCAAATCATTCACAGGCAAGGTCCTTCAGCGAGAAGCGGAATTAAAGGGGGGTCTGTTGGTGTACCGCTTCCTAATTGCAGGCATAATGAATCCAGTGGGCTCGGTCTACGCGCCCAACGAGGGGCAAGAAACATTTCTCCAGGCAGCATTAGCAGCAGCCACGGCCAACACTGAGCGACATTTGCTGATTGGGGGCGACTTAAACATAGTTTTCCACGACACAGCAGACCGCTCCTGTCCTCTTTTTCCTCCAGGAAGGTTGCAGGGGTAGTGATACTGGTATCCAAATCATTCACAGGCAAGGTCCTTCAGCGAGAAGCGGAATTAAAGGGGGGTCTGTTGGTGTACCGCTTCCTAATTGCAGGCATAATGAATCCAGTGGGCTCGGTCTACGCGCCCAACGAGGGGCAAGAAACATTTCTCCAGGCAGCATTAGCAGCAGCCACGGCCAACACTGAGCGACATTTGCTGATTGGGGGCGACTTAAACATAGTTTTCCACGACACAGCAGACCGCTCCTGTCAAAGGACAGGTCAGGTGGGGGCCCTCTCCAAGTCGGGACATGCACACCTCCGAGATCTCAGTCTCACCGATCTATCGAGACACCTCCACCCACACAGCACTGCCTACACTTACCACTCAGGGGCCCACAAGTCATACGCCAGGTTGGATTACTTCCTCTGCACGTTCCCATTAGTATCGCGAGCGCTAGAAGCAGATATCCTGCCGGCCTCGCTGTCTGACCACTCTCCGGTGGTGGCCACTTTCCCCCTGCTAGCAACACCGACCCCACAACGACACTGGCGGCTCAGGGAATCACTTTTCCACACCCCCTCAACAGTAGAGCGGTTTAAAACTGCTATCGCACAATTCCTGACACATAACAATAATACAGATACCACACGAGCTACTCAGTGGGCTGCCCTTAAGGCGGTCTTACGGGGCGAGTTTATATCTATAGCCACGGCCAATAATAAGGAAAGGGCGCAGAAAGAGCGGAACTTATGCAACGAGTGGCGGAACTGGAGCAAATGCACCAGCGCACGGGGGCGGCACGGGCCTGGCGACAATTGTGCACCGAGAGGAAAATGTTAGCCGCACTGGACCAAGATGCAGCGGAATACGCAACCCTCCGTCTCCGACGGGCGTACTATACGGGGGGATCGCTGCGGACGGCTAATGGCGAACAAGTTGCGTGAACAGCGCCAGAGGCAAGGGGTGCAGGCCATACAGACGGAGGGGGGCGGCCTCATTTCGGACGATGCGGTAATAGCGGAGACTTTCGGAACATTTTATCGGTCCCTCTACGCTAGCGACACCCTCAACATGCTGGCGGGTCAATCTTACCTACAGGGAGCGCACCTCCCGTCCTTGAACTCAGCCCAGGCGGACTTCCTGGACAGGTCCATAGGCCTAGAAGAGGTGGTGTCACCGATCTCCCGCCTGAAAACGGGGAAATCCCCTGGTCCCGACGGTTACCCTGCGACCTTTTATAAGACGTTCTGCCGCCAAGAGGCCACCCTCCTGCGAGACCTTTTTAACTCCTTTGATCAACCTGGTGCGATCCCAGAGGACCTTTTGGAGGCATCAATCTCGGTCATACCGAAACACAGCAGAGACGCGACCCGCTGTGGTTCGTACCAGCCGATATCGCTATTAAACATAGACTTCAAACTCTACACAGGCATTCTGGCCAGACGGCTCGCACCTTACATGCAACAGCTGGTGGAACCAGATCAAGCAGGCTTTATACCCCAGCAACAGACCAGCGACAAAACCAGGCGGGTCCTCCACCTCATTGAAGAGGGGTCGCGTACGAAACCAGACTGCATGCTCCTTACTATTGATGCCGAAAAGGCATTCAATAGGGTGCACTGGCCCTACCTAGAACAGGTCCTACATCATTTTGGCCTGGGGGACGTCCTTTGTACCCGTATTCTAAATTGCTATGGACAACCCAACGCTATGGTACGAGTCAACGGGCATACGTCCCCACACTTTCGGATCGGCAGGGGGACCATGCAGTTTGCCCTCTAAATGGAGCCACTGGCACAGAGAGTCCCGCAACACGCTCTCATCAAGGGCATTCAGTTTGGCGGAGATACCCACAAAAATAGCCTCTACGCGGACGACATTTTGCTCTGCCTAACCGACCCTGTTCAATCGCTACGTGCGCTTTTTATTGAACTCGACGGGTTTGCACTCGCTTCCGGGTTCAAAATCAACGCAGAGAAGTCGATTGCCCTTAACATTTCTCTGGCACCCGAGACTTTAGCCGCAGTGTGAGAGGAACATGCTGTGCAATGGTCAGATACCACAGTCCCCTACTTAGGTGTCCTCCTAGGCCCCACCATCCCAGCCACGGTGGAAGCGAACTATACCAAACTCCACGCGCAGATCGCGAGGAACTCCGGAGATGGAAACGCCATTCCCTCTCCTGGCTGGGGAGGATAGCCGCCACGAAAATGACCCTCCTGCCGCAGATCCTATATCTGTTTCAGACCCTCCCCCTTCGACCGCCGCATGGCTGGATCCAACAGATGCAGTCCGAATTGGCGCGCTATGTTTGGCAGGGTCGTCGACCGCGCTTCAAACAGGCCATCGCAGTCCTCCCACCGTGCCATGGCGGAGTAGGAGTACCGGATTTACAGCTCTACTTTTACGCCACGCAACTCCGGAGCCTGGTGGAATGGCACCAGCTAGAATCGGGCAAGAACTGGCTCTTTCAGGACCAGGCAGTAGCAGGCATGCCCCTACAAGGCATTCCCTCCCTCCTAGGCGACACCGGCCACCGAACCTGTACGCCTCCCATATCACAACGATTCAGAAAAAGGGGTGGTGATGAACAGAGTGTCTGAATTAAGCAGACCACTCTTACCCAGTCCAAAGATCAGGGCTTGATCCATCACCGTTATTTAGCTCACTGCACCATCCCAGCTCAGAACCTGGCTACATGCAAATTGGTCTGTCCCTGGCCCAGTGCATCATGGGAACAGGGCAGACCAGACTACCAAGCCAATTCTTCACTGGTAAGGAGACAAGCTACCGGGGCATTTCAGCCGTCGTCGGCCCGGCTTGCTTGAATCCTGATGGTGCAGTGAGCAAGGGACTCATGTCTGAGTATACCCTGCCACACCTATAGTGGCCCATATCACAGGCACGGTCATGGAAGTGTGGGACCGTGTCGCCACCAAACACGAACTGACATCCATCCCATCCACCATGACGCCGTTATTCGCCAACCCTGACTTTACCCCGGGACTCGACCCGAAAGCGTTTGCGCACTGGCAACGAACCACCTGCAAGGCGCTGGGGCATCTTTTTAATCTGGAAGGGATCCTTTCCTTTCAACAGATGAGGGAAGACTATGGCATCCCAGAGGAGGACAGGCTAGCTTATCTGCAGGTGCGACACTGGGCTCTTCACCCCGCAGTCAAACCGGGAGCACACCGACACCTTACCCCATACGAAAAGTGGCTGGTCACTCGCACTTCCGAGAAGAAGTTGATCTCTGACCTGTATCAATTTCTCCTCCTCACAAATGTCCATACATATAACGCGGGCAGATGTCGCTGGGAATGGGAACTTGGAAGGGCCCTCACACACAAGGAATGGAGTGGTATCTATCACAGAGCACGGCATTCCGCCTACCACGCTGGACTGACTGAAACCCTGACCAAAGTAGCCACATATTGGTACCACACACCTGAACGCCTACACCTAGAAGACCCCAACATTACTGACCGCTGTTGGAGAGGGTGTGGAGAACTAGGCACGCTGGAACATCTACTCTGGAGTTGTGATCGCATACAAGGGTACTGGGACACGATTTTAGATGACATTGATTCCCACCTGGATACACAGCTCCCCCGATTCCCTGCCTACGTCCTGCTGGGGCTGCCCTACGCCCTGATGTATCCCCTGAAGTCTCGTAGAGGCCGCCTCATTGCCATGGCATTGGGGGCAGCCACACAAAACATTTTAGCACACTGGAGAACACCACAGGCCCCCCACATACGGGTTGGTTGCACAGGTTGTGGATGGTGCTTGGCATGGAGAAGCTGTCCCTGGTGCAGGCCGGGCGGGGGGATGAATTCCCAGAGTTGTGGCGGCCCTTTCTGACATTGCTCACAGGGGAATTTCGCGAATTGAGCTGTCCCAGATACTTACGGCTCCTCCGATTGGCAGACACCCCGATCCCGGAACTAGACGGATCCAAGTGCAAACAGAAGGGCAGGCGCTGATAACCCTCGCCTTATTTCCTTTTTCCTTGCGGTGTTGGAGTTTTCCTTTAATTGGTGGACAAGGGAGGGAGAGTCATGTTATTTTGTTCCATAGTGACGTATATGGATTATGTTGCTGACCAGCTCCAGCGGACACTGAACGTGCTTCACTTACTCTTACTCACACTGGAGCTTGACATGTCATATTTGTATGTTAACTGGTGGTCCTATTGCCCTGTTCTTGGTGAAAATTCAATAAAAGACTTAAACCATAAAAAGTTTGTTGAACAAACACTGATACACTGGCCCTTTAAATTCCTTTTCTTGAACTAGAGGAGACACAGCTCCGTTTCACGGTGCGCGGGTCATGTAATCTCTGCTTACATACTTCTACATCCTGGAAACACCCAATCTCCATTATTCGGGCAGTGGATGTGAACTAAGTTGGTCACTAGCGGGGAGACGCCAGGTTCGAAGTAAGTACTAAACCGGTGGTTGTCGGTTAGAAGTTTGCATGTTGCTATTTATGTAACTCTTCGTCTGACGGACACTCCGTGTTTTTTACTTTATTTATCTCAGACTTTCCTGACGTGAAGATTACCCCTGCCACTGGTCCCACGAAGTGAAGCGGAACTCGCCTTCACGTAAATTCGATTTTAAGTTTGGTTGAAATATCTTCCATACCGCTGTGGTTTCTAACTAGATTATAATTTGCTTGATACCGATGTTCACGCTACAAGCATTTTAGGACAAGCACTAATCAAGTAGTTCATTTAAAGACACAAGATACAAATTGTTTTACTTGTGCACTATATAAAAGAGGGCATGCCAATCAAAGAAATTTGCTGAATTGTTTTTTCTTCACGTGTTGCATATTTTATTAAGACAAGCATGCTCACAAACCATCTGTTGTCTCTTGAAGTAATGTGAAAATTATGGGCACTAGTGGGGGCACACGGTGTGCTGATAAAAAACTGGACCCCTGAAGTTCACAGGTGGAAATATACCTCGAGAGGTAGCAATTTACATATATAAATGTTGTCATGTCTGCATGCTTTCTCTCCCCTTTACAGGTTGGGGCGCTGAAAATCCCAGGGACGTTCGGGTAAAACCGTGAGTTTTATCCTGTTACTTACACAAACCTCCGAGGTTAGGGTACACCTTAGCGTAGGTATACCGCCCGGGTGGTTTTCCTTGTTTTGGTCCTGATGAAAGCTCAGCCTAATTGGCAAGCATGAGCAGAAACATGTCGACCTCTTTGCACATTTAGGATACAGTTGGTTCAGTTTTATAGCCAACCCGTGTCTGCCTCACTTGTTTTTAATGATTGCTTACTGTTCCTTTATTAAAGTTAATTTTTTGAACTAGTTTGCTCTCTTTTAACACACCACTCACAGTCACTATTTCACTTCACAAGTGAAAAAAACAGCTCCACTGTAAATACAGGTGTCTTAGCACACCAGGAGACATTCGGTCTTCCTGGTGGGAACCCTATGATGAAGCATGTCACCAACCAGGTTGGTGAGTGAGGGTTCTTTCAAAAACTAAAAGGTTTTTTCACAAAATCACACACTATTCTAATTTTCTGATTTCTGGTTGCAAAGACTAGCCCTCTTCCTTTTGTGATTTGCGCCTATAGTCACTCCTTCTTTGTTGAAATTGCCATTTGATGGCCAGATATTCTTTTTCCATTGTAGAGTAATGTGTCTCTCGCGGGAGCAACTTACAGCTGAGATACAGTATTGGTCTTAATTCACCTTTCTGATAGGACCCCTAGTCCTCGGTCAGAAGCGTCCGTTTGTAAGACATAGGTCTTCTCGAAATTAGGACATATTAAGACTGGAGTATGGCATAAGTGTTTTTAGGGTCTAGAATCTATTACTTTGAAGGTCTGTCCATTCTATTCTGTTATTGAGGTGTCTATGACCTAGGAAGTCAGTTAGGGGGCAAGCTAAGGATGAAAAGTTTGGGATAAAACGTCGATAATACCCAACTTGTCCAAGGAAGGCTCGTATGTCTTTCTTTGTGGTTGGCTGAGGTATGTTTTGTATCGCCTCTAACTTGCTACGTTGCGGCTGTATTGTACCATTTTGAATGGAGTAGCCCAAATATTCTATGTGGTTGATTCCTTGGGTGGTCTTCTTGGGGTTGAGGGTTAAACCTGATTGGCGGAGAGCCGAGAAAATGCGCCTAAGGTGGTCTAAGTGTGTCTCCCAGTCAGGGCTGTATACCACGATGTCATCCAGGTAGGCTACTGCGTATTGCTGATGGGCTCGCAAAATGATATCCATTAGTCTCTGGAACGTGGCAGGTGCTCCGTGCAGTCCAAAGGGCATGACCTTAAAGTGGTAAATGCTGGAAGGAGTGGAAAAAGCTGTTTTCTCTCTAGCAGCAGGATGGAGAGGAATCTGCCAATAGCCCTTTGTTAAATCAATAGTGGGTATTACACGAGCACCCCTGAGTCTTTCCACGAGCTCATCAACCCTTGGCATGGGATAACTATCGAACTTAGTATGTGCATTAAGTTAGTGGGAGTCAATACAAATACGTAGACTACCGTCCGGCTTCGGCACTAATACTACTAGGGAACACCAGTTACTCTGGGAGGGTTCAATAATATCTGCTAGTAACATCGAGTCTACTTCTTGCTCCACAGCCTGTCGTCTAGCTGCTGGTATACGATAAGGTTTTAACTTTACGACTACTCCTGCTTCGGTTCTTATATCATGGTGGACTAGGTTGGTTCTTCCTGGAGTGCTGGAACACACCCCTGGAAAACTATCCAACACGTCATACAACTGTGCTTTTTCTTCAGTTGTAAGCATGTCTCCTACATTGGGTCGTTCTACCGTTGAGGGAGTTAATGGATAATCAGGTATTTCTAGAGGTCTTGTACATGTGATGTGGTTCACTGATACCACATTGTTTCCAACCTGGAGCGGGGTCCTTCCCACTTTTTTAGTAGGTTGATGTGGTATACTTGTTCCCTGGCTTTGGTTCTAGGTATAGCCACTCTATATGTGACAGGGGTTACCGGACTAGTAATGGTATAGGGGCCCTGCCAGGTTGCTAACAACTTCTTTTCTGAAGTGGGCATTAGTATTAGTACTCTATCCCCAACTTTCAATTGACGAGGCTGTGCGTTCTTGTCATAAGCCGCCTTTTGTTGTTGTTGGGCTTTTTCAAGATTTTGGTGTACCTCCTCCCAAAGGGAGGATAGGGTTTTCTTTAGGGCAGTGGAATACGTTAGCAGGGGGTGTTCCTTCCTCTTCTCTTTCAGTCCATTGTTCCACCATCATATCTAGCAAGGTGCGGGGTTTTCGGACGAAAACAAGCTTGAAGGGACTGAACCCTGTTGATGCCGTTCATGGGTGCGTATGGCAAACAGCACCAATGGAAGTTTTCGGTCCCAGTCTTTCCCTGACTCTGTTATGCACTTTCTGAGTATGGTCTTAATTGTTCGATTATACCTTTCTACCACACCGTCCGTCTTAGGATGGTAAAGGGCGGTACAGATCTGGTGAATACCTAGTAAGGTACAGACTTCTTTCATCAGTCTAGAGATAAAGTGGGTTCCCTGGTCAGTTAGAATTTCCGAGGGAAAACCAACCCTTCAAAAAAAAGAGACCATTGCTTGGGCGACTACAGAGGTAGTCATGTTCGTTAACTGTTTCGCTTCGGGGTACTCGGTGGCAGAGTCGACAACCACGAGTATATATCTGTGTCCTCGGGTGGAAGCTAAAAGGGGGCCAACTAGGTCCATGCCTACCCGCTTAAAGGGGACATCGATTATAGACAAGGGTCTTAATGGGGCTTTTTTATCCATAGACGGGTTAACTGGTTGACATCTGGGACAAGATGCACAAAACCTAGCCACTTCCCTATAAACACCAGGCCAATAGAACTTGTCTAATAGATATTGCAGTGTACGTTCCTGCCCATAGTGACCACCCCCAACCTGACAATGTGCTATATGCATGGCTTGTTTTCCGAAGGAAAGGGGTACTAAAAGTTGTTCTTTTCGTGAAGTGGGGGTCCTACAGACCCGATAAAGTAACCCTTTCTTAACAAAGAAGTATGGTCCTACCTTGTTAGGATCCTCTTGATTGGCTTGACTCTAGGCACGAGTGAGAGTGCTGTCATCTCGTTGAGCAGTCCTGAAGCTACGGGCCGGCCACTCGCTTTTCTCTGGGGAGGAAAGGAGACATGTAACAGGGGAACATAAAGACTTCATAAAGGCCATTCGCTCCCTCCTATTTTCCGACCGGGACTTTGGCATCTTTATTTTGCTTTGTGGGTATTCAGAGGTACCAAAGGGAACTTCTTGTAACCATTCTGTCTCAGGGGGCTTTTTAGACACAGCAGCCAAATACTCGTCAAACCGGGGCAAGTCCGTTCCTAATATGACTTTTTCTGGAAGGGTCAGGACTATGCCGAATGTTCATATCTGGGGGTCTTCATCAATACCCATAAGGACATTGGCTACTGGATATAGCCGGACATCCCCATGAACACAGGACACCTGTATTTGGGCCTCATTTTTAATGTGGCTCTGAGGAACTAGGTCTTGGGATATCACAGTGTGATGACAACCGGTATCTAAAAGTGCATCGACAGACCTCCCATTTAAGCGAATGGTTTTTCTATAACGGGGCTTTGTTTCTCCAGTAGCTAATACCCTTCCCCGGGTCAAACCAACCTCCATAGGTTCTGAAGCCTCACTTTTTATTGGGCATTTTTTTGCTATGTGTCCCCAGTCTAGACATTTATAACACTGAGGTCCGGATGTTGAAGGAAAGGGTTGTGTATATGTTCTTGTCAATCCTCTCCCTACACTGGCACTCCTACTTTCAGTCTGTCTACAGGATGTTTTGGGGGCTATGGTTGGAGGGGCTTTCAAATGCTGGGTCTTAAAGTCTGGGGATCGGTGGTAGGCACAGGCTAGGTCCACCGCTGTTTGTACCGTCAGGTTTGGATGTTGTTTTGGTGAAGATCTTTTGTTGGCAGGAAGGGCTTGCTCCAAATACACTTTTTCTGAAACCTCTTCCATAGTAGATTGACTGGGTTGTAACCATCTTTCTCCCAGGTCTCTAACCCGATAATAAAGGGCTCTCGGGTTGTCGCCCGCCAACCACTTTTTCTTAGCGGAACTTAGTTCTGTAAAATTCCGTGTCATTCCCCAGCCTTTCAAGAATGGCTTTCTTTATCTCTGGGTAGGGTGTGATGCCTGAGGGGTTAGCGGCCTGATAGGCAGCTTGTAACTCCCCGGATAAAAGGGGGATATATACTGACCCCACCATTCAGGAGGCAAGCTCGCAGTTGTGGCCACCCTTTCAAAATTTACTAAAAAATATTCGGGGTCCTCTCCTTCTTGATATTTCTGAAGCACCGAACTGGGTACATTAGGGTGGACCCGGGCTGAAGGTATGGCATCCGTAAGCTGTAGAATTGCGGTGTCCTGTACTTGTTGGTTTGTGACTAACAGGGCAGCTTGTTCCTTCAGGGCAGAGTGAAGGCCTCTCTTTCTTCCTGGGCTGCTTGGGCTTGGCGTTCCATAACCAGTTGTAAGTGTCTCTGACCCTCAGCTAACTGGGCGATCATGTCTTCCATGGTAACGGGTTGGTTCATTTAGACTAATGACGCAATCCCACTTCTGACACCACTGTGATCCCCAGGTGTACAGAACATTATGACAAGGCTCAGAATAGTGTTTAATATTTTATTAAGAGTGATTTTTAAGGTAGTTCCAGGCTGGTGAGGTTTCGGAAAGGAAGAAACAAAAAAAAAAAGAATAAAAGATTAACACCAGGAGTCAGGGAGGGGAAGAAAAATGTCCTGGTTGGCTGTCTGTTCCTACAGCGAAAAATGATGTCTGGTGAGAGCTTCAAGAATGACGAGGTGTTCTTTTCGTCTTCTTTTCCTATTCCTAGGGGTGTATGGGCTGCGGAGGTCTGTCTCAGGCGGAGACCTTCAAAGAAGGACAAGCAATACCAAAAATCAGTAACTGGGATACGTACCGAAAACAGTGTACCGTCACCAACACCCCAAACATCAATGTGTAATACCGGGGAAGGTAGACCAGTGCTCGGGTAGGGGTGTGAGTAAAATATAATAAAAAGGGAAAAAGGAAGGAAGGGTATTTATTCGGGGGTGTGCTCACACTCCTGACCTCCACCAACCCGTGAAAAAACTCAAAAACGGTACTTGCCTAAGGCCACGACCCTCCTGGGCCGTGGCTGTTGGAGCCTTGTTTCCCTCCTCCTCTTCCTAGGGTCGGCCTGACTCGCAGGCGTTGCCACTAGGCGGTTCTCGGCTGGGGCTCTCAGTCGTCTCGGCGTCCTCTCGCAGGTCCAGTATCCTGCTTGCAGCGTCAGGTCTGTGGTCCTCTGGGTTCACCTCCGACCGCTCCCCGTGTTCCGTGTCCTCCCTTTGTTTCTGGGCTTGCGAGGACGACATCACTGCTTCCGGAAAGACTAGACCACCTACCTCCTGTTCCGGCGGTCTAGTTGCGGGTGCCATCTTAGGAGTCCCGCTTGTGAAGAGCGCAGGACTACAGCACGTGTAACTGGGCCTTCCGCACCCCCTATCTCTGGGTCTGCGGGTTCTCCGGACGCTGGCAGGACTGCCTCCAGCGCCTTCTTAATAAGAAGGTCCTTAACAGAGCGTTATTTCTTAGTTTTATTGGACGCCATCTCAGTTGAATCGTGTCGTCTGCGTATACAGCTTAGGCTCTGCCTCCTCAGAATTTGCTCAGAGCCTGGCAGGCCTTGGTGTAGTGTCTCCGCCTTGTTAGCTTCGGGGATCACTCGTGTCCCGGCCCCTCGCTTCTGATTCCTGCCCCTCTCGGTCAGCCCGTCAGCTGCAACCTATTTCTCCCAGGTGGACGTCCCACGTGACGGGGACCCTCGCGCCAAGGCCTCCTTCCTATGAATTTAATCCAGGCCACCGGTGCACCAGGCCTGCACCAGCCCCCTTGCAGTCTGTACTGCAGGCCTTGTAGCTCAATCTGTCCAGCGCGGGTCGAATGCTGGCTTCAGAAGGTGATCCGCTTTGCAGCTCAGCTCCAGGATCCGCAAGTTAGAGAGGGGGGTGATATCCCTTCCTCTGCACCCCCTTTGGATTTCTGGGCCTTAGGCTATAGGCTTGGTTTTGGAGGTCTGGCCACTACTAATGCGACCCGCAGTCAAGGGCCAGTAAAGCAGGCTATTCCACACTATTCCCCCTCTCCCTTGGCGGAACAACCTTCCTGTCCCAAGGGCACTCCGGGATTGCTCCTCCGGGGCTGTTCTGCAGCTTAGGTCGGTTCGGGCCTACCGCAGACCCTGGGCTTCACTCCTCTCCACGCGGGGGGACCACAAACTCCGGCTGGGTGATGTCTCGAGCTATGGCGCCGGCACTCAGCCATGCACTGCTCTGCAAGACCCAGAATCTCGCTGCTGCTTCGGGTCATGCCATGCAGGAATTCGCCTTGGGCCGCGATCAGGGAGATGGAGGGGAGGAATGGTGTCCACCTCCCCCGGAGGCCACAGATAGTCGTGTAGTCTCCCCCACCGGAGATGCGGCTCTCATGCGTTTGAGGCACAAAGCCCCCAGGTCAGGAGAAGCTCACCTCACCCTTCCGCAGAGCTCACTTTGTCCACTCGTGGGCCTTCGTCGCAGGGGGACAGTGGAGCTCACCCACTCCGGGTTGTGCAGCCTTGGTGCACTTCGGCAGCCCGCCCCACCTCTCTGAGGCGTCTCCTCGCTTTTGTGCTCCTGGGTCTCCAGCCATCTTTCTATGTTTGCCGCAACTCAGTCTGGCTATCACGGCACCCGGAGAAAGCCGTCGGGCCCTAGGGCCGCCCACCTCAGGCCTCCGCAACTGCGGGCTCAGCCCTGCTCGGGCTCGTCCACCGCTCTCGGGCAGGACTTCGTTTCGACACCCCTGCTGATCTTTCCCACCATGACCCGCACTCAGGCACCGTCAGAGGAAGGGGACAGCGTTTCTAAGCCCTTCCCGGTCCGCTATCCGTAGCTGTGTTAGCGGGCCCAGACATTGGAACGGAGCGGCAAGCAGGCACGTCCTACTCGGCTGCCAAAATGGCCATGCCTCCCATAAATCCCCTTTTGAGGTGATGAGGGGCCGCAAGGCCAGCGCACTGTTTTCCAAAAGGAATGGAGCGCAACAAGATTGTGTGGGACAGCGAGACAATGAGGGGAAGGTGATTACGAAATTGGAGATTGGGTCTGCATGCAGACGGGACGCAGAGTTAGGAAAGGGGAGTCGATCTAGTCTGATCCTCTCCAAGTGAAGAAGGTGAACAAGTACACTCTTCTATTGAGTAATGGAAACATATGAATGTTATGTTGTGCATCATATATATTATCCTGTATTTCTGTTTTTCCACAATCGATCTACGTTCCGCTTATCAACAAGTGGCCTTACACCCTAACAGTAGAAGCCTGACAACGTTTGTCACACCATTGGGATATTTTAGATTTGGAAGAGTACCCTTTGGATTGGCCTCCACTGCGGCCGTGTTCCAGAGATTGATGCGTACGCTCTGCTGGAATGAAAAAGAATCCCTCATCTTTCAGGACAACATTATGGTGATGGGCACCAATAGGAAGGAACAAATTAAACAGGCTATTAAGTATCCTTGAACATCATGGTCTTACCGCGGATATCCGAAAATGCAAATTCGCTATTAGTAATGTCACATACCTAGGACACGAGATTAATGGTGATGGCATAAAAACCAAAAAAAGAACTCCTCTATGCCATTAGAGAAGCCCCCTCTCCAAAATACAGGGATGAAGTAAGAACCTTCCTAGGCCTCTCTGAATTCTATGCTAAGTTTGTCCAAAACTTCTCCTCGAAAACATTTGCTTTGAGACAACTTGTCAAACTTAAAAACAAATGTAAATGGTCCACTACGCGTGAGAAGGCCTTCAATAGAATTTAACATGACATTTGCAATGCTCCACCGCTTCAAGGGTTTAATCCGTCCCTACACAGTGTAGTCACCACTGATGCTAGCGGTAGAGGTCTAGGAGCGGTCCTCACCCAGATCACTGAAGTTTGCAATGAGGTAACTGTGGCATTCGCCTCACGCTCGATCACACCTACTGAAGAAAGGTACTCTGTGATCGAGCACAAAGCCTTGACATGCGCCTGTGGTTTAGAGCACTTCAGGCAGTACATATGGGGGTACCTGGTCACCCTTAGAAGTGACCATAAACCGCTTGTCAAGGTACTCTCCACCAAGGGCCTACAAAGTGCCTCTCCCCGTCTCGCACGCATTTCTGTCAGGTTGATGGATTTTAATTACAACGTAAAGTATGTCCCAGGAGTAAAGAATTCTATGGCAGACTGTTTAAGTTGTTTGCCTTTGTCAGAGACAGGAGATCATACCTCGGATATTGAAACGCTCTGAGTTGCTAACATCCTAGAGGAGGTACCGTGCATATCACAGTCCGAATGGTTATCAGCCCTGGAGGGAGACACTGCACTACTTGAAGTAAAAAGATATATAAAAATGGTTGGCCTGCAAAAAAATGTATTCCCAAACAATTTCACACCTTCTGGGAACTGAAAGACGAATTCTCCAACGAAGTAGACTTAATACTTAGAAACTGTAAAGTCATACCTCCCACCACTTTACGCACAAAAGTACTTGATTTCTGTCATGAAGGACACCTTGGCATAGGGAAAACTAAAAGAAGAGTGAGGAATTCTTATTGGTGGCCGGGTTTCGATCTTGAAATTGAGAGAAGAGTCAGAAATTGCTCAGCCTGCGAGAATTCAGACAAATCACAACACATGCTCAGGCCACCCCTTCAACACCTTGCTAGTCCCTGTATGCCTTGGGTTAGACTAGGCATTGATATTTGTGGTCCCATTTGGGACCATGTTGTGCCTTGTTCTTTAATTTCCAGTATGATGTCGTGAGTATTCTAGCTTTAGCCCACATCACCCAGTACATCACTTAGAGTGTTTAGTGTAGTAGGTTCTGTATTCTGTATTCTTTAACTGGCGGTTGCTGAGGCAGGATGAAAGTTACTTAGCTGCTGTACCGGTTTCTTAAAATAAAGAAGATTCAACTTACTTCTGGTCTCCTGGCAGTACCTTACCACAACAAACCACATGGTGAACAATTGTTCCTTATTGTACTAGTGGACCAATTTTCTAAATGGCCGGAAGTGGAAGTGTACAGAATGCCGATGCAAAAACCATTGTTAGTTTTTTGCGGAGGTTATTTCTTAGAGGTCTACCCAAATGTATTGTGTCAGACAATGGCACACAATTCATTTCTATTTGGTAAAGGTCTATAGTCAAGTGACAACACAAATATAATAACCACAATAATGTAATAACCAACATATACTAACAGATGAACTCACCACTCACAAGAATATAGATGTTCTTTTGTATAAATTTATTTTATCCTAAGAATTTATATTTTCATTTTTTTGATTTTTTTGGATATATTCATTGTATACAGATATGTATTTTTCATCAAATTCTTAATAGTGTATAAATATTAAAATCCATTGAAAGACAGACATAACAAAACACGTGATAATGCAATATGGCAAGATAGGTCACAACGCGCGTTTCAGCTGGCTAGCCTTCTTCAGGTGGCCATATATTGCACTAAATACAGTTGCAGAAAAAACTAAACGTCCTTTATGGGCTGGAGTATAGGATAAATATCTTGGGGGATATTATTCCGTCCACACGACTTTACATGATTGGTTAAGGTTATACAATCCTTTGAAGGTATTTCTTCTTCATTCATAAAATTTGATACTT
This sequence comes from Lissotriton vulgaris, assembly GCF_964263255.1. Classification (NCBI taxonomy): domain Eukaryota; kingdom Metazoa; phylum Chordata; class Amphibia; order Caudata; family Salamandridae; genus Lissotriton; species Lissotriton vulgaris. Next base: position 226,119,030 of record NC_141691.1, on the reverse strand, counting down.
AGTGACCGGCTTTATATAGGTACCATTTTATGGCATGTACGCTGGGTTGGATATTAAGAGAATGGTCATCCAGAGCGGAGTCAGCTATGCAACAGAGGTAACCGGAACGTATGGATACATATGTAGATATATGCCTGATGGGCTCTTACAGCTAGCTTCCGAGAGTCAGAAGTCTGGGGCTGTGAATAATTCTTGTAGTCGTAGTTTCAAAAGAAAAACGCAGGATATGGCTCTCGTAAGTGTGGCGGTCGGCGTGGAAGGGCGTCTGCCATTTTTAAAACATTTGTAATGGAGAATGGTATATCTCATAAAACCACTTTGTTGTACCATCCAGTTAGTAATGAGGCAGTCGAAAGGTTTAAACAAGTCATAAAAGGTATTGTGCAGCTAGCCAACCACAACAACCTTTCATGGAGGAAAGAACTCATCCACAATCTCTGGGCTTACCGTGTAACTCCTTGTGAGTCCACTGGTACCAGCCCCTTCGTACTGCTAAGAGGTAGAACCCCTGTTACCAAAGACAATGTGGGTTGGCTTACACCCAAGAGAGTTTGTTGGTCTTCTGGAAAGGTGAAAGAGAAGTTGTTACACTCACAAATGACTAGCAAAAAATATTATGACTCGAGGCATGCATGCAAAAAAGTGAGCATACAGGTGGGCGACAAAGTCAGGGTAAGAACAGACTTTGTAAGAAAGGGGCAAAGTCACTTCTCACAGCCCATGGAGGTCAAGAAAGTCTTCTGTAACTCTGCCCTCTTAAGTGATGGTAAAATATGCAATTTTTCTTCATTAACTTTGTGTAGCAGTGGCGGGATCGTTCCCCCCTCTCATGTTAACTCTGACCACGGCCCTCCCTTTTCCCAAGACTACGATTGGATTCTGGATGGCGATGCCAATAGGGATTCCTACCCACACAGGACGGATATTGCGTCTCCTGACGGTGTGAGCGTTCCTGATGGTATGGCCACTTGGGAGAACAGTTGTAGTACCTCAAGTGGGGAATTATCGGAGGATGCCCCACAAAACCCTGGTACGAGTAGTGTAAACCTTGAACATAATGGTCATGATACTCACGATTTTTCCCCCTCTAGTAGCACTGTTATCAAGGAACCAATAATGAACAGATATGGTAGGGTAGTAAAACCACCTGCTAAGTTACACAACTTTGTGTGTGACTAAAGCCTCTGGTCCCGCCTTCCTCCACGTTCTGTTTCACACACAGTATCCTCTCTCACCTTTTCAAGTTTCTGTTCGTTCACGGTATATAAAACTTTATAAATAAATAAATGAGAAGATGTGTTAAGTTGTGCATCATATATATTACCCTGTATTTCTGTTGTGCTACATCCCTAGGTCTCGCTGCCTGCCTCGTGCTGCTTCTCCTACCACGTGCCCATGCCCAAGGGTTCTATGTCTTATGGGTCCACCGTAGAATATTGGGCATGGGTGACAGTTGGAGTGGCAGTTGCCGGTACCTGTAGCCTCTGAGAAGACGTGCTATCTGGTGTCAGTGGCTTACATACAACAAAGACTATTTACCTTACTTTCTTCCTCCGGCGAGTATTTACAATGAAATTGTAAGAAAGTGGAGAAAGCCCAGATTGTGTTGGTACAGAAAGACAAAAGGAAAGTTATTTGATGATCCCAAGATAGTGGTGTGTGAAAAGTACAAATCTGAGAGATCGCAGAGAAATCAGAACTCTGAGGTTTGATGAGTTCCTGTTGTGAAGCAACAACAGATTTTAGTACAATGAATGACAATTATTGTAAAGGAATGTTTGTTATGGTTTTTATTAAGTATTTATTTGCTGTTAATTGTATTTACGTATTGACAAAGAAATGTTTGTTTTCGTTTTGACATGTTTTGTATATGTTTTAGTACAATGAGTATTGCCCAGTTACTCACCGGTAATCTTCATTACTCCGAGTTCTGGTCTTCCTGTCCCATTCCTAGGGATAAGGTGTGATGTACTTCTTAAAAACTCTGCTAGGTATAAGGTTTCTAGGTAGCAGACAAGCTGCTCACTGTTATGGAATGGGAAGGGAAGACGGACGAGAAGGTAATTCGTTTTATATTCCAGTATAGTTTGTTGTTATGTAGTTGTAATATGTTTACCTCTATTTGAAAATGATAAAGGAGTGAGATGTGTTGCTGGTTCTTTTCGTAGTAGAAGAGAATGTGGTGGTATTCTGGAAAACGACTCTGTTCGTGCCAGTTGACAGGAAGTCTCCCTCCCGGTCAGTCGTATTAAACTTACCTTCTTAGGATCATTAAAGGACCGGCTTCTATTATTTCACAGTCCTACTTCGATGTTTACGGACAGCCTTCGGTATCAGGCAGTGGTTTACATGATATTTATCAATCGGTACCGGTTTCATTGTTTGATTTCGGGCTGTGGCTGGCGCTGGTTTGGGTAACATAAATTGCTGGCCTGGCACTGATGGTGTTACCTGGTGGTCTGATTTCTTGTTTCAGCACCAGGTCAGTTCAGGCAGCAACAACCTCATGTCCTTCTCACAGTGAAGTGACGCTGCTCACCTGAGTGTCAATCAGACAGCCAGGGGCGGGGCTTCCTGGTCGCTCGGTCGAGGACATTGCTGCGAAAGGGAGGGAGGCGAGGGGAAAAACAGCATGGACGAATTAAAATGAAAGTAATTATATAAAGAGCTTCGTCATCTCGGAATACAAATGGTTCACCGTTTCTCGTAACCCAGTCAAATGCCCCTAATGCCGGCAAAATTCGCTGGTGTGGACGATTTAATTAAACACCCCTCTCTCCACAGTGGTACACTCCGTGCCTCCTGGGCTGTTGCGCTCGGCGGAACTGGCTGCCGTGTCACGGTTTTTTGGTGTGACGTAGAGGGTCTGCTGCTAGCTCGGGCAGAGCGCGGACAGGCTCCCCTGCAAGCCGCCGGTTATTATTTATTTTTATGTTTTGATTTTAAGCCCTTGTCCCGGCTGCAACGCCTTCCCCTCGTCCCCCAGCAGCATCGAATACCGGAAGCCGCAAAAAGAGCAGGGGCCCCATGTCAACCCCGGCCAGACGGCGGCTCATGCGAGACTTCAAAAGGTAAAGGAGTGATCCTTCCCGTTCTTTTAGAGGTCACTTTTAAAGGTACTAGGGAAAGCGAGGACCGAACCCGATTGCCACCGGGCTACGGTATTCTCGTCTCTATTCTTGTCACGCTCCTACGCTGATGGCGTATCGACGGCGTAAGCTCGCCGAAGCTGTGTTGGGAGCCTCACGCTTTTTGCGCAAGAACAGGTCGCTCTGCTCAGTCAGGACGATTATGGCGCTAGCTAGTCTGAGAATGGCTGTATGGTGTAATATGTACTCCCTTTCCCCGCAGGCTGCAGGAGGATCCCCCTGCGGGGGTGAGTGGAGCTCCGTCCGAAAACAATATCATGGTGTGGAATGCTGTCATCTTCGGGTAAGTGCCGTTCATGTTTTCTCCAGCGCTTGGTACTTCATTGGTCACCGTAATGTCCTTCTCCTTACTGTGTTTCCCTACTCCCTAGAGTTGACCCTCACCCACTTTGGAGGTTGGGGCACGCGTGCTTCACTTGCTTAGTCAGTCGAATTACACGGGATTTACACATTTCGCAGGCTGTCGGCGAGTGAAGTACTGCAACTCGTGTCATACGCATCAGTTTGACTGTCTGGTATTTTCTTCACAAAGGTGGCAACCCTAGCCTCGTAGCACTGCTGCTGGGCTTCAATGCCCACGTTTACCTGCTGTCATTTTCTGAACTCTCCCACTGTTATTAATGTTTAATTTACTAGTCCTCTCCATGTCCTGTATGTGATTGGACGCAGGTATCTCCCCCCCCCCCCCCATGGGATTTAATTTCCAACATCTTGGCTAGATTTTAATATTTCACAGTCTACATATTTTGGTGTAGAGATCTTGAAGCGAAATACAATTGCTTTTTTTTTACTTCGTATCTATTCAGACTTCAAAATTGGCTTCAATTATTCCCTTTGTTGTTCAAGCATTTCTGGATGCTGACAGAAAATATGCTGTGTTTCCTGAACCGAGTTACAGAGTTGACATAGGTTACTGACTCGAAGAAGGGAGAATGGGGTTGGGTAGGGCGCCGTCAAATTGTCTAAAAGATAAATATAAACATCGAAAACCGAGAAAACACTTCTTCACCTTCATGTTCATTTTAAAATCTAGGTATGGTTGTTGTTGCATGGTCTACAAACTCACGATGTACATAATTTTATATTTGGTTGTAGTCTCGATGGCTGATAAACAGCAGATAGTTTGCTTTAACATCCATGTGACCCTGGTCATCTTATATAATTTTGTGCTTGACCAAAAGTTCTATAGTGTAACCCTCTGATAAGTGTACCTCAGCATGTTAGTTTTATCTACTCCTTTTTAAACATTTTTTTATAGCAGATTCAAAAATTGTGTCAACTGCCAGATGACTGAATTAAATAGTTGATTTGGTTTGTGGTTACAAGAGCATGACAAGATGTGAGGTCTAGCTCAAGTCTTATGACTGCTGCATTAAATTCCTTGGGTTTAGTAACTTTCTGATGCAATTCAAAAGTATTGGCGCGACTTTCCTATTGTATAGAAGTCCAACAGATTGAACCGTACTTAACAGCGGGGGCTATTTTTGTTTCAGTTAAGGTTGGACTAATCTCACCCCTGCCGTAGTTACCTGCAGTTCTTTGGATTGCCCCAGTGGAGTTAAAAGCTTTACGGTGCAGGTCTTCTATGTGAGGGCTCCAGCTTAAGTTGTGGTCTGTTATTACACCATATGTATATTTTTGCACAAACTCTATTTTGTTCGGACCTAAGCAAATATTGGTTATTGGCATACAAATGATATAACCTTAGTTTTGTTGATGTTAATGTGCAAATTGTTAGTATTAAAAGTATGGGTTCTATAATTGTGGAACGATCTGGGAAGTAGAAAGGATGATCAGGTCCTCGGTGTATGCCATATATGGTATTTCAGAGTTAGCTAGTGTTGGTTGCATTGCCCATGCTTTGATTTACTAAGTCGGAGGGATTTGAAATATATAAACTAAAAAGCAGTGGAGTTGAGAAGCACCCTTGTTAAGCCAAAAGTGTTAGTGTCTCAACAATTCTCACTCTCAACGATGTATTACGTCTATGTGATGGAGTTTTTCATAGATATAATTGCTACATGTGCTCTCCTCTTGCATTTAACCTTTTTGCATTACATACTCCTTTACTTGGGACATCTCTGCTTTTGCTCATTCAGCCAGTTGGGTAAGAAATTAATGGGATTTGCAGACCCCAGCCTGCTGCATAAAAAAAAAAATCGAGTGCAAGTTGTTTACACTTAGATACTAGAAATGTAGTCTCTTGTTAAAATAGCATCAAACGTACCCCTTTCCAAACATTGCAAGTTGAACATGCCTCTCCTTGTGTATGTACATGTGGTTCACAGTGGTATGAATATTTCAAGCATGTATAGAAACTGTTTAAAGAGTTTTGTTAAAACATACTTTTTAAACTGAAAACCGGGGTGTGTGTTTTTCATCCTCCTATAAATCACATACATTAAAAGACTAGGCTTTGTATGGTAAACCTCAAGGCAAATAAAGATGTTGACCATAGTTCCTCGAGAAACATGTACTTGCATTTTTAATGATAACTGAGATCTTCTATGGGATTAATTCATGGAAGTGTGAAAGAGTTACAGTAATGGTGGCTTTATAAACGCAACTCAACCCTGAGTGGATCAGTTTATCAATCTCTCGTCCTTTTCAGATTTGAACTTACAACCGCACGATGTGCGAAACTGCTGACAAGCATTCAGCAAGGCAAATGTCATATCAGACTATGATATTTTTCCTCCTGAAGTAAGCAAAGTAATAATTCTTGCACATTTTTACTTAGTTCTTGCCTATAAAGCGATATGCCTGACTGCACCCCCAACATGTTTTACTTGCTACTTTGCCCATTGCTAACCAACCATTCACAGTTGATGGTGCTCGAGACTTAAATTACTCTACATATGATCCGATGGTGGGAACAATAGGCTGCAAATTCATGGATCATTTAAACTCCCTTGATCTTATTGAAAATATTAATTCCCAAACTCACTGTATGGATCACATGTGAGATGCAATATGGTTAATAAACTGCAAAGTCAGTAATACCAGCATTTCCCCATGTATTTGGTTTGATTATTGTTTAATTACCTTAGACCTACTGTTTGGGTACCGAAAAAATACTACATTGAACAAGCATTGGCATAGCCAATAGGTCTCGCTTTTGGGACCTTATAAGTATTTAGTTATGCAGCAAACACTCATAGGGAGTTCAAGATTAAGTAAAGCATGTGAAATGTAAGCAGAAACAACATGGTTACCATATCGATCTCTCACTCACTATTCAGAAATCAGCGAGTGGTTTTACCTGAAAAGTGAAGGACATAACTACAGGGCCCTGAAGGGAACCGTTTCAATGTCCATTGCTTATATTCTTAATAAACGTAAACAGTATGGTTTAAAAAGACCACATCCATAAACACAGATGTACACATTTTGTTTTCCAATCCACCCATCAACCAGGTATTGCAATACCTCCAGGAATGGTGCACTTCCCCACCTGGGGATACCAGTGCTGTTGAAAGAAAAGGAGAAAGCAAAAGTAGCGCTTCACTGCAGTCTGTAGAGTGAGGCTGATGTGTTTGTATGTGAATAAACCCAATCTGGCCACTTTGCAAACACTCTGTCGTGCTTTATTTAGTTATGTATTTATTTTTCATATTTAAAACCTTTTATTTCTCTCCATCCTGAGGCTGCACTTTGGAATGCAAAATTGTCAGTAAAAGGGCATTTCCCGAAGAGCGTTTTTTTAGGTCTCGTGGTGATTACAGCGCGAAGCGCTGTTTCACCAGAGACCTATAGTCACCGGCTCAGCTTCCCAGGAGACAAGAGATGGCCACTCCTGTCTCCTGGGAAGCTCCAACACACACAGCCACACCTCCCCCTGCTTTCGCACATGCATGCGCACACACACAGAAACACACACACAAGCGCACATGCATGCACACATACAGACACCCCCCTGCTGTCGCACACATGCGCGCGCACACACACACAGAAACTAGCGCACCGAGACCCACCCCCCCCGCCGGCCCCCCCTCCAACTAAGCCCCACTCACCGCCACTCCGGACTTCTGCAGCATCCGTCAGGCTCTCCTTCGGGCATGGGAGCCCCGCGTCTCCACTGCTTCTCTGGCCAGGCACTCCGTGGGCGCAGGCTTCTGGCAAAAGACGGAAGTCCTGCCCCACCACAGGTTTCGTTGCTTTATGTGTGTGTCCTTTTGTACTGTTCTGTGTACCACTGCTTACTTAAACTTGAAATCAGGGTGACAACAGATTATGGTGCAGAAACTACCTCTTCCAGGCTGTTTGCTTGGTCATGTTAAACAAATACTGATGGGCAGACGCCAGCGCTGGTCCATTCTGTTCATGTCAAAGACGGTAAATGGTCGCAGAAAGCGCAGCAATTAGCAAAAAAATCTGAGATAATGAATAAAACAAGGGATAAGAGCACGGCTGTCCGCTGTAAATGTTTAATGTTGAGGCCGTCCTCGGGCATGCGCTTTCTTCTCGCTGTAATCGCGTCGTACGTCTCGCTGCGTGCAGTGCTTGGGCTGATGACCCTGCAGACGCATCGGTATGACGGTGTTACAGCCGCACCCTGCGTTCACCCAGCTTTTCATAGGTAAGGCATGTGCTGCTCCGATTGAAACATACCTTTTCGGAGAACAACCCTATATTTTTGTCTGGTTGGCCTGGAATCGACTTCATGCAGAAATAATTAGAAAGCTGTGCAATGTAGCGCGCCTCCGACCAGTGCAATCATCCACCCGCTGCCGCTATTCAAAGGTGGGCTCCGGCATGTGGCAAGGGTGCTATGGGCCGTATGGTGTACTCAAGGAAAATGACCCCTTGCCTGCAGTGGGACCCTCACACCCTTGACCCCGGTGCCACCGCCCCTGCTGCTGGAGGGATACATACTCCCCTTGTAAAGACAGGTGCCGTGCGCCCCTCCCCCGTGCTGACAAGGGTTTTGTATCCAGGGCTCTGGGGCTGATGCCACAGCTCTCATACTCACACTACTGCCCACCCTAGACGACTCTGTAAAGCCTCTTTGCCAGGGGCTCCCAGGAGAGGCCCGCACAAAGGCGAGGAGGGCTGCAGAGAGCAAGGGGGGGCTTTTTCAAGCTTCCCCGCCGCCAAAGAAAGGCAGCCGTTCACTGCTTGCAGATGCAGCTCGCCTTTCCGGTCCTCCCGCCTAGTTTATTTTGTCTTTACCCTGAGAAATTGAGCTTTTCTTTACTTTGGCATAAAACCAGAAGGCGTTCTTGGTATATTCAGTGGTAAAAGTATACCGCCCCTTCATGCTGGCACAGCTACAAAGACCGCAGCTTCAAAATGCAACATTTGTAATGGAGCTCCTCTTTTAACCCCTTCAGTGCTGATGACAAAGCCAGCTCGTCATGGGCTTTACCTGCCCTGTGCTTATGACGAGCTGGCTTTGTCATGTAAAGTGGGATTTACTAAATTGCAGCACCCAGGGGGAAAACCCATAGCAGCCAAGGTGTTAAACCTTCCTGCCCCTACACTGTTACCCCGCGGTGCAGCCACAGTACAGTGGCTACATTGCCCGTGTCTGCCCTGCAACACGTTGTTCCTGCCGTGGAGTTTTCCCACAGCCGGGTGCAGTTAATAAATACAGGGACCCAAAGATATGTGGCATCGCAGAATAAGAACGGACGTGGTACAGGTAGGCTTTTTTAAATTTATTTATTAGTTTTCACTTTTATATAGAGCAAACTTTACGCGCACGTATCAGAGCGCTTTAAATCAGCATGCTTATAACAAGCAAGACTAGCACTCTATATTACTGCCAACTTTGCTTCGCATAAGCAACAGCTAACCATTCACAAACAATGTTTATATACCAATTGCACATAAAAAAAAAAAATTAATGCTAAGCTTTCACCAGTAACTCAAACTTTAATGCTACGAGACCTATTGCATTGTAAATGCTTGTCTTTTTTGGATCCATTACACAGGGAAGCAACTAAATGAAAGAAGGAAAGAGAGGTTGTGAACCATTTCTTCTTTAAGTGAGGAGCAAGACAGAAATAGGGGGAATAATAGGAGGGGGGGGTCAACTGCCAGCACAGAACAGAAGAGGACATTGTCAGTGTCTTCTGTGGGCAGTAAGGAAGAGACAGTCCTTTTCCTTCTCTGCCCGTCCCCGATTGTCCACAAAAGCAAGCCTAGCCTTATCTGAATAGCTTTGCTATTTCTGCCGTCCTGGGACACAGGACTAGAGTGATGCACTCACACGCTACAGCCTGCTGCAGTATAGAGAGGTGGGGGGGAGGAGTGGTGGTCAGCAGAGTGACGCGATCTGTGGTGGGGGAGGGGGAGGGGGAGGGAATTTAAGCGCAATCAAGCAAGGCGGAGAGAGACACGCAAGGCTTGATGAGCCTTGACAGAAACCCACATGACTGCTGCGTGCGTTGCCCGCCAGCTTGATTCCAGGAAAAGCCTGTGGTAGCACTTTCAAAAGCCACTCACTAAATTTCTTGTAGCGCATGAGCTGGCTCAGCAAGCCCTAAAAAGGTCAGTACTAGTTGTAAATGGAGAAAAGTCAAAGTTGAAGCTATGTTAACAGCACCTGAAAACTCTCAACCTGAGCCTGACCATACAATTGTAAAGTGCCGAAAGAGCACTCAGCATTTTGGTCACAAGTTGTTGATAATATACAAGTTTCAATATTAGGAGCCACAATACTAAAACAGCTAAGCCTGCTATGTGGTATATGCAAGAAGTTTGAACTATGGCATTTGAAACTCCAGTAGTGGATAACCTATGATGAAGATACAAAAAGAATTAAATAAGACTTTTTGGTCTATAAACAAATTATTCAAGATGATGTCTGACTATATTACAACAGTCCGATTTAGATTCAGATTTATTTATTGCACGATTACTAAAAATAATTACTATCTAAAACCCTTTCATGTTGTAAACAGCTGCCATAAAAGTAGAGTAATACACATGAATACCTGATTAATAAAAGCGATAATAAAGCAAGTGATTTGTTAAAATAAAAAATGTCAGGAGAAAGTCTGGAATAAGCGTGCTGACCACCCTCCCCACCTCTAAAATTCTTGATTTTAACCAGTCTGTCTCTGTTTTGGTCTGCGTGTGGGACAGGGGAGTTAGTGAATCCGTTTTCTCTTCAGTGGCTGGTTAAGCATTCTGATTTTTAAAAAGTTCAACGCTTCAAACAGTCTCTTGTGATTGTCAAGAAGACAGCAGTCCAAATGCAGCCTTCATACATTTCACGAAGCGGGCAGTAATTGTACAGTTTTCCCTCTCGGATACCCCTCTATTGCTCCTCAACTGGTCCTGATATTCAAGATGCGCCAAAGTGGTTGAAGCCAAAACTTCCTTAGCAGGATTAACTCCTTGCAGACACAGATCACTTGGGTCAGGGATTCCTCTTCCTTAGCACAGAGGCGGCATCGCCTGTCCTCCAAGTTCCTCCGCCCATACCAATAGGACTTTAGCAGGACTAAACTAAAGCGCAAGTCCATTACTGCTGTTTCATGGTGAGATTGAGGGACAGGGAAAGGTAGTATGGATAAGACCTTGGCTCATAAAACATGCCTCCGTTTTTTCACAGTTTGAGCATCAAGGTCTGCCTTAGCTTGTTTCGGCAACAGCTTAGCCACCACGGATACCGACAGTCCGCTTATCCAGATTGTGCAAGCTTTCAAAGACTCTACAGCGTGGATTAAAAATGTATGCCAGTTTGTTGCTCCTGTGCCCACCTGGCCATCAGGCAATACACTAGGAACCTGGCGTTTAGTAGCCATTGCAGCAAGGTTAGCCCAAACTTTAACCAGATTTGAGCTTGTGAGGTACAGTTTAGAAGCAAGAATACTCCTAGAAAGCAAGATGACTGTGCTCCATCTAGCCAGTTGGCCATTCTTCTCCTGAATGTCAGCACCCCGTAGGCCACTGTGGTGAGAAATGTACATCCTATTAGCTTCAGGAACTGTGATAAATATGGGGTATTTATTGATTTTTATTTATTTTTTTTAATTAAAAAAAGGCCCCTTCAAGGCAGTTGACTACCCCCCTGTTGGGCAGTGATACATGCTGCCATAAACTGGCCTTGTGGTCGAATCAAACTCCCAAGTATGTTTAAGTGGTCACCACCTCTATTGACTGTCCGTTGATGGACCATGACCTCTTGTTTTTTTTTTTTTTTTTTTTTTGCCAGCTTCCGGGGAATTATAATCAGCTTTGTTTTTATTATATTCACTTTCAGGTGGTTGGCTTTACTGTAGACTTTTAGCAATGAGAAGAGTCTTTGGAGGCCAATCGGTGTTTCATCTAAAAGGAACATGTTTGCATACTGGAGTGATTAGATTTAACCCCCGGACATTTTAAGTGGAATTTCCCTCACCGGCGCTAGGTGTTCTGGAAAGTCAGCCAGATACAGATTAAATGGAAGTGGTGCCAGTATGAAACCTTGCTTCATGCCTTTGTTTGTCAGGATTGTAACCAGTGGTGGCCCTTCCAATGCGGACTCATATTTTTACCCAGGTGTCTGAATAAAGGGTGCTGATTGCTTTGAATACATTTTGAGGGATGCCCCAGTTGCTTTGTATCGCCCAAAGTCTTGGCCGTGACACACTGTCCAATGCAGAGTGGAAATCGATGAACCTCAAATAGAGGCCCCTTCCCTTAGTTGCTAACATGGCTTCAGTCAGATGGGAGATGCAAATAAGGTTGTCCTCCATTTGACTGCCTTTTTGGAAGCCAGTTTGAGAACGAGGGATCATCTTACTTTCTTCTGCCCGGGCTTGGAGCTCCTGATTTAATATACTGGTGTAGCACTTCCCTTTTACGTCCAGTTATGCGATCAATAAGTAATTTCCGGGACACAATCGCAAGCTTTTTTTATGGATCCGCACCAGGAGTGAACCACTTTCTCTGTCTCAGGAATACTTCTTGGAATAGAGGTGCCATCACAGTGGCCCATCGAGATGGGGCCCACTTGTATCCTGCGGCAGGCATGCCATTTGGGCTGGGCGCACCACCTGCTCACATTGACTTGATGGCCAGTGCTACTTGAGCCGGAGTTATTAAAAGCATATCCTCATAGTCTGGTGTTGATTTGTCTTCGCCGTCTCGATGTGGTTGTATCATGGAGCCATTGCTGTTTTTTTTTTTTTTCTTCTGCTGGCTATGGGTCACTGTGGGGTCTGCAGAAAGAGCTTTTATATATGTTTACTAGTTTCTAGAGGCAGTGTTAGTAATGGTCACTTGGTGGTTTGAAGCATTTGTTGCACAACAGTAAGATACTCACAGCCACTAATGCGGAGAAAGATATTTTGAATTGCAAATTAACTTTCTATGACAGAATCTTATCAAATGTTACCCCTTTGCAAGCCTTTTGTGGCAAATGTAATTAATTTATTATTGATAAAATGGTTAAAATCGGAGAAAGCATCACCAATGATCCTTGCAACGAAGGTACATCTGTGCTGAATATCAGAAACTTTTATTCTATTTAACTTTCAGCTGACCGGCTCAGATTTATTTAAAAATGTTCTGTCCACAAATAAATCTCCTGTAGTCGCATGTCCCCCTGACATCATAGAAAAAAACAAAAGTAGAATAACTGATTGCAGAGCTTCTGTTGACATGTTAATAAGTCTTTGGGCCAAGGTAATATTCCTAATTCTTTTAAAAATGCTATTGTAATTTTACTACTAAAGCCGGGGCAGGATCCACTAAGCCCTAAAAACAACCTTATCTACCGATATTCTAGAAATTCAAGCAACAAAAATACTATGTAATTATTTACAAATCAAATTGATATGCAGCATGCAGGTCTCCAGCCAGGCCATAACAGTGAAACTGTATTATCATCGGTGATAGATGACTTGAGGAAGAATCCAGACAGCAGCAAAATTTCTGCATTGGTGATGTTGGGCCTTCAGCATGGTTGGCTATGTCACATTATTGGACTGTGTAAACGTGGCCGGCCTCAGCAGCCCTTCTCTGAAATGGATAACATCCCTTTTGGAGGCTCATATCAAAGCTGGCAACTCTATTGGTTTATTTTTTGTGAAGAGGGCGGCGGGGGGTGGGGGCTTCTTTTGCTGACAATAAGCTAGTGTAATTTGGAATCCCTCAGGGTTACATTCTGCCTCCCCACCTTTTTGATATCTATTGTAGGACCATTGATGAAAGAGCTTGCGAAGAAAGTATGAAGACTCTAGTCTTCTACTAATGATGCCCAAATCCTACTGTGCTTAGATGAGAAAACTGCTACCCAACTCGATTTTCATAAATCTATGTGTTTGGTATGGAATTAGATGAGGAACAACAACCAAACCTCAGACCTAATTAAAAGTGAAGTGGTTATTATAAACTACAGAGTAGATCTGTGAGCAAGGCGACTGTTGGCCTGCAAAAACCTCTCTCCAAAAAATGTTCTGTGACTAGCCTAGGAGTTTTCGTAGATGTAGGAATATGTTAGTGTGCAGTTCCTAAGGTGAAGGAGTGTTCAGGTCTCTTATGCATTGCCCTCTCACACCCTGAAGGATGTCATGCTTTATCATTGGGCTGTGCTCCTCGTCGGGCCGGCGCTGCAATGCCTGACAGGTAACCGCAAAGGGGCTCTTTGCTGGAAATCTTTTAGAGGAAGCAGTTTGGTGTGTGAGGTTAGTATGCACTGTGATTTAAAATGGGTCTAGTACTGCCCTATGTGAAAATAAATATATACTGGGGGTGCACTAACCTAACTAAAATGCGTGAGCCCTGTCTGGAGCCAATAATCCTACATGGACTGATTGGTGTAAAGTGGTCGACATGTTTCTTGCCTACAGCCCCTAATGGGTCCAGCGGCAATTAATCAGGACCAGTGTCTAAAAGTAAGAGAAGGGGATCCAAACTCTTATACTACCGCAATGCAGGCTCTGGGTATCATTGTGTCACCAGCGTTGATTAAGAGGTACCAGGACGTTTAGTCTGGACTAGTTGAGATCTAAAATGAAACAAAGTGAAAATACAAAATATTGTTAGCGAGGGAACCTGGTATTAGTAACATACCACCCCAAACTCCTGGACAGCTATTCATTTGTGTATATAAGAGATGGTTGCTGGTAAATTAAGCTCTCAGTATGGCCAAAATGTATTTGTTTTGGGAGCATGTTAAATCACAGCGCACACTCGCCTCACTACCCTGACCACATACCCTCACACACCAAATGGCTTCCTGTAAAAGATCTCCGACTAACAGCCCCTTTGCGGGTGCCCGTCGGGCATTGCAGCGCTGGCCCGATGAGGAGCACAGCCCAATGATGAAGCGTGACATTCATCGGGGTGTGTGAGGGCAATCCATAAGAGACCTGAAAACTCCTTCACCTTAGGAACTGCACACTAACATTTTCCCATACCTTTAGATGGCAATCTATCAATGAATCCCCCCAGCTCAAATCAGTGGTTTTTAAATGTGTTTTCATGCAGAGTGCTCAGAAAGTTGGCTCCCAGTTTAACTTTGGAGGCTGTGATTTGTTTTGCAATACCGGCACTTCTCAGCTCTAGATTAAATGACATAAATTCCCTTTACCTAGGACTCTCAAAAAAAGATCTATGCAGATTGTGAGCAGTGGAAAATGAATGAGGCAGCATGACTAGTCTACAAAGCACCTAAATGCATGTGACCGCCCTTATTGAAACTGCTTTACTGTCTTCAAGTAAAGCAAAGCGTTTATTTGAAGTCCTGATGTTTAATTTTGAAGGCCCTAGATGGCATTGTACCTTCATTTTTCAGCAGATTCTGCCATGTTCCTTTTTTCTGTTCAAGCGGCAGCCATGGGGAAGAATCTCCCTTCTCAACTCAGCGCTGTATTAGAATGAAATGTTTCTGGGGTTAGAAAGTCTAATTCTTGGCTATTCCTGCTGGTGTAAGCAGTGTGAACATCTTCAGTCATTGTTGCTCACCTCTCTATGTTCCCTACAAAGTAGTTATTCAGCGCCCTAAAACAGTAAGTGAACATGCGCTTTATTAAGTTTGGTTAACAGCATAAATAAGTAGGGCTTAAATTTTGTTTGTTATAAAATTATCTTCCTGCGAGCCTGTTACACAGAATCTTTTTTACTTTTATGAAAAGTTACAGGGCAGTATTTGCCACAAAACAGGCTCATCCTTAGGACAACAAAAGCCTGAGCGTTGAGCCTGACCCTGTTAAATGTCTATCTTACACCACTGGCAAAGTCGTGGGCGCGAAAGTAATTTCTTATGCAGATGACACCCAGCTTCTCTTCTCCTGTGGAAAAAGAAAGGAGCTAGACAGAGAGGCTATCGTAAACTTCCTCTCCAGGGTGTTTCAGTGGTTGGCTAGGAACCAACTAAAATACAACCCGGATAAGACTGTGATCATGATCTTTGGTGCATCTTCCTCTATCCTGTGGAGATTTTGTTGGCTGAAGGAGGCCCCGCTTCTGGACCCCCAACAGAGTACTGTAAGGAAAAAAAATCAAATTTGACCATGCCCTCTCCTTACAACCAAAGATTCAGGCTCTGACTAGCTCTTGCTTTGAAACATTTCGGATGCTGAATAAAATTCTCCCCCTTTTGCCAGAATCAGCTAGGAAAACTGTCATCTAAGCGCCCCTAACCTCGAGATTGGACTATGGTAATGCCCTTTATCTTGGCCTCCCTAAATACCTTCTCGGCAGACTTCACATGGTTCAGACCTCGGTTGCTTGGTTATTACTCAACCTTCCCCTAGATCACAGATGACCTCTCACTTTGAGGCTCTACACTGGCTCCCAGTCAGAAAGAAGATCTGATTTAAGGCATAGTTTTAATGCATAAAGGCCTGCACGGCTCCGGGGCCAGCTGAGAGAGAGGATCCATGATTACATGCTCGCACCTTGCTCTCCTTTACTGAACATCTAGCTAAAGTTGTGCGTATTCGCTGGCTCAGAACATGCTGCAGTTCATTCTCGTATCTCAGACCGCCTAACTGGAACATGCTCCCTAGGGAACTGCGGCTAACACAGGACCTTCTAGTTTTCATAAAAGGAACAGAAAACTTGGCTTTTTACACAATCTCTATAGATTTCATATGTAGGTGCAGTCTTTTCTTTAGCACTGGGGCACACTCTTGGGAAGTGAACGGAACATGAGGGCGGAGCGAGAGGAGTTAGCGGCTGGATTCTCTGGTTTCTCCGATTGCTGGGGATTGCTTGAGTTGTGGATTGTGGTTGGTGGCGGCTGGTCCCGGATTGCCGCGGTTTCGCAGGATTGAGATCTGGGGAGCCAGAGGATCGAGTGAGGAGCGCGGGGTGGAGGACGCCGTGCCCTGCTCCATCTGTTCTTGGCCGCGCACTGTCCCCGCCCGACCTCGCTGACCTGGAACCTGGACCGAGCTTAACCAAGCTGACTTGTCCTAGACCTCACGGGCAAAAAAAAGGAATTGCTGCTTGAATGTGTGCGGCGAGTACAACGAGGCAATGTATGGTGGCGGTGCTGAGCAGTGAAATAGCGGGTTGGGATAGCTACCTCTCAATTGAAAAGCTATGCCCTGAGAGGAGGGCGCTGACTGTTGGAGAAGGGACTGCAAGTCCGAGGAAGCCCGAAGGTTCTGCCCGCACCTGTTCCTCCTTGCTGCAGGCTACACCAGCAGCTCGCCCCTCCCGCTGCGCGGAAGAGGCCGGACGAGGCCGGGCTCCACCCCCCCCCCCCCCCCCCCCCCAACTTAAACTTCATTGCAAGGTCAGTCTTGTATAACATTTAATTAAATCCTTGAGTACAGCGATCACAGAGATTGTGTGGGTTTTGTCATTTGAAAACAAGATGGCCAAACGCGAAGGGAAGAGGATAGGTTCCCTCACTGGTAGCAGTGTGGCGGGTACCCTGGATCAATTTATATTCAGGGCCACGTCTGTCCTGTAAAAAGAAATAGCGATAACAGAACGTCGCTTATCCCTGGACCCGCAACAAAGATCCTCCCTAGGTTTAATTGCTACAGTTCGCTCCCCAGTCCATCCCACCGCTAACCTTAATACATCTATGTTCATCGATGAGGAGAGCGGTTCCGTGACCCCCTCCCCCCAAACTGGGCCTTTGGAGGTTGCCGCAAAATCACCTGTAGTCACAACCAAATCTGCTCCTACTGTGCCTCCACGAACGTCTGCCAGATCCATTTCTAAAAATAAAAACACAACCATCCAGTCGACCACTGACCCTTCAACTAACAGGAAGATGGGAGGTGGGCCACAGAGGCGTGTGACCGCCAAAACGCCAAGGATTAACAAAAGCGGAAATCGAGTCTGGTTAATGAGTGCAAAGAACAAGATAGTAGTATTGATTCTGCTCGTCCGGACTTTAACCTTGCCTCTCTGGGTGGCCTCTGCTCGAACCCAAGTGAGGAAATGTGGAGAAGACTGGAAAATCTATTAGTTACCTTATTAACCCCAATCACTTACAGATTGAGCCGAATTGAGGAACGCCTAATAACCACCGAATCTCAGGTTAAGACTGGTTTCTCTGTCCTAGAGGACCCAATCGAAATCTGTAGTTACAACCATATCCAGCAATCTGAGGAATAAGGTCCCAGTCCTGGTTACAGCCACATCTAAGCCTCAGTGTTCAGAAGCAACAAAACATACTGCCCCCCAGACGCCTACAGAGGCAGTCCCTGCGCCACACCAAGAAATAATTATTTTGGATGGAAATGACGCCCACATAGGGAATCTATCGGGAGAATTTGCCCAATCAATTATGAGCACTGTAATTGCTTGGCTCAGCCGCACTCTAGCCTGGTGCTCCAACAGCCCCAATGTCTCTTTTTTTTTCCTCTTCTTTCGCCCTGAAGTACAAGATGTGATCCTGTTGCACTGGCAAAAGACTCGCCCTGAGAATGCCTGGCAGCTATTAAGACTCGACTGGTTCCTAAATTGCTATGTATCTACTTTTTTTTAACAACCGCTGCTGGCAAAAGATGTCCTTTGTGAAAAAACAGTAGTGCGTCTATGCCAGTGTTTTAAAATTTTAACTGGAATGCAGGGTGGGGGCGACGACTGGAGGGTCTTTATACCTGTAATCATTAGCAGTAGGTGCTGTATACATTGCTATATGTTCCTGTTATTAATGGGGTTGTATACTTTTATTTTTTTTGCTGTCTGTGCATACTGTCCACTTTGATTGTTTTTGTCTAAAGTGGTGGGGAGGTTCATGTTGAGGGGAGTTGTAGATCTACTTTAATTGCTAAAGTATTAACTCAACAATAAGCATGATTGGGGCATTGTATATTTGAAGACCTTTACACCACTTTTGGCTAGGTGTAGGAAGTAGGCAGAGATGGGAATGTGACATTTTGGCGTTTGTGCAGTGTGTTGGTCTGTGCAATCTGTGTTCTACTTGTGGTTTTGGGGCATCCCCATCTCCCTTCTTCCTATAGACGTTTCCTGGTCCTTCAGGGAAATACTAGACAAGAGGCTTCAGAAGAGGGTATGTGATGGTCACAGGCCTCATAAGTTGACTAATGAAGACCTAATAGGTTTGACGGGATTGTAAGATGAGGAAGAAAAAAAGAACAGGGTAATGGAATAAAGTTCCCTGCAGATTATTGAAAAACTCACCACTGTGAAGAGTATCGGGCATTTAGCTACGGAAACGGAAATGAGCTATTGTGAATACAATCTGTGATATTTAAGAGACCTATTGGTTGCTAAGTGGACCTGAGAAAGACCTAAAATAAAGGGGGTTCTACTTTTAGAATGTAAGGGATATGATCTAAAAATAGGATCAATTAAAGAGGTCAGCATTCAAATAGACAGATGGGACGTTAGTTAAATGGGATTCGGGAGGGAGAGAAAATCTACCGTCACTCATAGATAATTGTATTGATTTGAACACATTGTCCTGAAGACCATCTGTGATATACATTTTATGTACATTTTGTTTGTTTTTGCTTGTGTTGCATGGATGATTCGTGATATTGTCTGTTTTGTATTATTGGGCGTTAACTAGGAATGTAATGCTCGCCTTTGGGTGAGTTATAGCAATTTGTTAATGCACAAATATTGACAACACGGTGCTCCAGAAAGTTGTGTAGGGCTGGTTTTTAAAGAGATGAGATTAGTGATTGAAAATAATTCTTTCAAATATTGGATTCAATTAGATTTTATATTACTTTGTGTATATACTCTTACACGGAGTATAACTTTTTTAATAAATTAAATATCTACTAAATATGATAAAGAGATTTTACATTAAACAGGATTCAGGGCACTGATAGTGTGGATGATAATGTATGTGTTTTTTATATAAAGACACAAATATATAGATGTGTAGATACAAATGAGTTTCACAAGAGGGATCCATGTTTTTATGAATATTGAACTCTGTCCCTTTTGGTAGAAGGGTACCTCTGTCATAATTGTGGGGCACAGCTCACAAATGACAGATGGTAAATGAAAACAAAGTAGTGGCACTTCTGGGTCTTTGTTCAGCTGCCCAGCTACTATTGGATTTTGAGATCCTGGTAGCTGAAGCATAAACAAACGTTATTCTTCAGATAGCCTCTTAGTATCCAACAGCCCAGGAAAGTGTTTGCAACTCTACTGTGACTAAGCCCATGTGTGCTTGCTAGGCGTGACAGGAATGCTGAGTGGTTGCAGTGACTCACTTACCCTCCATACCAATGATCCTCATCTCTCCACTTCTAGATTTCCTGTTTCTTCAGCTTTACTCTCCTTCACTTTAGTGTGAAAATGAGGCCTCCTTTGCTGGTGTGTGTGTGTGTGTGTGTGTGTGTGTGTTGCATGTAATACATATCTTTTATTCTGACTGAGACAAACCTTCACATTTGTTGCTGAGTTGCATCTCTTCATATCACTGAAGCTTATACTGCTTCTGCCATTAGTTTACCTGCACTGTGTTTGAGAACTTCATACCACCAGTTCTGTAAATGCTTCTTTTTTTTTATTGAGAGTTCATAGACTATAGATAAACATTACATGGCATTTTTGAGCAATAAAATTAATAAAGTGCATAGTACAATATGTATAAAAACCAGTAAGCAAACTAAGTAACTCCATTTAAATACATAGTCCTATTCAAAAAGTTTTTTTTAATACTCCTAAAGTGCAATGTGCAATATATTGACAGTAAAACAAACTAAAAAAAAGATTAAAATCTATGTCAAGCATAATAAGTCTTAACATTCGAACACACTCCAGTATTTATCATATTTCCTAAGGGCTCCTGATCTCCATGCATACTTTCTTTCCCTTCCCTGAATCCTAGATAATTTTACTTTCCATGCATATAAGGTTGGTGCTTTCTCTGATTTCCAACATTACAAAATAAGCGATTTTGCTACCAATGATGCTATGTACAAGGATTCTTCGTAGGGAGTGGAGTTTAAGGAGCAACCAAGGACTGAAGTTAATTCATCAAATGTAATATTGACTTTGATCATATTACTGAGATTTTCCTATCTCCATCCAGAACACCTGTATTTTGGAACACTTCCAGACTGTGTTTCCAAGTGCCTTTTTCTTCACAACGAAAACACTTGTCCTCAACTTGGGGATATATACTATGGAGAAACTTGAGTGGGAGAAGAATGTCTAGATGTTGCTCTCCATACCCAATACTTTAACCACATTACACCTGTCCAGGAGTGTGAAAGGGGAGATTGATTTAACTGCCTCATTAAATGTATTGAAACCCTGGTAAGAATTTTAGATAGTCTCTGTGAACCACGGAACCACTGTTATGCGAATTTGCTCCACCATGAACAGTAGATACGCTTTTAAGTTAAGAAGTGCAGTTATTCCTATCCACACATTTGTCAGAACATCATGTGAGTATTTTTGAAGCTGAAGAATTATGAATTCTCCCTAGGAAGGAGAATACCCTTCTGTTGCACAGTCGACCTCAAAGGCACAGCGAGAAATGTAGTGTAATACCTGTCTGCACTCTGCCTGCTGGTGCTATTTCTCTACATAATGAAAATGTGTCATAGGCAAACTGGCAGATAAGTGGGTGCAACGTACAATGGCACAAATACTGTACCAGTAGGCAGGAGTATTTTGCTGGAAATGTTTTTGGTAATGGTGTTCTAGTGCGTGCAGCATTGACGGCTATTATGTCTCCATCCGCTCTCGTATGACCACGAGTAATTGCAGCGACAACAACAGTCTGAACCGCTCCTTTGGCGGCTTCATCAGTCAGTGAATTCAACGTGTATTCCAACACACTGGTGACTCAATGTATGAATTACATGAGCCCGTGACAAACATTCTTTTAGATGCACCACCTTTCCCCAAGGCCATTTATGCTTGATAGAGTTCCACTTAAAGTCTCTGAATCCATTCAAGCACTAATAATGTAAGTGCTCATTGGAAGACTGGACACAATAATGCGAGTCTCACACAGGAAGTGTTGGAAATGTAGGAGCAGTATTTTCTAGTGCCAGAATTAGAGCTTTGAGTTCAGCCAGCTGGGTAGACCAGTCCCCTAGAGATTGTGAAAACATTTTTTGAGGGTGGAATTGTCTGTTCCTCATCACTCCATGTACAAGCTGTGTTTTGCTGTTTAGTTTCAACAGCGGGCTGGGCTGAACCATCAATGTAGACAATAAAGTCATATTGGTCAAGAGGCGAAACTTCACTGGGCACAGGGTATCGTTGTTCCTATTTGAGGAATTCACATGTTTGTAGTGTGGGGTCAAATGCATAGTCTACATCAGTAGCTGTTAGGAAGTTGGCCCACTGTAGCCATTTAGGATGCAAGGTTTCGCATTAGGAACGCTGGCCTTTATGGCAGCCTCTAAGGCTGTAATGTGAGTAACCACAATTATATGTTTTCCCTGAGCCAATGATCTTTCCTTCATAACAGCTGTCTGGACTGCAGTCAGTATATTTTCTGTATGTCCCAAACTAATTTCTGCATTTGAATATAAATGTGATTCATATGCAATTGGTACAGGATCACCTACATTGAAAATTACATATGTATAGCCAATGGTCCTGCAATTTTGCGGATCACCAAATTTGTGGTGTTGACACGTATGTGTGCAAGTCTCTGGATGCAAGCATGTCTGATGTGTTCTTAGAATCTGTGCATGTTTGGTGTCCGTGTGCCTGAGAAGTCTGGACGAATTAGTTCACAAAATGGTTTCACTGTTGTGCTTAATCTGGTATGTATGTTCTACTGAAGTTGCGAAAGCCCAAAAGTGATTGTAGCTTTTTAACCCCTTCCATGCGTCTGACTCCCCCCGGCCGTCCGTCGTCACGGTGGGCGTTTGCAGAGGACGGCCGGGAGCTGTCTGAACCCCGCCCACTCATTATTCCACGCACACCTCAGTAGATTTGCGCCGCGGTTAATTGTATTTGGTGGTTGTAGAATTGCACATTTATTTAGGAAATCAACAGAATTGTTTTTGAGACCTTTTATGGAGCAAATTCAGTTAAATCACCGCTTTCAGGCTCTGTCGGGGCAGAAAAAGCAATTTGAACATCCCTAAGTTGTTTTGTATTTTTTGCACACTATGCTGGTCATTAGTGCTGCACTGTGTAAATTCTGTCCTGCAAATGTGTGTGTATGACTGTAGTCTAAGTTTAAGCAGTGTGAATGATCTGGATTCGCTACTGGAAACAATTGATTGGTCATTGGTCAGATACAAGGTTTGATGATCCCTTGATATTCTAATTGTGTTAGAATTTCTCTGACTGGGTGTTTAGCTTCATGCTTAATTGTTTATTGTTATTGACCTTGTGGGCTGGACCTTTTAGGTATGTGATAAGGTGAGTCTTTATCCCAGCCTACATGATTGCGATATAATGCTGGGGATTGTGCAAGAGCACACTCCGTGGCATATGGTTGTTTGACAGCTTGAGGTACGAAGATAGAGAAACCCAGTATTATTGCATCTTCCCCTTGTGGGACTTCTCTAACAAACTCAAGTGGCTTGTCCCTTTTAGTTAAGGGTTACATTTTCCCCATAATTACTTTAATAGTACGAGGGTTATCGCCCTCAATTTGGAAGTCCAAATCAAACAATTTCTGATATGGTGTTTCAACTTGAATAAAATCATTTGTTCTGGTCACTAGAAACTCTTGCAGAGTCTGGCAAACTAATGTCACCTCTGCCACGCTGTCTAGCAGTGTCAATTCCCACTCCTTGAGCATCCTCAATATGTTGGGCATATTTAACGGAAATGACTGCCACTTTCTTCTTCTTTGAAGTGAGGCTTTTGTTGTGGAAGTTTCTCTTCCTTTATTATGATGTCAGACAAGCGTCGTGAGCAATGTTCCCTCTAATTTTTTTCCTCTGTGTGCGGCAGTGGAGGGTCTCTGTGCGCTGGAACCAAACCGCGCGTGTCTGCGGCGCCAAATGGCACTCCAAAATTTTTCTTTAAAAAGTGAAAAGATAGTGCATTTTCACACATACAGCGCCACAATAAGGGTCTTAAGGGCAGTTTGCAATATTGGAAAAGCACGCCATGACATGAACTGTCCTCTCCATGCTTCTGTCCCCTGCTGCACTCTCAGGCTCCCTGTCCGTGCATCTCACCCTTGCTTCACTCTTGGGCTCCCTCTCCGTGCTTCCCTTCCTTGCTGCACTCTCTGTGCTTCTCTCCCCTGCTGCACGCTCGTGCTCTCTAGAGATGTGGCCTAACTACCAGAGCTGCCATCTAAGTCACGTACATACAAAACATGTTGCACTCCAAATGCTATAGGTGTCACATTCGCAAAAGTTATAACTATTAGCATTGTAAATGACAAAGCTATCCATTTAGCTATTTTAAAAACCAACACATAAATAAAATATGTAATTTACAAGACCAATAGCTCCAACTTTTCTAATGCGAGACCTATTGCATTTCCAATGCTTGTTGTGCCTTTCTGTCCTGTGTCCAACTCGTTTTTGGTGCCCTTCTGCCCCACTCGTTTTTTGTGCCTTTCTGTCCTGTGCCCCACTCGTTTTTAGGTTTTGCCTCGCCGAAGGATGCGCTCTGCGCATCTTTTCGGCGCAGGCGAAATCCTGTTGAGTTCCATAGTGTGGCTTGGTTCGGCCCTCGTCCTTGATTGGCTGGCTCCGTAAACGGAGCCTTGCCATTGGACGAGGGGCCTGTCCGTCAATGCCGGACCAGACACGGGGGCGTTCCCGACATTCTTTGGCTTTTGCCGACGTCACGGGACGCCGGGAACGCCCCCGTGTCTGGTCCGGCATTGCCGGCACTACTGCGTCTCTTCTTCCCGTTTCCCGCCCCGTGACTGGCCGGCCGGCCAATCCTAGCGCGGCCGGCCGGAAGTGCCCGCCCCCCGCAGCCCGGGGAAGAAGGAGAGGAAGACGGAAAGCACTATGGCGGCGCCCGCGGGGCTCCCGTGGCCTGGAGGGAACCGCCGCCGTCGACGTTGCCGGTCTCCCAAGCCGAAGAGGGAGACCGGAGAAGTGCCGTCGCAAGGTGCAGGTGAGTCTCGGCGGTTTAGGGCATGCATGCTCCCTGCTCCCACTTTCTGCTCTGCTCGTTCGGATTTCATCTTCCCCCACACAGCGCTGCCGCCCACGGGTGCCCACAGTCCCTGTCTCATGCTGCTCCAGAGCCTGCCAATGCACAGTCTCCCCTCCGCCATGCACACGCTGCAGAAGGATACCACCTGGCCAAGTTCTTTGTTGGCGGCCTCCCCTACCACACTACCGAAGCCTCACTCAGGAAGTACTTCGAGGTGTTCGGGGACATCGAGGAGGCCGTAGTCATTACCGACTGTCAGATTGGCAAGTCCCAGGGTTATGGCTTTGTAAGTGTTGCCCGGATATAGCGCTCTTTGCTTTGGTGCACTGACAAGTGGTTTTATTTAGGCACTGCTGTTGGTGTACTAGTGCAGGGACTTTGTCCTGGACTTTATGTTTATGTTCTTATGTGAGGCGGCCTGGATATATAGCTCTCTTTGCACAAAAGTGGTCATATGTATATTGCAGATGGTAAGGTGGCCTGTGGCGGTCCATAGAGCGTTTTTGGGTTATTTCCTTACCCTTGGTCTGGATCAAGCGCTCCCTGACTGTAGCCTCACTCTCTTACATGTATGGATGTTGCAGATTTTCATTTGGGTTTTTCTAAAGCGCCAAAACACCCAGGCCCCTAGAGTGCTCTGAGTTGGGAATACCAAAGCATGGGAGATTGCCGTGGATACAGAGTGGTGCACGAGCACTCCAAGGCAAGGCGCTGTATTTTCTTTACAAACACTTGAGGCTAATGCTGCGGCAACGCTCACATGGTGGAGTCCAGCTGTTGTGAGGCTGTAATAAGGGATGCTGTATGCCCCCCGTGGTGAACCCAGGTTATATGTTGGAGCATTCAGCTAGTGAAAGGGAAGTCATGTGCAATATGTGCTGGTTCTACGGAGTCTGTATTTAGGGGCTTTAACTCCCCACCCGCGTCTTTTCTCCTAGTGGTCTGTGAGATGCGAACTCTTGTCTCTGTATTCGCATC
The DNA here is from genome assembly GCF_964263255.1 of Lissotriton vulgaris. Lineage (NCBI taxonomy): Eukaryota > Metazoa > Chordata > Amphibia > Caudata > Salamandridae > Lissotriton > Lissotriton vulgaris. Next base: position 226,093,462 of record NC_141691.1, on the reverse strand, counting down.
CCCAATTCCCGTGGGTTAGGTACCCTTGAGGAATTTTAATACCATTGATTTTTTTGGGAGGGGAGCCCTCCCACCCCCCCCCCTAACAAGTATCCCAAACATTCACGCCTCGTATGCTCCAGTTTCCCCCAAATGCCTAATTGTCTTTACCTCTCTGAGATGAGGCACCTGCCTGGCCTCCTTTGCTTTGCAGCTGCCTCGTTGTCAACTTCCTGTATAGTGTGGATCATCATTCATCAACACCCATCGCCATACCCTTGCCCGGGGTTGTGACTGTAAATGTATAGTAGATGGATAAAGTGATAGGTGTGGGTGAAATACTAATCCGCAAAGCTCCTGGTCCGCGCCTGACCTGCGCCTGCCCGCTCGAGGCGCTGTTTTCTTTGTGCCGCTTAGGCCCTTCCCGTTCTCACCTTCTGTTGTCATTTTAGTTTATTTGATGAGGAGCTAAGCATAGAAATGGTAAGCTGGAGCAGGGCTGAACTGAATCATTTCATTGACAAGTGGCGCTATATAACCAGCATTGGCATAGCCAATAGGTCTCGCCTTTGGGACCTTATAAGTATTTAATTATGCTGCATAATATCCTTGGTGCAACACCAACTGTTGCATGGCTAAATACTTATAATGTCCCAAAGGTGAGACCTATTGGCTATACCAATGCTTGTTTTTGTATTGCAAGCCTATGTATGCCGCTCTCAGGCAGTGGCATCTTTCCTTTTTTTTGCTCTTTTACTCTTTTAGTTAATGTTGTTGTGTATGCTTGTTGACTTATATATTTTTTGTGGCTGGGTAAGTGGGTGAATGCAAGAATGAATACGTGGATGGCTGAATACATAGATGGTTGACAGTGCACTTGTGATGACTTATTGGGTGCTTAACTTCACCTGTGAATGAAGAGACACTTATTCATAAGTTAGACTATTTTGTGGGGCCAGGTCTTGTTTGCAGAAGTCTTCTCCACTATTTGTGGGTTAAAAGTTCATGAAGTTGCCATGCCTTGCAAACATTAAAACATGAAATTTAGCAAAGATGCATTGGAAATCATTCTTTTTTGCCTGCCCTCACTATATATTAAGGTGAACTGTTCTACACTCTCTATTGCTATATGTTTTGACTATTATTACCTTGTTGTATAGCTCTGCAGTGGGGCTCCTCGTCTAGTCATCAGATTTAACCATCTTCTACATTTTCCTGTGATTGTATTTAATATATTGTGATTTGTGGTTTGAGTTAATCAAAAGAATATGGAGTAGTTTTCTCAATCAATTTGACGCTCTCTCGCAGCACCTGCAATGTAATGATCAAGGTAGGGCCTACCCTTGGGGACTAGGTCAGAAATCTGGTAAGCAAACATATCTAAATCAGGGTGCCGTCACATTATGTGCCAAAGCACGGTCTGATTTAATTATCAATAAAAGCACACAGTCATTGAACAATATGCTAAATTTTGTGCCTACTTATAGCCAAAACGTACTCTCTATTAGATGTTTGTCTATCATAGATAGTGACCGTGTGCTTGGAGAAAAAGCTGTCTGTTACTAGTTAGTCAGTATGCAGTCAGTGACAAAACGGAAATGCAAAACAAAAAACACACTGCAGTCTGCCACCAACCATGTGATAACAAATATTATTGTCAGCGTGGTAGTATTTACAGTGGTGTATACAATATTTCATATGTTTTATGAAGAATGTGGGGATCAGTTGATGGGGATTTCAAGAGTGGTTCATTGGGATAGAAAAATATGCTAGTCACCATAAGTAGGGCACCCCATAGTCCTTGATCTTTGTTAGGTACTCAAAACAACATCGCGAAAAATGATTGCTTCCATTGCCTGGCCACCCATAGGGCAGTAAGATCAACCTATCAACCGCGAGCCTGTGTGGTCTGTGCATTGATCCTGAAGTATTTCAGAAACTTGATCTAATGGTAAAACGAGCTGGATGTGTTGCATGCACAAAAAACCGAGGCAAACAACCCACCTCCAAATATCTGTTTAAGGTAAAGTGGTGGACACCGAGAACAATAAGTAACTTAGCCACCTTCATATGAAGGGACAGAGGTAACAATTCCATTAGGGCAGTCATTACAAGGGCCTTACAATCCCATTTGATGAGTCCAGTAACTGCAGTTACCTGGCCCGTTTGGATTACAAGTCCCACAGAAACACCATGGATGGGGTGTGTTTGATAGCAGGTACACAGTCTTTGTAAAATTCTAATTGAAAATCTGGAATAATATGCTGAAATCAATGCAAACTCAGATTTCTGCTTCTTGTTCCCCATTGTCGTGTGATTTGAGGTAATACTGTTTTACTCCCTTAACTAACCCTTCGGCTTCCTGACAATTACATGTCTACTCAGGAGTGAGGAGGATCCATGCAGATTGCCTACCCACTTATAAGGGGGCGCTTTTAAGTTGGCTAATAGTGATGTGTAGGAAGAAGAAGCACTTGCTTTAGTGCTGTTCTGAAGCAACTACCCAAGTCGAAATTTGGACACTGGAGAAGAGACTTATGCTCTACAATAACTGTGTGGAAATTCTCCAACAATTAGTCCCTCACATAATAATAATAATAATAATAATACATTTATAAAGCGCCTGGCTGCACAGAACTGTGTGTCCCCGCGCTAACTGCTAATACAATACAGAGATCCGGAGGAGCTGTAGAAAAAGAGTCTCGGGGGAGGTTTACATGTTGGGGAACAAGTAAGTTTACAGTTTTGCACAAAATATCAGTTCAGATGGCTCCATCTGCAAGTGGAGCGGGAGCGCATTCCAGTATTTAGAAGCTAAATACCTAAAGGATCTTCCTCCCATTTTGGCCCTGATGATTCGGGGAAGTTTGAATAGCATCATGCCAGATGATCTTAGGTTCCGGGTTGGACGGTGTATAGTAAGGAGATTTTTTAAGTATTCAGGACCTTTGTCCTGAGCGATGCAATGGGCATAGCAAAGGGTCTTAAACTTAATCCTCTCCTTAACCGGAGACTTTTTATTAATCCATTGATCACCTTCATAAAATGTATCTGGCAAATCTGTGATTCAGAGGAAACGGCTGAAGTTGATGCTCTGTCTGGAGATTGAAGTTATTCAAGTAACTGTATTTAAGTTGCCCTACTTTGCCAGTAAGAACATACCCATCGTGCATGGGTATTATTAGTTGTAAGTCCTTCGTTGGCTTTTTAAATTTGTATGACATTTTGGGAGAGTTTGAGACTTTGAATCATGGGATCAGAACTCTTTATTAAAAAAAAAACCCTGTCACCAAGCCTTCTGTCCCACAGGCCCCAGGAAGAAGGTTCTCCGTTTTTAATTGCAATTTTCCTTTGTGATTCCATCTCCATCTTTTGTAGTGCTCCACATTATGTGGATGAGATCTAAAGCCCTGTGACTCGCATTAAATGTAGCATACTTCTGCTCTGTGTGGGGGGGGGGGCTCTGTGTGGGTGTATGTGTGGAGGGCGCTGTGTGGTTGTGTGGGGGGGCGCTGTGTGTGTGTGTGGGGGGGCTCTCTGTGGGTGTTTGTGTGTGGCATTTGCGAGAGATTAAGCTATTGGCATTGTAAATGACAATGCCATTTATTTATGTTAAAAAAAACATAAATAAAAATAATGTCAAGAGCAATGCCAATAGCTCTAACTTTAACAAAGGCAAAACCATTGCATTGTAAATGCTTGTTTAGGTTTCGCCTCGCCGAAGATGCGCTCTGCGCATCTTTTCGGCGCAGGCGAAATCCTGTTGAGAACTGTAAGGTGGCTTTGTTCGGCCCTCGTCCTTGATTGGCTGGCTCCGTAAACGGAGCCTTGCCATTGGACGAGGGGCCTGTCCGTCAATGCCGGACCAGACACGGGGGCGTTCCCGACATTCTTTGGCTTTTGCCGACGTCACGGGACGCCGGGAACGCCCCCGTGTCTGGTCCGGCCGGGCCGTGCTTGCTGCTGTCCTGTGTTTTTCCCCGGCACGTTTCCCGCCTCCCTCCCGCCGTTCGCCGTCCGTGTCCTCTCCCGCTCCCCCCCCACCCCCCCCCCCCCCCCCGTCCTCGTAGGTGCTTGTTCTTCCTGTGTTTGTTGCTGGTAACCACAGCGTGGGAGTGGACAGATGTTCAAGAGGCATTGCCAGCAATGCACGAGGCGGCAATTTTCAAGGCTGCAGGCGTTGGTAGATATCGCTTTAAATCTCCTGAAACTGGCGGCAGGGCAAAGCCGCTGCAAGCAAGGCAGTTGAAGTGTGAGGCAGGCCAGGGAACCATGGCTGGCATCTGCAGTGGGCGTACAGAGGGGCTGAGAGCACGTCGGAAACTTGTCACCCTACAGAAATAGCAAAGCAGGCAGGTTTGAGGAGGAGCACGCACGCATTTCCCAAAGAGGTTGCAGAGAGGTCTAAAGCAGCTAAGTGGCCCATAGGAGCCAACGACCGACACGGAGCAGGAGTGAAGCTGGATTATGACCTGGGGCCGGGCTCCGTCATGCCCGGCATCGCTGCATCTTTATTAGAGCACGCAGCCCCGCCGTCCGTGTCCTCTCCCGCCCCCCCCTCCACCCCTCCCCCGTGTCCTCGTAGGTGCTTGTTCTTCCTGTGTTTGTTGCTGGTAACCACAGCGTGGGAGTGGACAGATGTTCAAGAGGCATTGCAGAAATAGCAAAGCAGGCAGGTTTGAGGAGGAGCACGCACGCATTTCCCAAAGAGGTTGCAGAGAGGTCTAAAGCAGCTAAGTGGCCCATAGGAGCCAATGACCGACACGGAGCAGGAGTGAAGCTGGATTATGACCTGGGGCCGGGCTCCGTCATGCCCGGCATCGCTGCATCTTTATTAGAGCACGCAGCCCCGCCGCCCGTGTCCTCTCCCGCCCCCCCCCCCCCCTTCCCCCCCCCCTGTCCTCGTAGGTGCTTGTTCTTCCTGTGTTTGTTGCTGGTAACCACAGCGTGGGAGTGGACAGATGTTCAAGAGGCATTGCAGAAATAGCAAAGCAGGCAGGTTTGAGGAGGAGCACGCACGCATTTCCCAAAGAGGTTGCAGAGAGGTCTAAAGCAGCTAAGTGGCCCATAGGAGCCAATGACCGACACGGAGCAGGAGTGAAGCTGGATTATGACCTGGGGCCGGGCTCCGTCATGCCCGGCATCGCTGCATCTTTATTAGAGCACGCAGCCCCGCCGTCCGTGTCCTCTCCCGCCCCCCCCCCCCCCCTCCACCCCCCCCCCCCCCCACCCCCCCCCCTGTCCTCGTAGGTGCTTGTTCTTCCTGTGTTTGTTGCTGGTAACCACAGCGTGGGAGTGGACAGATGTTCAAGAGGCATTGCCAGCAATGCACGAGGCGGCAATTTTCAAGGCTGCAGGCGTTGGTAGATATCGCTTTAAACCTCCTGAAACTGGCGGCAGGGCAAAGCCGCTGCAAGAAAGGCAGTTGAGTGTGAGGCAGGCCAGGGAACCATGGCTGGCATCTGCAGTGGGCGTACAGAGGGGCTGAGAGCACGTCGGAAACTTGTCACCCTACAGAAATAGCAAAGCAGGCAGGTTTGAGGAGGAGCACGCACGCATTTCCCAAAGAGGTTGCAGAGAGGTCTAAAGCAGCTAAGTGGCCCATAGGAGCCAACGACCGACACGGAGCAGGAGTGAAGCTGGATTATGACCTGGGGCCGGGCTCCGTCATGCCCGTCATCGCTGCATCTTTATTAGAGCACGCAGCCGTTTGTTCCCTATCCTAGTGTGTTTCTGTTTCGTCGTGATCGGAAGAGTTTAACTCGAGGCTTGAAGTTGTTCCCCGGGCTCTGGAACAGGCCAATATTAAATTTTTGAGACAAGGCGTCTTCTTCCCACTCAGAACGAGGGATTTTGGACTCGTCCAGTGCAAGAGGTTGCACTCGGGGACCATTAATTAGCACAGATGTTACAGGAAGCCATGTTGGAAGCCTCTTGGACGGCAAAGGTGAATGGAAGAGAGTGAGGAGGTGACTTAGACACTACCTCACCCAGGTGATACCGCCCTTCTCTCTCCAATGCCACACGGCCTCGCTTCTACTCCCCTATGCCTCGTGCAGACACTTTACCTCTCTCCGCACGCTTCTGGTATTCCACTTTCTGCCTCTCCAGTGCCATTTCCTCCTCCTCTGTCCCGTTTGTGTCTCAGTTTCCACCTCTCTTCACCTCTGCCCCTCGGGCCATCCCACCTTCCTCCCTCTCCTCCCCACATACTGTCCCCGGTCTCCACACCTCATATCCCACCCCAGACTACACCTTCCACCCCTCCTGTCCCTGTCACCCTTTCTTCTGCTCTCCCTTCTTCCCACTCACCCTCCCTCCTTTATACCACTCTCCCTCAGCCCGGCAGGACAGACTGCCAGCGCCGGAGGTGGCCGGCTCTAGGAGTCTCCCTCGTGCACTTCTTCCAGGCGCAGCGAGCCTCTCTGCTTCGAGAAGAGGACCGGCCGAGTTGGCATTTACAGCAGGTCGGAGGGAGCGCCCTGCCCCTCCCCCGGCCGTCCCCCCCCCCCCCCCCCCCCCCCCCGTGCGCCCACCCGTCAGGGAACTCCAGCTGCCGGGCAGTGTGCAGCGCGGTGCGGTGCAGAGGAGGTGCACAGCATGCAGCGACGGGCGCACAGCAGGCAAAGTCAAGACAAGTACTGGCTGCACGCGCTGCGGGCGGGCGGTGCGGGTGCCTGCGCCTGGGGGGTGGTGGGTAGCAGGCTGTATGGTCACCCCATATAGCCCCTGGCTCGTGCGATAGCCCCTCTCCTCCGGGGCCAGGCGGAGAAGAAGCCCCCTCCCTCTGGCATGGGGGAGGGGATGCTGCAGTCCCGCATGGTCCACTGTGCTCGGTGTAACCTTCACTGCTGCAGAGCGCTCCAATGCCCCTCTGGGGGCCGAGTACAAGGGGGTGCGGGGGCGCGAGGACGCAGGCACCGGGGCCGCACCGAAATGTCACATGCGTACCCTGATTTAAGAGGGTCAGGCTTCATTTTTGGTGACTGCATATTTTGTCTGCTCTGTCCTTATTTATTTCTAAGGCCCCACGTTATATAGTCCACAAATACGTTCAGTATCACAATTTGCCCCAAAATGTCCTTCAGAATTGCTTGAAAGGGGTGAGAGCTCGGGCATCACTGCACCCCGAAGAGATGAGCAGAAAAGCGACTTGCTCCGTCGCTTTCCTCCTCTCGCCGTCTCGTTGGGACAGATGTGGTGATATATATACTGAACGTGACATGTAATGGAGTAAAAGCAGCACCGCGTGGCGAGGCTCATCCTGGCCGAGGAAGAGCTGGCATGGGGAATCAAAAGGGGTCAATCCCAGTTTCCTTTTCAAAGCCCAGTTGTCACGCACATAGCAAACCCGAGCTGGCCTGCCCCGTCCCCTGCACAGTCTCGGTTCTTCAGATGCAAAGGGTCCTTACCAATGCGCCCTAGGGATACAAAGTAGATTCTGATAACAGGGCTGTAAGTACAGGCAGGTCTGTCATTCTCTGTCTGTAAGATTTGAACTGACAGTGACTTTAGCCGCATTAGTCCAGTCTCACGTTAATTTTTTTTAAGGCACAGTTTTGTTTTCTTGTTGATCTGTGACACTTTGCCACAGGTCAACTGGTGCGCAGGGTCAACACTGTGATGGGTCAAGAATACCGGTCAAAGCGGTTTGTAGAAATATCAGCAATTTTTTTGCTCAGTGGGTTTTCCTTTTGAGCAAGTCCTTTGTAGAGTGTCTCGTTGAGGTTGGGGAGATGGCCATCTTATATCTCAAAGCCTAAATCTCTGTGGAGGTCTGCCATTCTTGCGATGCCTGGAGCTGTTCTTTCGAAGAGCGGAGCGCCTGCTGCTGTCCGATGGGCCCTCTTCTATTGTTTTTGCAAAGATTTCCAATACTGGTCAAGGTACTGTTTATTATGCCATACCCGGCCACTCGACTGATGCAGACTGTCTAACATTGGACATCACTAGTTAGGTGTGAGTAGAGACAACAAGCGCTGATACTTATTTACATCTTTTCAAGGACCATATGTCCTATAATGCAAAGGAAAACTGCATCTCTTGAGTGTATTTTGAATGTTCGAAGCCCAGGTGTTGTAGGGTGATTTGGGTATACCCCTAGATGTTTAAAAGTAGAGCACATGCTCTGCATAGGCTAATAAAAAGTAGTACCCCTTTCCCTAATGCGGTGCCTTGCAGTAAGCAGTGTATGACATTTAGAACAAAGTTTTAAATACAGTTTGCCAAACTTGCGCCTCTTGTTGGGCTAAGCGGTCGTGAAGCCAGCAGCATGATGTAACTGCAGGTAGCAGACAATGTACATTTGCGCTGCCCTTTGATAGAAAAAAAATGTGAACTGCAAAGTTGTCTAGTGGATAGGTCAGAAACCAGGCTGTCTTTTCCTCACATGTGGATTGCAGCATCTATTTGTCCCACAGTGTGTAGATCAAATTGAGGTTTTAGGGACCATCTACAATGTGCTCACCTTCCCCCTTATCCTTGATTGTAAATAGGTCACACCACCCAAAGCTTCCTGCATTTCCACACCCTTGTATTCTCTGTGTAATCACTGATTTTCCTGCAAGAAAATGGTGCCAGCCAAGGTATTCTTCCATTCTTTATGGATCGAGTTTCTGTGTCTTTGCCTATAAGTCTCATTCCTGTTCAGGTTTTGATGGAAAAGCAATTGTTGGCTAAGTATTTTTCAGTGCGTGGTACATGACAATAACTGGGTGGCTGGCCGTTGCTTTTTCCTCAGAAACCGTGGATTAGCAATGTATATGGTTACTTGCCTTTCCTCAGAGTGAAAGATTTTGTGTGTTTTTGTGTTAGTCCTAGATTTTTCTGTGAAGAGAGGTAGGGAGAACGTAGCAATACACTCTTAGTCCCCAAATATATTGTTCAAACAGCAAGAAGTGAGATGTGGGCTGCCCTGCCTCTGGGTGGGTGGGTGTGTGTGGGGCTCTGGGTGGGTGTGTGTGTGTGGGGCTCTGGGTGGGTGTGTGTGTGTGGGGCTCTGGGTGGGTGTGTGTGTGTGGGGCTCTGGGTGGGTGTGTGGGGCTCTAGGTGGGTGTGTGTGTGTGGAACTCTGGGTGTGTGTGTGTGTGGGGGGGGCTCTGGGTGTGTGTGTGTGTGGGGCTCTGTGTGTGTGTGTGTGTGTGTGGGGCTCTGGGTGTGTGTGTGTGTGTGTGGGGCTCTGGGTGTGTGTGTGTGGGGGGGCTCTGGGTGGGTGTGTGTGTGGGGAGGTGCTCTGGGTGTGTGTGTGTGTGTCTCTGGGTGTGTGTGTGTGTCTCTGGGTGTGTGTGTGTCTGTGTGTGTGTGTGGCTCTGTGTGTGTGTGTGTGGTAGTAATTGCTGTCTGCTGAGCTCGTCCGTAGGGTACAATAGGTCTCACATTGCGAGAGATTAAGCTAATGGCAATGTAAATGACAAAACCAACACATAAATACAAAGTGTCATTTACAATGCCAATAGCTCTAACTTTTCCAAAGGCGAAACCATTGCATTGTAAATGCTTGTTGTGCCTTTATGCCCTGTATCTCACTCGTTTTTTGTGCCCTTCTGTTCTGTGTGTCTCACTCGATTTTTCTGACCTTGTGTTCTGTGTCTCACTCGTTTTTGTGCCTTTCTGACCTGTGCCTCACTCGTTTTTTGTGCCTTTCTGTCCTGTGCCTTCACTCTTAGTTTTTTGTGCCTTCACTCGTTTTTTGTGCCTTTCTGACCTGTGCCTCAGTCGTTTTTTGTGCCTTTCTGACCTGTGCATCACTCGTTTTTTGTGCCTTTCTGACCTGTGTGACACGCGTTTTTTGAGTCTGCTGTGGCCTTTTGTTTAAATATTGCTGACAATCAGAGCCCCCTCATGGGCTCCGATTAACAGCTTTCTATCAGGAGCTACCCTGGCCTCACTGCTGTCCCACCACTGTCCTTTCAGAGGTGCCCTGTGCCAGTGTGCATCCACTTCCAATTAGTACCCACATCACCCCCAATGCTATTCTGCTCCCCCCCTATCCATTCTGCTGCCCACAGTGTCGAAGATGCCACTCTGATCATTCACCCACTGCCCTCTCTGCCACTTTTCAGTGTGCCCTCAATGGGCAGCCAGACCAATCCCCGGATTACATCCTGCCTCCTCCCGGCCTGATGTCGACTGACTCTACAGTGCCAGTTCAGTGCCCTCCCTGCCCTGTGCCCACTCAATGCCCCCCGCCCCATGGCCGTGCATTTCAGGCACTGCCCCCTGTTGGTTCAGTTCCCTCCCTGCCACACTTCACTTCTACTCCCCAGCCTGCTCCCTGATGTATGCCCGTACTGTCCCAGTGCCTATTCGGTGCCTTCCCTGTCCTTTCAGTCCTGTCCATGCTCGATGTTGTCGCTGCGTCCTCCCTGCCCTACGCCCATCCTGTGGAAAAAGGTAGGGCTGATGACCTTTTTCAGAGTTGCCCGGCGTTAACCGCCTCTATACCCACTCAAGTTACCAAACAAAGAGGCAGGCGCTGGAGACTGGAAGGCAGGAAACAGAAGTTTTATTCCGACGGAGCAGAACACATCAAATCAGACAACAGGGTATCCTCTCGAGGTGCTCTAGCCGCATCTCTGAGGCCTGGCCTCTTATACACAAGTTTATTGTTTTATTACGTCAAACACATCTCTGTCATTACTTTGATGTAAGGAAAGACATCCTCGGAATCCCCGCTTCAGGCCCGTTCCCACACACATTTACAGTTGAAGTCCCCACCCCGGTCACAACAGGTGATGATTATCGCGCAGCTGGACATTCCGCCGATTCACGGAATGTATGAGGCCGATCGGATCTCATGGGGTGGGGGCTTTGATCAACTCATGGATCCTTTGATGGGGGAGGCTTCCTACTGTACAGGAGGGGGGAGGCAATAACAGTATCCGCAGGGCCAGGTGGCGGCCTGAGAACGAGTAAGACAAACGGGCACAAAGGAAAGGGGGTTTTATCAAAGGATCCGGGACCATGAAAGGAATGGAGGGAGGTGTCGCGCTGGGAACAGGATGGGGTTCCGAGGCAGAGCTATGTGGAAGAGGGGTTTATGACCCAAGGCATGTGAGAGCGGGGGCTGTCAGCGTGCGGGGGATGCTTTGCGAGGTCAAGAGAGAGAGAGAGAGAGACGCGCTGGCTATCAATGATGGGCAGAGAGGCCATGGTACTCAAAATGGCTGCCGCTTACGCGCACGAATGGGCTCGAAAAGGGGGCAAGATGGCGCCGATAATGTTGATGCTGCAGCCTAAGTTTTAACAGTCCTCCCTTTTCAACATATCTAGCCAGCTTGCCTACTCGATATCGATCTTCATACAATGGTCCCAGGCGTTCATTTCCAAAGTCCACAGTCTTAGGGCAGATACAATTTGTACATAATGAACACAGAGGTGGCAGGCATTGAATTCCTAAGCATAGACCGCATATTGCAACTACAGGAATCAGGATAATGGTAAACAGTCTCCAGCCCCAGTTCTTAACAGTACTCCAGAACCATCCACCAAGTGACCATTCTTCCTGCTCCTGGTGGACTTCTGAAGAGAGTCTGTGGAGATGTTCGATGGCTTTGTACACTGAGGGTGAATTGTCCGGTATGTATGTTCAGCAGCTGGACCCAATAATGCGGCATGCTCCACCACGGTCCGCAAGAACCACATCTAGGACAAGGCGGTTCTGGAGTGCCACCACGCGGACCGCTTGAAGCTCGGCAGTGTTGTTAGCAAGGATACCAGCTGTGATGTTCATTGTTGTCTCAACTGCCTGAGTCAGATGTCGGATGGCACGGCTGTTTGCCATCGGGCCCCAGAGCGGAACAAGTCCCTTCATAGCATCGAGGAACTGTGCTCCTGTTGAGTCGGCTTGTTCAATGTCCTTGGCTCGTTTTTGTCTGTGGTGATTCGCTGGAGCCACATAAGTCGGAGGGAGGATGAAGGAGATGAAACAAGTGCCCCCCCAGCCTTTGGGGAGCCAGGTGTAAGCCTTTGTGCCGCAGACGAAGTACATGTTTGGGGACGATGCAAAGGAAGGTGGATCAGCGGAGTCCAAAGTTCTGGTAAAACGGCAAGCACTGCGGCTTACCAACTGTGTCCCAAGCCCTTCTATGCACATGTGGCCTGTGACGTTGATGACAGAGCCACAGTCAGGGTGGCAGCCGTTCGTTTCCGTAGGTAGGAGAAGGTGGGTCTGGTTGGATTGTGGAACACCTGCATTTCAATTCGTTTTTTAGCAGGGATGTCCATGTGGATAGAGTCGTTGGAGGTCTGCGGGCAGAAGTGAGTCTTGGTTTTGTTTCTCCAGACCTCGTGGAAGAAATGCGTTATGGTTTTGCTGGAGGTGGCATTGTCCTTATAGCTTTCTTGCAGGAGGATCAGCCAAGCAAGGCAGGAGCCGTGAATTGAGAAGGGCGAAGGGATGAAAGGTATTGAATGTCCAGTGGCGTGGGGTAGCAACCCACAGATCCAACAGTTGGTGGCAAGATTGTGCTGGTGCAGCAGCTGTACAAAGGAGTTATTCCAAAACTCCTTTCGCCTCTCTCTGAGTTGAGGAGAGAGCGAAATCAGATAATGTTCCTTCATGGTGGTAGGCTGAGCAGTGGTCAGGAATGTTTCATGAGCAGGTGCATTTTCTTCCACAATCCAGTGTGGTCATGAGGAGAAAGCAGAAAAGGATTGTGATGAAAAGTGCAATTGTCTTTGAGCTGTGGAGTCTGTCTGTTTTTGGGTTTCTGTAGTGGGTATTTCCTGTTGCTTCCATCATCTTCTCATTTGGCGCTTCCATCATCTTCTTATCTGGCGCTTCCATCATCTTCAAGGTGCTCGGTAGCGGGCAGAACCACAGACTTCGTTTAGCTTCTCTCCGGGTGACCCTTGGTGGTGTTTAGGTCACCGTTCTGAGATTTAACTTAGTCCGTGGTCTACTTAGCCGAAGCTCCCTCCTTTCGACGCAGGAAATACCCTTCTCTGGATGGCACAGTGTGATCAGAGAATTTTGTAAGTTCAAGTGCCTCGGTATCAGGATAGCAGGTTAGTGACGGTCGGTCCTTGTTCAGGAGCTCTTCTTGGTTGTCGATGCTTTCTGTTGTGGCCAAGGTCGAGGAGACCTTTTTGCAGTGGTGTGCGTGCAGCCAGTGCCGTTTCCCCTCCACTCGAAGAGCCGTCCGGGTGGTGATCAGTACTTGCCAGGGGCCCGTCCACCGGGGTTCCAGACTCTTCGCCCGCTGAAAATTCCGGATCAAAACATAATCCCCCGGTTGGATGTCGTGGCCCGGACCCCTGGAAGCATCGGGGATGGCCTGCTGCACCTGCTGATGAATGACAGACAGAGTTTCAGTCAATTTATACAGATAATCAGACATTAGGACGCCTGGGACGTCATGAATGGAAGTCGGTTTTGGTGCAGACCAGACGCTCATGGGTCGGCCGAAAACGACCTCGTAAGGTGTCAAGTGGTGCTTGGTGGGGGTGGAACGCATCGATAGCAATGCCAGGGGGAGAGCGTCTGGCCATTTCAGTCCTGTGGTAGCTACTATCTTGGCTAATTTTAATTTTAATGTGGCATTGTGTCGTTCGACAAGTCCGGCGGACTGGGGGTGGAAGACTGCGTGGAACTTCTGCTTGATACCCAGCCCCTTTAAGATGAGCTGGATGACTTCGGCTATGAAGTGGGGGCCATTGTCGCTCCATAAAATTTGACAAAGGCCGTAGCGAGGGAAGAATTCCTTTAACAGTACTTTTGCGGTGGCCATAGCAGTGTTGTCACGGGTTGGGTATGCCTCCACCCACTTGCTAAATGCACACACCACAACAAGTACATATTTCAGGCCTTGGCATCTGTCTAGCTGGATGTAGTCCATCTGTAGGACTTCAAACGGGTGATTTGGGACCCCAAACCCTCCCCGGGGTACTACAGTTCCTTTCCCGGGGTTGTGTTGCAGGCATATCAAGCATTGTTGGACCAGACGTTTGGCGGAGTCTGCGATTTTATCATTGTGCCAAACTCTGGAGACAAGTTCAATCATGGGGGCTGATCCTATGTGGGCAGGGGAGTGTGCCATAGTCAGTATGGGAATCCGGTATGAGTCAGGTAGCAACCATTTGTTTGTTTCTTTTGTCCGCCAGCAGCCTTCGTCGTCTTTTAATCCCACCCGTGCCCATTCAGTCAATTCGTGTTGTGTGCTAGCCATTTGAATGTCTCTAATAGTGTCCCTAGCGTCAGTCCATTTTTAGGTTTTGCCTCGCGAAAAAGATGCGCTCTGCGCATCTTTTTTGCGCAGGCAAAAACCTAATGAGTACTGTGTGTGGGTTTGGGTCGGCCCTCGTCATTCATTGGCTGGCTCCATAAATGGAGCCTAGCCATTGGACGAGGGGCCTGTCTGTCAATGCCGGACCAGACACGGGGGCGTTCCCGAGATTCTTTGGCTTTTGCCGACGTCACGCGACGTCAGGCGAAAGCCGGGAACGCCCCCGAATCTGGTCCGGCATTGCCGGCACCTGCCTCTGCCTTCCTGCTCGGGACATTGCACAAAAGACGCTCGATAGCCCCTCCCTCCCGCTCCGTGGCAGCCCGTCTCCCTCCCTCTCCTCAGGCCGGCCGGCCAGCTGAAGGAAGCAGCCATCCGCCTCCAGCCAGGGCCGCGCTGGGATTGGCCCAGCCGGCCGAGCCTCCAACTCGTCATCGGGAGGAGGAGTGGAGAGCAGGAAGCAAGAGATCTGCCAGATGTCCAGGTGAGTGCTTTGTTAGGGCTCGCCTGCTGATGCGCTTCTGCGCATCGCTGGCGAAGCTCTAATGTGGCTTATCCAGTGTTGATCCACCACTGGCGTTTCCACTGGCGATTTCTTCAAGTGCATGTGCTTTTTAGGTCATTGCGCAAGCGCAGGCCCTAAAAAGCGCGTGCACAATGCCACCAGCCGCCTGCCTGCCTGCCTCGCATTACCACATCAAAGGCATCCCGCCCCCCTCCCACAAGCTTCTCAGCGTGTGCTCTGCCTCAGGCCGGCATTTCTCCTCCCCATATTATTCACTGCTCGGCCTGCTGCTCCCCATGCGTCTCGTCACCCTTCCTCCCTTATGCTGGACCCCAAGAGATTAAAGTGGGGAAGGGATGCGAATGTATGAAATTAATTCATTAGTGACCAGTTCAAATGTTCGGTTTACATCCTAAAGCTTCAACTCCAATGACATTTCTACAATTTGCAACTGTCCTTCCCAAGATTCCCAGCTAAAAACCACAGCATGTTTGTATTGGGTCCTGTCAATTCAAGATGTAAGTGGGGTGTTCAGAACACAAGCTGTTCCCCGCCTCTAATTTATTTAACTGTAACCCTTCTGCTGGCCTTCTATTCCGTGTTTAACGCAGGCTTTTGAGAATAAGTAGCCTGTTGTCAAGTGTTATTGCGTTTATCCAAGATTTCACACCGCAGTACAGTATATTACGTCGATGTGCACCGCAGGAAGGATGCACTCGATCACTCATGGGTCTGCTCAAGTGTCACTGCCCCATGCTTGTTTTACTTTGCTTACCATGGGGCACCCACGCTTTAGCTTTAAACATGTAAAGCCAACGCGTTGGTGCCGTGATTGCTTCAAACGCAAAGAAATAGAAAACAATTGACAATTTTTTTTCTATTGCTTTATTTTTGGTGCAATCGCGGCACAGCGTTAGCTTTACATGTTTATGGCTAATGCGAGAGTGCCACCATTGTAATAAGGTTTCACAATGTCCGCCGCATGCCAAACTTATTTCCATGGGAACCGCTTTCTTTCACAGGGTTGTCGCAGCCGCCATCTTTCCGTGCTTCCAATAGGTTCTCAGTTCCCTTTCTGCCTCCATATGCCCTCCCAGCCTAATCAGGGCCGGGCCGAATGCGAGTGACTCGGGATGGGGTCCTGCTTTACATTGCGACTAACTTTTATTTACATGGACGCAGTTTTCCCGCTACAGCACGGCGCCCGCTTTCATGTATTCACAGGGTTGCGCCAGCTGCCATCTAAAGTACAACCGGCAAGTGCAAAATGTTAAAATTGCTGACCTCCAAAGTTTTGCCATATGAAACCTGCGCCTGAGAGTCTTTTAAGCTTGCAGTAAATGTCTGTAAGTGACTTCCGGATTTCTCTTGTGGCTGACTTTGGCAGTGTAAAACTGTTGCTTTGTGAGAATAACTGTGGATTGAACTGGGAGTCAACTGTAGCGTTTCCAACACTGCCGACATAACTACAGTGTTATTACATCTGCTAAGGCACGGCTGAAAGATATAACGATATGCGGCCGGTAACATTTCAGGTATATGAACAGCCAGCCTGGCGTCGGTAGAGGCAGGCATTTTTATATTTATTGGGCAGGTGGATAAGATACGAACCTCCACTGAGTACGGAGGTCACCCCTGGTCAGATTTGATGCCCCAGGCAGTATGAGGCATAGGTTGGCTGCAGTTGTCGTCATAATTTTTTTTCTCGATGTTGTGTGCTGGTGTTTGTATGCATTCCTTGCTCACATGGTTATACGCGGATGTCCAGCGCCTCAATGACCTCTCTTACGAGTCTGTGCGATTTCCCTCACCCCCTCCCCTCACTCTTGCTCTCACATTGGAGGAGAGGTGTTGGGTGGGGACTTTTATTCATGTCTGGGCTGCGGCCCCCGTTGCTCGCACCGAGGGCTGCCTGGCGGTGCTGCGGGGGAGGGAGGGGAGCTGGCAGTGAAGCAAGGCGGAGCAGGCTGGTCTTTTATTTTGGATCCATTTCACAGAGGAGCAACAGCACCTTGAAGTTATACAGAGCTGTAGGAATACATGAAAACAACCATTGTTCTAAGATTTGCTTTTAGGTTAGACGTAAACTGTCGAGGTATGGGACACAGCACAGCGCCTACACGTTCAATCTGTGGTCATTGGTGCTTTATTTCACTGAGCTCAAATTCGCCACACAAAGGAAAGCAGTTTTAAGGAGCAAGTTACACATTTTGTAGCGGGACCGAGGCCATGGGCGGTGTGTTCACCACCCTCTGTAGTTAATAATGCCTCAAAGTAGATCTCATGAGGCCCGCAAACCACAACAGACTCATGTTAGCTTGGTGGTTCAATAGGTTAACTTCACGCACGCACTGTAGAAACCTCTCACCGCAAGGTCGAAGGGTCTGATCACTGCCGGTCTAGTCAACTCCTTACACTTTAAACGTTGTTAAATTCCCCCAAATGGCTTAAGTAAAGATAACACTAAATGGCAGTGCAGCTTTTACGCGTTTCACTGAGCATACCGCTTTTTAGTTGGCTTTCTGTCTGCCTTGATGGTTGTGTTTTTTTTTCCAGAAGAGCGCTGTGCATGTTGATTAGACTAGTCATTTACATTGTCCGTTGTAAATTTGGACCTACAAGTCCCAGCATGCCCTTTGCTATTTGCTGATAATCCACGACGGGCTGAAACCAGTCTCGTGATACGGAGCCAGTTGACAGCTTTGATAACAGACAATTGTCCACGTGGTGGCCGCTGCTTTTGACACGAGGCCACCATTAAAACAAGAGTCCATGTTATCAGCAATTAGTTATCAAATGCAGTGGTCTCATCTTGCCAGCGAACCGCCCTCATGGCATGGGCCTGGTGACTCCTATGTTAATATTACCAGTCAATAATCCGTGCCGTGACCTCTGCCTCGTGCCTAGGTGTCAGTTTCCAGCTGTGGTATTATTAGCAGTCAATCTACGCCATGGCCGCTGCCTAGGGTCAGTTCAACACATATTAAATTACAAATGCTATCGGTGTCACATTTGCGAAAGTTAAAAATATTGGAATTGTAAATGACAAAGCTATTAATTTCGCAATTTTCAAAACCAACACATAAATAAAATATTTGTCATTTACAATACCAATAGCTCAAACTTTCCTAATGCGAGACCTATTGCATTGCAAATGCTTGTTTTTTAGTTTGTTGCTTTGTCCGTGTGTGTGTGTGTGTCTGTTCCCGCCCCTCACCCTCCCGCTGTCAGTGTGTGGCCGTTCCTGACCCCCCTCCCGCTCTTCGTGCCTTTCCGCCCCCCCCTCCTCCGTTTACCTCGTGTGTGGCCGTTCCCGACCCCCCTCCCGCTCTTCGTGAAAAGGCAAACAAAAAACATTATTAATAATTTGATAGCCCTTGGTGGGGAAAACATGCCTCTGGAGATTTTAACAATGCCGCACAGGGAGAAGGAGGGAAATGCTTTATTGATTAGGCCGCGATGAAAGAGCCCTGTTTCCCGCCCGCCCACACCCTTCATACTCGGAGACAGCCTGACTGAGGTAAGCGTGCCGTCGCTCGTCGTGTTAATGCACACGCACTTCACGATGGAGATAGCAGAACAATGACGAAGAGTAGTGAAGCACACGCCCCTGCCTCATCTTTGGATCATGGCCAGTGCGACACAAGCTCCGGAGAGCACCGCGATGGCGTCGGGAGTTGTCCTGTCTCCATGCTCCCCGGCCTGTCATCACTTCTGCGCGACAACCTCTAAAGGTCATTTCAATTGTTTCGCTGGGGGTGTTTTCTATGCTTTCCTGCAGCTCTGTTTTTGCGAGTAAAATAACAAAACCAAAAATATCTACGTTTGCATTTAAACTGCTCCTCGTGAACAGTTAAGACATGTGGCCATGTGTGAAGATAAAAGGGCTGTGTATTATTTGAGGGGAACGGCGAAAGAATGCAAGGGGTTTGGGGACCACAGCTTCATTTTTAAAATAAATAAAGGCCCAACGTTTTTTAGGAGGCCATCCCAACTTTCCACTGGCTGAATACTGGGATGTCCGAAAAACAGGTCTTCCTTGTCTTGCTTCCTCATCATGATTCTTTCTACCAGGCAAAAAAAAAAACACATTAAATGCCAACCACTTCCGATTGGACCGCGAGACACATTGTTATGTGCTTAACTCGGGTTGTGTGTGATCTGCCAGCAAAGTCACGCGCTGTGAACAAATCACAAAGGAGGCCGTGAAAGGGGCGGGGGGCGAGGGGGGGAGCTGATGTTCTGGCAGTCGCAGGTGACAGACCCCTAACAAGTCCCCGGGAGCAGAGGAGAAGTTTATAGGCTGCTAATAAACTGTGACCAATCGGTGAATGGCCCTGATTGTGCCATGCTGGGTGCAGGGCACAAGTTCTTGGGAGAGACCGCACTTGCTCTCTCGTCCCTCCACAGTCGCAGGGGCCTCGGAGCATGTGGCAGGCTCTGATGTTTGACACACTGAATGGGCGTATGTTCCTTGCATTAAACGTGTAGAATATCTAATTATGGCCGCACAATGATGATTTATAGCCAGAGGCATATGCAAACAAGACGCTGTCGCCCATTTAGACAGAGAAGACAGCCCTGGACCGGCTGCTCGTGCGTTTATTAAAAGGAATATTTGACCAACCGGTTAACTTTCAATTACTCTCCATTCACGGCCCATGAAAGTAAAAACATTGGGTCCCCTAAATGGTAATTTACTGCTCTTGCTATGGCTCATTTATCAAATTAAAATTGGCTTGAACCACAATCACGCTCCCTAAGAAATTATCTACCGGAGAAAAATATGAACCCCCCCTACTCACTAATACTTCAGATGGTTTTACATAAAAATAAGAAGAAAAATACTTTTCTGATGAGCATGATTGAGAGTGCAGATTGAGAGTGCAGATTGAGAGTGCAGGATTGAGAGTGCAGGATTGAGAGTGCAGGATTGAGAGTGCAGGATTGAGAGTGCAGGATTGAGAGTGCAGGATTGAGAGTGCAGGATTGAGAGTGCAGGATTGAGAGTGCAGGATTGAGAGTGCAGGATTGAGAGTGCAGGATTGAGAGTGCAGGATTGAGAGTGCAGGATTGAGAGTGCAGGATTGAGAGTGCAGGATTGAGAGTGCAGGATTGAGAGTGCAGGATTGAGAGTGCAGGATTGAGAGTGCAGGATTGAGAGTGCAGGATTGAGAGTGCAGGATTGAGAGTGCAGGATTGAGAGTGCAGGATTGAGAGTGCAGGATTGAGAGTGCAGGATTGAGAGTGCAGGATTGAGAGTGCAGGATTGAGAGTGCAGGATTGAGAGTGCAGGATTGAGAGTGCAGGATTGAGAGTGCAGGATTGAGAGTGCAGGATTGAGAGTGCAGGATTGAGAGTGCAGGATTGAGAGTGCAGGATTGAGAGTGCAGGATTGAGAGTGCAGGATTGAGAGTGCAGGATTGAGAGTGCAGGATTGAGAGTGCAGGATTGAGAGTGCAGGATTGAGAGTGCAGGATTGAGAGTGCAGAGTGCAGGATTGAGAGTGCAGAGTGCAGGATTGAGAGTGCAGAGTGCAGGATTGAGAGTGCAGAGTGCAGGATTGAGAGTGCAGAGTGCAGGATTGAGAGTGCAGAGTGCAGGATTGAGAGTGCAGAGTGCAGGATTGAGAGTGCAGAGTGCAGGATTGAGAGTGTAGAGTGCAGGATTGAGAGTGTAGAGTGCAGGATTGAGAGTGTAGAGTGCAGGATTCAGAGTGCAGATTCTGTGGGTGACTCTGTGTGTGTGACTCTGTGTGGGTGTAAAATGCAAGAGGTCATGCATTTGCGAGCGATTAAGCTATTGGCATTGTAAATGACAATGCCATTTATTTATGTTTTAAAAAAAAAAAAAAAAAAAATGTCAAGAGCAATGCCAATAGCTCTAACTTTAACAAAGGCAAAACCATTGCATTGTAAATGCTTGTTCTGCTTGTGACCTAGTCACGTACATACGTGTTGTCGTCCTATTTTCAGCTGTCGTTCGAGCAGTGATGTCGGCTAGTGCATTTCCCTGTCCAATAATGTCTGTCACTTTCTTGTGTGCCTGGCATTTGATGACCGCCAGTCTTTTGGGGAGAAGGACAGCTTCGATCAAGGCGGAGACTAGATCTCCATGTAAGATGGGGGTGCCGTGTGAGGTCAAGAATCCCCTTTCCCTCCAAAGGAGCCCAAAATGGTGAACCACCCCGAAGGCGTACTGGCTATCGGTGTAAATGTTTGCTGTGGTTCCTGCTGCTAGAATGCAGGCTCGTGTCAGGGCAATCAGTTCCGCTGCCTGAGCCGATCGTTGCGTGATCCGGGCTGTCTCGACTACAGTTCGAGCCGTGGTGACTGCATAGGCAGCTGAAGTGGTGCCATCAGGGAGTTTGATGCAAGAGCCGTCCACCCACAGCTCTCCGTCGGGGTCAGGAAAAGCCGTGTCTCTGAGGTCAATTCTACTTCTAGTCTGTTCGTCCGTAAGGGTCACACAGTCATGCACAGGGGGCGCATCGGGATCATTCTCTGGTAGGGGTAACAGAGTTGCTGGGTTCAGGGTTGTGCATCTTTTCAGAGTGATATGGGGTGCAAGCAGAGTCAACTCGTATCCAGTCAGTCGTGCACTCGTCAGGTGTTGAGTCTTGGTCTGGTTCAGGAGGGTGTCCACTGCATGGGGCACTAGTACCGTGAGGGAATTCGAGAGTACGATCCCCTCACTCTGTCGGATAGAGATAGCAGCGGCAGCTACAGCTCGAAGGCAGGCAGGTAAGGCTCTGGCTACAGGGTCAAAAGTGGCAGAGAAGTAAGCGCACGGTCGTTGCTTTGGGCCAATGGACTGGGTCAGGACAGATAAAGCGCACCCCTCCCTTTCGTGAGTGTAAAGGGAGAAGGGCTTTGTGTAATCAGGGGTACCTAGGACAGGGGCCGAACAAAGGGCATCTCGTAATTCCATGAAGGAGGATTGGCATTCAGTAGTCCAAGGGAGGGGGGGAGGGACATCTTTGGCAAGCAGAGAAAGCAACGGTTTTACAATGAGACTGAAGTTTGGTAACCACTGTCGACAGAAGGAGGTGAGGCCTAGTAGGGAGCGAACCTGTTTCTGAGTCTTAGGGACAGGGGTGTTGAGAATAGTTTGGATTCGGTCGGTGGTGAGTTTCATTCCGTCTTTGGACAGGAGGTGGCCTAAGTAAGTGACCTGGGGTTGGCAGAATTGCAACTTTTTCTTGGAAACCTTGTGGCCATTTTCCGCAAGGAAGTGCAGGAGTTGAATGGTGGCTGTGACTGCTAGTGGAGTGGTGTCAGCCGCCAAAAGGATGTCATTGACGTATTGCACCAACACCACTCCATCGGGTAACTGGACTTGATCCAGCTGTCTCTTGAGGGCCTGGCTGTAGATGCTGGGGCTTTCCGTGTAGCCTTGGGGTGCTCGGCAGAACCTATATGAGCGGGCTTTTAGGGTGAAGCCGAAGAGATATCGGCTGTCTGGGTGGATGGGGATAGAGAAAAATGCATTCTTGAGGTCAATGACAGTGAAGGTGGTGGCAGTAGAAGGAATCAAAGTCAGGATGGTGGTGATGTCTGAGACCACGGGGTACTGGGGTACAACCACTTTGTTGATCTCTCGAAGGTCAATGATAAAGCGGTATGCTTTCTCATCTCCCTCTCCTTGTTTCTTGATGATGGGCAAGATAGGGCTGTTGCAAACGTTGCTTACCACTTCCTCTACCACTCCTGCGTCTATCAGTGACTGAATAATCTTTACCAATGCCTTCTCGCCCTCGGGCGATATCCGATATTGTGGAAGTTTTGGGAGTATTGCGTCCGGTCGGACAGTAATGTGCACTGGGTCAATCAACATGCGCCCTACGTCCGAATCTGTCTTGGCCCACAGATACGGAGGCAGAGTGTCAAGCAGGGATGTGTCAGCGTCCGTGATGGAAAACATGCGTCGGGGAGGGCAATGTCTAAGCAGAACGGGGTTGTCGTAAAGGAAAACTCGAACTCAGTCTTGAGAACATCTAATTGTTGCTCGGAAGTGTTTCAATAAGTCAAGTCCCATAATGGCGTCAGGGCTATTGGAGGAAAGCAAAAACGTGGTGTCAGTGGTGTTGTTTTCTAAGTCGAAGAGGATCGGAGCGGACAAAGGGTTAGTGGAGGACGTTCCATCGAAACCCGTCGATGTTATAAGTGAGCCAGACAAGGGTGCCCTTGGAATCAGTCGTTTAGATAACGCACTACGTGTTGCGCCAGTGTCTACCAGAAATGAAGACTTTGTACCCAAGACCTTAGCAGTGACATAAGGGCCTTGCTGGTCAACATAGAGCTCGACTGGATCCCTCCCTTGCCCTTGGCAGTCCTATGCAAAGTCGTGGGCGTCATCGTAGTCAGATTGCTGGCACTGGTTCTGTCTGGGTCGATCAAATGTATTTGGTCTGCTTAATCTATCGTTAGTCGTGTCATTGGTGGGCCCTCGCTGCTGTCCCCTATTTCTCGGTCCACTTGCTATGTTCTTGGGGTCTTTGTTTCTGATTATTTCCAAAAGCACCGGGCACTGGAATTTCCAATGGCCGGTTCCTTTACAGAAAGCACACTGGTCCTCTCTAATGTCTGTACGTCCAATGTGGGGAGTCGAAGTGCGGTCCTTGGGAGGTGCGGTCCTAGGGACGTTCGTCTGATAGTTTCCCTTGTATTGGTCTCGTCCTATAGTCACCCCTTGCAGTTGTGCAATCATCACCCTCTCTTTCAAGTCTTTCTTCTTTTTCTCTGTTGCTCTATCGTTTTCATTCTTCTGATGTTCGTAATATTGGGCCATCTGGAGGATAGCCGCAGGTTTGGAGGCTGCCCAACTACTCTCGCTGGCCTGCAGTTTCTGGGAGACCTCTGGTGACAAACCCTTAACATAATTCTGGACAAACAGATGGTGTCCGGTTGCAGTGGTCATGTCTGGCCGCTGTAATCGGAGAACACCGTTTCAAACCGGGAGAAGAAGTCCGATACATCCTCCTGGGGTTTCTGGCGACAGGCCGTTACTATCGACCAGTCCACTTTCTTTTGTGGGATCAGGGTTTTTAATTTCTGTACGATTTTATCTGGGAGGTCTAAAATGGATTTCAAAGGCTTCTGTTCAGGTTCTCGTTGTCTATCAATGCCATCGAGTTGTGCCCAGGTATGTCCAAACAGCTCATGGTGGTCGACTTTCCGGATTTGCTTCCACACATCAGCTGGTAGACATAACCCGAAAAACAAGTCGATGTCAGCTAGGGTCATAATGGTTGAACCTAGGGCTGTACCTAATTCAGTATAGAAGGCAGTGGGGTTTTTACGTAGATCAGGCAGAGATTTCCGGAACGTCAGAATATCTTGCAGATCCCATGGCTGGTAGACCCAGTTGTACACTACCCTCCCTCTTGCATCTTTGTGATTAACATCATCGTTAGTTCCTTCACCTCGTGGAGGAACCCAGTAAGGGGCAGCCTCTCGTATCGGCATCATGGCGTTAGATCGCTCAGTTTGTGGTTCGGTTGCTACGGATGTCGTGGGTTTAGCTCCCGATTCTTGTTCAGTGAGGTTGGGGAAAACCTCAAGCGTATGCGTAAGGAGGTCTGTCACATCACACTCGCCCTCATCCCCGATATCGACCTTCCGGTACAGAGTCGTTAGGCTCTCGGGACCTTTGTCTCGATATCGGGCCTCGTATGCGTTCAAGACATGATAACACAGTCGTACGGTAAAATGTCGCCTGTGACTCCCTGTATACGAGTTGAACATATCCGTGATGTACTCTTCATCTTCCTTTCTTTCTACCAATGTCCTTGCTATCTTGTCAATCCCTGCTCGCTCATCTTTGCTTAATCTGTTTGTTCTTGCGGAACCAGCCCTTCGGGTCTCAGGGTCGCCTAACGTTGTCGTTTGTGTAGTATCCAATACAAGGAGTTCGGCCGGCACAGAGGCCAAGGGGGCCGAAGCTGTGGCGCTACTCTCGTTTGTGCCTGAGGGTAGTGGGTGCTGTGCTAAGGGTTGGGAAGGGGCGTATGGAGGGGGCATATAGATGATCGGGGGACCTAACAAAAGATCATCGTTGGCTCGTTGTTTCAAGGGCAATTCAGGATAGAGCGTAGGGGGCGTTCTAACCGGACACTGGTTTGATGTTTCTACCTCTGGTTTCTGTTTGGCTTCCTCTCTTTCCTTAATCTCTTCTTCTAGTTTCTTAGCAGCTAGGTGGGCTGCCTTTCGCAGCTCTTTTCTCAACCTACTTTCATTCCTCTTTTTACGCTGTTCAGTTTCTTTGCGCCACATGCCGAGACTATCAAGCATCGTGGGCGTTGTCTTGTTTTTCCCAAGGGCTGTTTCTAGCGCGCTTATTTTATCCTCATCAAAGGACCCTATCAGTGGCCACTGACTTTCTCGATCCTTTTTCGTATATTTATGCCACAGCTTGCTATATGCTATAGCGGTCAATCCATGCTTCATGAACATGTCCTTATTAGGGGTGCCTTCCAGTGGAGCCGGATGGTTCATCTCTAATAAGCGGTCCGGGCTAAACAGGCTACCAATCAGTGGGGAGAAGACAGGCATGACGGATTACAATAGGGACAAAAAGTCTGCACTACCTATCTTATCACTGCGTGCAAAGACTAGACAGAATATTTCTATTCTTCGTTGTTTGCAGGCAGTGAATACCTCAAGAACCAATATCGAACAGTCCATGTTCGGTCAATCAAACAATCAATGGGGAGAATAAGTAGGCACGACGGGTTACAACGGGGACAAAAGTCTGCGTTACCTACCCTTTCACTACCTGCAAAGAGAGAACCTGTTCTTTCCTGTTTGCAGACAGAGAATCTCCAGAAAACAATCCGCGAACAATAGTTCGGGTTCAAACAATCAATCAGTGGGGGAGAAAAGATAGGCACGACGGATTACAATGGGGACAAAAGTCTGCGTTACCTATCCTTCACTGCTTGCAAAGAGAGAGCCTGTTGTTTCTCCGTTTGCAGACAGTGAATCTCCAAACAAATCAATCAAAAGAGTAATACTAGTATTTTCAAAACAAATCAAACAATCATTTCGCAATTCGTCGTGTTTACACGACCTTACCCGGACCGCATGGACAGTTTCTTGTCTTCCGAATCCAGCGCCCGATCGTCCTCTATTCTTCATGATCCTCGCGGCACTCCTGATGGTTCCCAGTCAGGACCGTAGATCACTCGAGAGAGGTCTGTTCGGAACCAGTGAAGTTCGGATGATCGGCTGTCAGACGAGGGTCTATCGGACAAGAGCTCTCCCGATCGTTGCAGTCGTTCACTCTGTCGTTGGGACCTCTCCCACTGGATCCACGAGTCGCTGATGGGCCCCACGTTTGGGACGCCAATTGAAAAAGGTAGGGCTGATGACCTTTTTCAGAGTTGCCCGGCGTTAACCGCCTCTATACCCACTCCAGTTACCAAACAAAGAGGCAGGCGCTGGAGACTGGAAGGCAGGAAACAGAAGTTTTATTCCGACGGAGCAGAACACATCAAATCAGACAACAGGGTATCCTCTCGAGGTGCTCTAGCCGCATCTCTGTGGCCTGGCCTCTTATACACAAGTTTATTGTTTTATTACGTCAAACACATCTCTGTCATTACTTTGATGTAAGGAAAGACATCCTCGGAATCCCCGCTTCAGGCCCGTTCCCACACACATTTACAGTTGAAGTCCCCACCCCGGTCACAACAGGTGATGATTATCGCGCAGCTGGACATTCCGCAGATTCACGGAATGTATGAAGCCGATCGGATCTCATGGGGTGGGGGCTTTGATCAACTCATGGATCCTTTGATGGGGGAGGCTTCCTACTGTACAGGAGGGGGGAGGCAATAACAGTATCTGCAGGGCCAGGTGGCGGCCTGGGAACGAGTAAGACAAACGGGCACAAAGGAAAGGGGGTTTTATCAAAGGATCCGGGACCATGAAAGGAAAGGAGGGAGGTGTCGCGCTGGGAACAGGATGGGGTTCCGAGGCAGAGCTGCGTGGAAGAGGGGTTTATGACCCAAGGCATGTGAGAGCGGGGGCTGTCAGCGTGCGGGGGATGCTTTGCGAGGTCAGGAGAGAGAGAGAGAGAGACGCGCTGGCTATCAATGATGGGCAGAGAGGCCATGGTACTCAAAATGGCTGCCGCTTACGCGCACGAATGGGCTCGAAAAGGGGGCAAGATGGCGCCGATAATGTTGATGCTGCAGCCTAAGTTTTAACAATCCTGCCCAGTTCCTCCAGAGTCTTCCCTCACTCATGTGAATACATCTTCTCTCTGCCCCAATGTCTATCCTGCCCGCTCCTCCGCTGTTCACGCAGAGCCCTCCCTGCCCCTGTCTACTGTCCTTCAAGTCGAATTCCTTCAATATTCTCCCTGCCCACGTCCAGTCAAGTCCTGCCCTGGAGACCCCGTGTCTATTCAGTGCGCTTTATGCCCCAGTGTTTCATTCGTGCCCCCCCCCCCCCCCCCAGCCCCTTCAGGTCTCTCTTCCTCCCATGTGCATTCGCTGCCCTCCCTGTACCATGATGAATGAAGACGCTCCTGTCCCACCCCCCAGCTGCTCGCCCTGCCTCATCTACATACAGTACCCTCCCTGCCTCCAAGTGCACTACCCTGTCCACTCACCAATGTCCGTTTGATGCACTCCTCCAAACGACTACCCATTAATTGCCAAGCGACTTCTCCCGCACTACCATAACCCCCACAATAACCACTGGTTCCTCCCGCCTCCCGCCTCCCCCCTCCCGCCTCCCGCCTTGGTAAATACATTCTCCTCCCGCTCCTTACCTGCAACTTCACGCCCGCACCGCCGCCACCACTGGAAATGTGCTGCATGTCATGTTCGCGCCGCTCGCTTTTTGAAAGCGGCGGGCGGCTCGAATCTCTTGCGACGGCCTGTGTGCGCGCTCCACGATAGGTGGTGCGCGCTGACGTCAGGGAAGGTGCGCGCGCGCGGCCTAGAGGGAACAGTGGTCGTGAATCCTAACTGCGTTTCCTGTACTCTTCTCATCTGTGCTCTGATCATCGTCCTCTCTCTGAACGTTTGTAGAGTGAGTCCTCAAAGGAACAAGAAGGACATATATCAGTACACTGATACCTATCCGGTAGCTTAAGTGTTTTACGGTTACGCCAGTTATAGCACCCTTCAGTGGACACTTGTTTTTGTTCTTAAATTTTTATGTTTATCCCAGCATTTTTTTTAGAAGACTGTGGTGCCTGTTTCAAGTTATCTCTTTCAGAATTTCCTTTAAGATGTGGTTTATTTGATCTGGCTCCCATATTATCTCTACCTATAGATGTATAGGCCGACTGTATTTTGAGGTCTTTCAGTTTAAAGATTAATATTCTGTAGTCTAATGATGAATGGATAATAAGATTTTATTTTTAGTTCAAGAATTTTCATAGGCTATATACGACAACATGTTGCTTTATCAGAGCCAAAAATATATACTCTGCAATGCAGTGATCTTTTAAATTTTTCAAAGTAAGGAAACAAATAATAATACTGTTGATCACAATATAAATATTTTCAGCAAATAAATCACATAGAGCTATGAACTTGGGGTGACCACTCCAAATTTTCGGTATGATGGCCAGTTACTAGTTTTCCCCCGTTGAGGGTGGGGGTGTATGTAAAGCCTTTTACAGCCACACCCAGAATCCTCCCACCCCGTGAAAACAAGTAATCAGCCGTCCTACCAAAAATTATTGACCTGTCTACTCTTGTACTAATAATAAAATCTCATCCATTCATCATTTGACTACGAAGTGTTTATTTTTAAGCAGAAGGACCTCAAAATACAGTGTTCAAATTTTGTACAGGACTGGAGGCTTTAGTCCTGTAACTTCTTTTTGAGGTCTGCGTCAAACCCATTGGAGAGCCTGTTTCCCTCTCCTTGTAACACGTAGATGTATAGGTTTCAGCAATCATTTTTGGTAATTCGCACCTGTGATCCTCTTAAGGGAATCTACGCGAGGCGTTAGCGTACTGCCAAAGCTGCTGCTTTCCCTTTTATGTTATTTAAAGTAATTGAGGTGACTGTGGCATACTTGCCAATTAGTTAATCCACAAATCCAGGGCAGGGGCAGCCCCATATTCATTTTGAATCTGTTTTAGCACTTCAGGCAAAACCGCGATAGATGGTGAAACGTGTTCTGGTATATATTACAGCAAAAACTGTGCCCCAAGTGTCAGTCATCTACTGGGAGAACCATCCTCAGGGGTTGGCATGTTGTGAGATTTCTATGTGTATCTGGTCTTCCCATATAGGAAAAAACTGATTCAAGCTGATTTGTTTTTAGTGCAATCCAGAATGGAATTTCCTCCTGTCTGGTGGGAACTTTACCCTTAATTGCGTTTTATGGATACTGAGCGAATTGTAGACACTTGCTATATTTGGCTGCGCAACTTGAAAAGCCCTTGCTGAGATTGCTGTTATTGTTTGTATAACAAACTGTGTTCACGTCTGTATAGTCTGCCTAGACCGGAGTAATGTATGTATGATTTTTAACTGTCTACATTAAAGTTTGATTACTTTAAAAAAAATCTTTTTCTTTACCTATAGTTCTTACTGTCAATTGATAATACTTGTTTTGCCACTGCCTTTGACTGCCTAGGGTGTTTGTTCACACATTAGACCTGAGTAAAGAGCATGGAGCTACACAGCAGTGAGCTGTGTTCATGTTGGATATGGTGTATAGCCAGACAGGACTGGCTTGTGTGCTCCCTCATTACTGAGGGGACCCATTCTTACATTGTTAAGTACATGTGGTAGGGCACCTGGAACCCATTTTTATGTTCCTGAAAGGTTAATGACATTTCTTAATATTAATAGGCTCAGCATTGGCCTGGTATTACAAGTGCTCTGTATTTATGAAATGTGTTTGTGTTTCTATTGCAGGAAAAGTGATCCATGAGTAGAATACCTCATCTTCTTTTTTTTGTTGTATGCTTTGTGGGTCTCTACCATGAAGGTAACATCTCCACCTGTAGGAGGAAACCCTTGTTGTAACATTTGTTACTGCAGGTCTGCCATTTAGTGGAATAACCACTGGTACCTGCTCCATATTTAATTAATGTAATTCAAAGAAGGAAAATACTATACTGGGGTGATCTTTTAAAGGTTTGAGCTCGAACAATCTACAGACAAAAATGGGGGTTACCTACATAACTGAGGAGGATTAAATCCAAACACCACAACCGTCTCCAAATAAAGGGACTAGGGGCTTTGGGCACACGTGAGAACTACTCAGGAGACCTATTAAATAAGTACCTGACCTAGAACGTTGGTGACGCCATGTTTACGATTCCTACGAATCGATTAGAACTGTGTATCTGGACAACATAAAAGTCAGAATCTGGGGGGCTGAGTCTACTCCTGTCATCCGAGTATGTTGGCCTAATTCCTAGCTAGTTCATAGTGCACCATCTCGAACCCTAATCTCAGGGTACCGGATGGTATCTGCAACCTCCGAACATGACCACTCTAATTCCACAAGGAAATCTTAGTACCACATCTTCTTGTTACTTAGGCATACCCAAAGGGAGACACAATATACAAACAACTTGCATTTCAACATTTATTGAAGCAGGTGTATTCTTGTGTTAAAAACATTAGCTGGAAACAGGTTTCAGGAGGAAACAAAGCACTGTTAACAGCATTACAAGAATGGTGAAGATAAACATTTCAACCATTATGTTAGCAATCTGTGATTATATGATTATGCATATACTTATACTCCTGCCTACACTATTGAGAGCATATTGAGTACCCTCTGCCAGATCCCTTGGGACAACCCAGCTCCCCATGCCTGGGTAAGAAGTATCAGGAAAACAGTCTGATGTAGAACAGGCCGCCGTCCTTTGCAGAGTAGATATTGGAGTTAGCAGGGCTGCATCTCAGTTACAAGCAAAACGTTCAGAATAATTCATTGAAGGGCTCCCCTTGCGCATTTAGCTCGGTGGTGGTTAATAAAATAAAAGCTTGTTGCAATCGCACTGTCAGAGGTGCTGCGCAGATGTGATTGTTTGTCTTGCAAATCGACACGGTCTTCAACCAGACAACCACAGACAACGCCATTGTGCGTAATGTTCTTCACCTTGGACGGAGTGTACTAGGCAACCTGATAATGCCTATCAAGAAATGTGCTACATGTAGAATGATTTCGAAGTATGCTATCCTATGTGCAAAGCATGTTAAAAGCCACAGTTTGGAAAAAGATATCGAATTTAAATAGTGTAACTAAGATGGCAAATATGTGAAGGGGCCCTGTTGAACCCTACAACAGGATGGGTGGAGCTTAAGGGAACGTACTTAGAACTGTACCTTACCACAGAATCTACAGCTGATTTTGGCATATTTACATAAAACACTATGGGCATCGAGGCAAAACGATTTGCCCAGAATCTCTCCGTTTTACTCAGGCCAGACTCGCACCCAGTGCAGTGACTTCAAGGTGGACAGTTGCTGCCCTTTGGGGCTAGCATGCATCCTAGGATTAGCAACTCGTTCTAGAGTCCTTTGCTATAGATGATCGCTGGTAGAGAGTACAGATAATAAAGCATTAATTAGTCTGTATCCACAAGAGCCCCAGCATGAACGTGTTTTCAAATTCAAGTGCCCACTTGTCTGCAGGGGCCGAAACGCAGCACGAAGAGGGATGTAGCGGTTAGGTGTCACACCTTGCTTGAGTTCCATAGCCTTGCCTCTTTGCATGGTGTTACTGAACAATGGTGGCAAGCATACATTATTACTTTATGATCCTATTTTACATTCAACAAAATATTTTCCAATTTTTTAAACTGAAGTACTTATCCATTCAAAAAAAGCAGCACGTTTGTTTTATATAGAGATCTTTCCCTCCTTGAAACCTTGACGAAGCCAATTGATGTCGCATAGGTAAAACCTATTGACCTTATCAGTGCCTGCTTTGATATTTGGAGTACTACACGCTTTTGCCTTCATAACTAATCCCCTCCAACCCCTATATTTTTTCTTCTCCCATAAAGTAGGTATCCATATATATCTATCTATCATTTTATATATATATATATATATATATATATATATATATATATATATATATATATATATATATATCTCTCATTACCTTACCTTACCTACTGGCGATAGCCAGTAGGTGTATATATAGTTAGGACCTAGTTACCATAGGAAATGCCGAACATTCTATTGGGAATAACTTTGGCGCCGATTGACGGATCTGCCTGTAATTTTCCTTAAATTTGCCTCGCTGCGTTCTGCTCCTTCCCTGAAAGTTTCGGGGGGATTCGTCAAGCGGGGCCGAGGAAAAAAGGGGGGTCCCAAAACGTGTTTTCCCCATGTTAATTTCCATAGGGACATTCTGACCAGGCTACAGCTCGAACGGCTGAACGGAATTACACCAGATTTGGCAAAATGGTAGGGACTGGTATGGAGCAGTGCCTTTTGTATGTTTGGTGTAAATCCCTCCAGTAGTTTATGAGAAATTTGAATGTGAAATTGAGTCCAATGCAATTTTCCATAGGACCTTTAGACACAGCTACAGCCCGAACAACTGAATGGAATTACTGCAAACTTGGCAAAATGGTGGAGCCTGCTATGCAGAAGTGCCTTTTGTATATTTGGTGAAAATCCCTTCAGTTATTGAGAATCAAATTATATATCTATAGGCGGGACAGGGTGCGCGCCCGTGCGCGCACCGTCCTTGCACGTGCGCGGACCTTAGCGTGCACGAGCTGCATGCTGATTGGCTGCCAATGTCTGTCAACACTCCAAAGCAGAAATTGTTGGCAGCCATCTTGCGCCTCGGTAGACTGAGGCACAGGAAAGCAGAAAAACAAAGGTGTCGAACTCAACAAGCATTTACAATGCAATGGTCTCGGCATTATTAAAGGTAGAGCTATTGGCATTGCTCATGACAATTTTTTTTATTTTTTATTTTTATATCATAAAAAAATAGCATTGTTATTTACATTGCCAATAGCTTAATCGTTCGCATATGCATGACCTATTGCACTCACTTCAACCATCACCCCCAGCACTCGCTAAAACCCTCACAGAATTCCACTCCAGAACTCACTACAACCCTCGCCCCCAGCTCTCACTAAATACCTCACTGGAACACACTCCCACTCCAGAACTCACTACAACCATCACCCCCAGCACTCACAAAATCCCTCACAGAAGCCGACTTCCACTCCAGAATTCACTACAACCCTCGCCCCCAGCACTCACTAAATCCCTCACAGAATCAGACTTCCACTCCAGAACTCACTACAACCCTCGCCCCCAGCACTCACGAAATCCCTCACAGAATCAGACTTCCACTCCAGTGTCATACTGTAACTCTTTTTCGCTTAATTGTTAATTTATCTCATTATGTTCACCATCCTTGTAAAGCGTTCTGATACTCTTGGGTCCAGTAGCGCTATATAAAACCTTTTAAATAAATAAATAAATGAAATAAATAAACTCACTACAACCCTCACTGCAAAACACTCGCCCTCCAACACTCACTTAATACCTTACTGGAACACACTCCCACTCCAGAACTCACTACAACCCTCACCCCCAGCACTCACTAAATCCCTCACAGAATCAGAATTCCACTCCAGAACTCACTACAACCCTCACTGCAACCCATTCACAGTCCAGCACTCCCCTCTGCACTGGCGCACTCACTTCAGCCCTCTCTGTCCCTCCCGACCCTCACTGCACCCTCCGAGCCTTCACTCTGCCTGCTCCTCACACTTAAGCTCACTACACACTCCTTCCTCCGCATTAAACCTTTGAATCTCTGTAATTAAAAAAACTAGGCACCCACCATCCTCGGTGCATCAATACAGCCCTCAGTTTACCCTGCCCCGCTCTCACTCTCCCTTCCCTCTCTGCCCCCCCCCGCGCCCCCCACCCTATCTCTCGCACATGGGCATTTGTTGGGGACGTAGAGGGTGGCAGAAGGGAGCTGCCTGCTCTATTTTACCCATACGTCCTCTACAGCCACTTCGGCCTGGTGAAACAGCTGCCTCCCCCCCTGCCCTGGTGCACTCGTTTTATGATGACACTGGGGGCATCTGACCGGGGCGTAGACCTATCCAGCCCAAGGGCGCAGTTGGACTGGGGGTTTTACTTAATTTCTCAGCTGCACCCCATGCCCCTCTCACATATTGCATTTACTTTCGGTGAATAGTGGGATTGTGTCTCGCACGTGGAAAGGTTTTATTGTGACTGAAAGCGCCACGTGGCTATTAGCCTCATTGCGGCACCAAAGGAGCGGTTCCGCTGCCTGGCAACACCCTTGCGTTTCAGGGGCAGTGCCAGTCCCCGAAATACTAAAAACATTTGGCCTGTAGTAACCATTATTATAGAAAGAAAATTAAACCATTCATCCATCTAGCACGAGGCACCAGTGGAAACGGAGTGAGCGCTCTTTCAGCAGAGCAGATCCTCTCACCTACTCACTCACAACAGTCGCTTACAAACTCCCAAACTTATTCCATGGATTCACTCTCATCCATTCAAAAACCCACTTAATCACTCACTCATTTATACTTTCATCACACAGCTCAGTATGGGAGGGGAGCAAGCAGGGGCGCCTGAGTCAGTAACTAGAGTAATATAAACGTTATGCAGCGTTATTCCGGGTACAAGCAGGGAATAGTATTGCCGAGCCACTGGCTGGGGTAATACTGGCTTTATGATGCTCGGTAACTGGGTGCAAGCAGAATAGAGTATTGCGGAGTAACTCACTGGGATTAAACGGACTTTGCAGCTCAGGGACGCGTCCTGCCTGAATTTAGCAAGGGAATACATATTCACGTTATACATAAAAACAAACCCTTCTAAAGAGTAACATAGGAATGTGGATTGCGCAACGTGCTGGTATGAAAAAAAATCTACAATCACAATCTGGTAAATTCGAAGAGTGTGACTGGACTAATCGTACCCCGGGATTTTACTGAAAAGGGGTTTTAAGGCTGCCGTTGCTTTAACCTGAAGCATTAAACCTTTCACTGCACAGTCTGCGTGGACGCGTCCCCACCGGTGGATCCTCTCTCCAAACAACTCGCAGGGGGGACGGGACTGACGCGGGGGGACGGGACTGACGCGGGGGGACGGGACTGGCGCGGGGGGTTAAAAAATACAATAAAAAAAAGAAAACTTACCTGACTGCCCGTGTCCGCGTCAGAGCAGAGGAAGCGGCTCTAGTGTGGGTGGAAAGCGGCAGCATCACCGTACTCGGCGCCGGCTGGGCAACAATGGCGGAAACAAAGCTTACGAAATTTTCAGATTCGGGGGCGTGTTTTGCTGTCCTGAGTGACGGACAACGTCACGAGCTAAAGAACAGCAAAACCTACGCCCCTGAATCCGAAAGAGACGGGGCTTGTTTGGAGTGACTCCCTTCTCATCCAATGGCTGGCCTCTGTTTAGGAAGCCAGCCAATGGAAGCGAACGGAGCAGAGAGGCGGGTCTTAACTGCCCTACTCCAAAACATAAGATCTCCGGACCGGAAGTTGCGCAAAAGCGCAGCTTATAGGTCCCTCGACCTAAAAAGGGGGCAGGGTAGAAGTACCCTGACCCCCTAGGCCTGCTCAGGGGGTCCCACAAGGACCCCCCCCCCAGGGCCCCCAAAAATGTCTTTGTCATCATTGATGTCATCAGTGAGGTCACTGACCATGTCATGAATGATGTAATATGTGACATCATCAGCAGTGGATTGCGGGTGCGCGAAATATAGTTAGTACAACTAACTATGTAGGAGCAATTTCAATGGTTTTGTATGAGTGAAATGTCCAGCTAACTATAACAATCCTAAAACTTATAGTTTTTTGAGTAAATTTGCAAGGTTTTTTAAATGCTAATTCCTAACTATATAAGGCCTGAAACCTATGGTTTTTTTCAGTGAATTCGCAAGGTTTTTTTAAATGCTAATTCTATTAGCGGATAACGTTTAAATATGTTAATATTCTTGTGGGACCACCTGAGCAGCCCTAGGGGGTCAGGTTGTTTCTACCCTGCCCCCTTTTTGCATTCTACACGTTTGTTTTTCTGCTTCTTTTGTGCCTCGGTCTACCTAGCACAAGATGAATGCCAACACTTCCTGGTTAGAAGTGTTGACAGCCAATGAGCATGCTGCTTTCCTGCGAAAGGCATGCTGATTGGCTGGCACTGTCTGTCAACACTCCAAACCAGGAAGTGTTGGCAGCCATCTTGTGCCTCGGTAGAACCAAGGCACAAGAAAGCAGTGAAACAAAGGTGCAAAACACGCAAAGGGGGCAGGGTAGAAGCACCCTGACCCCCTAGGCCTGCTCAGGGGGTCCCACAAGGACCCCTCAGGCCATACATTTTTTTTGGTTTTCCCCGTGGTACGCTCAGGGTACGTGTAAATGGCATCGCACCCAGCGCGTACTCCGCGAAATAAAAATTTAAAAAAAATTGTTTTTTTGACCTTCGGGGTCCTCCTAGGCCCCCCTGATAAAACCTAGGGGGTCTCTACCCTGCCCCCTTTAATAGTTTTCCCCTTTTGTTTTTCACCTCTTGTGTCTCGGTTCTACCGAGACACAAGATGGCGGACTCTCCGAACGGTTTGGAATATTCAGACACCCCAGAGCCAATCAGCTTTCCGCTCGCGCACTTCCGTGTCGCGCCGGCTGCGCTCCCCGGTACGCGTACCTGTAAGCGATCAAAGCGCGCATATAGATATATATGTGTTTTTTAAGTTAATTTTCGTAAAAACCACTGGAGCAATTTTCACCAAATATAGAAAAGGCACTTCTGCGTACCAGTCACTACAATTTTGCCAAGTTTGATGTAATTCCGTTCAGCCGTTCGGGCTGTAGCAGTGTCTAATCGTCCTATGGAAATTAACGTGGGGAAAACACGTTTTGGGACCCCCCTTTTTTCTCTGCCCCCGCATGACTAATCCCCCCAAAACCTCCAGCGAAGGAGCGGAGCGGAGCTGGCCTAAATTTTGGAAAATTACACGCAAATTCCTCAACTGGCCCCAAAGTTATTCTGGATTCTGGCGGGGAGAGAAGAAGAAGAAGAAGCAGCAGCATGCTGCTTTAAGGTGGCAAGGGAGGGAGATAACAACGTGCACCCTACCTACAATTCCGGAGGACCATTGCCTACGCTGCCAGCAATGGGACACTATCGTATGTCTGAGAGGCGGATCAGAGTATCCAGCATCCACAAAGCTGACATTTGGAAATCCCGAAATGGACTGGATTAGCGAAGGCGGAGTCTAACTGACGAGGAGGGGCCAAAGCTCTTTGCTCCAATGAGTGAGGACTTCAATGGTTTTAACTTCGAGCCCCGGGCAGAATGGTAACAGCAGTGAAGCTGGCACTGAGGAAAGCCGCACAGGCTGAAACGAGTCTGCCAAGCGTTTCACCGTATAAACAGGACTGCCTTGATTGAAAGCCTTTTTGTAAATAAATCCCGTCTTTTGCCACGGAGCATGTGTCAGCACCTTTTCTTCGAAAGGGTATTGGACTGAATGTTAAGCCGGTAGCAAGCTCCGGTTTCTGACACGCCTTCTCGTTCAGGAGCAACGTGCTTGGCTTGCAAAAGCAATGGTGTGGTGTGGACAGAGCACAGCGCGTCGCCCCCCCAAAAGGTCTTTAACACTCACCTGAGTCTGGATTCTGGCAGGGAGAGAAGAAGAAGCAGCAGCATGCTGCTTTAAGGTGGCAAGGGAGGGAGATAGCAACGTGCACCCTACCTACAATTCCTGAGGACCAGTGCCTACGCTGCCAGCAATGGGACACTATCGTATGTCTGAGAGGCGGATCAGAGTATCCAGCATCCACAGCGCTGACATTTGGAAATCCTGAAATGGACTGGATTAGCGAAGGCGGAGTCAAACTGACAGAGGTAGGGCCAGAGCTCTTTGCTCCAATGAGTGAGGGCTTCAATAGTTTTAACTTCGAGCCCCGGGCAGAATGGTAACAGCAGTGAAGCGGGCACTGAGGAAAGCCGCACAGGCTGAAATGCGTCTGCCAAGCGTTTCACCGCACAAACAGGACTGCCTTGATTGAAAGCCTTTTTGTAAATAAATCCCGTCTTTTGCCACTGAGCAAGTGTCAGCACCTTTTCTTCGAAAGGGTATTGGACTGAAAATTATATATATATATATATATATATATATTTTTGGCAACAGGTTTTATTTATCACACGGCAACGCAGATGACAGACGCGTTTCGGGCAATAGTCCTTCTTCAGTGTCGCCAGCATTGATTCTGTGACACTTTTTATGACGTCCCACAGAAACAAAAGGCGGACTTTTTAAACAAAACATTATAGACGTGTGATCGAAAACATGGGTTAGATGTGGCAGCCATATTGTACAAGACATTTATAAACAATGAGTGCATATACTAAAAAATATATATACATGCTCTTGCTCTCATATAAACATTTAAAAAACGCACCATTGCGAAAATAAATGAGTAAATTGTGTGTCTTATACTGACTATTTACCATTGCCAGAGTAACAAGACTATATCGCCGTGGATCGGCGTTGCACTGGACTACATAACCCAAGAGAGATCTCTAATACCAAGTTGCGAAAAGCTGCATAATCAACATCAGAGAGAGAGAGAACAATCAAGCCGTGGATCGGCATAGCTCCGGTAACATACAACTAATTGTAGTCCGGAGAATAACCTGTCAGGATAGCACACCAGATGATATTTACAACGAATAATCTCAAAAGTAATCACAAAAAATAAGAAATTGCTGTCAAAATCATGCAGCAAGTGTGTATATACATGTCATATCTTATTTACAAAGTCATTTTCTTAGGATCTAAAGTGAAAGTTCCATTTATATTGAGCTATTCAATCAATCCTAGGTAAACATATATGTGATTACTAGTAGTGCTAGGCCGCAGGAAACAGAATTGCATCAAAATAGAGTTCATTGAACATGGGAGAAGGAGAAATGCAAGATTAGATACTCAAATCCTAAAGTCATATTGGATTTTCATTGAGAACCACGTAGTGCATTGGAGTATGATGTTATTCATAGATCTATAGTTATAGATTATCTGCCAAGATGTACTGTTAATTCCTCCCCTATGTTTAATCCCATTGGGTTCTTGGTTTGTAAATCTATGATGAATCTAGATTCAAGTCTACGGAGACGGAGTAATCTATCTCCTCCTCTGGGATGTAGGGGAACATGGTCAATGCCGAAATAACGTAATCGCTCCATATTACTTCCATGTTTTTCGGCAAAGTGACGAGCAACGGGGTAGGTTGCATCTTTGTTCATAATTGCCCTTTGGTGTTCCAGTATCCGGAGTTTCACGTTGTTCATTGTGCTTCCGATATACTGGAGACCACAAGGGCAAACTAAACAGTACACCACGAAAGGTGTTGTGCATGTGATAAATTTATTTATCAGTCTCGGTTTGTTCAGTCCTGGGACCTTATAGGATAGTGTCCTTCTGCTGTTCTCGCAAGCTTTGCACTTTCCACAGGGAAAGAACCCTTCATTTCTTTAAGTGTTCCTGTGGATTTGGGTGGCAATGGCATGAGATGACTTTGTACCAAAGTGTCTTTGATCGACTTGGACTTTAGGATCTGTTTGTAAGATGTGCCAGTTCCTCGCGAGGATATGTCTTAGTTTGGGAACCTCATCAGAGTAGGTGGTTATCAGGCGGAATTTGTTTTTAGAATCTGTATCGTCAGTGGGATGAGACGTCTGAGCAAAAAGTTGTTTTCTGGGAATTCTCAGAACTCTCCTAAAGGTGTTATCAAGGAGAGATTGTTCATAGCCTCTTGCTAGAAATCTAGCGATGCTGTCTGTTGCAGCTCTTACGAATTCAGAATCCAAAGAACAATTCCGTCGTAGTCTGAGGAGCTCCCCTGGCAAGGGAGGGAGATAGCAACTCTGGGTTACATTACAGTGAAAGGAGGTCTGTCACTCCGTCACAAGGATGGTGTCATCAGTGATGTCATGAGTAAGGTCACTGACCATGTCATGAGTGATGTAATATGTGACGTCATCAGCAGTGCAGTGCATTGCACGCGCAAGTTATAGTGAGTCCAACTAACTATAACGTGGGAATTTCAATGGTTTTATGCGAGTAAAACTTCCTGCTAACTATAACTGGTGTGAAACCTATGGTTTTTTCAGTGAATTTAATAGATTTTTTAAATGCTAATTCCGAACTATAACTGGTGTGAAACCTATGGTTTTTTCAGTGAATATATATATATATATATATATATATATATATATATCTGTCAGAGTCCACGAATCTCTCTCTTGTCGACTTGCACAGGAACAGATGATGCTAACTTTCCGACTCCCTCTCTCCAATCAGTCGGAGTCAGAGTGTAATCGTAACTCCAAGCAATCAGAAAAAGGGAAGGGGAAAAGTGGAGAAAATAACCATAAGAAAGAAAAGCACAGAAGAGACTGGTCCTGGTCCCTCGATATTCTAGCGGTATCCTCCTCAGGCTTTTAGTCTGCCCAACAAGATTCCTGTGAATACTAAGCATAAACAAGACACCGTGAAACCTTTTCTATACCCTACACTTTCTTATCTCTCATTGACCTTGTGACATACCCAAGGGACGGCGTAGACCTGCTTCTCTTCTATTCCTCAGAGAGGTTTTCTTAACCTGGGCTGCCCATTAGTGTTTCATCTCACTGTAATGAAAATTAATACTTTTATTAATACTCTATCTAATTTCTTTCTTGACCCCAATTAAGGAAGTTGGTGTTTAACCTACCACTAATAGCAACTCCATAACCTTGTATCCAGAATCTTTCTTCTAAAGGTGCGTATCAGTTTTTATCTCTTGTGCTGGGAATCCTGTTCTATCTCTATTCATCTGTAAGGTATCTCTAGACCTTTCCTGCTGATGAGATTCTTCCAGGAAAGCGTCTTTATTCTTTGTAAATCTTGGTTTATAATTTGCAGTCACTAAATACAACAACTTGTCCCTTGAAGTTTTAAAAGTTCATATTGACGTTTTAACTAGAGTGCACTCTATGACAACATTGCCTCTTATTTGCTCAGTCTATGATAATTCTTAAACACGTGTACTGTACAGTATAATTTCTTTTTGTGACTTAGCTCCTTAAGTTCGAGCTTCTTCCGACTCGTAGATTCTCTGCAGTCTCTGTGACACGGAGGTTCACTCGCGCAGCCTCTCAAACTTGCTGCTGACACTGCGCTAGGTAATACAGCAACGAAGACTCTCCAACGCGGCTTTTCAGTCAGAAGTTCTTCTGCTTCTCGACGTTTACGCTTGCTGGAAAAGGCGCACTAT
The DNA here is from genome assembly GCF_964263255.1 of Lissotriton vulgaris. Classification (NCBI taxonomy): domain Eukaryota; kingdom Metazoa; phylum Chordata; class Amphibia; order Caudata; family Salamandridae; genus Lissotriton; species Lissotriton vulgaris. The sequence continues at coordinate 226,052,472 of NC_141691.1, read as the reverse complement.
ATTTCTGTTATTTCATAACCCCCTGATACCATAAACTCTGAAACTAAACGCTCTGGTAAGATTTCTATGACTCGCTATAATTCCTCAACCATCTTCGGCAAGAAACGCGGTGAAGTGCGCAGTTTTGACAGAGCGCGCGCCTCACCTGAACTCCGCTCTAGAACGCTCTAAGACACTAGACTGCTAACTTCCTTGTTCCGTCCGCCATCTTGGAATTTCGTAAATTCCATGCTTCAGACCAGGAAGTGATTGGGCTCCAATTTCGTTTTCGTAACTTTAGGACCCCTGCAGACCTTGCGTTAGGGAGAATCCTGACAATATCTATCCATCCATTAACCACATCTCTGCGGCGGCTATTCCGCCGCAGGGCTAAGTGGGCGGGGCGCACGCTCGGCGGCCGCAAGCTGGTGACAGAACCGCTCCGTCACCAGCCGCGGTTGGGCTGTGCTTGTGACGGAGCGGTTCAGTCATGGCCACGCCCGCTCAATAGAACGCGCAGGCGCGGCGGCAGGGCCATGATGGAACTGCTCCGTCATCAGCACAGCCCAACCGCAGCTGATGATGGAGCGGTTCCGTCATCGGCATCGAACGGGTTAAAGAATCCTCCCTCGTAAATATTGAACTAATAGGTTTCGCTGACTGTGTATTGGAAGCATCGCCCTTAATTTTTATTTAGATTTATTTTTTTTTGTTTTGGGGTAATGGCAAACTGGAACAATTTTTTTTATTCAATGTTGCATACAGTCTTGAGAGGAATAGTGGTAAAATCCCACCGGAGGGTTTTAATGCACACAATAATGCAATCTGTAATAATGTGTATAGTGTGCTCAAATTTCACGCTAGAAATCCCACCACAGGGTTTTAATATATTCATGGACGTAGCCATGTAATAATGTGGAGTCGGAGCTCTGAACTTTATAAGTACAAATATTATCAATAAATATTACCGGATGCGGTAAAACCCCACTAGAAGGGGGATAATGATAAATGGCACTTTCCAAAATAATGGTGAAATTTACGACTGATGTAACTTGTAAAATTGGAAATACTTGCCATTCTGTGACTTATGTTACAAACTACAGAGACCAGAAAGCCATTTTGAGATTGTCAGTTTTATAAAAAACTTTTTTTTGGGCAGGAAGTCATGTGACTTTGTTTAAAATAAGTATGTCAGTAAATCGCTGCCAATCCAACCGTGACCAAGGTCTCATGGAGACCGAAACGCATTGGTAGAGACTGTGGATTGACCCGTGCAAACTGATTTGGGAACAATAAACACCTTTTAAAAACTGTGAGTGCGCTCCTTGTGTCCTTTCGACGAGGGAAGATTCGTTAATGGATTAATAACGGCTGGGCTCAGCCGAGGCGATTGCACCGCAAAAATGAGCGCCGCTACATGCAGCGAAAATCGAGCCTTTTCTGTATGTATGTGTGTGTGTGTGTGTGTGTGTGTGTGTGTGTGTATGTATGTGTATGTATGTATGTATGTATGTGTATGTATGTATGTATATGTATATGTATGTGTGTATATATATATATATATATATATATATATATATGTGTGTATATATGAAAATGGGGAAAGAAGTGCTGCGTAAGAAAGCATAGGTTCTTTTTCTACCATTGCCATCAATGAAATGTTTTATGTGCTTGGATCACCATCTTGCCAGCTTTCAGGAACAAGCACAGTTGTATTTAAATAAAAAAATATATATATTTTTTGCCACAGTTTTTGCAGTCCATTGTACCAAATGTTTGGGGTTTCAACCTATTGGCAGTTTGTTGTGGAAACAGGTGCAAAACCTCTGGGTGGTGATAGAAAGGTATACATTTTTTAAAAGTAGGCAACATTTGGAATTCAACTAAGCATAATTTGTGAGGCTACCTCATGGTTTTTCCAAACAAAAAAACTTTTAAAATTAAAAAATGAATAGGAAAAAATGCCCTCTTGACATTTTCATCTGTGACTAGCCGCAATGGCAGATTTAGAAAAGCAATATACCTTTGTGTCTGACAGACCCTTCCGGTCAATGCAATAGGGTTTGTAGGTTCCCAAAAACATGCGTATCAGAAATAAATACAACTCCCCACACTCTAACCCAGGCTATGATGCATCCGTCTTTTTTCCCTCTTGGGAGTGGATTGAGGGCGTGTACTCCAAATCTGCCCCTGGGAGATGGACAAAAAAGGGTGTGGGGATGTCTCACCCAGGCATTGTGCCCTGCCTCCACCCCAGAACAGGTGCATCTGTCTTTTGTTCTCTCCGGCTTGCAAACTGAGTGGATTTCACAAATTTGCCGGCGGGGGGGGGGGAGGGGGTTTGGAGGGGGGAGCGTTTGAGACTTGTTTGGCCTCTTTTGGATGGGTGCTCGGCCAGGGTGAGCAGGGGGGCACATTGGTGGTCAAGGCCTTCTATCCGCCCGGGGTGGGGTATTGACTGTTGTGGTAATATCGAGGGTGGGAGCTCAGTCCGATGTCTTAACAGACTGCCCTCACCCCTTTTTAGTAATAAAAATAACTCTCTGGTGTCCGGTGGATTTTCTGTCCCACCCTCGCATTCCATGAAGGCAGATTGGCGTTAATGATATATTTGCTCGCGGGGCAAGAGTCCTGGGTGAGGTGGGGAGTACTAACCCATTGCCAAAACAATTCCTGATGTCTAGTGGATGGATCCCTGCTTGGGGAAGCGCTTTCTTGTGCCCTGAATGCCCTAGGAGTTTGCGCACACTCACATAGGTACAGGGTGCAAGGGTATTTACCAACTCCTTTTCTATCCTTCCCACCCTGGGATAGGTTATTAATTTATTTCTGACGAGGGTAGGAGTATAACTTTTTCCAGGATAGGAGAGAACCCCTTGTTTGACATCCGCCACAAGTGTGGTGGGGTATAAGGAAAGGAGTTTCCCTGTATGGGAGGAGGGGGCCGGGGTTAAAAATGAATTTGCACTAACCAGATTTCCACATGAGCAAATAAGTTTGTATTTACCTATGCAAAAATGGAATTCAGAAGTGTTTGCTAGGAGTACTTTCTAGACCTATGTCTATTAACACTTGTGAATTCCTGACATTTTTTTTTCCCCCCCATCTATCGAATACCTTCGTCGACCATAGACCACCCAGTCTCTCCGCATCATATAGGGGGGTCGCTCTAGTAAGCCTGTCTCTCCACCCCGTAGCCGTAGTTGCACTACCCCATACTCGTACAGCAACCCCAGTGGGGCCCGTCAGGTTCTTCCTGGCAGCTCTGGAGTAGAGCCCTCTATTATAGTCTCCCCCAGGCAGCTGCCACCTGTCCATCTCGAATGCGGGATTCAGAACAGGGCCATACATGGCATGGTTAACAGCGCTCAATTGGGATGCCCAGTAGTAGCGTTTAATATCGGGCAACGCTATACCACCGTCGTACCAGGGCAAAGTCAATTTTGCCAATGCTATGCGAGGTCGCCCACCCCACACCAGCTTCCTCTGGAGGCCCTCAATTTCACAGAAATAGCTAGCTGGCACCAGATCAAGTGTATTTTGGCTGGCATACAAGAATCTGGGGAGAGACATCATCTTGAACAGGGCCGCTCTTCCCAAGGGGGACAGCGGCAAGCCACACCACGCTGCAACATCCGACCTACATCCTTACTTAACTTGGCCTTCCCCCCTGACTATGCTATTTTTACTCTCAACCGTGGTACTAGAGGGGGTGGAATTGCGATGGCCGTTAAGTTATGCTATCCATGTGAATGGAAGGCTCTTAAACTCCCAGGGTGTGAATGTGCCAGTTTTAAAATTTCGTTTAACCACCATCTCTGGCCTTTTAATATACCGGCCTCCGGGCTGCGATGCTGCCTTTAGGGCTGCTCTCCCGGAATTCATCAGTACAGAGGCACTAGGATGTGCGAACTTTAACGTCCTCGGTGACCTCAACCTCCATCTTGATTGTCCGTCCCTGCCCTCTATCCGGAGCTTCTTGGTTGATTTAGAAGCCTTGCAGTTCTCCCAGCTGGTGACCTCCCCCACTCATCGAGATGGGCACATACTCGACCCGTTTTTTACAAACTTAGAGGGAATTAGAGCACTTTGTCCTATCCAGATGATTTGGGCTGACCATATGCTGGTGACAATTATTTTTCCCACGTCTGAACCTCTTTTTATATCTCAGGATAAAACTATTCTTAAACGACATTGGAACAAATTTAAAATTGGAGGACTTCTATCATTTGTTGGAGAAAGCACCCCTAGGTCCTATCACCAATGTTGATTGCGGATATGACTCCTTCTGTGAGTGGATCTCCCGCGCCCTCGATTCCTTTATTCCCTTGGTTTGGTCTAAACAGCGCTCAAAAGAGCATAGTCCTTGGTACGACAGCACCTTAGCGTCCCTTAAGAGAGCCTGTAGGCAAGCTGAAAGGCTATGGAGAAAATTGTTTGATCCTGTGCTCAAGGCTTGTTATTCTGCTAAAACGAAGATCTATCATAGAGCGGTATGCAGAACTCGCGCAGCCTATTATGCTCAAGAGTTTCTGAAAAGCCCCAACCCCTCTAAACTGATATTCAAGGTATTAAAAGACCTCATGGCTAAGAGGACAACTGCAGTAGAAATATGCTCGGACTCCCATTGTGAGAGTCTGGCCTCCTTTTTTCCTCGAAGGTGCAAGCAATCTATCGCACCTTCCCGACTGGCTCGTCGAATCCAGAGCGAGCCAGTTGTATCATGGGAGATAGCGAGTGTCTTGACACTTTGCCTTCCTTGACAATGGAGGCCTTTGATTCCTTGAGCCTAAAAATTAAGTCGGGTTCTCCTGCGGATCCGCTTAAACCGGTTCAGTTTAGGAATATGCTGCCGCTGTGCCGTACTCCGGTGTTGTCTCTAATCTGTCTCTATCCTCAGGTATATTACCGATTAGGTGGAAGCAGGCCGTAGTTACACCTATCTTGAAGAAGGCTACCCTGGATCCTCTCAAACCTGAGAACTACCACCCTATCTCCTTGCTTCCCTGGGCTACAAAAGTTGCTGAGGCCCATGTGAATGGCATCCTGGCAGACCTTCTTACCAGAGCCAACATTCTAGACCCCACTCAAAACGGGTTCCGCGCGGGCCACAGCACGGAGACGGCCCTACTTTCTATGGTCGAACACCTGCGTTCTGTGATTAATGCGGGTCGGACTGCGGCACTTTTGTTATTGGATCTGAGTGCCGCGTTCGACACTATCTCGCACAGGATTTTACTTCAGCGACTCGAGGAAGTAGGAGTTAAGGGCTCTGCCCTATGCTGGTTCCGGTCTTTTCTTACGGATAGGTCGTTCCAGGTTACGATTCCACCCGGCAAATCCAAATCTTACCCGCTGGCCCTGGGGGTCCCACAGGGGTCATCGTTGAGTCCCACTTTATTTAATCTTTACGTTAGACCGCTAGCTGCGGTCGTCAAGCAATGGGGCCTGACAATGGTCTCATATGCCGATGACACGCAGCTGGCGGTCACGTTGAGTGGGGACTCTGGTGTGGAGGCTCTCAGGTTCCGTGACGGTGTACGGGCAGTGGCCAATTGGATGAACTCTAAGTGTCTCCAGTTGAATACTAAGAAGACAGAGGTCATGGTGGTTGGCAAGCAAGCGGGGCTGTGGAGTGACAACTGGTGGCCTCCTGAACTGGGTATGACCCCCTCTCCTGTATCGGAGATAAAAAATCTTGGGGTCTGGCTTGATCCGACACTCAGTTTTACTTGCCACACCAAGAGGGTGGCGGCCTCCTGCTATGGCACTATTAGAGGACTTAGGCCTATACTTAAATTTTTTGATGCCCCCACCAGACAGCTGGTGGTTCAGGCATCAGTGTTGTCCCGGCTGGACTATGCCAGCTCGCTCTTGGCGGGGATAAACCAGGCTGAACTCACCCGGTTGCAGCGAGTGCAAAATGCTGCAGCCAGAGTAGTGGTAGGTCTGCCCAGGCGGTGCTCGGTTTCAAAAACGTTGCATTCGCTTCATTGGCTTCCCGTAAATCAGAGGATTAAATTCAAGGTCCTCTGCCTTGCATTTAAAATCCTCAAGGGTACGTTCCCTCAAATACTGGCGAATCTTTTAACACCCTATGTTCCTCTGCGATCCTTGAGATCTTTGGGTCAGAACCTGGCGGTGGTTCCGTGCTTCAGGTTGAGTAGAACTGGCGGCCGCTCCTTTCGAGTGTTAGCCGCGAAGTGGTGGAACTTCCTTCCTTCTGAGATTCGGGCTATTGATGACCTTCTTCAGTTTAGGCATGCCATCAAAACTTTCTTGTTTGTTTAATGTTAGGCTATTCTCTCTCCCCTCTTTTTATCGGTGTTGTGTTGTGTTTAACTTCTCATAGTGCCAGGATGCCCCTTCGCTGGGGCAGCTGTGCGCTGTACAAATAAAAATAACATAACATAACATAAGCCGGACGAGCGGAGGTAATAAATTCCGCTCATAGCGTACTGTGGGATCCAATGAAATGTAGATCCCCAAGTACCTAAAGCCTACTCTCGAGATAGGTGTCGGACAAATGCGGGGCAGAGAAGGCAATTCTCCTGTGAGGGGGTAGATACAGGACTTGGTCCAATTGATAACTAAGCCAGAGTTTTTCCCAAAGGAGCTCAAGACGTCAAATAGGACTCCCAGTGACTTACGGGGAGAGGTAAGGTACAACAATATGTTGTCGGCGTATAGCGATATACGATCCTCGAAGTCAGGGGACCATCGAATGCCCTTGAGCGAAGGCTTCCAATGGAGCCACGCTGCAAGGGGTTCAAGGGCAAGCGCAAAAAGAAGCGGCGATAAAGGGCACCCCTGCCTTGTGCCACGTCCGAGAACAAAGGGTTCCAAAGTCCTGCCGTTGACCACCACCTGAGCCAGCGGTTGCTCATACAGAAGTCTGACCCACCCGATGAACCTAGGGCCAAAACCAAACTTAGCAAGGGCTGCCCACAAATATGGCCATTCCACCGTGTCGAAGGCCATCGAGGCATCAAGTGAAACCAAGATGGCAGTCTCATCAAGAGACTCCGCCCTTGCTAAGACGCCATGAAGACGGCGAAGATTAAGCGCGGTGTTTCGGTGAGGGATGAAGCCAGATTGGTCCGGGTGTATCAAGTCACTGATCACCGTAATCAGCCAGTTTGCCAAAAGCTTCGCCAGGATCTTGGGTTCCACATTCAAGAGCGAGATCGGCCGATACGATGAACAGTGTTCACGGGGCTTGCCATCTTTATGGATGACCACAATGGACGCCAGTCTCTGATCCCGGGTAAGGGACCTGAGATCTCGCGATGCCGAAAACATCCGACGAAGATGCGGTGCCATTTTGTCAGGGCACAGCTTGTACAGTTCGACTGGAATGCCATTCGGACCTGAGGCCTTCCCCGAGCAAAGTGAGCGGATAGCGAGCGCTACTTCATCGGTGGAGAATTCCGCCTCCATAAGCACCTTGTCCGATTCCGACAGGCTAGGCAGCGCGATATCCCGAAGCAACAAGTGCGAGTCTTCCTCCGGCCTGTCTGAAACCGGTGCATAAACCCTCTGAAAATGCTGGGCAAAGACCTCAACTATCTCAACCGGGTCCACCACTCGCGTACCATCCACTTTTTCAGCAACAGGCACCACCCGATTTAATCTATCTCTTTTGTCTAGCCAAGCAATCCACTTTCCCTCTTTGTCACCAACATCATACAGTCGCCCCTGTTGCTTACGATTCATTGCCATGGCCGCGTCAGTCACCACAGCTCTAAATTCAGACTGTTTAAGGGCCAAAGAATGCAATACCTCAGGTGTAGCCCCAGACTCCATCTTTTCCTCCAACCCGTGATTTCATTTTCCAAGGCCACCACTTCCGCATTTTTGCGCTTCCTCTCGCTAGCAATCAAGGATAGTCTGACCACGGATCACAGTTTTATAAGCCTCCCATAAGGAGACGGGGGAGGCCACCGATCCCTCATTCTCAGCAAAGTAGTAGTCCATACACTTAACCACCTCTGTTCTAATTTTGGGGTTACGAAGGTGCCAGGGGTTGATCGGGGCAGTCCGACCCCCGGCCCCCAGCTGTACATCAATAGTGAGCCAGAATGGGGAGTGGTCCGAGAACCCCCTAGCTAAGTGCCTGATTTCCCTTACAGAGACCATCTGTGTCGCTGGTATGAGGATATAATCTAGTCTCGAGAGACTCCCATGAGCCCCCGAGTAAAAGGTATACTGAAGCTGCCCAGGGTGCAGTTGCCTCCAACAGTCTGCTAGACCCAAGATGTCCAAAAAATTCCCCAGCCATAGCTGCGATGCGGGGAGGAGTCTGGGGGGGCTACGATCTTCATCCCCACTGACAACCGAATTAAAATCGCCTCCCACAACCAACATGCCTTCAGGGAATCCTAGGACCACCCTACCCAAGTCAGAGAATGTGGTGGATTGTAGACCGGGCGGAACATACACAGACAAAATGGAGATAGTCTTCCCCTCCCACCGACCCGTGAGAGCCGCATAGCGGCCTCTATCATCCAGCACCGTGCCATCTATCTCCAGGGGGAGGGAGTTCCTAACTAGGACGCCCGCCCCCCTCGGCCCAGTGGTAAATCCAGAGTGGGCCACCAGGCGGTAGCCCCGTCTATTCAATGCATGGCACGTATTTCCTACTAAATGTGTCTCCTGGAGCAAAACTATATCTGGGGAGCATCGCTTCAAGTATTGCAAGACTATCCCCCGTTTTATCCTATCACCAGACCGTTAACGTTCCAGCTAAGCACCCTCAGCCTCCTAACCCCCATCCCAGAAATCAGTCCTCTGCCCCCCCCCCCCCCGCCACGAAACAGGCACATAGGATAAAATATGGAACAACTTGCAGCCTCGATACAAACAAGAAAGAAAAGAGTGCTACTGCAGACTCCATACAAATAAAAGAGGACTTGCATGCTGCCCAGGAAAGTGGGGCGGACGAGCAAACAAGTGCGGGCGGTTTTCCTTTCTTTTTTCCTCCCATAAAGATAAAGAGGGGGCTTTTGCAGTATCTCCAGAGGTTGGGGTGCAGCAAACTTGGCACAGCCTTACCTGCAAACTCTTATTTGTGTGCGAGTATCTCATTTTTGTGAGTGCAATGTTTACAATTGTTGCATCCTTGCTTAAAAATGCGAGTATTTCTATGTTTTTAGTTATTCGAAAACTCTTCTTCCTCCGTGATTTCAAAGAAGAAACAAAACATTCTTAACACACTTTAACTTCCGGCGCCAGTTCAGTCGCAACTAACTGGATTTTATTAAATGTTGACTATTGTTGCGCTCTCTTAACTTGCGCAGCCAGGTATTGAAAGGTTGGTATGTGGTTACTGCTGCCGCTTACTTTTTTTTTTCTTTTCACTTTCATGGAACTTGTCGGCGCTGGCAGTGGGGGAGAAGTAATCTTAGATCCCCCTAAATCCCTTTTGCAAAGCCCCTCCTCTCCTGAGCACCTCAGAAGGGGGTGAGTGAGGCCTTTTGTTCCTACAACATCAAAAGCACAAGGGGGAGGGAAGAAGGGAAGGCGCCCTTGAGTCACAGATCTGGCCTCGCCAACCGCCTGTTCCAAGCTATCTTTTAATTACTTGCTTCTAGAATGTTATTCCATGTGCATTTTTTTGTACGGTCCCCCGGATTAGCAGCCTGCTCTAGATTACAAAGTAATTAATCAACATTATTTCTCTAAAATGTGATCATTTTGAACCGTGATCCTGCCAATCACAAAAGGTAAGGTGCGTCAGCATGTTCACGCCAACGCAGCTTCCATCTAACTTTGACAAGTGTGAGATCGACTTTGTTCATGCTGAGCGATCTTTTTTTCCTGGTCTTGCTTTGGTGACCTTGTCGACTCTCTAAATGGGGTGTAATTTTAAGGCTGCTAGCACCCTTTATGTTGAGGTCAGTTTATTTAAATTGGGGAAGCCGCACCGAGCTGACGCTTGTGAAACTGGCACCTGTCAAATAAAAATAAATGTGCGCTTGCCAGTTGTCCTAGGAGTAACCTTAGGTCACGAGTAATGTTAGCCATCTCTGTAGTGTAAATATTTAAACCTATGTTCGCGTCCCTTCTAGCCTACACCGTGTACCTATCTTCAGGCACTTTCACTGTGGTGTGCGAGAACTGTCGAGAGAGAAGGAGAGGGGAGATGGAATGGACGGACGAAAGATGGAATATGGGAAAGGGGCAGGCGTCCTTATCTTAAGTGTGAATGACACTTAACCTTAGCGCACTGTTGCTCAAGCGCAGAACGCGCTACAAATTAAATATACACTCTTCTGCTTTTTCAAAATTAATTTTAGTATTTTTCTCAACAGTAGTTTCCAACAATTACAAATAAACACAACTTATATTCAATTTGACTCAAAATGTTATTATAACGCAATATTCAAAAAACTTCATAATCAGTTTGTTTTCCAATTATAACATTTCATCTGTGTATGCCCAATGCATTTCGAGCTGTAGGCAGCTCTTCGTCGGGGGCCTGTGGAAAAATGATGCAGAAAACAATACTATCACTCGAGAGTCTTTGAAGCACAAAAAATGTTAGTAAATAGTAAAGTGGAGCTAGTCACTCCAAACAACGAAAAAGCCTTCACCTTCACCTAAGTGCACGTGTACAAAACGCTGGAAAAGCAACTTACTACTATCACGCTCCTCAAGCGCTAAATCATTCTGTAAAAACAAAAACCAGAACATATCCACTGAACTCAAGTATCTACCAGGATGGCTGGAACAAAATCTGAACTCTTATTAATCAGTCCAATTAACTCAAGCAACGAGTTACCTTGTCTTCAATTCCACTAGTCACAAAAATGTATTCACCGCGTTCCTGTTTTCAACCTGCAAAAATAACAGAGAAACCCATGTCTATAAAACGGGCGACTAACTAACCCTGATCGAAGTCGCTGACACCGCTGCTGATGCGCAGCACGCTCACCTCCTCAAACTTCCTCTGCACGTCTTCTCAAAACTCCTCACAGTTGAAACCCTCTCGCGTTCTCCTCTCAAAACAGTGGATGCGAGACCACAAACCTCGCCGGTTCTAAAACACAAGCTTCGTCCAACAACATAGAAGACGGACTAGCATCTGAACTTCCACCTGCTAAACCGCGCCATCTTATAATGGTGAAACTACCCATCGGAGTGAAAGAAAGTTAGTGAAAATAAAAAGTATCAGAATAAATGATAAATAGAGACTCAAAATAAAACACGATGTGCCTCAAAATGCTAGAGAATACATACAAATACAATATGATGTTGTCAGTTACAAGCAGCATACTATGGTACATGAACAAAGTCAAAAGAACTTATAAAAAACATGAAAAATCTATTTTTTCATTGAGTCCTTTAGGTTCTTGTGTCAATAAAAATTTAATCCAGTGAATTTCTCTCTGGAGGAGGGATCTGGTAAGATCAACCCCCTCGTATAGTTTAACTACCTCTAGGATGGAATACCTTATCTGGGCGATGCTATGGTTATTCTCATTCCAGTGTCTGGCTAAATTACTTTTGGTGTTTTTGTTCCTGATTGTACTTTTGTGCTCTGAAATTCTAGTTTTCAGTTTCCTTTCTGTTTTACCTGTGTAGATTTTGCCACACGGGCATTTGATGTAGTAAATTACATTTTTTGTATTACAATCTCCATTGTAAAGTAATTTTATTTCTTTACCAGTTTGTGGATGGTTTAGTGTGTTTCCTACAATAACATTGGAGCAATGTACGCAGTTCTGGCACTTCTTCATGCCTCTGTTGATTTCTTCAGTTGCCCTAACTGGAGTCATGAGTAACTCTTTCAGATTTTTTGAACGCTTGTAGGCAAAGATGGGTGTGTTGTTGAATATTCCATTGAAATCAACTTCATTCTTCAAGAGAGTCCAATGTTTGTTTATTATGGTTTTCAGCTTGTTTGATGTTGTAGAAAATTTAGATACGAACACCTGTCTATCTTGCAGTTTCTTTGGTTTTTGAATAAGTAGATTCTCTCTGCTGCAAGCTTTGATGCGGTCTTCAGCTTTTTTTAATACTTCCTCTGGATATCCTCTATCTTTGTAGCGTTGGTGTTGTACGTCAAGATTCTTTTTACATTCATCATCTTCAGAGCAAATCCTCTTAATTCTCATGTACTGAGATACCGGGAGGTTATCCTTCAAGTGTTGGGTGTGGAAACTTTGGTATAACAGTGAGTTGTTGACATCAGTCTGTTTTCTGTATATGGTGGTAGAAATTTGTTGTTCATCAATTTTAACTAATACATCCAAGAAAGGGAGTTCTTTTTCACTTATGGCATGCGTGAATTCAATATGTTCGGAGCATGAGTTTAACCTTTCTTGTGAGTGCTCCTCTAATCACACGAAGTAACATTTTGAGAATCTGTCTACACGGAGTGAGCACCATGGCTTATGACCAAATTTCAAGTATGACAGAAAACAGGGCGAAAACACTAGCCTACACTTCAGAACAAGCAGACAGCATTTATACTTTAATTCAGGACGTCAAATCGTCAAATGCGCAAGGCAATACTATTATGCAACAACTGAAACAGCTTGAATTTCTCGCAAAACGAGAAGTAAACCAGAAGTTACACGCATCAACCTTGGTACAGTACCACAGAGTCAAGAGGATTCCACGTGGTCTAAGGATGTCCATAAAACCGATGTTGCACAGATTTCACCTTAATAAGGAGTTTATGGAGAAGTGGTTCTCAATCCTAAATAAATGCTCACTCGACTTAATTCTGTTATTGATAGAAGAGCTGGCAAAAGTCATTCATGAATTATCCAACGAAATTGATGAAATAAAACACAATTTGGAATCACGGATGGACAAAACAGATTGGGACAAATCACTAGAGGAACTAAATACTAAACTAGAAAGATACCAAAAGGAGCTTCAAGAGGGCAAACTAAGGAAATTTAAACGTGACACACTGGACTATAAATTAAATGAAGTGTACACGTGGGCGGAAGTTTATGCCCAGCGGAGATCATTCCAGAAGAAAAAGACCGTCGTGACCTCAGAAGAAAGTTTAGTCTCTGACAGTGAATTGAGTACAAATAGACCGGCAGCTCAAACCCAAATTGCAGAAACAAGTACTGGTCAAACATCAACTGAAGCTACTAAATCCACTTCCACAAGCCAGCCTTTTTTATCCCAGGTAGTGGACACAAGCCAACCACCAGGGAAGCAACCGAAAAAACAATCAAAACAAGGAGAGGAGGGAGAAGGAGTCCGAACAAGAAGCACGAGGTGAACCTGGTTTTAAACATCTCACAGACCGAATTGACAAAGGATGAAATGAGAATATTGAACAAAGGGCTAGGATTTGTTCCAACATATGACACCAACAACTTGGAAAATGAGATTGCATTTTTTAAATTCATGAGGGTCCTCAAACTGAGACATTTCTTCACTAATGTAGTACCTGAACAAATGGCGAAAGAAGAACCGGAACTCCTTGAGTTCAAGCCGAAATCCAAATTTCAAGCCCCAGTAACCCACAAGATCTTGGATGCCTTTGAAAATTCTGTCCTTAATGAAATGGAGAGTATGAATTTGAAAAAATCAAAAAGGAAAAATATCTCGATTTATGATAGATCGATTATAAAAGGTCTGCAAGAAAATCCAAACATTCATATACAGAAAGCAGATAAAGGAGGCGCCATAGTCGTTATGGACAAGACAATGTACCACAGAAAAGTGAACGAACATGTAGAAGATACCATGACCTATTTGAAACTGGACAGAGATCCTACAGATGAATTGCAACAAACTCTTACTGAAATCCTTACTAAAGCTTTGGATCAAGGCCACATAACTGCCACCACTAAACAATTTCTAACTGTGACTAATCCCAGGAAACCATCACTCTATATGCTCCCCAAGGTGCATAAAAATCTTTTAGACCCCCCCATGCGTCCGATTGTGACCGGGTGTGGCACTATTTTTGAACCACTCGGTCAGTATATCGATACATTTTTACAACCATTTGTCCAACGATGGTCATCGTATACTAAAGACACTAATGATTTTCTTGTGACGCTAAAAAACGTTAAAATAACAAGTCCTATACTTTTGTGTACCATTGACGTCAAGTCATTGTACACTTCAATTCCCCACCTTGCTGGGTTGGAAGCCGTAGAATGGGCTTTGCTACAACAGAATGCAGTAAGAGCTAACAAAGTGTTTATTCTAGAGTTATTACATTTTTGTTTACATCACAGCTATTTTAAATGGTCCTCTGATTTTTTTCTTCAACAGCATGGAACATCCATGGGATTTGCCGGGGCCCCGGCATATGCCAATACCTTCATGGCAAAATTCGAGGCAGATCATATGTACAACAACAAAAATTGGAAAGATCACACAACCTTGTACAGGAGGTTTATTGACGACATTTTTCTGATGTGGTCAGGAACGAGACAAAACTTGGAACGAGAGATAGAAAGGTTAAACTCATGCTCCGAACATATTGAATTCACGCATGCCATAAGTGAAAAAGAACTCCCTTTCTTGGATGTATTAGTTAAAATTGATGAACAACAAATTTCTACCACCATATACAGAAAACAGACTGATGTCAACAACTCACTGTTATACCAAAGTTTCCACACCCAACACTTGAAGGATAACCTCCCGGTATCTCAGTACATGAGAATTAAGAGGATTTGCTCTGAAGATGATGAATGTAAAAAGAATCTTGACGTACAACACCAACGCTACAAAGATAGAGGATATCCAGAGGAAGTATTAAAAAAAGCTGAAGACCGCATCAAAGCTTGCAGCAGAGAGAATCTACTTATTCAAAAACCAAAGAAACTGCAAGATAGACAGGTGTTCGTATCTAAATTTTCTACAACATCAAACAAGCTGAAAACCATAATAAACAAACATTGGACTCTCTTGAAGAATGAAGTTGATTTCAATGGAATATTCAACAACACACCCATCTTTGCCTACAAGCGTTCAAAAAATCTGAAAGAGTTACTCATGACTCCAGTTAGGGCAACTGAAGAAATCAACAGAGGCATGAAGAAGTGCCAGAACTGCGTACATTGCTCCAATGTTATTGTAGGAAACACACTAAACCATCCACAAACTGGTAAAGAAATAAAATTACTTTACAATGGAGATTGTAATACAAAAAATGTAATTTACTACATCAAATGCCCGTGTGGCAAAATCTACACAGGTAAAACAGAAAGGAAACTGAAAACTAGAATTTCAGAGCACAAAAGTACAATCAGGAACAAAAACACCAAAAGTAATTTAGCCAGACACTGGAATGAGAATAACCATAGCATCGCCCAGATAAGGTATTCCATCCTAGAGGTAGTTAAACTATACGAGGGGGTTGATCTTACCAGATCCCTCCTCCAGAGAGAAATTCACTGGATTAAATTTTTATTGACACAAGAACCTAAAGGACTCAATGAAAAAATAGATTTTTCATGTTTTTTATAAGTTCTTTTGACTTTGTTCATGTACCATAGTATGCTGCTTGTAACTGACAACATCATATTGTATTTGTATGTATTCTCTAGCATTTTGAGGCACATCGTGTTTTATTTTGAGTCTCTATTTATCATTTATTCTGATACTTTTTATTTTCACTAACTTTCTTTCACTCCGATGGGTAGTTTCACCATTATAAGATGGCGCGGTTTAGCAGGTGGAAGTTCAGATGCTAGTCCGTCTTCTATGTTGTTGGACGAAGCTTGTGTTTTAGAACCGGCGAGGTTTGTGGTCTCGCATCCACTGTTTTGAGAGGAGAACGCAAGAGGGTTTCAACTGTGAGGAGTTTTGAGAAGACGTGCAGAGGAAGTTTGAGGAGGTGAGCGTGCTGCGCATCAGCAGCGGTGTCAGCGACTTCGATCAGGGTTAGTTAGTCGCCCGTTTTATAGACATGGGTTTCTCTGTTATTTTTGCAGGTTGAAAACAGGAACGCGGTGAATACATTTTTGTGACTAGTGGAATTGAAGACAAGGTAACTCGTTGCTTGAGTTAATTGGACTGATTAATAAGAGTTCAGATTTTGTTCCAGCCATCCTGGTAGATACTTGAGTTCAGTGGATATGTTCTGGTTTTTGTTTTTACAGAATGATTTAGCGCTTGAGGAGCGTGATAGTAGTAAGTTGCTTTTCCAGCGTTTTGTACACGTGCACTTAGGTGAAGGTGAAGGCTTTTTCGTTGTTTGGAGTGACTAGCTCCACTTTACTATTTACTAACATTTTTTGTGCTTCAAAGACTCTCGAGTGATAGTATTGTTTTCTGCATCATTTTTCCACAGGCCCCCGACGAAGAGCTGCCTACAGCTCGAAATGCATTGGGCATACACAGATGAAATGTTATAATTGGAAAACAAACTGATTATGAAGTTTTTTGAATATTGCGTTATAATAACATTTTGAGTCAAATTGAATATAAGTTGTGTTTATTTGTAATTGTTGGAAACTACTGTTGAGAAAAATACTAAAATTAATTTTGAAAAAGCAGAAGAGTGTATATTTAATTTGTAGCGCGTTCTGCGCTTGAGCAACAGTGCGCTAAGGTTAAGTGTCATTCACACTTAAGATAAGGTTGTCTAAGTTTTGGCACGTGATAGGGCAGACGTGCTACCTTAGCTGCACGCTTTGAGGTTAAAAAAGTTGAAACAGGAACATAAGTTCAAGGAAGCATTATTAGTAGAGAGTGAGTGCTCCTCTAATCACACGAAGTAACAAAGGGGCAGGCGTGACTAGAGGTCGAAGAATGATGGAGCTAGAAAAAGAAGGCAGAAAGAGTGAGGAAGACAGATAGAAGAGAAAAAGATGGAGAGAGAAGGAGGGGGTGAAAGAAGCAGAGAGACTGTGCAAGGGCGACGTGTAGGAGACAGATAGAGAAAGAAGCGAGAGAGGCTGAGACTGCAGAAAGAAAGAGTAGGTGGGAGCAAGAGAGGGAAGGGGGGTGTGAAGTAAGACAGACAGAGCAGAGGGGATAAATAGTGACACATAGAGGGAAAATCAAACGGGTAGGGGGGATTGCAGCAAAGTTGTAGTTAGAAATTTCCCTCAATTTTGCAGAGCTGCCGGGAAACTGAAAGTACGGCCGGCCTGCGGCCGGCCATGAATAATTAGGGGAGGAGAAGCCCTTTGATGTGCTGGGCTGGCCGTGAATGCGCGTGCTTGTTTGCTCACGTGATTCACGTGAACTTCAAGAAAACCGCGGGAACGAAGCCCTTGGTTTGACGATGATTTTGGCTACTTGAATTCTCACTCCCTCAATGCGCTTGCGCGCATTGTAGGTCACGAGACCTACAAATCAGACATTAGGGTTACATAAAAGAACCATACAGTAAAATCAGGACATAGCAACAGTGACTCCATAATCATTTGTGTATGTACATGCATACATGTTCAATTAAATGTTTCCTTAAACATTTCACGTTATCCGTAAAATGTTACCATAGTTTAGTATAACCATTTTAGCCATCTGTTTTTTTCCAAGTTGCAAAGATTTTTTTTGTACATTTTATTTTGAATGCTTGACAGCATGAAGAATGAATGTGCTTGTCCCCAAACAATGTGTCCTGAGCATCAGGCCACCCTTGTATGATAAAGGGGCTTTTATAGTTCACTTCGTGCTAGCTTGGATTTTGCCTCTCTTAAGCAACAGTCATAATTCCTAATCTGCAAAATGAGCGCATTACTTTTAAATTGAACACATATAATGCATTATATTGCCAATGCTGTCTTTAGAGCACTCGGGTGGTGTTTCTCAAAGAGGGAACTGTCTTAGCAAAAGAGAAGCTATTAGTAGCATAAATGGAACAACCGCTCCACCTTGAACCTTCATACCTGGGTAATAAGCAAGAATGAGTGTATTAGGGCTCCGAGTGTTTTCTTGCAATTGGTGGTTTTGTTGTTTTCAACAGTTTTTTGTCACTCTTGAATCTGTGAACATGAGTATTTAGGGTCAGATAACTGGAGAGAAGTGATCTAATAAGTACTAATTTGATGGAGTAAAAACAGTACTTGCTGGGATTTGGGCATTAGGTGGTGGGCATTTTACTTCCTTATGCCTTCTCTTTTTATTTTTAATGATCTTTATTGACTTTTTTTGAAGAAAAATGAGTGCTGTGGTCTTCTAATGGCTGGTAGAAGCCCAGAGCATCAACCTTCCAATGGTGGTCCACAGCAACAGGTGTGAAGAAGGGCCTAACGGAGCCCGAGGGGATTGCCTATGTTTCACAAATTAGAGCATTCTGCCCTCTAGGGGTGGAATGTTCTAATAGCCTTTGAGCCCTCTGTAGCGGGCTCTACGTGTCAATAAAGGGCGACTGCCTTGTTAAAGGCCCTCACCTGTGGCTCAGGCCTTTAACGCTACAGTGGGCACTAAGGCTATAGTAAGACTATGGCACCATATACATTATGGAGTATGCTAAATTATGGAGATGTTAAATTTACAGTTTGCTTGAAAACCTAAGCTGGTACAGTTGTACCAAACCTAACAAAATTCACACCTAATGTGTTTTATATTTTTTTTGCAGGCCAGAGGGAACCCCTTTCGAGGATGGTGAGTTTTTCACTTGTTTGGGAAAAAAAAAAGTTGGGCATTGTTGGGTTGGTTAGGCTGTATAGTCTACATTTTCTTAAGTTCTCTCTAAAAGCATTCCAGCTGGTCGAGAACAAACCTTGTTTACCAGTGCATCTAAGAGGCAAGGTTCCCTTGGACGGAATTCATGTTGTGCACGCATTTAGAAACCGAAGCATCCGAGCTGCTGGATTTACTCAAAACAAAAAAGGACCAAATTAAGCCACAGAATTGACTAAATTATACAGCAAGAAAAGAAAAGTCATATGACGTAATGCTGCACGTTATGTACCCCATATGTTTCACTTTTCTATCATTTCCCATTACTAAGGTCTGGGCAAATGTTTAGCCCCATACCAGTGTCCCACCCTCCTACAGCAGTCGGCACCTAAATTAAGACAGCGTAACCTTTGGAAACGGTATGCAACTACCTGGCTTCACGAGTGCATTTTGTCAATTAGCTTATGATTCGTTTTTGATTATAGGTTATGGTGCAGAGTGGTCAGTCTATAATAATGCAGAAAGTGCCATGGCCACAGAATTGCTCACTGAGGTCTATCATCTTGTCTGTTCACTTCAACATGTTCATTCCAGCCTATTTAAAAGGATGTCATAACATTCACTGCACGCTTACCTCATCCCCAGAAGCGCCCACCACAATATATGTTAATTCTTTCGTTTTATGTTCCACGCTTGTTATAATTTCAGTGGCGTGTGAATCTGTATTTTTATTTCCCCAATGACGACCTCAACGTTGCTGACTTGAACCAACTGTGACTTTATTTATTTATTTATTTTATTTATTTATTTATTTATAACACTTGTAAAGCGCACTGTTACCAACTGGTGTCCTGGCGCTGAAGTGATAACTCTCTGAGGTACAAGCCTCCCCAATTAGCAAGTAAAAAAGTCATGTTTTCAGATTTTCTCTAAATGCCATCAAGTTCATGTTTTGTTTGAGGGCCAAAGGAAGGGCATTCCAGGCCTTTGCTGCTCCCGTGACAAAGCTTCTGCCCCCCCCAGTGCACCTTCCTGATACGGGCTGTTTTGACCAGCCCCAAACTGGCCGACTACCAGGTCTGTACCATTGGAAGAGCTCCTGTAGAAACACCGGGCCTTGACCGTGCAACGCCTTGAAGACAATGCACATGGATTTAAACAGAATCCGCTCCCTCACAGGGAGCCAGTGCAGCTTCACCCGTTCCCTGGTGACCGAAGAGAACTTGGGCAAACCCCCTTGGCAGCCGTATTTTGCAGGACCTGAAGTTTGTTAAGCAAACCCTTTTGGGCCTCGAGCAGAAGGCTGTTACAATAATCGAGGCGGGTAAGCACAAGTGCAGTCACCACCGTCTTTCTGCTTCCGACCGGTAAAAAGGGAAGGACTTTCCTAATAATTTTTAAAGTCCAGTGTATGGAGGAGGTAATCGCCTTAACTTGGGGTTTAAAGGAGAGTTGGTTATCTATAATAACCCCTAAATTCTTCGCCTTCGCAGCAGGAGATGGCGGGGATCCCATGTCCACCGGCCACCACTTAGAGCTCCAGAGATTTGTATTCGACCCGAAGATTAATACCTCGGTCTTGAAAGAATTCAATTTTAGGCAACTCTTTGCCATCCATGAACTAACTGCTGACATGCAGTCCTGAAACCTTGCCGCCACACCCAGTTCTTTTCCCAGGGAGTACTGAGACCACGATCTAGGTATCGTCTGCATATGATAACTCGAAACCAAAAGATCGGATCACCGGGGCAAGAGAGGATACATAAATGTTAAATAAAGTGGGGCTTAGGGATGATCCCTGAGGGACCCCCCCTGGGAGTTCGAAGGGTCTTGACTCGAAATCTCCCATTGCCACCACTTGCACCCGGTCTTTAAGGAAGGCTTTCAGGATACTTATTGCTAATCCCTGGACCCTGCACTCCTCCAACCGGTCCACCAAGACAGCATGGTGGACCGTATCGAAGGCCGCAGACAGATCCAAAAGGACCAGCACTGCCTGGCCCCCAACATCCAGTGCCTTCTTGACCTCCTCTTTGGACTTAATCGTACCGGTCTCAGTGCTGTGTCCTTCCCTGAAACCGTGCTGGGCTAGGTCTAGACCTTTTGAAGTACGCAAGAATGCACACAGCTGAAGGTTCATGGCTTTCTCGAAGTTTTGCCGGCAGCGGTAGTCTGGCAATTGGCCTATAAATGTTGGGATCAGTAATATCCAAAGAAGGTTTCTTAAGCAGTGGGGAGAAGGAAGCCCGCTTCCAAACAGTGGGAAAGTCACCTTTTTCAAACCTCAGGTTGAAGAGGTTGGCCAAAGTGTCAGCTATTGTGAAGGCTGCCAATGTTGCTACTGACGTAGGGCAGGGATCGTGGGGAGATCCTGACTTAGTTACCGTCAGCAGTTTTAAGATATCATCGGAGCATATTGGCTCAAATGCCGAGAATTTAGCCCCCAATAAGTTCCATTCACCAACAGATTCCAAAGGGGCTACTCTCGACGCCATCACCACCAGCAAAGGTCTGGCTTTACTTTCCCACTTTGTCACCAATTGACTGGTCGTATCATCACCTTATCCTCTTCACAATCAACAGTGCCGTACCCCTCCTCCCCCTAAAAACATCAAACATAGGAAATTAACCAGAAATCTTCACCTTATTCCTCCAGGCGAACTGGAGGCTAAGATTAAAGCAAGACGTCGACTTTCTCCTCCCTCACGAAATCCGAATGACCTTACCGTACACCACAACAAATCCATAATTGAGGTCCTTGATCAAATTGCCCCAGCTAAATTAAAACCACAAAAAAATCCCCACCAAATCCTTTTTTTATGCTGATCTCAACAATGGAAGACGCTCGCTTAGGCTGACAGAACGCACGTGGAGACAACACCCCTCCCCCTCAAATCTTGCCCTCCTCAGAACCGCAAGAGCTAATTACAAAAAACACATCCTCAATGAAAAGGCCTCCTTCTGCGCGCAACTTGACCGAGCAAAAAAATAGACCCAGGGAATTATTCAGCATTATCAAAAATCAAACATCTTCTGCCCCCCTCCCCAAATTGATGGCCACTATTGAAAAATGTGAATTTGCAAACTTCTATTCCGAAAAAAATGACAAAATTGATCTATCCTTTGCCGTAACCCCCTCACCACAGTGCTCATCACCCCTCCATGACCTCCAATCCAAGTCTCCTTTTGCACCTCCGCCCCCTCCAGATTCTGTTCATCTCCCCTCCGCCGTCACCCCCTGGACTAATTCTTCACCAGCCCACAGCTAAAGAATAATGCATCTTGGCTTAACTTCAGCCCAGTTACAGAGCAGGATGTCCTCAACATCATCACTAAGCTTAAACCCTCCTCTCATACCTTGGACCCTCTGCCCGCTAACCTTGTTCAAGATTTAACACCTTGGCTGCTAAGGGGTTTTCCCGCTGGGTGCTGCAGTACCAGATTTTCCATTGTTCATGACAAGGTCAACTCGTCATAAGCAAAGGGCAGGTAAAACCCATGACGAGTTGACCTTGTCATTAGCAGGGAAGTGGTTAAAGCACATCATTGCACCTTATTGGGCTACCATCATAAACTCCTCCTTGGCCACAGGGTGTGTCCCTGTTTTCCTCCAACTTGGCCAAATCACTCCCACCCCTTAAAAATGTTACTGCTGACCCCACCGACCTTAACAATCTGCGTCCCATCTCTAATCTTCCTCTTCTATCCAAGGCCCTCGAAAAATGCACCTTGCTCCAACTGGACAAGCACATTGACTCTTTCAGCCTTTTGGACACATTACAATCAGACTTTAGAAAGGGCTGCAGTACTGAAACTGCTATGCTCAACATTGTTGATGACCTCCATCACTGCCTCGACAAGGGGGAGGCCTCCCTTCTCATTCTTCTTGACCTCTCTGCTGCCTTCAATACTGTTAACCACTCCGCCTAACTTAACACCCTCAAAGACCAGGTTGGCTTCAATGACCTTTTCCTCGAATGGTTCACCTCCTTCTTTCAGCACAGAACCCAAAACATTTAAATTAGCAATTGCTCTCCAAACCAATTCCTGTCTCTCTAGGTGTTCCCCAGGGTTCTATTCTCTCTCCCTCTCAATTTAACCTTTTCTTGGAACCCCATACCCTCATTCTGAAACAAGCAGGAATCAACTACCACCTCTATGAAAAGTGTATTTGAGATTAAAATATGTGTATTTTCAGAACTTAGAAGCTGATTATTTTAGAAAAATTATAGACTTTATGAAATATATTTAAAGATGATACTCGAGTGATATATCATGCAGCATCAAGGTGACATGACGCATATTATTAACTTAGTGCTAGGTGTATTACAGCTATGGCTGTTATGTATTACCCATGTAGAGGCATTCCAAATTGATAAAGCCTTTTTTTTACATTACTGTGGCAACCCAGTCTATGGCACTGAGGTGATCACTGCTCGTAACTTTACATAGGGTGTTGCTAATGATATGCTCACTATTACACTAGTAGTAACAGTAGCTTGGTATGATATTCACAAAACATAAGTAGCTTATTAAAGATCAGGTTGTAAACCCTTGAAATAAATATTAATAACCTGATCAATTTGCTTGCCATCTCTACACAGTCTTAACTAGTCTCTTCTCCCACACACACCCCATGGCATACTTTTGAGCCGGTCTTTGCCAAAACTAACTTTCTAGGAAAGTCCACTTTTTCTCTTCCTCTTGCTAGACCAGCCACTTCCTTCCCCCCTTATTAAAGTGAAGACCCACCGTCCCTTAACAAAAGTAAATTGAGATAACTTGAGTGCTGCTCTTAGACACTTGTAACCATTGCCAACTCTTGACCTGTGGCTGCAGTGAACTATAACCTTGGACATTATTGCCCCAGTTCACACATCAAGTAAGTGCTGCCCTCCTACTGTTCCTTGGTATTCTGATAACTTACACACATCCAAATGAGTCTGCAAACACTATAAACAAGCCTGGAGGAGATCCTACTTCCCACAGGTCAAAAGTTAATATAGAAAAGCAATGAAAAACTAGAAAACCCAGATAAGAATAGCTAAAACTGAATCTACTCCTCCAAAATAAACAATTCTCGTAACCCTACCAGGGACCTCTTCTCTTTTGGACTTAACCTCATCAATCTTGAAAACATGAATTCCACCATTCTCCCTCCAATACCTCTGTGACAAATATACAGATTGCTTTAAAAACAAAATAGCAACTGTTTACAAAAATGTTACTAGTTCTGACAATAATGCTGTTTCTCTATTAGACAATTCGACTGAGATTCCAAATTATCCTTCCCTTACTGCCCTTTGCCCTCTTAGGCGAACAGTGTATCACTACCCTTAGATATTCCAAATCTGGACCACCCACTCGCCTCTGCTCTCTCAGAATATTTCACATTGCTTCCAGTAACATAGCCTCCATCTTTGGGACATTTGTAAAATGTCCAAATCCTCGACAACGGTTCCCTGGCTGTAGAATAGTGATCTCTCCTTCTTAAAAAAAACTCTAGATCTCACATGCTCCTGAATTTTAGGCCTATATCCCTCTTTACCGATTCCCTTCTAGGTTCTCCCAACCAGTGGCGTGATTTTGTGGAATGTTGCCAGCTTTTAGATACCTCTCAGTCCGGGTTTATACCAGACTAGAACACAGAATGCACTCTGATTGAGGAATTCTATACCAGGGAAGCTTGGACGCTCTAATACTACTCTTGGGCCCATCATCTGCCTTCTGCATGGTGTGTCACACAGTGTTGATTTCCAGGCTATCAGATCTTGGATTTAAATAAACTGTTCTTAAATGTATCTTATCCTTTCTCGGTCACCGCAGCTAATCCATGTGTTGTCCCCCTCCCCGCCCCCCCTCCCCCCACACCCCTCTATCTCCCAATCACAAGAATATTCAATACAGTGTGGGGACTAGGCTAATACATTTCACAGTGCATCGCAGTATCTATTCCACTGCATTCAGACCATCAAAAATGCTGCTTCTAGAATCTTGATGAAAAATCCTTCACGTGAGTCCATTCAGACAAACATTTGTTCCCCACACTGGTTGCCTATACCGAAAAAACATCAGTTTAAGGTCCTTTGACCCATTCCTTGGGCTCTTGACAAGGCAAGTGCATCTTATTTAAAGTGAAGGTTCTTGCAGGATCTTCCTACCCATTCCTTGTGGTCTGCCTCCCTGGCCATAGTAACATTCGTCTTAAAACCCAAGGATGCTGATCATTCTTCCATCTTGCAGTCGAACTGTGGAACAAGCTACCTCTGGACATCAAACAGATCCCTCACGACTTGTTTTACCAATACGAGCATTCCCTCTAGATCAGGTTGCTTGAATGAATAGATAAGAGATCCATCAAAATAATCCCTATATAACTGATTATTATTATATTTCTCATGGGAACTGAAATAAGTTTTGTCTTTAATATCCTGAGATGCTGCAGTCCGTTAAAACAATGCAAATTATTTGTTGGAAAAAAACGTATCCCTAACCACGCTCTTTTCAACAAAAAGATCAAAACCTTGCTGTTCCAGCTTTATAGCTCTCCTCATTCCAGAGCCTTTAGCTCCAGGATGCTTTATGGTATTTGCGAGCTCCATAAAATTACTTTCATGGAAACGTTTTTTATTTTTTATAAGAAATCACTAATGTCATTTAAGTGTCAGGTTTTTTGTTCTGAGACTGCAAAGGAACGGCGATTGGATAGGAAATTACCAGGCTAGTCTGCATAACATTTCCTTTTCTATCGGGTTTCTTTAGGCTTTGTGCGGGTATTGTAGGCTTGGTCATCATATCCCATATCAAGGATATAGAGCAGAAAATCTTTTTCAATGGGAATGGATTGGAATTTGCTAGGACGTTCCAAATGGCCTGTAGCTAGTTTTCAAGATTTTAGTTGAGATGTACAAATGCAAATTGTAATCACCCAGAGTTGTTACTGGATGAAACCAATGCATACATTATTAATATATGTGAAAAATGCTCTTCTCTCTCATTCTAGGGACTTTCAAACTCACAATAGAATTTACAGAAGAATATCCAAATAAACCACCAACAGTTAGATTTGTCTCTAAAATGTTTCATCCCAATGGTAAGTAAGCATATTATCTCCTTTTCATGTTTTACAGTTGGTTATCCAACGTTTATATAAAATGTATCGGCAATTAGCAAACTGTGTCAAATACAGCAGTAAAAGTGACGAAACCATGAGTATGTTCTCTGTTTTTCCAGTCTTGTTTTCTTTGTGATGTTTTATTGCACCAGTCTAGTAAATGGGCAATGAAGGTGATGTTTTTTTTTTTTATTATTCAAATTGTTTCCCCAATTTACTTACCCTTGCTATATGTGCCACCTTTTATGTACTCGTGGCGGTGGGGGGGAGAACGGGGTTCTACTGTCTTTGGTTGCCATATTACCAGAAAAGCTTTTTGACGTTTCATTGGTCAGCCTAGAAGCACGTCATCAGAAGAAAGGTGTCCACTGATGTTTTCATAAGAAAAGTTACATTCATTGTAATCCTATGTTTGCGTTGTGCATCTTTTTGCAGTTTTCATGCTTTGAACTGCTGACGCACTGCATTAGGTCAGAAATATTACTGTTTTACCTTTAGTGAAGTTTGATTTTTGGCTGTGGGTGATACTGAATTTGAAGTTTGATAGCTTTCTCTGAAGCCTTACATGCACCAATAGTGAGACTTCTTCTGCGGTACGAAACGTTGAGACCGAAATGTCGACTAAAATCGGTCACTTTGCCATGACCAGACATGGAAGAGTTTCGAAAGTAGTATCTTTGATATAGGATTATGAGAACCTTGGTTTTGTATGAATTACTTCAAAGGTGTAAGGGGGATTGATTTCTGAAGAATACTTCTTTCAGATGTTGCCCAGAAGTGTCAGGCGTGCCAAGCTTTTTTTGGTGTAAAAAGAGTCTAAGACTAGAGCATGTGGCTTGGTTCGTTACGGCATGTGGGCACAAAAAAACTACTGATCTTCCTCACAAACCTTCAAGGCGTGTAAAGAAAATATTTAGGGAGTATGAAAGTCCTATTTGTTCTGGGGTGAAAAGGACCGGAATTAGTCTCTGGCAGTTGTTTTCAGAGGCCTTCAGCTCTCTATTCTAAGGTACATCCAAATAAAACCTCCGTGTTCTGTCCAGAGCCCACCATAATCATCCCACTGGGGAAACAAGCTTCATATACTTCACCAGCCTTGAGGCTACTGAATATTTTTCTGCCATTTGTGATTTAGTCTACCCAGAAGAGAAGCAATAATTGGTCTAGAAAGGAAAGTAGTCTTGAAGTAACAGGGGATCTCCTAGAAAGGCCGAACACAATTTGAGGGTCGACCTCGAAAGACAGAACAAGCTCAGCCAAATTTCTGAATAATGTTAAAAACTGCCAATTATTCACATTGTAACACAAGGTCCACTATGCAATAGAATACAGGATAAGAATTACACATGCAAGCATGTTTTGGTTGAACCATTTTTGTCTGGGAAAAAAACCTATGGCGAATCTACATATTTTTGTTCAAATAGCTTTTAGGAACGTTTGCATATGCCACCCACACCACTGAAATGTGAGAACACACTGTGTACTGAAGCAGAAACCTGTTTAAAAGCAGTGTGGTCAAGGCCATGGGTAGTGTATTTAAAAACCTATTTCATAACTGCCTTTGTGTTCCCTGTGTTGCTCAATGCTCACCTAGGAATGCTACAATACAGGGAGTACAAGTTAATGGGCACTGTGCCAGGACCAACTTGGAAGTACCATCATCACCTGAAAGGTTTCACAGCATGTTTTGCTCATGCATGTCCCTCTGGTCACGAGAGACAGCACCTTGTTGCTTTAAAGACCCCTCTAAGCCTTGCAAGTGTGTGTAATAAACGAAAGGTATTTTATTTGTTGCTGAATGTGCTGCAACTAAGGCACATTCCAGTATCTGAAGTGGTTGTTGTATGAAGCAGACTCGCTCTATATAGTGCACCAAAAGGTGAGTTACACTGTGCAGAGAATCCAGGCAACCTTTATTGCTTTACAGAGGCAACAATTATACCACTATATGCTCTCAATTTAGGCTTATCAGAGGATAGTGTTAAGCATTTATTGTACTCACAGAGGCAATAAATGAGACGCACTAACACACAATAAATCCAAGCCCTACTTAGAAAAAGAACTCCTATTTTTATGTAAATTCTGATACCAAGAACTTAGTAAGTTAGTACTTGTTAAAATATCGAACAACTACAAGTATCAGAGGGTCTAAAAAATGAAAGAGTTTAAGGAGTGATAGACATCAACCTGACAATACACATCCCTTTAACTACTTGACCAGTATGAAGGTAAACTTCAACATCTCAGGTGGATGAGGACAATACCATCAGTCACCACTCGGATCCGCCCTTCATCACTTGGGATTTATCCATACCATCCGTATGAGTATGTCTAAGTCACAGTCAAAGATAGACCAAGTTGTTAAAAAGTCTACTCTGCCGTATCGACTACAGTATGGTATATCACTCAGTGGTAGTTAATGAGTGAGACAAGTGTGATGACTGTGGAGTGCAGTGCAGAAAAAGTGAATGAAAATAATAAGCTAAATGTGGTAAAATTGGATGAGAGAGCATAGAACCAACTTTATTCAAATGATGCTCACTTGTCCAAGATTAAAAAGGTTTCTCCAAAGACATGTAAATGGACTGTCTAAGGTAAAGCCAGGTCAACATGTTTCAGCAAGTATGGACTACTGCGTCCTTGCCTTCATTAGGACCAAATCAAACAAAGTGTGCTACTGCACAAAAATGAAAATTAATATAAAGTGACAACAAAGAATGTAACGTGTAAGTAAACAAGTGCAGATGTCACCTGAATTTTCCAGAACATGAAAGTTCGTCATGAATTTACAGATAGTGTTGTTCACTGTGAAGTCAGAGAAAAAGGGAGAATAAGTATCAGATGAAGGTAACCACTCAACGTGAAACTATTTCTAAAGTTTGGTACAATCAGTATGGACCTATAACTAAATCAGATAATTTAATGCTGAAAAATAAACTCAATTATGTAACGAAGCAGTGATTTAAATATTCGGATATATATCTTATATTCCAAACATCTGTAGAAAATCTTACCGTAGTCTATAAGATTCAAAGACCTCACCCCACCTGGCAGCGGCTCAGGGTATGAGTGAAGCACCGCTCTAAAAAAACATGTGAACAGTAAACATGTTTTACACATAGTGCAAAGCCCTAACACATATTTGCCTCAAAAAGTACTGAAATAGTGGTCTGATTACAAAAAGTGGTTCACCCAATAGTGTGTCAAAGGAGCTACTATTAGAGGCTCTGGGGTGAAGTTGTTAATACAACCACTCGTATAACGTATGAGGAGAGCGCTTGAAATTGTTATTCTGCATAGCGCTCATTTGCCTAAGTAGCGCCTAAACAAGAAATCTACACGCGCTCTTACCTGTCCGTCGGTGCTCCTATGCCGGCATCTGAACCGACTGGGGAGGCACCGATCGGCAGGAAAGAGCTCTAATATAAAGCGCGTGCTGGTTGGTAGGAGGACCACGTGAGCGCAAGGTCTCCTGATCTTATTGGTTCATATAGCGTTAGAAATGCAATCGCGCTTCACATTGGTTCAAATATCGACCCTCACAGGTAAGTAAAATGTTCACTTTAATAAGTCTTTATGCGTAATGCTTTCCTTTGGGAAAAAGACATATAAGGTATACAGGTTCTTGCAGCAGGTTTCCGGGGTGCCCTTCAGGATTTAAGGTAGTGGGGGGGGACGAAAGGTGGTGGGGGTGTTAAGGTCGAAAGTACCATCTGCAGTGCAGTGAGCGGGCTCTGGGGACAAGTCCAGGAGCTACCAATGGGGGGAAGGGGTGGGGGCTTGGTTCACAAGGCTCCTTTTAGCAAGCCAGCACAGTCAGTTCTCGAGAGTCCTGGCAGGGGCGCTCCAGTGCAGAGGGGTTAGGTAGTCTGGGCTGGTGTGTTACATGTCCTTGCGGTTGTCTGTCTCCTGGTTTGAGGGCGCAAAAATCAGGACAGCTGAGCCACTCTGAAAGTGGGTCTCTGCGCTGCTGACATTTCTCGACGGCTACTCGATGTCGTTTGACTCTGGATTGGACTCAAACAGGCTCTGGTTACTGCAAGATGTCCAGTACCCCCAGGTAATAGTTCTGTTTATCACCAGTTGGTCCTGGTGTCTTCTCACATGGTGGGGAGACAGATCTGACCTTTTGGGACCGAGAGACCAATTCCTGGGCGCCTGCTGCATTGGTAGGACTGGGGAGCCACAGCATGGTAAACCTGGCAATTTGCAACGATCTGGCTGTCTACTCAATCGGAGTACTTGTAGAGCACTCTACTTACCCGTGAGGGTCTCAAGGCGCTGAGGGGGGGAGGGGTGTGTGTGCTGCTACTGCTCGAAGAGCCAGGTCTTGAGTCTTCTGAAGGCGAGTAGGTTTTGGGTCTGCCGTATGTGGGAAGCGAGGGTGTTCCAGGTCTTGGCGGCGAGGTAAGAGAAGGATCTACCGCTTGAGGTAGTTCGTGGATGCGGGGGACAGCGGCGAGGCTGGCGGAGCGGAGCTGGTGGGTGGGGGTGTGGAAGCGGAGTCTGCTGTTAAGGTAGGCTGGTCCGGCGTTGTGGAGTGCTTTGTGTGCATGGGTGAGGAGCTTGAAGGTGATCCTCTTGTCGACGGGGAGCCAGTGTAGGTCTCTCAGGTGGGGTGTGATGTGGCTGTGGCTGTGGCGGAGGACGTTGACGATCAGTCGGGCGGAGGCATTTTGGGATCCACTTGTAGATCCTGCGGAGGGTGTTGTAGCAGGAGGAGGAGACTGCGCTGACCTGCTTAGCCATGGAGAGGGAGGAGTCTAGGATAAATCCTAGGTTGCGTGCATGGTCGGTGGGTGTTGGTACTAGGTACTAGGGTTCTTGGTAGAGGTTCAGCTCCAGGACGAGTTGGCTTCTTCACGATTGTCGAGACTGGTGCAGGCAGGCAGGGGTCTGGCGCCAAATGCACACAGCAAGTCTTCAGTTCTGGTTTTTATGAATTTTTTCTCCTCCTCTTCTGAGTTCTTTGAATCTGAAGTCCTAGTATCCGGGGGCCACCTGAATACTCAATTTAGAGGCTTTAAGGGAAGTATCTGAAAGGGACAAGTTCATGATAGATTCCTTACCTTAGAATATCCCCAGGCGTCAGGCTGGATCCAGAAAGTTTTGCGCGTCCGTAGGTGGCGTTGTGCGGGTCCGTCGCTGGCGTTGTATGCGCCTAGATGACGTCTTGGAGACCACTTGGGCGTTATCCATGCGCGCTGACCGCACTTTTCTTTTTCCGCGCCGAAAGCGCAGATCTGGATTGAGCACATACCTCAGTCAATTTTTGACTACTTGTTGAGACTTTTGTCTCCTCCTCTTATCTCCTGGTGCACTAGGGATGCCGGATTTAAGTCTTTTGGGTCGTGCTGCCGTAACATGTCGGTGGCGGACCCCCACGATGTGTGTCTCTACTGCTTGGAGACCGACCATGACTCCCGGGACTGTCGAGACTGTCGAGCCATGGCCCCGAATGGCTTGCGGGAGCAGCGCCGGAAGTTGCTGGAGGTTCGGCGCTCCTCTCACCTCCGCTCTGGGTCTAGGAGCCTTTCACAGGACCGGAGCCGTTGCTCCTCGGGGTCTAAGTCTTCGCCTTCGGCTTCTGGTAAGCGACGCCATAAAAAGAAGTCGAAGAAGCGTGTTTGCTCTCTGACGTCCCCCCGTTGCTCCCCGGAGGCGGACGAGGGGGACAGGGGCTCCGCCTCTGCGGTTCCACTGGTGCCGGGGAGTCCCGCAGCACCATAGTCCGTCGGCGGCTTTACCAGAGTCCGTCGGCGGCTTTACCAGAGTCCGTCGGCAGCTCCTGAAAAGATGCAAAAGATAAAAACATCGCTAGGCGTCACCGCCGGGTGATCCTGCCGTCTTGACCACTCACCCCACGCCTGAGAGCCTTGTCATTCAGGCCTCAACGTCAGAGTGCCTTTCCCACGGCTCCGCCGGATAAGGTCTCTAAAAGGCTAGACCAATTTGGCAAGAGGCTGTTCTCCTCAGCCAGCTCGGGGTTACGGTCGGTTAACACCGCCTGCTTTATTGGGCCGTTACTCCCACGCAGTGTGGGATTCGGTAGCCGAGGCCTTGCCTCAGTGTTCTGAGGAGGTCCAGGCTGTCCTTTCCTAAGCGATTGCGGAGGGCAAGGATGCAGCGAACTTCGCCATCAGGTGTGGTTTGGACACCGCAGATTTTTTGGGCAGAGCTATTTCCATGACTTTGGCGTTGCGGCTCCACGCCTGGTTGTGTTCCACTGGGTTCTCACCCGATGTTGAGGGCTCACTTATGGATATGCCCTTTTGGCGATACGGCTGACCATGCCCTGGAGCGCTTTAAAGACTCTAGGGCCGCAGCCAAGTCTGTGGGTCTTTCCACAAAGAACCCTGCTACGCCTGGATTTCGTTCCTTTCGTGGCCAGGGAAACCAGGTGCGCTCCTCTAGCAAGCCTGTGCAGAGCCAGCCTCAGCCCGGCCGCGGATTCCGCATGGGCGGTCTGGTAACCAGCACGCGGGTCAGTCCACCTCCACCCGCTGCTTCCGTCTAAGCCTTCCTAATCCGAGCTTCAGGGAGCACCCCACGCCGGTGGGTGGCAGGGTCTGCCACCACTGGCGCGAAATTACGTTGGACAAGACGGTGCTGCAGATAATCTGCCATGGTTATTCCCTTCTCTTCAGTCCTCCCCTTCAGCTATGCTACCTCAGTAACACCGCATGTCGGGGGATTATTTGGCTCTTCTCCGTCAGGAAATTACGACCCTCCTGGCCAAGGGGGCCATAGAGGTGCGTTTCTGGTCCGGAAGTAGGGAGTGGTTGTTATTCCCACTACTTTCTGGTCTCCAAGAAGGACAAGGGGGCCTGCGCCCCATCTTGGTCCTTCGGGACGTCAATCGCTTCCTCCGGAAGGAAAAGTTCAAACTGTTGACTCTGGCTCAGGTCCTGGCTACCCTGGAGACTGGATGGTAGCGTTGGACTTGCAGGACGCTTATTTTCACATTCCCGTCCCATTGGTGCTACCTGCGGTTCACGGTGGGCCAGGAGCATTTTCAGTTTGCCGTGCTCCCCTTCGGCTTTACCAGTGCCCCTCGGGTGTTCACAAAGGTGATGGCGGTGGTCTCAGCTCATCTGCACAGGTCCTCCACCTTGATGACTGGCTGTTGAAGGCTGGCACGCCCCATGCAGTCGTCGCCCACCTCCAGACTACGGCCGACCTCCTGCATTTGCTGGGGTTCTCAATCAATGTGCCGAAGTCTCACCGGAGTCCCTCTCAGAAACTCCCTTTCACCGTAGCGGTTGTGGATTCGATGCTGTTTCGGGTTTATACTCCCAAGCAGCGAGTCCGGGATATTCAGGCTATGATTCCAGCCTCTATCCTGGGTTTCAGTCAGGATGACCCTCCGGCTTCTGGGCCTGATGGCCTCCTGCATCCTGCTGGTGATGCATGCCAGATGGCATATGCGGGCTCTGCAGTGGGACCCGAAGTTCCAGCGGGCACAGCATCAGGGCATCAAACAACACAGATCCTAGTTCTAGCGGCAATATGTATCTATTGATCTGTGAACATCACTGGTTAAGAATAAATCACCCCAGGGAATCCCTTAATCTAGTGATAATCAAGATGTCTCAGTCTATTGCCTATATAAAAAGCAACCTAGCTCTGATCTATACATTTAGAACAGCACAAGATTAACAATCACCTTGAAAGACAAAAAATGTGTGAAGAGCGAGATGGCACCTCACAGGCGCACCACCAATGGGACCCCTGGCTGATACTCACCAGGGTGGCCCTGTTCTCATCATTGGTGCCATCAAGCTTTAACGTAAACGTGTCTCAAACCCAAAGTAAAAAGACAGTGAATGGTGCAGTGAACACAACTTATATGTGACAAACTTACAACATTAAACGTTTAACATACAAGCTACCGGGCAACCAGGACAATAAACTTTACTCATGTTCCTTTCTTTGTTGCAAACAGTAAACACATAAACATAAAAAAGGAGTGTGAATACTACCTATCGCTTCACACCCTACTTACAGCCGACATGTTTACTTGCCTTAGTTTTTATCAGGCAATTTCCTCAGGGCAACTCAATTTAAATGCCACTGCAAGAGACACTGTGCTTCGAGTGCTGTAATATAAACAAACATATATGGGGTTACCTGTTGTCCACCTTTGTATTCTACATATAGATCATAATGCACTGTCAAACAGTCATGCTGTATTAGGTAATAGTTATTATTATTATTACCCTTCAATTAGCCTTGCCTCTCATACCAGCCGAGAGGAACTTAAAAACAGGAAAACAGCCCCCATAGGTGAGCGTGGTCCTATCTCCCTTCAGTTCAATTACTAAAAGAAAGTACCAAACAAACATAGGTTATCCACTCTAAAAGCGTTCTTAAACCTTGCTTGTTGAACATAAAAGCGACCAAGTAGGTCCATCAGAGCGTTACCAGTGGAGATCAATCGTTCGGCGTCTTATCAGCACTCGAACGCCGAACGAGTGTTTCACTGATCTATTTGGATTCTCAAGTGCCGATTTTCGGGGGATCTGATTGGCCGATTTTCGGGGGTTCTGATTGGCTGAGATAGTCAGATGACTATCGCGGCCATTTGCAAACGGTTCCAGACCATTAAGAATGCCTGTTTTATGTGTCAATGCGTGCCTACTCACATTTGGATTCTCAAGTGCCGATTTTCGGGGGATTGGATTGGCCGATATACGGGGGCTCTGATTGGCTGAGGTAGTCAAATGACTATCGCGGCCATTTGTAAACGGTCCCCAGACCATTGGAAGTGCCTGTTTTATGTCCCAATGCGTGCCTTCTCATATAGTGTATTCGAGTTTGACCATTTCATGCAGCAAAGATTGTCAACAATCACATGAATACATCATGGGGACATATTTTGTGAAGATTGCACGAGATAGGCGCGTCGAGTTTCCGATTCGGGGAATTGTCAATATGTCTACAATCAGGTGTGCACAAAAACATTTTCAATAGAAACAGCACACCACATCAATTACATAGTGATAATTACTCTAAATGGTGGTGTCTCTCAGTTCAAAAGCAGGAATAATATGTCGATTGTGGCCATCTTGAAACAGTGTATAAGCAATGTAAGTCGGGCCATCTTGGATTAGTGTCTATGCAGTATAGATAGTAGGGGTAGCGCAACTACTAATAGCACTCAAATAGAGAAAGTCATTCCACGAGTGCATTTATTTTTACTTCTCAGTCTTTATCTTAAGAATGTATGCGAATCGGAGCAGTTACTGAAATATAAACATATTCCAGGTGTTTGGCTCTACATGGATGCGGACGCCTTGCTATTACTAAAAGAGGTTTTACTTCATGACCCATAATATAGTCAATGAGAAGGTACGATGTAACCTGAGATTATTTGTAATGTTATTTATCCAAATTTTTTTTGGGGTATAGTCACCTAATTATATTTCAGGTGGAGAAGTACCTTGAAGATGGGGGACAGTAGAATACTGTGCCGGAGAGCATCCACATGTATATCTCAACATAGCTTATTCCACTCCAAAAGTTCATTCAGTCCCTTCTGTTCACTTTGTTCTTGGTATATCCCTCGTGCTTCCTTGGTAATTAAGCGTCTTTCTGTAGTCTGGCATCACCTATCACACTCTCTAGAACCACCCAAGTAAAGGTGTGTTTATTGCGGTGGCAGTGTTGCACTAATTTAGTGGTTAGTTTCCCAATCCTTATTGTGCTGACATACTCCTGAATGCGGAGTTTGATCTTCCGAGTGGTGAGTCCAATATACTCCAACCCACATTCACATCTTAGTCTGTACACCACGTTGGTAGTGTTGCAGTTACTAAAGTGATTCAGTGACCAGGTTTTTCCAGATTGTAAAGTCACTGTTGCAGTTTTTTTCGTCAGGGGGCACACTGAGCAATTTCCGCATGGAAAGTGTCCTTTAGGGATGGTGGTAGTCTCTGTTTCTGATCTTCCATTTATCCTGGTATGGACCAGTTTATCTTTCAGATTGTTAGCTCTTCGGAAAGCAAAGCGAGGCGGAGGCATCTTGAAATCCGCTGTGGATAGTAAAGACCAGTGTTTTCTGATAGATTAGCGGATCTTGGTGGTCATTGGGTCATAAGTCATGACCACAGGTAGGCAGTCTGTCTTCTCCTTTGTTTGCGATTCTAACAGAACCGATCTTGGTGTGTTCAGGGCTCTCTTTTGAGCCTGTTTGATAACTCTGCGCGGGTAATCTCGGGCTTCCAATTTCTTACTCAGCACCTCTGCTTGCTCTTTGTATAGTTCAGTGGAAGAACAATTTCGCCTGTACCTCAAAAATTGCCCCACAGGGAGATTCTCTTAATGCTCTCGGGTGGTATGATTGATAAGATAGCAATGAATTTCTATCAGTAGGCTTTTGATGAACACTTGTTCGAAAGCCTCCTTCCACTGCTTCGATGTCTAGATCAAGGTAGACCGCACTGGTATGATGATACTTCCAGGTGAAGCGAAGGCTCATATCTTGGGTATTCAACCAGTTTAAGAACTGGAGGAGGGATGATTCTTCTCCTGCCCAAAGGAGGAGCACATCATCTATATATCGCCTCCAAAGGCGCATGTGGCCTTTGAAGGGATTGATGTCCGATTCGATGATATGCTCCTCAAATTGGCCCACATAAATACAGGCCAAACTCGGTGCCATTGTAGCCCCCAACAATTCGGAGGGGGGAGAAGAGGTAGAGGAGCCAGATTTCAGCAACAGCGACGAACACCATCAAACTGGACATTTGATAACACGTCCAGTGAAGAGGAACCTGAGCCAGGACAAAGCACCAGTAGGGTGAGATTTAACCAACCGGAGGCTTCCAACACTGACCTGAGCGCACTATTGCAGAATTTTTTAGAACAGGGACAAACAACCAACAAGGGCCCGGGACAACAAGGCAGAGGAAAAGGACGCGGCAATCGACTCCCGCATTAAGGAGCATGTCAGCACAATAAGGATTGGGAAACTAACCACTAAATTAGTGCAACACTGCCACCGCAATAAACACATATTTACTTGAGTGGTTCTAGAGAGAGTGATAAGTGATGGCCATACTACAGAAAGACGCTTAATTACCAAGGAAGCACAATGGATATACCAAGAACAAAGTGAACAGAAGGGACTGAATGAACTTTTGGAGTGGAATAAGCTACGTTGAGATATACATGTGGATGCTCTCCGGCGCAGTATTCTACTGTCCCCCATCTTCAAGGTACTTCTCCACCTGAAATATAATTAGGTGACTATGCCCCAAAAATGTTGGGGATAAATAACATTACAAATAATCTCAGGTTACATCGTACCTTCCCATTGACTATATTATGGGTCATGAAGTAAAACCTCTTTTAGTAATAGCAAGGCGATTGCATCCATGTAGAGCCAAACACCTGGAATATGTTTATATTTCAGTAACTGCTCCGATCCGCATACATTCTTAAGATAAAGACTGAGAAGTAAAAATAAATGCACTCGTGGAATGACTTTCTCTATTTGAGTGCTATTAGTAGTTGCGCTATCCCTACTATCTATACTGCGTATACACTAATCCAAGATGGCCCCGACTTACATTGCTTATACACTGTTCCAAGATGGCCACGATCGACATATTATTCCTGCTTTTGAACTGAGAGACACCACCATTTAGAGTAATTATCACTATGTAATTGATGTGGTGTGCTGTTTCTATTGAAAATGTTTTTGTGCACACCTGATTATAGACATATTGACAATTCCCCGAATCGGAAACTCGACGCGCCTTTCTCGTGCAATCTTCACAAAATATGTCCCCATGATGTATTCATGTGATTGTTGACAATCTTTGCTGCATGAAATGGTCTAACTCGAATACACTATATGAGCAGGCACGCATTGGCACATAAAACAGGCACTTCCAATGGTCTGGGGACCGTTTGCAAATGGCCGCGATAGTCATCTGACTATCTCAGCCAACCGGAGCCCCCGAAAATCGGCACTTGAGAATTCAAATAGATCAGTGAAACACTCGTTCGGCGTTCGAGTGCTGATAAGACGCCGAACGATTGATCTCCACTGGTAACGCTCTGATGGACCTACTTGGTCGCTTTTTTTTTTTTTTTGGTGAACCTTTATTCGTATTGCAATCAAATACAGGTACGGGCCTACAACCTTCTCGGCCGGCCGCGAAACAAGATAAAAAGGTAGCAATCAATACGAAGAAGCAGAGCAGTGCAAAAGCCGGAACGACATGTACCCAGGAAACAACACGTGGGCATACGGTCAGGTCCAAAATCAGGATTACAGAGGTACATTTTTACTATAAGGAACTGAAGAAGTGCCATACAATCACACGTGGTCCTACAACTCAGCACTCAAATCAGGATATCCACAATGAATATAAACACCGACGAAGTAGTGAGGTTACGGCATATAAATCGGGAGAGACATTGGCACAATTCCGATAAAGAGCAATCCCCAACCCCACCCCTCAAAGCAGTGCACTTTACAGGAACCACAAATGAAGACGACACTATAGAAAAAGACGAAGACTAAAGGGCCATGGAAACAAAAAATGGACAAACCCCACCCCCTTACCCCCACCCTGCACACCCGCGGAAGGCCAAGGCCTACCCCCCCAGCCGTGCCTGTCGCCCTAATGGAACCTGAAATTTAGAAAAGAGAAAGAGAAAGAGAAAAGACAAAGAGCATAGATGGAGGAGGGCCCTCAAAATCGCCACCCGGCCCGCCCATCACCCCTGCACGTGGAGGAAGCCCAAAAGCAAAATGGAATATCGCGGAGAGCGTCAAGTACCAAGCACATCAAAAATACAACCCCAGTACAAACACACCCAAAGCACTGTCAGTTAACGTGAGGGCCACCGAAACCGAAAGTGCATCATCCCTGGCCTCGTCTATCAACGGAACCACCCAGTGATCCCTTGTCAATCGAGTTACAGTACTTTTTGAAGGATCTGAAGGATCCAAGCAAATCAGTCCCGAGTAATACCAATAAAGGGGTCAGCAGTTCGAGTCCATCCAGTCGTGTGCCGCCGAAGTCCAAGGGCGGCAATATCACGCCCGCGGGTGCCACAAAGTCCAAGAACAGCAATACCATCCATGAAGTGGAAATAGCACTGTCCGGCGAATGCCGCGGTGTTGTTGAGGCGGCCCGAAAAGGAGAACAGCAGCGCGTCCCTAGGATCAGGATAGGCATGTGTCCCAAAGAGGCACTCACGTGTGCATCCGCGCTGTCCAGGGAGGACGAAGCAACCAGGTCTCTCGGTAGTTCACGGAATCCAGGTGGGTCCAGAGTCCTCCCCAAGGAAGTAGAACCGGGCACCGAGGCACTCCATTGAAATCGGACTACGTCCGCACTGGGCGGTGGAACAACAATGGCGGACATTTTTCGGTCCAGGTCCCAAACATTGCAAATCAGGGACTCTCGCAGCTCCGTTAGGGCGGCCAGGACATCTTTGGGCGTGGGCTCCATTGTGCGCCGCAAGCATCCCACGTCCAGGTCTACGGCAGCCATCCGATCGGGACATGGTCCGTGATGAGGGGTGTCAGCCGCCATCTTCGTCAGTTCGGCCCCGTCCCACTGCACCTCACTGTGGGGACCGGCTCCAGCACAGGGCGCTGCTAAGTGTACGCCCGGAACACAAAGTTATGAGGCGGGTTCCCCAGGGAGAGCCACCGAAAGGCTAAACAAATGACCCTGCCACTCCCTGGGGGCTGCCCGCCTGTCTCGGGGGCGATCCTTTGTTACGTCCGGGCACGGAGTCCGAAGAGGGGGGCAAGGAGTCACACACCCCCCTCAGCTCCAGTAAGCCTCTCGGCCCCTAAGGCTCTTTGACAAGGGACCTGGCTGATGCTGCCTTCAGCGGCACTCCGAGACAACGGCACCCTCCGACCGACTCCACATCACCAGAGGCGGCCGCTGTAGTTGCAGTCGCCGCCGGCCGCCCGTTGCAATCGACACCCCGGCTTCGTCACTGCACGGGCCGCTGAGCAATGGGTGGGGAATTCTCCGGCTTCACATCACGCAGGAATCTCAAGAGCAGGTGGTAAGTGAACGCTCCCCTTCTTTTATCCAACTATACCTTTGTAGTTCAGAACGAACAACAGGATGGGCATGCAGGGAGAGAGGGCTCACGGAGTCGAGCGGCTATGCGGCCATTTCGGTTGCTGGCTTGGCTCCTCCCCCTACTTGGTCGCTTTTATGTTCAACAAGCAAGGTTTAAGAACGCTTTTAGAGTGGATGACCTATGTTTGTTTGGTACTTTCTTCTAGTAATTGAACTGAAGGGAGATAGGACCACGCTCACCTATGGGGGCTGTTTTCCTGTTTTTAAGTTCCTCTCGGCTGGGTTGAGAGGCAAGGCTACTTGAAGGGTAATAATATTAACTATTACCTAATACAGCATGACTGTTTGACAGTGCATTATGATCTATATGTAGAATACAAAGGTGGATAACAGGTAACCCCATATATGTTTGTTTATATTACAGCACTCGAAGCACAGTGTCTCTTGCAGTGGCATTTAAATTGAGTTGCCCTGAGGAAATTGCCTGATAAAAACCAAGGCAATGAAACATGTCGGCTGTAAGTAGGGTGTGAAGCGATAGGCAGTATTCACACTCTCCTTTTTTATGTTTATGTGTTTACTGTTTCCAACAAAGAAAGGAACAGGAGTAAAGTTTATTGTCCTGGTTGCACGGTAGCTTGTATGTTAAATGTTTAATGTTGTAAGTTTCTGTCACATATAAGTTGTGTTCACTGCACCATTCACTGTCTTTTTACTTTGGGTTTAAGACACGTTTACGTTAAAACTTGTTGGCACCAATGATGAGAACAGGGCCATCCTGGTGAGTACCAGCCAGGAGTCCCATTGGTGGTGCGCCCTTGAGGTGCCATCTCGCTCTTCACACATTTTTTGTCTTTCAAGGTGATTGTTAGTCTTGTGCTGTTCTAAATGTATAGATCGGAGCTAGGTTGCTTTTTATATAGGCAATAAACTAAGACATCTTGATTATCCCTAGATTAAGGGATTCCCTGGGGTGATTTATTCTTAACCAGTGATGTTCACAGATCAATAGATAAACATTGCCGCTAGAACTAGGATCTGTGTTGTTTGATGACTTACTAAGTGGAGGGCGTCCTAGTTCTGTCTTTCCCTCTAGACTCCTATTTTGTTTGCACAGCATCAGGAGGGCAACCTATCTGATCACGTCCAGTTCTCGGAGGGCGCTGCACGACAGTTGCAGTGGAGTCTCATGTATCGCGATTGGGTCAGTGGCAGATCCCTCTCCCTTCCCCAACCGGAGCACACAGTGGTGACGGTTGTGTCCCTCCTAGGATGTGGAGACCACATGGGAGAGGCGGATATCAGAGTCCTCTGGTCTCCGGTGGAGTCCCGGCTCCATATCAACCTGGCGCTGCAGGCGATCCGGCTCGCACTGAACGCATTACTTCTCTCTGTCAGGGGAAGTGTAGTGCAGGTGTTCACGGACAACACCATCGCCATGTGGTATTGCAA
Organism: Lissotriton vulgaris; assembly: GCF_964263255.1. NCBI lineage: Eukaryota > Metazoa > Chordata > Amphibia > Caudata > Salamandridae > Lissotriton > Lissotriton vulgaris. Next base: position 226,011,294 of record NC_141691.1, on the reverse strand, counting down.
CAAACAGGCCGGGGTGGGGTCTTGGACTCTGTCAGGAGGCTCTGCGCCTCTGGACATGGCTTGAACATCAAGGCATGAATGAATACATATTTATATTGCGCATGGCTACCCTAAGGCATCCCAGCGCATTTAGGGCAACTAGAGTTTCACCACCACTCGTGGGAAAAAAAAGGTCTTCAGCAATTTCCTGAAGTGGAGATAGTTGGATTCCAGACGGACGGAGTCGGGGAGTTGGAACCACAGTTTTGCCGCATGAAGCGAGAATCTCAGACCACCCGAATTTGCCCGACAAATCTTGGGGACTGACAGAAACTTTTTGTTGTTTGATCTAAGTGTCCGAGAGACCGGATGAAGTTGAATCATCGGCAGGATCACCGCGGGTCCGTTGCCATTAATGGATTTGTGTACAGTGCACATGGCTTTGAACCAAATTCTTTGTTACACTGGGAGCCAGTGCAACTGACAAAGCGCTGGCTTGGCTGAGGTGCGCCTCTGGACATTTAGTAGCAGTCGGGCCGCACAATTCTGGACTACTTGTAGGATCTTAATGGTCCCCTGTGGAGCGCCCAGATAGATCGCATTAGAGTAATCAAGTCGCGATAGAATAAGGGCTTGCACCAACAGACGTCTGGCGTCACACGGAAGAAGAGGCAGGATCTTCCTTTACAGTCTTAATTAGGCCGTACCAAGTGGCAGCCACTTTGCGCGATTGTACAGAGAAATTTAAGACTGGAGTCCAACCAAACACCCAGACTCTTAATTTGTTTCTTTGGTAGAGGAGGGGGGCCTAAACAGCTTGGCCACCACGGATCTAGGTTGGGGGGAGCAGCATGTCCTAATACCATGACTTCGGTCTTAGAGCCATTGCGTTTAAGGAAGGAAGAATCCATCCACTTAACTACATTAACCAGACAGGAGTTAAGATTATCATTCAAGTCAAGCTGGCTGAGGGACGCAAAATGTCCGCAAGGGGCCGCATGTAGATGTTAAACATGGTGGGACTTGAAGAGGATCCCTGGGGGACACCATACTGTAACGGGGTCTGTCTTGAAAGAACCTCATCTTCACAGACCACAAATGATCTATCGGAGAGGCAGGACTGCAACCACTTAAGGGCAGTTCCCCGCTACCCCCATCTTCATCAGTCTTTGTGTCATAATTTTTTATTGGAGTTCAAAGATAGGCAATTTCATAGGTTACAAAACAATATAATAAATATAAATTAGTATGTGACAAATTATATACACCTGTAATATATTAAGGAAGAGGAAAAAAGGAGGGAAAGGAGAAGGGAATTATATATATATTCATTTATATTCGCAGCCACTTCTTGCTACTCTCCGTGATAAATGGCAGGAACGGCTTCATATCACCATAGATGAAGATACCTGGCCAGACATATTGGAAGCCCTGGATAAGGGCACTCGTGAAGCACAAATGAAGTTCTGTGTTTTTAAAACTTTACATGATTGGCATTGGACTCCCTTAAAGTTGCAACGAGCTGGATTATCATCGCATTCTAGGTGTTGGAGATGCTCTGAAGCTAATTGTGACCTCCTGCATATAATTTTTGAATGTCCTTTTATAAAACAATTTTGGCAGCAAATAGGATCTACACTACTAGAAACTATTCCTCTTTCACTCCCTTTCACACCTGCCACTATTTTGCTACATGACTTTAGAAGTTTTCCTTCTATTTCACGACCTCAAAGTCGACTCTTACACACTGCACTTACTGCTGCTAAACTTTGTGTTTTAAGGTTGTGGCAATCACCTAGCCCTCCCTCCAAAGAGGACTGGATGGTTGCGATGATACAGACAGCATCCTATGAAAAGGTAATTTATAGGATACAAGACCAAGAACAAATATTCCAGCAGGTGTGGACCCCCTTTCTTTGCGATTCCTGAAATTAGAATTCTCTTTTCTTTCCCTCCCTATATACAGCTTTTTCATCAGTCTTTGAATCAGAATGCGGTGATTTACCGTATCGAAGGCTGCGCTGAGATCCAACGGGATGATGGCAGCGCTGAGATCCAACGGGTTGATGGCAGCGCAGCCTCCGGTATCTACAATTTTCCTTGCTTCTTCCACCACAGCAAGGGGGGCTGTCTCCGTTCCCTGTTTACTTCTGAATCCAGTCTGAGTGTGGTGTAGAGCATTATTGTTCTCCACATAGGCTGCCAATATGGAGTTGACATGTTTATCGGCCAATTTAATAATGCCAGGGAGTAAAGAAATAGAGCGGTAGTTGGCCCAATCCCCGGGGTCTAAGTTAGTTTTTTTTGGGAGTGCTTTGATTCGTGCTTGCTTCCATATGGGGGAAACCTGTCCAGCCGCCAGGGAAGCATTAAGTACATTCCGGATGACTAGGGATACAGTCTCTGACACTAACTTAAAGACTGAAGGGGGCGCAACATCAGCTGGAGATCCTGACTTAAGGTTCTCCAGGAGACGCTGTGAGTCAGATAGAATAAGGGGAGGAAACGCTTCTAGCCTAGCATGGGAGAGAGGCGTGGGGGGTTGCATATCAATATCCAATTGTGGGAATTGTGAATAGATGTTAGCCACCTTAGTGGAAAAAAGTTAGCAATTTCATCGCACCGCTCTTGAACATTCGAAGGGTTAGGAAGAGGGCTGGGGGGAGTGATACGGGATTTAAAAATTCAAAAAAAATTCCCTCGGGGTGTTAGAGGCCAGCATAATCTTTCTGTGATAGTAATTGGATTGGGCGGCCTTTATTTAGTCTTTGTACATTCTGAGTGCCGTTCTATAGTTCGCTCTACTGGATTCAGAGAAATCTTTCCTCCATTTCCGTTCGGACTGCTCACAGGATTGTTTGAGTCTTCTGAGTTCGGGCGTATACCAGGCTTTCTTGTTGGAGCCAGCTCAGTGGCTGAAATTTTTCTTCGGTAGGGTAAAATCTACAGAAGGCTCCAGCCAGCTATTGAAGTGATCATTGGCCTTAATAGGGTTGGTACAAAGGGCGGGGGTGGAGATGTTAAGATTCATTGCCCACTCTTCCACTACGAGTTTGGACCATATCCGACCCAACTTGTTAGATTTTGTAGAGGATTGGGGGAGAGCCTCTGGGGTCCAAACAAAGGAAAGTAATGGGTGGTCTGACCAGGGTACTAAAGTGGTATCCTTCAAGGTAATATTGTCTAAATTAGTGAACAAGGGGTAGAGTAAGTGGCCAGCTTTGTGAGGGGGGGCCAGTTACGATTTGTTTAAAGTGAAAGGCTTCAATCCCTACCACCATTACCTTGGTGGTTCAACACCTGGCAGGTTCTCTGAACGCCAGGGTGGACAAACTTAGCCGCCGGTGTATGGTGGATCACGAATTGGGTCTGAACTCTGACATGGCGCAAGGTCTCTTTCTGCAGTGGGGAGAGCCTTGGTTAGACCTATTCACCTCCGAAGAGAATGCGCAATGTCATCAGTTCTGCGCTTTGGAATTTCCCGGACGGCACTCGATTGGAGACTCTTTTCGTGGTGAGTGGAGCTGCGGTCTATTGTACGCCTTTCTGCCTATACCACTTCTGCCCAGAGTGCTGAAAATCAGGCGCGACCGGGCCCAAGTCATTCTTGTGGCTCCGGACTGGGCTCGAAGAGTATGGTATCCCAAGCTACTCAGGATGAGCGTCAACCCCCGCCCTCCCCCCCCCCCCCCCCCCCCCCCCCTTTTCCCTCCCTGATCCGTCTGCCTCTTCGGGAGAATCTTCTGTAGCAGCAGCCGGGGACGGTCCTCCACCCGAACCAGTCCAGCTTCCATTTCCATGCGTGCAGATTGAGCGGCAACAGTGGACACCTTTCGATCTTCCTCCCGAAGTCTGTGATGTCATTCTGGCAGCCAGGCATCTCTCCACCAAAGCGGTATACGCCTGCAGGTGGAACAGATTTGTGGCATGGTGCACAGCAAAGGCCGTGGGTCCTCTTTCGGCCCCTCTTTCTGAGGTTCTTCTGTTCCTTCTCTCTTTGGCCCAGCAGGGCTCTGCTCTGGGCAATTCTTTTTTTTTTTTTTACGTATTTATAGAGCGCGCAGCTACTCGAAAAGAGTGTCCCGGTGCTAGCAGAGCACAACGATTTAATGGAAACAAAGGACTGCTCGTGAAGAAAGGTACAAATACTGCTGAAATAGCCACGTTTTGAACTGTTTCCTAAAAAGCCAGATACCAGATTGTTCCCTCATTGTGGCAGAAAGTTTGTTCCACAGGTGAGCAACTTGCACTTGAAAAGAACGACCACCTTTACGAGAGCGTGCACATTTGGGCACATGCATCATATACAGATGGGATGATCTTAGGACTCTGCCAGGTGAGTAGAAACTTACTCTTCTCCTGATGTAATGAGCACCGGAGCCGAGCTTTAAAATCCAATGTCAGGGCCTTAAATTGAATTCAACAGCGAATAGGGAGCCAATGTAGGTTCCTAAGGTGGGGGGAAATATGGGCACGAGGGCCCAGCATAAGGATGGCCCTAGCTGCAGCATTATGCACCACCTGAAGTTTACTTAATATTCCGGTAGACCCAGATAGAAGACGTTGGCGTAGTCCAGCCATGATGTAATAAGAGCCTGGACTACTGTCCTTCTGTGGGAGAGTGACAGAAGAGGTAGAAATTTACGGAGTATTTTCAAGGTTCCATTGCAGGTTCCTGCCATTGATTGAACTTGTTTCTTCATGTCCAAGGAATCCTCCATTTGTACCCCAAGATTTCTGGCTACCCCCACTGAGGACTGTGGGGGGGGGGCATATCAAACGGCCACCACTGCCTCCATTCAGCTGTATCAGAGGCCCCGAAAAGAATCCCTTCTGATTTTGCCGAATTACACTGAAGCTGGTTGAGACTAAACCAGGCAAAGACTTTCCTCAGGCAGTTCTTGATTTTCTCACCGTCAAAAACTTCTCCTTTTTTACAGGTGAATAATAACTCAGTGTCGTCAGCGTAAGATATAATTATGGCTCCCGCCTCTTCAGCCAGAGGAGCGAGGGGGTTATGTATAAATTAAACAATAAAGGACTTAGCATAGATCCTTGTGGTACCCCAACCTTCATGGGAGGCATGCAGGAGGAAGAAGGCGCGATCCAAATTTCCTGCCTTCTATTCCCCTGAAAGGTGGAGAACCATTTCAACACCATGCCCCCCACTCCAGTCATTCAATCTCTAAAGGAGTCTATCATGGGGCACGGTGTCAAACGAGGCTGACCGATATAACAATATTAAAACCACTCTTCTGCCCGAGTCGAGAGTCTCTTTGATTGGAATCAGAGATTTCAAGGAGGGCCGTTTCCGTGCTAAAATTAGCGCGGAAACCAAATTGGCTCATATGAGTATTCCGTAGTGACTTAGTTCACATATTTTTCAATTGTTTTGGCGAAAAAAGGCAGAAGTGAGATAGGTCTATAGCTAGCAGCTGATAATGGATCCGCCAATGGTTTCTTCAGCAGCGGTAAGATTTTAGCCTGTTTCCAAATAGAAGGAACCTGGCCGCTGCTTGAAGACAGATTCAGCGCTCTATTGACCTCAATGTTAAGAACGTCTGCCACCTTCGCCAGAGTTTCAGCCGGACAGAGGTCTGATGGGGAGCTAGATTTTAAACTTTTTACGATCGAGAGGGATTGTTCCAGGGTGATCGGAGGGAACTGAAGTAGGGAGGCGTTAAATAATGGATTGGCACCAGAGAATTGAGGATTGGTCAATGTACTGGAGGGAGAATTTAGAAGGATTTGGATATCAGCTATTTTATAAAAAAACGAAGCTAACTGGTGTGTCCAATCTTCAGAAACTTCACCTTTAGATGTGATTGCTGGGGGCGACCTAAACTGTTTTACAATTTTTAAAATTTCTTTTCTCTTATTAGCCGATTCCTCAATTTGTGCTGCAAAAAACAATGTATTTCCCTCCAAATTTTTTTGATGGTAAAGTTTTAGTTCTTTTTTATATAATGTTTTGCTATCATAACTAAAATTTCTTCTCCACGCCCTTTCCAGCCGTTTACAGGCACTTTTACATTTGCACAAATTTTCGTTCACTATCAAAGGTTATCTTTCGGCCATCTCCACCTTTCTACTGCTTCCAGATCAACCTTCTCTTTTTAAGTCCCTGGTTGTTAACCGTTTCCTTAAAGGCATTACGCATACGTTCCACCTGTGCCCTTCACAATGCCTCAGTGGGACTTGAATCTTGTCTTGACTTTTCTGATGTGTGCTCCTTTTGAGCCCCTTCATAACTGTCCTTTACGTCTTCTCACCTTGAAGACTGCTTTCCTGGTTGCTATCACTTCTGCCAGAAGTGAGTGAGCTGAGCTCCAGGCTATTCTAAACCACCTTTCCTTTCTATACATCTGGACAAGGTGGTTCTGAGGACCCGTCCTCTTTCTTGCCAAAGGTTGTCACGCCCTTCCACATCGGGCAGACCATCAGTTTGCCCACCTTTTTTCCGCATCCTTCCACAGTGGAAGAGAGGCTCCACCATCTGGATCCAAAATGTGTGCTCGCATTCTATCTGCAGCGTACACAGCAGTTCCGGGTGGATGATAAGCTCTTTGTTGGCTACGTGCGCTCCAAAAAAGGTTGGGCTGTGCACAAGCGGACCATCTCCTGGTGAGTCGATTTGTGCATCAAGGCCATGGCCAAGATGGAGCCTCCTGTGGGGCTGCGTGCCCATTCCACCAGGGCAACTGCTGCTACTACTGCCTTGGGACGCGGCGTTCCCTTGCAGGGCAATTGTCTGGCAGCTTCGTGGGCCTCGCTGCACACGTTTGCCTTGACAGTCTGGTCCGGAGAGACTGCTTCTTTGGCCGTTCTGTGCTCCGTGATTTTCTGGTATAATCTTGTTCGCAGACCCACCACCGGGGTTCGTATTGCTGGAGTATCTATTCTAAGGTAAGGAATCTCTCACTAACGTGTCTCTTTCAGATGCACAAGTTGCTACTTGTGTAATGATATATCTCTAAGAGACATTAGTTAGTGATAGATTCCTTACTGCCCGCTCATCCTACCCGCTCTGCAAACTGATTGCTAGGGTTCAGGTCATCCCCTTTTAGGGCCCTAGTTTTATGCACCAATGGTCAGTCTTGTGCATGGCTCTGCATTTCGGCGCGGAAAGTTGTGTACAGAACTGACGTCAGCGTGCATGGGTGGCACCTAAGTAGTCTCCGTGATGTCATCTCGGCGCATACGACGCCAGCGACTGATACGGAACCGCACAACGCCACCCACTGACACGCAGGGGTGCTGCTAAGCAAAACTTTCTGGATCCAGCCTGACGCCTGGGGATATTCTAAGGTAAGGAATCTATCACTAACTAATGTCTCTTACAGATATATCGTTCGAAAGTAGTAACTTGTGCAACATGTGGTAGCCAATGGGCTACTCACCTTTGGGGTGACACACCCCCATATGACCAAATCCTGCGGAAGTGAGCATAACCCTGATCCGATGAGCCGAATTCTGTGTGGACGACACCCAAAACATTGTCTCTATTTTAGATAATATGTCACTGGTGGCAGACGAGTTCAAGTCTTGCATGACAGAAATTTGCAGCTGGATGAAGGCAAACCGGCTGAAACTTATCACCTAGAAGACTGAGATTTTGGTCTTTGGAGTACCAAACTCAGTATCATCTGAGCGTTGGTGGCCAGAGACATGCAGTCCCTCACCCACCCTTGTAGCTGCTGCAAAAAAATCTAGGGGTGATTTTTGATAACACCCATTTTTTTGATTCTCTGGTTAGTAGGACTGTGACCTCTTGCTTCTTCATTTTCAAGATTTCGAAGATCTTCCCCTTCATTCCGGCTGATCTCAGAACTGCCGTTGTCTTAGAGCTTATTTTTATTTAGAGGTTTTCTATAGCGCTAGCCAGACCCGAGGGTATCTGAGTGCTTTACAGCATGATGTAGAGAAGACAGATACAGGATAATGGGATGGTAGAATACCTTGACGTCAGATGGACGTCAGAGGTGCGTCGTTGAGTTGGAGAAGTCTAGAGATCCGAGGAGTAGGATTAGGGTAAAGAGGTCGGGAGGTAGTCTCAAAGTCTAGTGTTGGAGTTTTTTCTTAGCGGTGCCGACCCAGGGGCTGATTATTCGTGCGGTGTCAGATGGTTTTCCGGTGGGAGCGCGATGTCAGGTGACTCCCTGGTGGGGGGCGTGAGTCACGTGATTGCGTTCGGGAAGGCGCGGTTGAGGTAAAGGGCTTTTAGGAGGCTTTTGAATTTTGGAAAGGAGGGGGTGGTTCTGATTTCGACTGGGATGGAATTTCAAATTTTTGGAGCGTTGCCAGCAAAAGAGCGGGCTGCAATCTTTTGTTTACGCATTTTCGGGGCGATGAGAAGGAAGGCGTTGGAACTCCTGAGGCTTCTTGATTGACCGGTTTCTTGAGTTTGGAGGCTAGGTATTCCGGTTTCCCTGTGTGCAGGGCTTTGTGTGCAGGCAGTTCTGAAGCTGGCTCGCTTTCCACAGGGAGCCATTTTAGATCTCTGAGAGCGGGAGATATATGGTCACATTTTTTGACCACTCCTGTACTACATTTAGATAATAACAAGTCTTTGCTTAATGAATTACAGGTCATCCAAAATGCGGTAGCCCGGTTGGTACTGAGTGTCCCCAAACATCTCTCAGTTAAGGAGTGCTTGCGTTCCCTTGACTTCCTGTCTGGAAGTGTGTGACTTTTAAATCTCTTTGTATGGTCCACATGGCACTCCATCTTCAGGGACCTAGGCCCCTGAGAATTGCTTTTATTTAGTACACCCCTAAGAGACAGTTGAAATTCTCATCGATGAGGAAGGTGAATATTCCCAGTTTTCGTATGGCCAGATGTAGATGGCCATGCTATTTCGGTGGCAGAGGCTTAAGTCTGGAACTCACGGTCTACCCATATTGTGAGTTTGGATTCTTATGCAGCTTTTCATAAGCAACTAAAAACTGGTGCCTTTCTCACCTGTAGTGTTGTATAGAGTTCTTTTTCTTTCTATTTTTTAAGCAGCAGCTCTTCCGGTGCTAGCGCTCAGACGCCTTTTGGCATAATGTGCTTTATAAATTTAAATTCAAATTTAATTTAACCAAAAACTAAGATGTGATTACGCCTCTTGCCTAGCTAGTTTTCCTGCCTGTCCTGGTGTCAAATGGGCCTGGGTTATGGGGTGGCATTTCCCCTGTCTAGGGGAAGCCTGGGTTGCATATCAACTGCGACAGAGGCTCTTGAAGCCTCCTGCCTTGATATGCTGATTATTAGCCATCCTGCTTGGAGGAAGTGACAACACCTCCGGCCAGAGTAGGCATTCTTTCTGCGCTCCGAGAGTGGACTCTCACCTGCGGGGGAGGGGGGTGTCGGGGGCAAGGAGGGGGGTCTGGGGGTAGGCACCTGTCTGGGTGGGAGGCTGTTCTTTACAAGTCAGCCAGTACATAATGGTAGGTAGGTTTTATGGGGTACCTCTAAGGTACCCTCTGGGTGCATGTATTAATAAATCCATCCCTGGAATCAGTGTGGGTATATTAATGCGAGATGTTTGCTACCAAACTTCTTTGGTGTCAACTGAGCCATCATGTAGATGGGAACTCATAATCACCAGTGCCCAGTACATATACTCGAGATGGTTTCCCTGTTCCCTGGCAACGTCCAAGATTTGACTTGGACATCACAGCCGAATATCTGCTCATGCAGATATGTCCTCACATGTAATCTAATGCATTCTGCCATAAGGTTGTAAGGCCTGCTGTAGGGGTGACCTGTTACATGCAGTATCTGCAGGCATGGCACACAGGAAGAGTGGCATCTTTACTTTTGTCTGCACCATGTCGCATCCTGCAATGGTTGTATGCATGAGTAGGTGAGGGGTCACTTATGGTGGCACAATATATGCTGCAGCCCTAGGGACCTTTTATAGGGTCCATGCCCTAGGTACCAGTATATCGTTTACTAGGGACTTTCAGGGGTGCTAAAGGTATTTCCAACTGGGGGAACAATTGTACTGTTTTGGGGGAAAGCGATTTGGCACTGGGGACCTTGATAGCAGGAACCCAGAGCACTTCTGTCAAAATTGCATTATTTACCAGGCAAAAAGGGTTGGTATCCATGTCAAAAGGGGCATTTCCCTTATGTACTATTTATTTAGTCTTTATCTGATAAGGTTGAAGCAGCCTTTCCTTTCCTCCTATTGGGCGTTGTTGTACCTACTGAGTAATGCCTGGTAGTTGGCAGTACATCATTTCTTGATCGCCCCAGTCTCCACTTTTTTAAGGCATGGAGAAAGTGAGGAGTTTGGTGATATGGCTTGTTGAAGGGTCGGCTTTTGACTTCTTGCATTTTTTGTCTGGAAGTATTATGACTTGCACACCAGTTGTAGCAACACTACTAGGTGGCCTATTGCTAGGTTAATGTGAATAATCTTCAGTCTAATATTGGTTGAGTTTGAACTGTTCTCAGCTTTTGATATGCTGCTATGGTTACCTTTACAGACTAGATTCGCAAATAGCAGCCTATAATTTTCAGGGTCTTCAGTCCTTTTGATTGTTATGATTTATGAAGATCCTTTGAAAGCGAAAAAGATTTGACAGTCTAACCGCACTTAATTACTTGCTGAAAATGCAGTTCCATTTTTGAAGCATTATTCACAAACTCATAAATACCTCTTTATGTAAAGTTAAAACATGGAAAGACTTTTGCTGCACTTATTACGGAATCAGCAAATCTTGCACACTGCAACCCAAGGTCTAACCTACAGTAAAATACAAGTTCAGAATAATCCTGCTATTATGCTGATGTCGTCAGAACCCCTTGATAGCAGAATGGAACAAAATGACAAGTTTATCAGTTATGTATCTTCTACATATGGCTATGTATGCATTTTTGTAATCTAAACCCTCTGTTGGCAGGCCCAGTGCCCAACGCCCTGCAAGCACTCTGCTCCCTCTATGCACAGCCTTCGATTGGACTGTGTCCAGTGGGGGTAGGGTGGAGGGATTGCTGAAAGGCCCAGTGCCCAGCCTGCAGTGGATGCATCCGCATTCACTTCATGCGAGCATGGACCATTTGCAGTGGAGGTGGGTGCAAAGCCTAGCCTGTGGTCATGCTTGGAGCCTGGTCAAAGGTCTGCGTCCAACTCCTGCAGAACCTGGCTGAAGGACATGCACAGGAGGATGGATTTAGGGCTTAGCCAAAGGGTGGGAACTGCAGCATTAGATGTACTGATAAATAGATGAAAGACGTGGCCATGGGCCAAACATTTTTTCCAAGTAGACAGAAGCAATGGGAAGCATGGGTGGTGGAGTCCAGGGCCTGTGCGAAGCCCACTTCCTGCATGCAGTCTGAAATGTGTGGAGCAGGGTTTGGATGTAGATCCAGTTGATCTTAGGATATCTGCATGTGATGTTCTTCAGTATTGGGGTGTCTTTCATGGATTTACATGCTTGAATCTATGAAAGACACCAATACTGGAGAACCACCTGTTAACAGGTAAGTAACAATTGTTCTTATCCACTGAAAAACAAAAGATAAGTGGAAAGAGTAGCTTGTGACAGTACAGAAAAAAGTGGGGAAAAGTAATTTGAAGAAAGATACTTTTAGAATATTTCTATATTGGGGCAGAGAAAAGCTGCATAAAGTACTTCATTAAGCATTTAGTTGCTCTCAAAAGAATAATCAATGAAATGTGTGTGGAAACAATAAGGCAAACCTGAGCCAAAAAAGTTGCGTAAAAGGAAGAATAGAAACAAAACTGGCAAATTATCAAAGCCTACTGCCAGTGTATTGGATTCTGAACACATCATGCAGCTGAATCATTGCCTGTTCATCCAGCAAATGTAAGAGACCATGCCAATTTACACATACTACTCACCTAGGTCAAATCCACATTTCTACAACTCAAATTGATGCCAATTTGAGATTTCTGGCAATGACAAACACGTGTGCACCTGAGAGTCACCTCTCACCCAGTCACACCAGTAGGGGCTCAAAAACTCAAAGTAAAGTGCGAAAATGAAATCAGCTTGCAGCACAGTGTCTTATTCAAGCAAGTAAAAACTGAAAGGCTGTGATTGTATTTACGCAGGTAAGTGATTGGTCTGGACAGTGAAAAAGACTGGAATGGAACGTGAACTATATAACTAAATTCATTACAAAATGCAGTTGAATGTAAAAAGAAAACACTTCACTACTACAGTAGAAGGTTTAATTAAAGGTGAAGCAGGGGCAGCAGTTGGAAGTCGATCCTACTATTACCCTACAGTTTAGCAGCAAGCACAGACAAGAGTAGAAGCTGTTGGTGGACCTTTAGTGGTGTGGAGCTGGGTGTCTGCCAGTCTTATTTTAAAACTGTCAAATCTATCTTTCTTTGTAGAAATTGCTACATAATCTTCCTGTGCTTAGACAAAAGGACAGCTGAAAAGTAGAGCAGACGTGACTCTTTGCATGTTGTACATTCAAGCATTATCATTGTACAACAGAGCAATGGGATAACTTGCTGGGGACTTCCTCTACGCAAAAGAAAAAGCGAAACAAAACTCATGAGCCAAGTATTGCATATAGTAATAACTGTTGTTGGGATGTCCTCAATCCGGAATAAAAGGAGAAAGCCTATTCATGAGCCGGATGTTGAATAAGTCCTGGCCCTAATGCCATTCAAAGCGGTGGGTAGTTAATAACAAACTAGAGTCTGTAACCTAGATCTGTGGAATCTGGCGTCATTTTAATCATTTCCTTCCATTAAAATAATTTGTCGTTACACTATAGGTTTTAAAAAGCTTGCGTGTTATAGCTTGATGCCTTTCTGCCACTCATATCTTTGTGTTTACATATCAATCCATCAATCAATCGGTATTTGTAAAGCACAAACTACTCACCCTTACGGGTCTCAAAGCGCTGGGGCTGTTATGGAAATTAAGTGAGCTATTGCAGAGAGTCACATGGTGCTGAGTTGAGCTGCTGCCGGAGCCGGGGATCGAACCGTGAGCCCAGTGCTCCGAAGTCCGCTGCCCTGGCCGCTGCACCACACCTCTCCATATTGAACTACAGTGTTTTTGTACCTTTTTGGTTAATGGGAGTATTTCCAGTTTTAAAGCTAATCTTTATTTGAAACATCCCCATTCATTTTTCTGGAGGTTGGAGTCCTTTTATTTTGCAGACATATTTTGTTCTACTCTTATCTCAATATGTTTTTTTTCTTGAAAAGCTCTTCCATTCTCTTCAATCATGCTCTGGGCTCTCTCCCATCCAGTGGAGGTAATACTGTACTGACTACAGATTTACTAAGGAAGAAACTGTTGGTATGCATTAGTGTGCACACATTTTATTTAATAGACACTTTTCTTCCAAGAGACCATTTTTTTCTCCCATGCTCATGTCCTTTAATAATAGTGATTTGTTTTTGTACCTGGGCGAACATATCTTAGTTGGAGTTCCGGTAACTTAGATTTTTCTCAAAGACTGCAAGCTGAATGTGGCACAAAATCTCTGACAAGATTTCAGAAAAGAAACAAACGGCCCTTCATTTTTATCTAGTTTTCTATTCTGTGTAACATTACTATAGTGCATGTACCTTAGGTTTTCTTTTTACCATGGATATACATCTTGTATTACAAGTGACTGTGTTGCTGTTTTCAGAAGGAAGGAGGTTACTGTTCTATTCATTATCCTTAAATGTCAACGGACAGCCATACCTGTCTAGGGTATCTGCAGAGGCTTGTATGTAAAATACTACGTTCTTAGATCGACTGCCAAAAAGACACTGAAAACTGTCCGTTCATGGCTATGAAATTCAGAGAGTCCTTGGGCACTGCATTTACCCCAGTATTGGAACTTTCATAGATTCCCATGCTTTGTATCATTCCCCGTCGTCAAAATGGGAGTCTCGGTAAATAAAAAATATCATAACCATAGAAACAAAGAGAAAATAGGCTTAGGCCTCATCTCATTTTGTATCCTATCACCCTCTTTGTGTAAAAGAGACCAAACTTCCGTCAGGACCAATCAGAACAGCCTCACCCCATAGAACCTTCCTGAGAGAGCTCAGAGCCTCAGATTTTTCTACCGCACGTTGTGCTAGGGAGTCTCCACTGAGCTCTGCTCCAGTTTTTCATTCTATTCAGCTTATTACTTCAACTTTTCAACAATATCTGACAAGGAAAAGAAGGCTTTATTCAGGTCCTGTGCATCCTGTGGAAAAAAATAGGCTTTTTGTGGAAGATAAGCATGACCGCTGTATTTATTGCTTATATCCTGACCACAAGGCCACAGATTGCAAAATATGTAGAACTTTTTTTACAAAGACTTTGAGAGACAGAGAGGGCCGGCGGTTGACCTGGCTTCAGAAGATGAAGACTCGGAAGGAGGTGCTCTCGTCTGATGAGGAGGATTCTACATCTGCCTCGACCTCCAGGAGTTCCAAGAAGAGGGGTAGGACTTCTCCCTCTACTTCTAATGAGCCTCCTGTTAAGGCCTCTCATAAGATCTCTGATAGGTCTGAGCTGGCTAGTCCCATTAAATCTCCTCACCAACAGGCTGCTGGGTTGGACACAGCTAAAAAGGACAACAAGGAAGTTCCGATCACTTCTCAAAAGGCCCAAAAGGAGAAAATCAGTAAAACTCTCTGCAGTCACTCCAGAGACAAAATCTGACAGAAAACAGCGTCCGTCGACGACGAAAATGGCTGGTACGTTGTTGATGGTGATTGCTTCTACTAAAGCATCAAGTGCTCCATTGGCTCCGTCGACAGGACCGTCGACGGTGGTGGCGACGACGTCTTTAACTCCGTCGACGTTTAAGGTACCTTCATGTTCGTCGACGATAGTTTCTGCCTCGTCGTCGCTAGTGATGTCATCGAAGGAACTGTCGACTGCTGCTTCGACGACTAAGACTACGACGACGAGCATGCTGGTGACGATGAGTTCGTCGACGAGGCCGTCTACGATCATTCCTTCGTCGACGATGATGACTTCGCCGACTAGGTCCGGTGGGCCGACGACGATTCCTTCGATTGCTCCTTCGACGACGATTGCTCCTTCGACGACGACTCAGTCGACGAGGTCGTCGACTAATCAAAAAATGCAGTTTCCAATACAGAAACCTCGAATAACACCAGAGATGACGTCTCCGAGACTGGTTACACCCTTGCCTCCAACAATGCTGCTGGATGATGAGTCGGAGGAAGAGGAGGACGGGGGTCAATATGGGGATGCCTACAGTCCTTCAGATTTAAGTGTCAAGAGACTGACACTGAAGAATACTATGAACATCACGATGACCCAGGGGTACAACGTTATGATTCTCAACAGCAACATCCCTCGGGCTTGAGTCAAGAGATGGTGGCCATGCTGGCCTCTCTAGTTTCAGATCTACAATTGATGCTGCAGGACTACAGGAACAGGTTTCCATCACAGTCTACAGTGCAGCCAGAACAACCTCCTATTCCGGTGGTACCTCGGAAGCCATCAGCTGTCATACCAATGGTGGTCCCACGGCCAATAGAACCTGAACCTAGGAGAGAGATCAATGAGGATGTACGGGATGTGGATGATGATGATGACGATGTTCAGGGTGATCCATTAAGTGATCCTTTGCAAGACCCAGACTTGGATCTCGACGAAAGTGGGTTGCAAGATCCAGATGTCGTGGGACGGAACACGGCGGTGTCTCCTCCAACTGATATTGGGGGGTTCCATAACCTCATGGAAAGGGCATCGAAGAGGTTTGGACTGCCAATTACAACGGAACAGTCTGACTGTTTCCTTTATGACTTCAAGGAAGAATACAGGAAGTCAGTTAGGTCCATTCCCATAATTGAGCATGTGTGGGATGAAGGAGTCAAGGCCATGCAAAACCCGGCCACAGTCATCCCTGTTCTTCCCCGACTGAAGAAGAAATATAAAGCCCCGGATGGCAGTCCAGCGTGTCTTCTTGGACAGCCTAAGCCTGATTCTGTGATCTCGCAGGCAGCACAGAGCAAATCCAAAAGCCCATCGACGCCTCTAACTACACCTCCAGACAGAAGGGAGGCGCTTGGATAACGTGGGTAAAAGATTTTCCTCCATGGCCAGCCTTCTTGTCCGAGCAGCGAATGCTTTAGCCATTCTAGGCAGGTACGATCGCCAGATGTGGTGCGACTTGGAGCCATTTGTGGATAAAATCTGCCAGACTCGGCGAAGGAGGAGGCCAGGAGAGTTCTGATGGAGGGAGAAAGATCATCCTCGGAAGTGATTGATTGTGCGATGGACATAGCTTCCACTGCTTTTCGAGCTTTGGCCGGTTCGGCGGTATTGCGCCATCAGGGCTGGTTGCGAGCTACCTGGTTTCGTCAAGAGGTTCAAAATAAGATCCTGGACCTCCCATTTGATGGTGAAATGCTGTTCGGCAAGCATGTGGATGACGCCCTACAGAATATCAAAAAGGACACTGACACAGCAAAGTCCTTGGGGTCGTTGAATTATCGAAAGGTCCCATTCAGAGGAGCGAGAGGCAGGGGTTTCTCTACTTATAGAGGCAACAACCAGCAAAGATATTCAACGCAGACTTCACAGTCTTACAAGACTCCAAATTCAAATCAACGCCAAAGCCAATCAGTGTCTTACTCTCGCCAATCTCAGAGAGGGCGTCAGAATCTCCAGGGTCGCGACCATGCCAAGAGACCATAGTGGCCTCCTGGCTCGTTCTACTGTTCCTCCCCGGACAGTAACATCAGTAGGGGGCAGGATATCTTTTTGTCTGGACAGCTGGGGAAAGATATCAGACCAGTGCGTCCTGAATATTGTTCAGAGTGGCCATACGTTGGAATTCCAAGATCTTCCTCCAACCACAGCTCCAGGCGCCAATCAATCAAGACATCTGGGTCTGCTACGCCTCGAAGCCCACCAGCTTTTCATCAAGGGGGCAATAGAGCCGGTACCCCTCTCTCTCAGAGGGGCAGAGGTTTCTATTCCAGGTTCTTCCTGGTTCGAAAGACAGCAGATACTTGGCGCCCCATTTTAGATCTACGAGAGCTCAACACCTATCTCATGAAACTGTCTTTCAGGATGGTCACTCTCCAGGATATTCTTCGTCTACTGAACCCGGGAGACTATATGGCGTCTCTGGATTTAGAAGATGCGTACTTCCACGTTCCGATCCATCCAGCTCACAGGCAATATTTACGCTTCACAGTAGGCAAGAGCCATTTCCAATTCAAAGTTCTTCCGTTTGGCCTTCGGTTGGCGCCACAGATTTTCACAAAGGTGCTGGCACCAGTGGCGGCTTTCCTCAGGAAGCAATCCCTGGAAGTTTTCCCCTACTTGGACGACGGGCTAGTCAAAGCTCCATCTTTCCAAGAAACTTCCAAGGCCATTTCAACTTGCATCCAATTGTTCAATCACCTGAGCCTTCAGCTCAACGAGAAGAAGTCAGTTCTTCGACCTTCCAGGTCCGTAAGATTCCTAGGGGCCATTTTAGACACGGAACAGTGCAAAGCTCGTCCTTCAGACGAACGTCAGCAAAAACTGATGCGCTCAGCTTGCCAGGTGCAGAAAAAGAAATCCCTTTCAGTTTGGTGCTTCAAGTCCCTGCTCGGATCGATTTCATCTTGCATACCATTAGTACCGCATTGCAGACTGCGGATGCGTCCTCTGTAGGAGGAACTAGACAATATAGCATGAAAGATGGGACCCCCTCAAGGATTAATTTGTGACCAAGGAACAGAGGGGAGAGGAAAATTCGTACTAGAAAAGTGTTCCTTCGATGGTCATAGATATCACTACACAATATACATCGAATTATTTAAGAAAGGTGACAATTATATAACAATGTTTACTTTGTCATAGTTTTTATTTTCATTTAATGCAGTTTTACTTTTTTTATATGAAAAAGACATAATTCATCATAAATACATTTTTCAATCAGACATTTTTAGCTTTTAAGAACAAACACAATTATTGACACACCAATGATTGAAAAGTTATACAAAGTGATAATATACAATTGATTTTTAAGAAAACCACCTGATATGAGATACTCAACTCAATTCACTGACATACACACATACATACCACAAACACTCCACACTACCAAAAGGGGAAAAAGGGAGAAACTAAGTATTAATTGAAAAGTTCACAAGTTGTCAAATATTAGGGTCTCAGAAGAGATTCGAGACCCCCGCACATGATCGGTCGACGCGCGTTTTGGTGGGTAAACCACCTTCCTCAGGACCTTTTTTCTCTTGTGGATCAAAGATATCAAGGGACCTAAAGAGATTTGTTTTCAAAAAGAGAAAAAAATATATCTGTCACCAACCCTTCTCATAGTAATTTAAAAACAAAAGCACTAACACAACAAAGAAACATTGTTTAGATTTTGCATGGCCGCTCCTCACATGACCAATGATAACAAGAGACATATGCACAGAGGCCATTTACTCTGATGTAGATGGGTCATAATATAATTCAAGACTCAAGTCGCATAAAAACGAAAAATCAAGTATACTGGTGTTATTTAACTGAATTCCCTTTATGCTAATTTGAGACATAAGAGGCACTGTCATTTTAACATGACAGTGCCTCTTATGTCTCAAATTAGCATAAAGGGAATTCAGTTAAATAACACCAGTATACTTGATATTATGACCCATCTATATCAGAGTAAATGGCCTCTGTGCATATGTCTCTCTTGTTATCATTGGTCATGTGAGGAGCGGCCATGCAAAATCTAAACAATGTTTCTTTGTTGTGTTAGTGCTTTTGTTTTTAAATTACTATGAGAAGGGTTGGTGACAGATATATTTTTTTTTCTCTTTTTGAAAACAAATCTCTTTAGGTCCCCTGATATCTTTGATCCACAAGAGAAAAAAGGTCCTGAGGAAGGTGGTTTACCCACCGAAACGCGCGTCGACCGATCATGTGCGGGGGTCTCGAATCTCTTCTGAGACCCTAATATTTGACAACTTGTGAACTTGTCAATTAATACTTAGTTTCTCCCTTTTTCCCCTTTTGGTAGTGTGGAGTGTTTGTGGTATGTATGTGTGTATGTCAGTGAATTGAGTTGAGTATCTCATATCAGGTGGTTTTCTTAAAAATCAATTGTATATTATCACTTTGTATAACTTTTCAATCATTGGTGTGTCAATAATTGTGTTTGTTCTTAAAAGCTAAAAATGTCTGATTGAAAAATGTATTTATGATGAATTATGTCTTTTTCATATAAAAAAGTAAAACTGCATTAAATGAAAATAAAAACTATGACAAAGTAAACATTGTTATATAATTCTGTCACCTTTCTTAAATAATTCGATGTATATTGTGTAGTGATGTCTATGACCATCGAAGGAACACTTTTCTAGTACGGAGGAACTAGACAAACAATGGTGCCAGGCAGAGGGCTCATACAACGACAAAATGTTGGTTACACCGCAGATGAAAAAGGCATGCGAGTAGTGGTTGGTGAAAGAGAACATCGCAGAAGGACTAACATTCAGAAATCCACCATCTCCTATGGTCCTAACAACGGATGCATCATTAGAAGGCTGGGGAGCAGTTCTCCAAGAACTTCAAATCAGTGGACACTGGAGTCCAGAGCAGCGCCAGTGCCACATCAATTTTTTGGAACTGACAGCCGTTCGGTTAGCTTTGCAAGCTTTCCTCCCGAGAGTTCGAAATCGCACAGTGCTGGTCCGGACGGACAATACGATGGCCATGCACTATATCAACAAGCAAGGGAGGGACGAGATCACAAACTCTGTCCAAGGAAGCCCAAGGACTTTGGGATTGGGCTATTCTTCACAAAGTCACTCTACAAGCGGAACACCTGCCAGGCTTTCTCAATATTACAGCAGATACACTGAGTCGCCAGAAACAGGCGAATCACGAATGGGGAATTGAATCAGTCAGTTCTGGAGGAAGTGTTCTCAGTCTGGGGAACACCGACCATAGACCTCTTTGCGTCTCTGGAGAACGCCAAATGCCGGTTCTACGCAAGCAAGGAACACCATCAGGGATCCTTGGGGAATGCACTTTCAATGGCTTGGTTTGGCGCATTCTTTTCCACCAATTCCTCTTATTCCACGAGTGCTCCGGAAAATCAAAGCAGAGCCATGCAGGATGATTCTCATTGCTCCAGCGTGGGCCCCGGCAGTTCTGGTACACAGAACTTCTTCTACTTTCTCAGGATCGTCCAATTCGCCTGCAACTAGTTCCGTCTCTGTTATCAAGGGACCAGGGTCAGGTGCTCCATCCGGATCCGGGGTCGCTGCATTTAACAGCGTGGCTCCTGAATACAGAGAATTCCGACATCTGAATCTCAACAAGGAGTGTAGAGGTTTTGTCCCAGGCTCGAGCGCCAAGTACTAATAAGACGTACAAAGCAAAGTGGAAGAGATTCTGCCTGTGATGTCAGAGAAAATGTCTCCATCCTTACAAGTCTCTTCCTCATCAAATTGTGCCATATATACTATCGTTGGTGAAGTCTGGTTTGGCTCACTCTACAGTCAAGGTGCATCTGGCAGCAATCTCAAGGTTCAGGCGAACTTCATCAGGCCCATCTCTATGGTCTTCTAGAATTATTAAACAGTTCTTGAAAGGCCTGTTTCGGATGTATCCTCCAGTTCGTCCACCTCCACCAATTTGGCAGCTCAACCTGGTGTTGGCTCAACTAATGAAGGCTCCGTTTGAGCCTATTCACAAGGCGGACTTGAAATTCCTATCTTGGAAGCTAGCCCTCCTCTTAGCTCTAGCATTGACTAGGAGGGTTAGTGAGCTTCAGGCGCTGTCCATTGTGGAACCTTTCCTTCAATTCAAATGAGATGTTCTTATCCTTAGAACTAATCCAAAGTTCATCCTGAAGGTTCCGTCCGAGTTCCATTTGAATGAACCCTTGATTCTAAAATCATTTTTTCCGCGGCCTTCTACTCCGGCGGAACGAACATTACGTTCTTTGGATGGTCAAAGATGCTTGAAATTCTATTTGGAGCGCACAAAGTCCTTTATAAAGTCATCGCAGTTGTTTGTCGCCTATAGCGCACCACGGAAGGGATGTGCTTTAACAAAGACTAGAATTTCCCGCTGGATCTCCAGTGCGATTCAATTCTGCCACCAGGAAGCAGGCAAACCTCTGGGCAGAAGGTTCGTGCGCATTCCACAAGAGCGGTGGCATCTTCGGTGGCTCTTTTTTTTCAGGAGTCACGATCAAGGACATATGCAGGGCAGCAACGTGGATCAGTACTCGTACCTTCACGAAGCATTACTGCCTAGAATCTACAGGACAGGACGACGCTGCTGTTGGTCAAGCAGTCCTCGGGAATCTGTTTCAGTGAGAGGTGAGCTTTCCCTACAATCCCTCCTTCCTGTATTGCACATTTTGTTTCAGTGATGTTTTCTTTTCTTATGGTAACAATTCATCAATTTTCACTGTAAACATCGCTTGGTGGGCATGTAATGCTATATATATATATATATATATATATATGTATGTGTATATATATATATGTATATATATATATGTATATGTATAACAAAATGTGCTTTGGTGATTTACTGCTGGCTATTCTGATACAAAGCATGGGAATCTATGAAAGTTCCAATACTGGGGTAAGAAAACAAGTTACTTACCTGTAACTTTGGTTCCCCAGTATTGGTAACTTTCATAGATTCCCATGCACCCACCCTCCTCCCCTGGGAAAGCTCAGTCTTTTAACGGAGATAGTGGCGGTTTGTACATTGGCTACGAAAATCGCAGGCTCTGAGCTCTCTCAGGAAGGTTCTATGGGGTGAGGCTGTTCTGATTGGTCCTGACGGAAGTTTGGTCTCTTTTACACAAAGAGGGGGATAGAATACAAAATGAGATGAGGCCTAAGCCTATTTTCTCTTTTGTTTCTATGGTTATATTTTTTTATTTACAGAGGCTCCCATTCCGACGACGGGGAATGATACAAAGCATGGAAATCTATGAAAGTTACCAATACTGGGGAACCAAAGTTACAGGTAAGTAACTTGTTTTCGTTTTAGGTGTGGCTTTAGCCAAGACCTTTTCATGTTACTGAAGTGATATATAATGTGCTTGCTTATAGGGGCCTTTCAGCATGTCCTTCTTATTCAGACATTGTCTACCTTCACTGAGTGACGTAATTCTTCTCTTTTACAAAGAGCACATCCACATAAAGTAGTTCTCATCCGTACTAGGTGTGTTTTGTGAGCTCAAAAAACATGCTGCTTTTATCCAATGAAAGAGCCCATCACGGCTGGCAGCCAACTTTAACCCTATTGGCGTTGCCAGTGCTTTGAGGTTGCAGGCACATGGAACCAATAACTTTTTAATTTTGTAAAACATTTTTAAAAAGAGAAACATTTTTCTGGCCGCTGTTATAAACCCAACTCTAAATATTTTTTTTTTTTTTTTTTTTTTTTTTTAGGTTAAGCCTGGGCAGGGCATGCGCTGCTCTGCGAGCCATGCTGTATTGTAGTATGTACCCTCTCTCCTCCCATATTTGTCATTCGCTTGTGTCATTGTCTGTCGTAAATGGTGGCTTCTGATTCGTTATTAGGCTTCTTAGTCCTTCCTTAGTTCCGCCTTGTCTTCATTTGTGAGGACTGTCCCTCTTACTTCGGGTGATACATGGTATGTTTTATTTAGACTGCAAGCACTACTTTAATTATTTTGTCCTGCAGACGAGTCATGCTTTCCTGCGTGAGGCACCTTCAGGTTCAAGAACTGCAGCCGCTCATTTCTTGTTATGCGCGGCTGCCACTTTTTAAAAAAAATATTTTTACTGCGAAAATTATAAAAAGGCACAGGTTACATGGTTATCCAGACCACTTATATGCAAAAGTTGATAACCTGCAGGTTCCAAGACAATACACAGCCATATTTGGCCCACATCCCGGAGGCTGGGCGGCGCAGGATCAGAGCATGTAAAAAGGAAAAGTGCAGTTGTGCCTAAAGGATATGGAATTATCATTATATTCGCTAATTTTCCATTTTTGTGCATTTATACTATTTAACGTTTAACAAGAACTAAATTCCCCAAGTATGGCATCATTATCACAGAATTTTAACGAAGCAGGTCATTTATGCGAGGCCCATCTAAGGCACAGTCATTATAATACAGTTAGGACCTGTGGGAATCACAGCTATTCACAGTAATGCGTGTAAAGGAATGTTTGTGTGGTTGCGTAGGGCCTTCACACCAGGTCCAAACCCTCCAGCTCGGCTCCCTCCCCGGCACACTCTGACTCCAATTCAGCCGGGGTGAATAATTCAGCGCTGGTGGCATCCGAATCATCATCATCATCATCATCTGCTAACCCCTTTATGCACAACATCCTCCAAGCAAGCAGATCATCCTGTAGCTTCCCATCCCTGCGAGTGCGCTGCATTTGCGTCTCCTCAGCCAGGGCCCATTCTCTAGCATCCCTCAGCCACAGGGAAACCTCGGGCGCCCCTTGACCCATCCAGGTGATAGCTACGCGCCTCCTCGCCAAAACTAGCAACAGTTGCAAGAATTTATAAGACAGTTTCTTCTTTCTAGGTTTGGGCACTAGCGCCAGGAGACAATGGAGCGGGTCAAGGAGAATTCTGATTTTCGCGGCTCGAGCAATGTGGGCCACCACCTCCCTCCAGAAGTCATGAACCAGAGGGCATTCCCACGCCAGATGGAGAAAACCCGCCTTGTGTGCTCCACACCTAGGACAAGTGTGTCGTCTATCTGCCGATATACGATTTAGAGAGACAGGGGTCATATAGGTACGATGGACAAAGTTGAAATGTATAAGTTTAAAACGTGCGTTGCAGGAGACCTTACGGGTCAAAAGCCCGATTCTTTTCCGTTGTTCAGGTTCCAGCTCTACCCCCAAGTCTGCCTCCCAGGCCGCCCAAGCCGGTGCGATCGGGGGGGTTGAGTCTCGACTCATGGCCGAGTAGAGCAGGGAAATCAGCCGTTTCCCTCTCCCACAGGATAAAATGTCAAGAGTGTAGGTGAGCGGAGGCGCTTCCGGGTATTGGGGCCACGTTATTCTGGCTATGTCCCGGAGGCTTCTGTAGTGGAGGTACTGTCCCCCTCTTAGATCAAAGGACTCCATGGCACGTTCAAAGGACACGAAGGAATCGTCTGGGTAGAGGTCCGCTAAAGTCTCTCATCCGCCACAGGGCCACTCTCGGTAGGACATGTTCTCCTCCAATCTGAGCACCGGGGCCAAAATCCACACTGGGAGCTCCCTATGAAACGGAGCCCTTCTCAGTACCTTTTCGACAAATCGCTGCTAAATTCCCACTGTGTGGCGCACCACATATGGTAGAGTTTCATTGGCGCCTCGACCCTGCATCAAGGCCTCCCTCAGAGCCCTTTCATTCGCCATACCTGCCAGCAGTGCCATTTCCCAGTTGTCCTCGTCAGCGAACCACTTAGCGGCTGGGAGAAGCTGCGTGAAGTGAAGTAGTGTGGCTCACTGGTTAGAGGCGGCAGACCCGAGAGCAGAGGACGGCCAGGGACCAGGGTTCGATTCCCGGCGCGGCAGGTTTCTGGACCAGGGTCAGCGGACTCGATAATTCTCTCGCCTCGGTGCCCACTCTGATCAGTGATCACACTCGGCAACTCTGGGCATTAGCTTGCCTCATCTTCACTAACGGCCCCACCAGACCGCCGGGGATGCCTGGTCTCACCCTGGAGATACCTATTAAGGGACCATCTCTCAGGGAAGCCAGGAAGGGTTTCGCAGCGGTCGAAGCGCCTTGGGACCCTACGGGTAAGTAGTGCGCTATATAAATGCCAATACATTTACATTACATTTACATAATAATACAAATCAAATCTCTGTGCTTCCAGGCCTCCCTCTTCCCAACACCGTGTCACCGTGCGCAAAGCTACTCTACTACGCCGCCCGCCCAAAGCAGGGATGTAAGGAGTGAGTCAAGTGTACGAAACACTCGGGGGGGGGGGGGGGGGCAATGGACACAGGGTATTCTGCAATACATACAAAATCCTGGGGAGCATCACCATTTTGGCGATCGCTAATCTCCCCATAAGAGAGAGAGGAAGCGTGTTCCAAAAGGTAACAGATTTGTGGAGAGCCTGGAGGACCCTGTCGACGTTGTAAGCCAGGAGGGCCTCATCAGACGCAGCCACCTGAATGCCAAGATATCGGAACGCTTCCCGCTCACAACGCAGACACAAATGTGGCATATCCGCGCTTGGGTCCGGAATACAACCCGTCAACGGGAAGACCAGGGATTTATGAAGATTAATACGCAACCCATAGGCTGCACTAAAGCGGTCAAGGGTCCGCATCAAGGCAGGGAGGGCCTCAGAGGGAGAGGTCAGATAGAATAGTGCGTCATCAGCGTAGAGTGAGATCACATTAATAGTGTCACCCACCGCTATCCCCCATTGCTGTAGCTCAGCGCGGACAGAGACGGGATGGGGCTCAATCGCGAGAGCGAACAGGAGAGGGGAGAGAGGGCAACCCTGTCAGGTGACTCTCTCCAATGGCCATTCCTTCGAACGGGCCGATCCCAGCCTGACCCTGGCTCGAGGCGCCCCATAGAGCACTCTAACCCAGTTACGAAATCTAGGTCCGAATCCCGTTTTCTGGAGCACTTGCATTAAATACCCCCAATGTACTGTATCAAATGCTTTAGCCAAATCAATTGACACCAACACATGCGGACCTTCTCTTCCTCGCACTTCATGTAGGACATGATTCAGGCGGCGCAGATTCATCGCCGTGTTACGACCCGGAATAAATCCGCATTGATCCGAGTGGATCAGACGAGTCCTATGCGCGGCGAGTCGATTGGCCAACAGTTTAGTAAGGATTTTTGCATCTGTATTAATCAAGGTGATATGGCGGAACGCTGCGGGATCACTACTATCACGGCCTGGTTTCAAAATCATGCAGACTTCCCCTTGATTCATGGTGGGTGGAAGGGTGCCCTTATTCAGGGCTTCATCATAAACTTGCAACAGGAGAGGGGCCAGAACGTTCCCGAATAAGTGATAAAATTCTGCCGGGAATCCGTCCCCGCCAGGGGTCTTGGCTCGAGGGAGGGCGGCAATCGCCGTGTTTCTCACCCAGTGTAAGATTAGTATCAAGTTCCTTTAGCGCCGCCTCCGGCAGAGTTTGGAGGTCAGATCTTCCAGGTACGAGTGATAAGAGTCCTGTACGAGTGATAAGAGTCCTCCGTAACCAATGGGTCAGCCTCATACACGGTGTGCAGGTGGGACCGGAGGACCTCAAGGATATCGGACTCTGAGTGGACCATAACCACTCGAGTTTCGTAGAGCAACTATCCTTTCAGGTGCAAACTCACGGCGAAGGATCCAGGCCAATAAGTGGCCAGATTTATCACCTTCGCGGTGGACGTTGCCTATATTGGTCCACCGTAAATTTGTCAAGGCGGGTGAGGACGTCATGTATCGATACCTGAGCTTCCTTCTCCGTCTGTTGATCTAATGCGTCCGGGTCCGAACGGGACTGGGCACGTTGAAGCACAACCTCTGCATCGTGCAGTTCAGACAACAATTGTTTCCGGACCCCGTAAGTGAGGCCCATACATGCTCCACGCACCACCGCCTTCAAGGCTTCCCATTTAGTAGAGTAGGACAGACCATCGCTCCCCCAGTTTAGCTCTAGGTAGTCCGATAGTGATGCAGCCACATGGTCCTTGCCCACCTGATCCTGAAGAATGTCAGTGGGCATTCGCCAGGTACGGGGACGGGCAGCCCGATCTGCCCACTGCGCCATGCACGTCACTGGGGCGTGGTCCGATAAGTAGCGGGCCTGATGTGTAACCGTCAAGGTGAGAGACGGGGTGAGATTAGCTGCAAGAATGCGGTCCAATCTACTATGGGTACCATGTGTCGGAGTGTAACACATGAAGAGTTTCTGGACAGGATGACAAGTTCGCCACACGTCCAGTGCCCCAAGGTTGTGCATCACCTCCCGAAGACGTGCCGTCATACCGGGCTTAGTGCCCGATCTGGGTGGGTGACGGTCCAACTCAGGATGCAACACGCAGTTAAAATCCCCAAACCTAAGGAGGGGTGCATCCAAATCCGGGGCTATAAGATCCTGGATTTGGGAGAAGAAGGCCGGATCATCGGTGTTTGGTGCGTAGGTGTTAAGGAGCAGGAATTCCTTATCTAATCGAAGCCGTACTGATAGATACCTGCCGTCAACGTCTGCTTCAATATATTGGACAGCGCAAGGAATCCCTGGGGCCACCCAAATGAGGACCCCCCTGGCATACGTGGAGAAGGAGGAATGGAAGACCTGGCCTCGCCACTTCTTGGACAGCCACTGCGCGCCATCTTCATCTAGATGGGTCTCCTGTAAACAGCTACCGAGACCCCATGTCGTTTAAGGACAGAGAGGACTCTGTCTCTTGGTGCAAGTACCCAAGCCACGCACATTCCAAGTTAAGAATTTAAAACCCATGGTCGATGATTACGCTCGTTCGGGTCACAACATATGTACAACATGACCTGTCGCCACTTGGCCCCCACTCCAGTCAGACCGGACGGGGTCGCCCTATCAGAGAGCCACACATAATTCTGATTCAACATGTAGATGATGCCAGTAACAACTTCTTCATGAACCTCAGCCCACCCCCCAAAAACCCCAGAACACAGAACTTTTGCAAAAACAGGTGCCCCCCCCCCACCCACGAGCAAAAGGATAGCAACAATGAAAAACGCCACCCCGCCCTTCCCTTGCCAGTGCCAGGACGTACACAGCCACCCCATACAACTCACTCAACACACACTCACACACAACAAACCAAACCCACCCTCCCTCCCCCCCAGCTCCCTGAGAGCCCCAATGGTCTTAAGACAGTTCCCGGGCATATCTTCTTATATCAATAATCAGTACGGGCAACAAGTTACTCAGGAAGAAAGCGACCCCCACTCCCGTCTCGCACCTTAGGCCATAGGGGCGCGAGTTCTCTATTGTGGCTAGTTATCCAACACCCTCAGTGTCCATGAAAAGCAGTGGTGGACTACCAAAGTGTCAATTTGAGGTCCCCCAACACGGAGGACAACAGCATGCACAGCAATATACAACTGAAGTCATTAATTTATTCCAACCTTGGTTCAGAGAGGGCAGTTTACGGGACCACCGGGGCTGTAGAGTCGGTATCAAGCGGTGTCTCCTGCAAGGTGTCTGGGACCACAATCTCACCAGGGACAGGGGCCCCAGGCGACCCCGGTCCCGCCCTCAACGGTGATGTTTCCATATGCATAGCGCCATCCGCTCCCACCGTGACTCGAGTCTCAGGAGAACCACGGGATCCAGATCGGCGCCTTCCTCTACCTCGGCGCTTCCTCTGTGGTCTGGTTCCCCAAGTTTCACGAGGACCACCACGCTCACCTGGGGGCAGATCATCTCCTCTAATCTCAAGCCACTCCCAGACTTCCGCAGGCGTCTCGAAGAAGTGTGCACGGCCCTGGGAGAGCACCTTAAGTTTGCCTGGATATAAAAGCATGTACTGGAGTTTCATTTCACAGAGCTTTCGTTTAACTCCTAGGTAGGATTTTCTCTGTTCCTGCACCTGTTGGGTATAGTCAGGGTATATTGACACTCGGCTGTTCTCGATTGTTAGGGACTCAGTTTCCCTTGCAGCTCGCAAGATGCAGTCACGGTCATTATAGTTTAGGATCTTGGCGATAAGGGCCCTAGGAGGTTCGCCCGGGCGCGGAGGGGGCACAAGGGCTCTATGTGCTCGCTCCACAATGAAGACATTGGACAAAGCAGTCGGGCACATGTGAGTGCGGTTTCAGGTTTCCAGGAAGCGTTCAGCGTTTCCCGCCTCCAATCGCTCCGGTACTCCCAGGACCCTTATGTTGCTTCGATGGGCCCTCCCTTCCGCGTCCTCGGCACGTCTCTCCAATGCGCAGGTAGTAGATGTAAGCTGCGCAACTGATTTTTGCAAAGATGCGACCTCACCTTGCAATTGAGTGATATTGCCCTCTTCGTCCGAAACCTTGTCTGCCACCTTGCGGAGGTCGGTCCGGAGTAGGTTTACATCTATAGAGACGGTCTCTATCTGTCGCTCCAGGGCAGAGTGGGATCCCTGAATAGCCTTCAAGATTTCTGCTCTAGACGGTTCTGCAGGACCTTCACTCCCGTCTTCGGGCCCCGTCTGATGTGTGATCCTTTGTGATTGCAGACCTGGAGTAGTATATTGCACAATGGTGTTAGGTTGGGAGGCTTTCGAGGACCGATCCTTACGGGTCGTCATGGTGTGATGGAGGTGCTGCGCCTATCCAGCACGTTCCAAAGGATTCACCCTAGGCCCCACCGGTCAGAGAGGGAATATGCGAGCGGGCCTAGGTCAGGTATAGCAGGGACAATGAGGCCATACCAAGGCTCGCGGCAAACTCAGTGTAGGCAGTGCTCGGGGCAGGCCAGGCGACACAATAACAAGGACAGGATGGAGGCAGCGTGCTCTTGTCTCCCCTTCAAAGCCGGGAGTCCAGTGGTGGTCAGAGTCCGGCACTCGTCGAGGCAACAAGGAGGGGGACGGTTTGCACGCTCACCAAATCACTCCATGGCCATCCCCACACCTCCAGTCGGCAGTAGTCCGGCTCCCGGGGCCCCAGGAGCACCCCTCTGAAAGAGCACACAGCCGCAGCTCAAGTTGTGACCGAGGTCTCCCCCGCCTCGTGTACCCACAGCACCACCAAGGGATCTCCTGAATGCGCAGTCAAAATGGCGGGCGAGCGGGGGAGGGGTGCTAGCGTGGTCGCATCTCCTGAGGTGCCGCCCCGTGTCCCCCCCCCCCTCCAGGGTATTTAAGCACCAGTAACCCCCAGTAATGTAGTCTGCAGTTCGGGGGGGGGGGGGGAGAAGGAAGTCCGCAGCTCCAGCATGGCACAGCGAGGGAATCGGGCAAGGCTGGCCGCCCAATAGTCCAGGATCCGCTCCTGGATGTATGCCTCTATCAGGGGTCAAGCAACAGCACTCGCGCACTCCCCCGTGGCCTGTAGGCCCCCCTAGGCCTCGAAGGCTAGCCAGGCGATCCCCGGCAGGATCAGCGCGGAGCTCCGCCGTAGGAGCACAGCTCAAGGAGGACGGCGCCGCGATCCTCCCGCTATGGCCACCGCAGATTACCGAAGTCTCCCAGCGGTCAATCCCCACCTCCAATCGCTCACCAGTAGCAGTTTGTAGGGTGCCGGGGTCCGCCAAGGACTCGCCCGGTCCGGAACCCGCAGTACGTCAGTCTTGGGCGGGTCACCCGCAGCGCGACCTCGCGAGCCAGGCCCAGACCGCGGCGTCACGTAAATCAGCGTGCCGCCGCGACCTCTGAAAGTTCCGTTGTCTCCGCTCACAGGGGGATCCGGGACCACTCCTTCAACTCGGGAGGTCCCAATCGAGTTAGGATGACTTTCAGCTCGATTCCCAAGCAATTTGACAGCCCGGGCAGGAGTTATTTGCAGGATTTGCGGGACTTCGGGACGGAGCTGGTGGAGCTCACGTCCTGTCAGCCATGTTGCTTGGCCACGCCCCCAATCGCGCGGCTGCCACAGTTAACACAAACTCACGAATAGCGCCTTCTGTCACAATCCTCCATCTCCGTCCTGCCCATGTTGTTCATGCTTACGTCTCACATGCTTTACTTAATTTAGATTTTTTTAGTTTAAATTTCTTTTATTGATTTTACACAATCATCGGGTTACAACCCGGCATATCGCTGTCGTGTATGGGGAACATTGTTTACAACGTGGGGATTACATCGCAATGCTATCCCATTGCGGTTTTCACAACGCAAGTCGTTACGACTTGTGCTGGATGGTGCTCTAGGACAAGGAATAGTATAATTTACTATCCAACACCTTTCCTACTGTATGTAGACTGGAGTTGGAATAGTACATTTTACTACTCTTAAGTCCAGCCCCCTCCAACGCAAGTCGTAACTTGCCCCCCCTCCCCCCACCACCACTATTCCCCAACCCCTCTCCTCCTCCTCCTCAAAGGAAAGCCAACCCGATAAAATAAAGAAAAGTACGCCGGTCCAATGGCCAATCCATATAGGTTACTGAGTGACGGATGTAGCCGAGGCAGACGTTGAGGGAGGATCCGCAAATCTTAACAATCTAAGATATTTGGGGCAGGTGAGCTTCATAAATTCAGATGTCAATAGTGTAAGGAGGGGTGCCCACAGGTAGTGAAAGGATGCCCCGGGGGTTAGTTAAAGACAGAGAAATCGTCTTCATCCCTAAAATGGACCATCATTTATGAAGCCAGCCTAGGCGCGTAGGGACTGTCGTGGTGCCTCAGTACGTCAGGACATTCTGGACTGCCGCACCTAAGGTTAGTGCTATCTGTTTGCCTCTCCTAGACGTGAGCGGAAAGGTGATGGGATTGGGGAGGCCCAAGAGGATGTACACCGGGAATCTCCGGACCCGAGTATCAAAGTGGGACCAGTAATAAATACTCCCCCTCCCAGCGCAGCTGACCAGGGGATTTCCCAGTGTCGGAGGTGTGAATTTATACAGCTTTTTTTTTTAAAAACAGATTTTATTGGTTGCATAGTAAGCACATATTACGCAATGCTCTGTCATCCAGAGACATTCACCATTATCAATTTAACAATCACATTTGCAGTAATTTTCTATAATAAAGCATAATACACAAACATAACATGTAGCTATGAAACCCCCCCTCCACCCACCCGCGAGTCCCCCCTCTCCCCCCCCCCCCCCCCCCCCCCGCGCGCCGCTGCCTGGTCCACCTGCATCGTGTATAGCAAGTATATTGTGTATTGTGCACACCGATGTCACCACAGTATGTCATGACTGTCAAACTGTCAAGGGGGCTGGATTGCATTGTCCTCAGGTGGCGGATCCAGCTCCAGTCCACGATAGTCCGCCCACCTCTTCCAGATCCTGAAGTGCTTACGAGGGCAGCCCCTGGCAACATATATGGGTTGTTCCAGCCCCATACAGAAGTCCATTCCATTCCTCCAGGCCATGAGCGATGGAGCCCGGGGCGCCTTCCATGATCTTGCAATATCTCTTTGCCAGTGTGAGCCCTAGCAATAGTAAGTGGCGTTTATATCGATTGCCCCCTACCCCGGCCATAACGTGTAACAGGGCCAGCTTGGGATCCCTCTGAAGCACCCAGGCCAGCACCTCATCTAGACACCGGAACACCCCATCCCAGAATCTCCGTAACACCCTGCAGTCCCAGACTGTGTGCATTAGAGTCCCCACATCCAATCCACACCTAAGGCAGT
The DNA here is from genome assembly GCF_964263255.1 of Lissotriton vulgaris. Classification (NCBI taxonomy): domain Eukaryota; kingdom Metazoa; phylum Chordata; class Amphibia; order Caudata; family Salamandridae; genus Lissotriton; species Lissotriton vulgaris. Next base: position 225,979,116 of record NC_141691.1, on the reverse strand, counting down.
CAGGGGACGCTACCAATCCCGCCCTCCACAAGCGCTGTCTAGTGTAATATGTACGGTGTAAGTATCTGAATTGGACGAGTCGCAGGCGCGTGGATATAGCAGCTCCTCTAGGACTTGCCAGTGCCTCCACCCAATCTTCCTCCTCCAATTCCCCGACATCCTGTTCCCATGCAATTTTAAGTCGTTGCAGATCGGAGGAGCAATGTCGTACAAGAGTTTGGTAGATGCGCGACAGTTTCTTGTCTAGCAGTTCCCCCATGAAGACTTTAGCTTCCAACGGGCTGAACTCAGGGAGACTTTCAAGCCCCACAACGTATGGAGTCAGGGCATGACGAAACTGGAGATATTTATAAAATTGAGTACGTTGCATCCCCGAACTCATCCCGTAGGGTATCAAAGGACTTAAGCACGCACCCGGACATAACATCCCCCAGGGTGGAAATGCCGATCCCATCCCATCCCCGGAAGCCAATTAATGTGTCCATCTGGGGCAACCGACCATTGCGCCACAATGGGGTCTCCTGGGTAAGAACATTCCACCACCCCATCCTATGCAAAGCCTGTCTCCACACCCTAAAGACCACCTGCGTGATGGACGGCAGGGACCTCCTGAGTGGTACCGAGTACAGTAGCGTGTGGACGGACGCAGTGCCCATCAAGGCCCTCTCAACTGCATATGCGGGGTCGCTCCTGTCTGCATACCACCAGTCATTTAATACCAAGAGGTGGGACGCCTGGTAATACGACAGTACATCCGAAGTGGCCAAGCCCCCAGTATATGTTGACAGGAAACATGTCCGCAGGGCAACTCGTGCGCCCCCCCTCCCACAGAAAACCACTCAATGCCGAGTTAAGGCGACGGAACCAGCCAGGCGAAACCAACACTGGATGGTTTTGCAGTTGGTAGATCAGGCGCGGGAGCGCCACCATCTTAACACCTTGGCTGCTAGAGGTTTTCCCCTCCTGTGCTGCAAAGTGGGATTTATCATTTTTCATGACTAGCTCAGCTCGTCAGGAGCATGGAAGGGGTTAACCCCTTCGAGGCTATTGACGAGCTGGGCTCGTCATCGCGCTTACCTGTCCTGCGCGGATGACAAGGCCAGCTCGTCACGTAACGCGGTATTTTCGAATTTGCCGCGCACAGCGGGAAAAGCCGCCGCAGCGATGCGGTTAAATGATGGCAGATCTACCGAGTATGGAGAGCGGCATCCTGGACCATACTTTCATGTCTTCGCGAGTGCGCTCCCAAATCGGGGTGATATTCCTTTCTCGGGCTATGTTCTCGTCTTCAGACAAAAATACTCCCAAATACTTTACTCCGTCAGTGGCCAACTGGAGCCCCCGCGCCCAATCTCCGACAGTCTGCGGGCCTCCCAGTATCCAGAGTGTAGATTTCCCGGGATTCATATAGAGGCCTGAGGTTTCGACAAAGATTTGCAAAATTCGCAGGAGCCCAGGTCAGTGAGGAAAAATAACACATCATCAGCGTAAAGGGCTATCCTGTCAGTCAGGCCCGCCGTCCACCGAAATCCCTCAAGCTGTGCGTCTTCGCACCCATCCTGCGAGGGGCTCCATAGCGAGCGCAAAAAGATACGGAGAGAGGGGGCAGCCCTGTCTCGTCCCTCGTCTGATCTGAAAGAAGCGGGACCCCCCCCCTCGCGTGAGATCCGTATAAAGGAGTCGCACATAGGCCAAGAAGCGAGGGCCCAGGTTCAGGCGTCCCAGTAGGGCAAATAAATATGTCCAGCTCAAGGAGTCGAACGCCCTATCCATGTCCGCCAAGAACAGCGCCGCCTTTTTCCCCCAATCTCCGCCAAGCTGATATCGCGACCTGGGCCTGTCTAATATTATGGCGAGAGGCATGCTGTGGCATAAAGCCCGCCTGGTCCAGATGAACCAGATCTGTAATATATGGTTTAAGTCTGTTTGCTAGGGCCTTTGCCAATATCTTGGCCTCGGTATTCAGCAAGGAGATCGGGCGGTAGGACGCGTGGCTCTCCGGGGGTCGCCCTGGCTTTAGGAACACCACCACCTCCGCATGTCGCCAGTCCTGGGGCAGTGTGCCACTCTCGCGCGCCTCCTCTATAACTGGGCGAAGATGAGGACTCAGCTGCGTCTCAAAGCGCCGAAAAAATTCACTAGGGAACCCGTTGGGTCCTGGCGCCGTACCCGGGTTCAATTCTCCCAACGCCGTGGCTAGCTCATCATCTGTCAAGGGACGGTCTAATATTTCGCTAGCATCGTCTGAGACAACCTTCGGTGGGAGGTCGTCAATGAATCGTTGTATGACCCCTGCCTCCAGGCACTCCCAGGGCGCATATAATTCCTCATAAGTGGCAAAGCTTTCGGCGAGCGCAACAGGTTCCAAGATAGGTACCCTATCTTGGCTCACTATCCGGGGCAGTGGCTGGGCATGCATAATGCCTTGGCACAGGCGATGCAGCATCTTGCAGGATTTGTCGCCCCACTGGTATATACGACTGCACGTGACCAGCCAGACCGGTCGCGCTTCGTCCAGCAGCACTGTAGCATGTTGTTGTTGTAAGTAAGTACATTTTATTATGTATAGTTAATTAAAACCAGTACAATCGTTGCATTTAAAACTATTTATTAAAATATGATAAAAGAATGTAGTCTGTGTGATTGACCTTGTCGAAGAACATGCGATGAAAGACCGAGAGTAGTTGTCTGGCAGTGTTCCTTGAGCCTGGGCGGACTAAGCATTTGTAGCCCAAAGTTCGTCAGTTAGGTGCCAGAACCAATGGTTACCGCACGTTGTAGATTTAGCAGTCTTTGCTCTATCGTGGTCAGAAACTTAACATATCTACAGTTCAGTTTTGTATTCGCAGGGTTCAAGCATGCAAGCACAGCCTGCCTTCGCGTGCTGGTCCCTATCAGCTTGAACTGGACCCTTAGTAGCTGTCGGCGGACTTGTCGCAGCTCTTCACAGAGACAGGTCATGTGGAGTATGTCCCCCGTTGCTAAGTTGCAGAGCGGACAGATTTCATGGCCATTGCTCCTGAGCCATGGTGGTTGATGCTCTCTGCTGGGCAGGATCCCTAATCTATATTTCAAAAACTTCAGTTTGATATTGTTGTTGTGCCAACGCCAACTGCCGCCTAGCAGGTCTACCATCCTCCTCTCGACTCCTGCGCTCCAAAGCTTCTAGATCTGCCTCGCGCCGCACAAGGTCCCTGCGCCACTCCCTAGGCGCCGCTGCACACCACGAGATATCGACACCTCGCAAGCTGGGCTTCATCGCTTCCCAAAGCATCGCCAGGGAGTCTACAGTACCCACGCTAACAGATAGGAAGTGATCAATTTCTTTAGTCATGTGAGCACGGTAGGTGTCTTGCATCAATTGCCAAGGCGACATTCGCCACCTAAATGGCTGCTTAGCGCGACCAGTATCAAGTATGACATGGACCGGCGAGTGGTCGGACAATGCGCGTGGCAGTGTTTCCACGGACAACACCCTATTGGCCATTACCCTCGGAACAAACATAGTCCAATCTAGAGAAGGATTCCCGCGCTGTGGAGAAGTACGAAAAAGTCCCTGCGTGACCCATGCTTATACCTCCAGGTATCTACCCAATCAAGACCTGTGACCTGGGCCCACAACCTGTTTGCCGGACCCTCCCTCCCCAATGCATCCTGAACGCCAGCAGCACTTCGCCATCTATCACACGAGGTGTCCATGACCTCATTCCAATCTCCTCCTACAGTAGACAGAGCAGTGGGCATGTCTACCCAGAGGGACAGCAACCTCTCCACCAGGGGCCACTGTAATGGCAGCGGAGCGTATACGCTGCCAAGGAGTATAGTATCTCCTCCAAGTTTGCCTGCACAAATACAATCTGCCCTGCGTGTCGGCCCACGTGCGTTTATGAGTAAATGGGACCCTACGATGAATGAGGACTGCCATCCCCCTGGACCCTCTGGTAAATCCTGAGTGGTACGCATATGTGTGAAGCCACTTCGCTGGAGGCACAGCGCTTTAGTGGCAAGCAAGTGTGTTTCTTGTAACAATAGTATATCTGTTCCCCTCCTCCTTGCCAACGTGAATACCGCCCCCCTCTTCACCTTATCCAACAACCCCCTCACATTCCAGCTCATGATCCGTAGCCCACCTGGGCCTAGCCGCACTCCCTCACCATCAAGAGACATTTGTACAGTATTACATGTTGCAGCCCAGCCGTATACAAGCAGCATCGGCAAGTCTTGAAACAGTCCGCAAGCAGCAATTCTAGCACCTTCTCTCCCCCCCCCCCGTGCATGCAAACAACCCCCAACTACCACCCCCCCCCCCCCCCGCCTCCCCCCACCGCACCTCCCAAACACAGAAGCACCTGTCGTGGTCTGAGTGTGGTCCAGGCCCCAACGGGGAGCCAAGTACCACTACCCCCCCCCCCCCCCCCCCCCCCCACAGCAGCCCATAGAGAACTAGGCTGTTGCTTCCTCCCCCAACTAGGTTGAGTGTGGCCACCAGCCTAGGCAACATTTCACCTGGTCATCAACATCAGGCATACACATGGACCAAAAGTCAGTTTCCCCCAACAGTCAAGGCACTTCTTCCTGAGCCTCCTGGGCTTCCGGCACAGCGTCATCCCGATGGGAGGTCTACCCAGAGCGTGAGCCACGGCTCGAGCGCGACCTGCCACGGCGCTGGCGTTGCGGCTTAGGGCCTCCTCTGGCAGTGCTATTCGAGGAGGAGTCAGACTCCCCTCGTTTCGCCATGTTGGTCCGAATCTACACAATTTCATCCGTCCACTGAAAGACCTCTTCCGGAGTGTCAAAGAAAAATGTGCGGGACTGGAAAATGACTTGCAGCCTCGCTGGGTAGAGCAATGCGTATTGCAGCTTCAGGCCCCTGAGAAGAGCCTTAGCTGCGGTGAAGGATTGGCGTTGTTGCTGAACCTGTTTAGTATAGTCCGGGAAGATGAGGATATTTGCATTCTCGTATGTGAGCGTGCCCTTTAGTCTTTCCTGCTTCAGGATGTTGTCTCGATCTACATAATTCAGGAGTTTGGCAATCATTGGACGCGGGCGCGCACCAGCCGGGGGTTTCTGTGTGAGCGCACAATGGGCCCTCTCGACCACAAAACAGTGGGAGAGGACATCTGCTGGAATCCATCTCTCCAGCCATTGTGTCAGGAAGCGCTCCGCATTGTCCCCCTCACAGTTCTCCGGAAAACCAATAAAGCGGAGGTCACTGCGCCGGGCGCGCCCCTCCGCATCCTCAGCTCTCAGGGCCAGGCCCTTCTGAATTTTCTCCAGGGCCAAAACTCTCTTCTTCAGGGTAGAGACATCGTCCTCCGCCAACCGCCGGTCGCCCGCCAAAGGGAGTTATGATGGGCCGCCCGTTACCACTGCGCTGGCTCCTACTGATCCGCTGCGAGTCCCCTTGGCAGGAGCTCACTCGGCCGGGCAGAAAGCCTCAATAGGCGAGCACCGGGGTCCGATATGACCCCCGGGTCCTCAGTTACGGCCGCCTCTGCCCCACAACTTGTCACTTGGCCATCCACTGCCGCACAGGGTCTCCAACACTCCGCACTGACCTTGGGATGCAGCAGCGCCGCTCGTCTATCCAGTCTCGCCCTTCCGCCGAACTGCGCGGCAGTTGAAGAATCACAAGATGGCGGCCCCTCTCTCCGACTGTCTCCGGCCCAGGCACCTGCACCGGCTCACCGCCTCCGAAGCCACCCACTGCTATCCGGCAGGAGACGCGGTTCAACAGGATCTCTCGGTCCTGGGGTGTTCAGTGGGCACGCGCAGTGTCTATTCTCAGCGCGGCCGCCTCCGCCAAAATTTAGGCCCCGGCTTTACAGGCCTCGCCGGTCCGCTCCGATCGCGGCTCTCTGGCGGGACGCTCTCCAACCGCAGGAGCTGCCCCCGGCGCCGCCTCTCGCCGTAGGAGGATGCAACCGGGACTGGGCACCAATACAGAGTCACTGGAAACCGTTCACGATGACCAGGGCCAGGATTATTAGATCAGGATATCTGCTGGCTGGTCGGAGCTCACACTCTACACGACGGCCATGCTCGCCGGCTATGCCACGCCCCCGAATTTATACAGCTTTGATGTCAGTCGTGCATCGCTATGCCGTGTGATTAACCATTTCCCAAACGGCGTGAGCAGTCTCTCTGCACCTTCCCTCATCTCCCTGTGGAGCACCCAGTGCCTGATCTGTAAGTAGCGGTAACGCTCCATTTCATGAAGTCCGTGATCTGTACGAAACTCAGCGAAAGGGCGTGTTCCGGAAAGATAAAAAATGTCCTACGGAACGGCAGGCTTCCGTCATCCAATGGTGAAATTCCCCATAATCTAGGCCGGGTGAAAAGTCTGGGTTTTGTACAAAGGGTTTAATAGGAGATGGGAATGTCATGAGCCCCCTGGCGATAGCAGTCTTATCCCAAGTCAGTAATATGGGCCGCGTTACCTCCGAGAGGTACAGGATGCGAGGTCGTCCCTTGCGCTAAAGAATAAGGACTCCCCATAAAGGCCAGGCAGCTAGGGACCTATCCATGAATAACCAGTGTTTCTCGGATTCAGGACGTGACCACTCCACTAGCTCTCTCATCTGAGCCGCCCACCAGTACGCTAAGAGGTAGGGAACACCAAGTCCCCCATCCACCGGGTCCCTGTAAGATCGCAACGCAACCGAGCCCTCTATTCCCGCCAGATAAAGCTCTCTGTCCCTCTGCAGGGCCGATATAACTCCAGACAGGGGCATCAGTGGAAGAGTATGGAATAGGTATAGACTTTCAACAGCAAGGGCCCAAATACCTGTCCAGTGGCTTTAAACGGTATCACCCTACCCGCTGTTTGAGGTCTGCTGGCCAGAACCTGCTAATAGTCCCCAGATTTAGGTTGTCAACTAAAGGAGGGAAATCTGTTTGTCCTGGGAGCTAAGGCCTGGAACAAGCTTCCGTTGCACCTTCGGTCACTGTCCCATGAAAATCACTTTAGGGAATCCTTAAAAACTTGGGTGTTTTCCCTCACAGATGCTGCATGCAGGGCACTAGTGTACGGTATGTGTTCACCAAATGGCTTCTTTCCCTCCAACCTATTTTCATCCGGGTTGGTTGAGCGTCAAGATACTCCTTGGAGTGGTAGGAACGCTACATAAGTGTCCATTACATTACATTACAATCTGGGGCAGTAACACCATCTTCACCGCCGCGATCCGGCCCAACCACGAAAAGGATTAGGGTTTCCAATTGCGGAGGGAATCACAAACCTGTCTCAAAAGTGCCATGTAATTCGACTATCTAGTGGCAGAAATGGTGGAAGCCACCCGGAGGCCCAGGTAGGTAATAGAATCATGGACCCATGAATCTGAAAGGTGCGCTGTAGAAGTTCCAGCGTCTTGGGCTCTAATGATAAATTAAGAAATTGCGATTTATGCACATTGATCTGAAAGCCCGAGGCTAGCGCAGACCGGGCCAGTTCGTCTACAAATGCCAGCAAAGATTCCAGAGGATGTTCTAAGGTCGCCGCCACGTCATCAGCATACAGACAGAGTTTGTGCTCCGAACTCCCGAAGTGTGCTCCTTTAATGGCTGGATCGTCTCGGACTCTTTGAGCTGGAGGCTCCATACAGAGAGCGAAGAGGAGCGGCGACAGCGGACACCCTTGTCTGGTTCCCCTGAGAATAGAGAAGGCGGCTGACGCCACACCATTCACCCGCACCGTAGCTGTCTGGTTTGCATAACTCTGGAAGTGCCAATCAAAAAGCGATCCGGGAGGCCGAAATGGACCAACGTCGCCCGGAGGTACGGCCAGTGAACCCTGTTTAATGCCTTTTCGGCATCGACCGAGAGGATCCTGTGTTCTGCCCGGAAGCGCTCCGAACGGTCCATCCAGTAGAGGAGCCGTTTGGTATTATCGAACACTGTCGCCCAGGAACAAAACCGGATTGGTCGGGTCTATCCGACCAGGAAGATGGGGGGGGGGAGGTCTGGCTGCTAAGATTCCGGTAAAGATCTGCAGGTCCACGTTGAGTAAGGATATGGGGCGGTAAGAGCCGCAGAGACGTTTATCATTTCCTGGTTTAGGAATTACTGTTATCAAGGCCTCCAACATGGAGGGCGGGAGGGAAGAGGTTGGTGACGACCCAACTGAGTTAAAAACGCACACTAAAAGCGGGGCACACGTTCCACAGAACCTTTTTATAAAAACCAGAGGTGTACCCATCAGGGCTGGGCGATTTTGTTAAGTTTCAGGCGAGCAAACGCTGAGATGACCTTCTCCAGTCGAATGGGGGCCTCCAGGTCCGCTGCCTGGTTTGGAAGCAGTCTGGCTGTAGCTACGTCATGGAGGTATCGAGTCTGTTCAGTCTCAGGTAGGGCTTGGGCATAGTATAGCGTTTCGTAGAAGTGCCTAAAAGCCTTCACTATCTTAGTGTCCTTGCCACTCTCCCCCCCCCCCCCCTTCCTCCACGGGGGATCCGTATCTCAGTGACTCTGTCAGCCTGTTTATGCGCTCAGACGGTTTGCGAGAAGACACCCACAGCGATCTCCTTCTCTATAAAAGTCATGTTTGAGGCGAAGGGCCGCATATTCAGCTCTGTCGACATCCAATCCCGCCAACTATGCCCGGGCCGCCTTTAGAAGTTGCCAGACTCTGGGAGCACCAGTCCGCTGCTGGTTGCGCTCCAGCTCAATGACCTCGCTCATCAAGCGGTTCAGTTTCTCCTGTCCGTCTCTTTTGTTGGCCGAAGTTATGCCAATGAAAATCCTTCGAATCACCACCTTCATCGCCTCCCATAAAGTAAGTTTTTCCCAGTCTTCGATAGGGTCCCTGTCTGGCCCCATATTTGCCCAGAGCAGTCCATGCCGCCATCTAATACCATATTAAAGTCCCCCCCCGCCCCCCTTTTTTAATAAAACCCTCCTGCCCACTATTGGCAACATATACAGAGGCTATTGAGAATGTGTATGTATCTAAAGTGAAGGTGTAAGCTAAGAACCTCCCTTTAATTTCAGCCTGTTTGCTACCAACACGTCCCGAGAACCTAGAAGATACCAAGATAGCAAACCCAGCAGTTTTAGAAGTGGCGAAGGAGAACATCCGGTGAGGGAACGCCCTTGACCTCAGCCGGTAGGTATCAGCAGGGAGCAAGTGCGTCTCCTGGAGTAGGCAAATATGGGCGTTGAAGGCTCAAGGTAGGACAGGAGGGCTTGGCGCTTAGTGGGGTTGTTCAGCCCCTTCACGTTCAGGGACACAATGTGAATTTCAGGAGGCTTATGGGTATAGACTCAGACTCTCTATACTTAGCAGTACTGTCTCTGTAGTAGTTGGAGGCATAGTGGGATAGCATAGTACAACCCTTAATAAGCATCTGAGGAGGAGGAGAGTACCCAAAAACCCCAAACAAAGAACGTAAAAGAAGAAACCTTGATATGAATAGTCCACAAATGTCCCAGGCGGTTTGCCCGTGGGCAGACGTGGGATGGATAGCAGGAGCCTCTACCACCGCGCCCGGTTTAACCCAACCAGAAAGCTAAAAACGGTTCCTCCAAAGTTATAGGCCAGTCCGCGTTGTTGGAGACGTCTGATAGGGACTGAAGAACTGTCGAGCATTCTTTAGCAATCATATCTGGATCCGGGCGAGAGCCGAGTGGCGAGGTTCCGACTCTCTGCCAGCGGTTGTTGTCATCTCGGTGGCTGGAGGTGGTAGGTTTCTCTGGTTCGACGCGGTCAGCCTCCGGGAGCCGAAGGAGAGGGGTCGCTTCCTCCAGAGAGCGTAGCTGGCGGAGTATGCCTTCCCATTTGAAAATGAGACGAAATGGATGCCCCCAGGAGTAAGAGATATATTTGGAATTGAGAAATGTAGTAATGGGACGGAAGTCGGTTCGTTTCTGCAGTGTGGAACCTGCCAAGTCTTGAAAAAGAAGTTGCCTGCATGAGCGAAATTCAATGGGATGATTGGACAGTGCCTCGCGTAGAATGCGCTCCTTGAATTTAAAGTCATGAACACATGTCAAGATATCGGGTGGAGGGGGTGTTGGTGATCTCTTGAAGCCCACTAGGTGCGTCCGGTTTAGTCGGATTTCCTGGTCTGGGGGACCTCCTAGAATGTGACGGAACATATCTAGGACGTAGGCCTCAATGACCTGCTCCTCTGCCCCCCGAGGGTACCGCCCGGATCTTTCTATTGCAGTGAGAGCAGTTCTCTAGATCCTCCGTGTGGGATTGAAGATCCAGCTGCTGATCTTGTAGCTGGTGCACCTCTTGTTAGAGCAGGGATACCTCTTCATCTCTGGCCGCTGTCTGGTTTTCAAGGTCATCCACTCGCTCCCCCACGGAATCTGTCTTTGCGCATCTTGCAGATTTCAACTGTGCGGTCTTTCTACATGGTGTGCCCTCGCTCTCCTCTGTGCCATGTTCAGCCCAGAACCCCAGGTCTCACTCTGCGAGGGATCTGGCTCCGGTCCTCGCCGCTTCCGACCACCGCCACGCAAGGCTCAGCCGTCCCCCCAGAGGAGAAATTCGAGACTGGAGAGTGAGATGTCGCAGGCAGCCGCAATGATTATCGGGGCACTTGTACGTCAGCTCACCACCAGGCTTCATCTGCAGGGATCGTTGCCGCCATTTCGTCTCATTGCCGGACAAGACACTTCGCCGCCTCACGTCAGCAGGCAGGCCTCTCTTCCGCACTCGTCTTCGCCGTCCGAAGGCTGCATTGCACACACCTCGCCGCGGCTTCAATCTGTGGGGCGCGCCCCCCTGGGGGGGCGTGACACCATCCCAGGGGGGGGGCCCACTCCAATCTTACCTTTGTTTGGAGAAATCTGGTATGGCTGGAGGCGGGTGCGAGGGGAAATCGATGGGGCACTACGTGCCTGTTCTTTTGTCTGGGTAATTCTCACAGGAGGGGGTTAATTCACGGAGTTGACAGCTTCAGCTGCAGTGCGAGGCAAGGAGTCTCCTCTGTTAAAAATGAAAGCAAACAAACCTACATGCTTTCGGTTTTAGCAGAGGAGACCCCTTGCCTCCCACTGCAGCTGAAGCGGTCAACTCAGTTAATTAACCCCCTCCTGGGAGAGTTAGCTCTTCCCAGAAAGGAGACAAAGTTTCCAGAGAAGTTTTAAGGCATGGGCAAAGTGGGCTCTGGCCCAGGGCCCCAGCCTTTCAAAGGTGGTGGAAGTGAAGGGTGGGTGGTGGGGCTGGGGGGCTGAAAGAGCCAGATCTGTTATACAGATTCCTGCCCTCATGACCTTGAGTAATTTTTAAACATAATGTTTTAAATAGCGTTTTTTTATCATTCATATTTAATGTGTATTAGACATTTTGCAGACAAAATGTGTTATGCAAGGAAGCCATAGTTGCTGCTTTTTCATTTTATGAAACTAACATCCATTGACAAAGCCTATTTTCATGGATTGTTGTAGGTCTAATGTTACTGGATGCAATAATAGAAACAGCAAAATACCAGTCGCTGCACATTATGCTCAGTACATATTTTTAACTTCAGTGTTTTAAAGACACGCCCTTATTTACATCAGACAGGCCCCTTGGAGAGACCCCCAGTTTTTTCTTCCCACTTAAAGCCTTGTAAACAACACCATGTCACAGTTCCCTGAGGTTCTGGCGCTGTGCATCATGCATGATTCATGACTTCCAAGTTTTCAGATTGCCTATGTACAGGGGCATAGTGACCCCCACCCCCCACCTCACCCCACCCCTTGCTTTAGGAAATACAGCAGGGGCTAAGTTCTTGATGGGCCTCTTCTGTCTGCAACTCTACAGACAAATGCTTAGCTCATAATTAATGTGAAAAGGGGGTGAGTGAATAAGTGAAGGAATGGGTGAATAGCTGGATGGATTAGTGAAAGTATGAATGGATGAGTGAAGGGGTGAATGGAAGGGTGAGGGAAAGGATGGATAGATGAGTGAATGAGTGGAAGGATGGATGAGAGAAAGGGGAAATAAATAGATATATGGTTGGAATGGTGGATGTATGGTTGGAATGGTGGATGTATGGGTGGAATGGTGCATGTATGGGTGGAATGGTGCATGTATGGGTGGAATGGTGCATGTATGGGTGGAATGGTGCATGTATGGGTGGAATGGTGCATGTATGGGTGGAATGGTGCATGTATGGGTGGAATGGTGCATGTATGGGTGGAATGGTGCATGTATGGGTGGAATGGTGGATGTATGGGTGGAATGGTGGATGGATGGGTGGGTAGAATGGTGGATGGATGGGTGGGTAGAATGGTGGATGGATGGGTGGGTAGAATGGTGGATGGATGGGTGGGTAGAATGGTGGATGGATGGATGGATGGATGGGTAGAATGGTGGATGGATGGGTAGAATGGTGGATGGATGGGTAAATTGGTGGATGGATCAGTGAAATGGTGGATGGATCAATGAAAGGGTGGATGATCGACGAGTCAATGGGTGGATGGATGAGGGAAATGATGGATGGGTTGATGTATTGATAAGTGAAAGGGTGAATGAATGAATAGATGGATGGATGAGTGAAAGGGTGGATGTAAGGATGGATGGATGAGTGAGTGAGGAGGGTAGATGGACAAAAGGATGGATAGAAGAGTGAAAGGGTGGATGAGTGGTCAATGGATGGATGGATTCATGAGTGGATGAGTAAATGTATGAGTGGGTGGATGGGTGAAGGGTGGATAGAAGGATGGGTGGCGAAGTGAAAGGGGAATGGAGAGCGAAAGGGAGGATGGATAGATGGATGAGTGAAAACATGGATGAATGATTGGCAGAATGGATGGGCAAATGTGTGCATGGATGAGTGAAAAGAAGAACAGAAAGATGGATGAGTCAAAGAATGCATACATGAGTGAAAGGGAGGGTGGAGAGCAGGAAGAAAGTATGGATGGATGAGTGAAAGGTTGAATGGGTGGACGGATGAGTGACTGGGTGGATGGATAAGCAAGTGAAATAATGGCTGAATGGGTGAAAGGGTAAATGTTTGAATGGATGGGTGGAAGAGTGGATGGATGAGTGAAAGGATAGCTTGGGTGAAAGGATGGATGGATGGATGAGTGGATGGATTAGTGAAAGGATGGATTGGGTGAAAGGATGGATGGATGATGGATGGATGAGTGAAAGGGTGGATGGATGAGTTAGATGATGGATAGGTTTGCAAACGGTTGAAAAGGTTTGGATATGGATGGGACACAGATAAAAGGACAATGAACGGTGAAAAAATTAAAAGATGACAAAATGTACATGATAAATGGGGAGGGTTGTGATGACTTACTTTGCTTTCTTGGTGCCATAAGAGCTGTAGTTCAGAGTGGGAGGTATTTAAATTGTCTGGCTACTGCCTTGCCTATGTGTTACTATTCTGTATTCTATGTGTGCTCATGTGTGGGATCTATACACCATGCATATGACCTTTTGCGTGACATCCAACTGCTACTTGAATGCAAAGCCTCCATAAGCAAAGTCAGGTTCCATATTTTAAGTTCCACTTAATGAAACACCCATAATGTGTTCCCTATAGTGGGTTCATCACAGCAATCCTCCCTTTAGTTCACTTATGCATGGTGCTTTACATCTTACAATTTATTTATTAAGGAGTTTGTGAGATTGGGTTCTCAGCACTTGCGGTTTTAAAGACTAAGTACCGTTCCAGACTGGATGTGGAGCACAACCTGAGGATGGCAGTAGCAAAAATCCACCCATAGATTGATAGTCTAAATGTGGGTAAACACCGTCACATTCATGTTGGTGGTGTTATTATTAATATATGTCCTGTGTAAAATAAAGCTTCCTAGTGAATAGAATTTGCGCACATTTTATCTTGGAAAATTTATGTTTTGAGCTGTGCAATACACCTCTCATTTCACCACACCCACTCACAAACCTCCAGTTTACTAAACACTCTTATTGTGTTGAACATTATTTGCCGGATATGGCCTGTAATATGTGCGTGGCAGTCGATCATGTAGTGTACCAGATTACAGAAATTTCTGTCAGGTGGTGGGGGGCCCAACATCTAAAAAATAATTCAGCTGGGGGGGCTCAACCTAAAAAAGTTTGAAGGCCTCTGTGCTAGGCCGATCGTGGCCTCGATCGCGGTGGCACTGTCGGGCTCCGAAGTTGGCTGTCCCGGGATTCTGCCGCGTCCAACAGCGGTCAACTGTGCCGGGGAGATGTCTGGGCCCCAGGGAGGTCCGACGATGTGAACTGTGTCACTCTGGTCAAGGCTATGTAAGCTGGGCCCGGATGGCAGGACGGAGCCGCGCCATCTTGGCCGGGCCCCCTTAATTTTGTTTTTAACAGCAGTCCGGTGCGTCCCCAGGGCTCGGACATGCTGCAATGGAGGGTTATCAACAAACTGTTCCTGCATCCTTCACGGCCGGGCTCAGCTCCGCCGCAGCACCAGCAGCAAAGTGCTGGGCCTTGCTCCGCCTGTCTCCCGGCCGGGCTTGGCTCCGCCGGGCCCCTCCCACCACCAGTGACGCCCTCACAGCGCCAGGAGGCGCATAAAGGCAGCGCCAGGGCCGAGTCTTGTTGGGGGTTATCAACAAACGGTTCCTGCATCCTTCACGGCCGGGCTCAGCTCCGCTGCAGCACCAGCAGCAAAGGGCCGGGCCTTGCTCCGCCTGTTTCCCGGCCGGGCTTTGCTCCGCCGGGCCCCTCCCACCACCAGTGACGCCCTCGGCAGCGCCAGGAGACGCGTAAAGGCAGTGCCAGGGCCGAGTCCTGTTGGGGGTTATCAACAAACTGTTCCCGCATCCTTCACGGCCGGGCTCAGCTCCGCCGCAGCACCAGCAGCAAAGGGCCGGGCCTTGCTCCGCCTGATTCCCGGCCGGGCTTGGCTCCACCGGGCCCCTCCCACCACCAGTGACGCCCTCAGCAGCGCCAGGAGGCGCAGAAAGGCAACACCAGTCCCTCGTCCCGCAGGCACGCGCCGGGACAAGGGCGGGACAGTCTATGACCGTCTATGACCGTCTATGACAGGAAGAGGCAGGGCTGGGCCATATACTCTGGCCAAACCATGTCGGGACCTCTGGAGATTCAGGACACTGACATCTGGTAAAGTGTTCACACGGTAGACTGTTTGGTAACCACATTATTGTGTTTTGATTTCCCCTTTGTACAGCTTTGGACACATACCCTGTTTTATTCCCCCCCCCACTAGTACTAACCTAGGAAATAGGATTAACCATGTCAAGTGCCACGCAGGAGAAATTCACATCGGGGGCAGGCCCTATTGATAACTACCTGGTGAAGATGGGAAACAAAATCAATAAAGATAGGAGGGCCTCTCTAGGTAGGGGAAGCCCACATGATCCTGCCCTAGATTCCCCGACCCCTCTGGAGAATCCCCCAGAGGTTGCTACCCCTGAAATGGATCCCGCTGTGGTTACCACGGTGGTAGCCCAGGTTCACTCTGAGCCTCATCTAGAAGTTTTAAATACAGCAAGTGTCGACAATGAGGAGGCACAGTCTATTACAAGACCAGTTAGAACCTGCAGGAAACAGCAAAGCAAAAGGGGGGGGGGGAAGTCTTCAAAAAGAAGGGTAGATATCTCTATACCAGCAAAAAACAACATGGATGAGTCTATCATAATACAGGATGAAAGTAATGTGGCTAATAATAAAATAAGTTCAGACCAATTTGCCCAATTACTTTACTCCCTGGAAGCCAAGTTCGAAGCAAAATTAGAACAGTATGTCCAACCCCTAGTGCGTAAACCCGACAGTGTTACTGCCGAAGTAAAGAGGCTAGGATGGCTGTTAGCCAAACAATTAGCTGTGGCTGACAGTATAAAACCGGTTGGGAAGGGCATAGGGGGGGCCAGAGCAGGAAGTTAGAGCTGAAAATCAGCTGCAACCCACCCAGCCCATAACTAGAACTGACCCAGTTACCCCGGCCCCTACCACTGTAGCGAGTGTAGCAACACGACCGACAACAGGGCCTGATGGTACTTCTAGCAACAATCATGCTAGGAGAAGTAAATTTATCAACCTTCCCCCGGATTGTCCCGCCCTATGATATGCATTCGGCCCAGACACCCGAGGAATCGCATGACTCCCTCAAAAATAAAACTGTGTCGTGGTTGAACAGGAGGTGTGGTTTCCCTATAAAATTTGCCTCTGACATTATAACAACCAGAAGGGCCAACTGGATTGGCCCCTCTAGAAAGAATTTTAGACACCCACAACATGTGGCTACAGTTTTGTTAAGGGCAGCTTCTATGACGTACGATGCCAATAGTATTTGTGTGCGCCCTCTTGGGTTCTTTTATAATCACCTTACTAGAGCCCCCCCATATAGTGCGAGACTGAGACCTTATACACCTGTCATGGATCATATGATAAGTTGGAACGTTGCTGGCCTGCGTTCCAAGAGAGATGATAGTAATTGGTTAAATTTTGTTAAACAACATGATATTGTGGCTCTTCAAGAGACCTGGGATAAGGACTGTGATTTTTGGGTGGATGGTTTCACGTCGCATTTTGTTCCTGCACTGAGATCGTCAGCAGGTAGAGATAGAGGGGGCCTTGTGCTATTGGTATCTGTGAATGTAAGGGGGAGAGTTAAAAGGGTAGATAGTGCCTCCCATAATTTTCTTATTCTGGAACTAAGTCTCACTAATAACACCAAATTAATTCTAGTGAACTGCTATAATTCGCAGATTCCCCAAATGAACATTTGGTTTGGTTGACAGACTTTTTAATTACTTCTAATGCAAAGCAAACCACTTTTTGCCAATATATCTTGTTGGGCGATTTTAATGTGCATTTATGTAGTCAGAACTGTCTATTAATTGATAATGATGGGCCAGATTTCACATCCCCGCAGCATTTCGAGCATAATCACAAGGGGGAAGCACTGGAGAAACTCCTGTCCAATAACGATCTGTTTGAAGCAGGGTTTTTTGATAAAAGTACCCGTGATGCCACGTATATAGGCAGGGATTGTGAAACAATAATTGACTACATATTTCTCTCTTCAGGACTTTTAAATATGTAATTGCTTATAATGCTATACCTTCTACTTTTAATGACCACAATCCTGTGATGATTGAGTTAGTAAATGTTTTTTTTTTTTTTTTGCTTTTAAATAAAACTGTTCCGCCACAGGCTGTAGTGGAGGTTAAAGCCAAAGACCAGGGGAGGAGGTTAAAATGGAGTAAGGTTGTGCCAGAAGAGGTTTTTCATACCATCACCGCTAAGGCCGCCCAGGATTTAAACATCTGTGGAGATCCCCTCTCTAATGGGGAGGATGTAATAACCTCATATGAAGCTATCTGCTCCCAAGTGGCTAAAGAACTAACGCCCAAATGTCGACCAGCAAAAAATAAACCGGTAATGGGCTGGTTCGACCACAAATGTACTAAAACTCAACCTTCTCAAAAAAGCTCTTCAGGAACAACCTAGGAATAAAGTTCTGGTTGCCCAGCTTAGGAGAGAGTATTCAAGAGCAGTTCAGGAAAGGAAAAATGAAATTAAACACGATGCATGGGCTGAGCTTATGGATAAAGCAACCCTAAAAGATAGTGCCAAGTTTTGGTCTATTATTAATACCCCCTTGTTTTCCTGTACTCAAAATACTGTCCTAGAAGTAAATATTGCAGAGGACGACTGGTTGAGCCACTTTGAAAAAATTTATGGATGTCATCTAGAACTGGAAACTTTTGTGGCCCCAGCCTCAGAACCTCCTGTTATGCCAGTAAGGTTTTACTTAGCAGAAGTTGTCAAAGCAATTGAGGGCACAGCAGGACGAAAGGCACCAGGCCCGGATGGGGTACCCTCAGATATGTACAAGGCAAACCCTATGTACTGGGCAAATATCTTGACCAATGTCTTCAACACCTCGGCCTGTGTAGGATTCCCTAAGTCCTGGTCTCGATCTATAATAATTCCAGTGTTTAAGAAGGGTCAAAGGGGAGACCCTAGATGCTATAGGCCTATATCCTTGCTAGATTCTAGCAAGGATAACAGGGTGGGCTTTGGACAATAACATACTGTCCGACGCCCAGTATGGCTTTAGATCGGGGAGGAGCACGGAGGACCAATGTCTGAACCTACACCTAATTATAGCTAAATACACGAAGGCGGCTAGGGGCTCTATTTTCCTGGGCTTTATGGACTTGTCCACGGCCTTTGATCTAGTTAATAGATCAAGGTTGTGGACAACGCTCCTGGAGATGGGCCTTGATCGGTCCCTTTTGTATTTTCTGGCCGAGCTGCATAAAGCCCTAAATGCCTCAATTAGGATGACGAACGAGGGGAAATGCACGTCCAGTTATAAGTCGGGTAGAGGGGTGCGTCAGGGATGTATCTTGGCTCCCATGTTGTTTACGCTGTATGTAAACTCGCTGGAGGTAAATTTGTTAACAGCTACTCCTGACATCCAGCGCATGGGAGGAACACCAATCCCGGTGCTCCTCTATGCCGATGACGCTGTCTTATTAGCTAGGACCCCGCTGGGCCTACAAAGATTGCTGGACTCTTTTGGGGATTTTATGAAAAGCCTGGATCTGGTGGTAAATCATGGCAAATCTCATGTTATGTCGTTTGGTGTCTCAAAAAATAAAGTCAAGACCTTTTACTGTGGCAGTGAAGAAATCACCAGAGTAAAAGTATTTACATATTTGGGAGTAGTTTTTGATGATAGGGGAACTTGGTCCCCACAGCTCTCAATAAAGGTAAGCGCAGTGAGAAGTTCTTCTGCTGCAGTGTTAGGATTCGCTAAAAGATTGGGGGGGAAACCCTTTGAGGCGATCTTGGCAATCTATAAAGCCAAGACCATATCTATCGCAAGGTATGGGGCTGCAATATGGGGGTTTACCAAACCCGTCCCCATTCAAACAGAAGAAAATAAATTTTTACGGTCCCTTCTAGGCCTTCCACAATCCACAGCTACCCACTCTGTCCATCTTGAGTTGGGGATAGGATACATAGCAGATATAATTAAAATTGCCCCTATCCTGCTATGGATCAAAATTTGGCTGAATTCGTACCTTTCCCTAAACCACAAGATTCTAAAGGACTGTATCAACCTAGATAATATGAAGGAAATCCAGTGGTTGTCTTATATAAAAATGTTAGCTGTGTATATGGGGCGCCCTGAGATTTTTTTCAATCCAGAATCTCTATGTAAGGCTGACATAGCTTGGGTAAAAACAAATTTTACTAAGCTAAGTGAGGCAGAGCGGGAAGCAGTAGAATTATGTAAACCATCGGTCAGGGGACATGTTCTGGTTACTTTGTCATTAGCGATGTCTCCCTACTTGTCCATAGTGACTAATTCTTTTCATAGATGGCTATTGACAAAATTCCGTTTCAACCAAATACATATGGTACTTTGGGATTTGCAGGGCTGGAGTAGGCTTGAGGATGCTGCTCCGTGCAAATGTGATGATTTTTCCCCCCCAAGACACCTTGCACTTTATGATCTTTTGTCCTTTGTACCATGAGGCCAGGAAAAGGTTTATTCTCCTATTACTGAAAAAGATGAATTTTATTCAATGTAAACCTGCTTTAATGTTTTTACAACTGTTGGAATCCCCTGAAGTCGTTTTGTGTCGCCAGCTTCCTTGCTGCGTCTGTTAGAAGCAGGAGGGTTCTAACGGACGCTGTACAAGAAACTCAATCCTTTAAATATAATGACTATGTATACGGATCAATGGCTTTAAACGTGCAATTGACTGTTTATGATTTTTAAATGTTTTTTGCACTGTATTTTTACCTTATAAAACATATTTTTAACAAATATGTTTAACTTTTTGTATGTGTATAGCATACTTTTATGATTTTAAATAATCAAATAAAGTGGTTTGACTTGACTTGATGTAAGCTGGGCCCGGATGGCAGGACGGAGCAGCGCCATCTTGGCCGCGCCCCCTTAATTTTGTTTTTAACAGCAGTCCGTGCGTCCCAGGGCTCGGACATGCTGCAATGCTGAGCTCATTATCGCCCCACCCTGTCCATGCATAAATAACGCAGCCTTCCGCTTTTGTTTTGTTCGTCATACCAGCACGGAAGCTTCCTCCCCTCCTCCCAGCGCCTCTCCTCCTCACCCCACCACCCTCCCACTGCTTGGTATTTGAAGTCACTAGTAACGTCTTAATTGTAGCAGTGCATAGTTTTATTTTCTCCTAACTTTCACTGGTCGTGACATCGCACCCTGCAGTCTGCATAGGGCGCGGATGCAGCATTTGTAATGCAATAGGTCTTGTATTTGCGAGAGTTTATGCTATTGGTGTTGTAAATGACAATGCCTTTAATTTATCTGTTTTTAAAAAAATGCATTGTCATTCAGAATTCTAGTAGATGAAACCCTTGCAAATGTGAGACTTATTGCATTGCAAATGCTTGTTTAGAAAAGTGCTTCGGGCCACGCCCTTGGTCAGGGTCTATTTAATGCATATGAATTTAATGAAGAAACTATTTAGCCTTGCAGTTAAGGCAACTTTTACTACGTTGTGATTGATATACAATTACTTTTATTGATGTTACTGTGTTTCTCTCTGTTCAAACTTGTCAAGAATTGAGTTGCTGCATATTTTTTCAAGCATTGTTAAAAAGTAAAAACTTTTTTGTTTCTAGTCTATGCCGATGGCAGTATATGTTTGGATATTCTTCAGAACCGTTGGAGTCCCACCTATGATGTGTCCTCAATTTTAACATCCATACAGGTATGCACCGATAAAAGACTGTTTTCGAATGAACCAATGTAGATTTACTGTTTATAACTATTTAAAGGGTCAATCCAGGCAGAAGGGGAAAAAGATCCCTTAATCCCATCATGATATAACTCCACTCGGTCTCACCCACCTATAGACATTCTAGAAGTGCCTTTGTTTGATGTCTGCTTTGATTTCTAAATTCACTGGATGGCCCCTTTGAAGCAATTCTGTAAACCTGACCCATTGTTCTCAGTTTAGTTTTAGTTCCTGCAAAATGTTATACTCCTATGTTAGGCATTCTGTTTTTGATTACTTATTCTGCAACCAGTTTAAAAGCAGCAGGCATGTGACTGCTCTTCTAAGAGCCTTTACTATGAACAGGAAGCATTGTAAGCAGATTAAGAAGTGTCTGCTGCGTATGTGCCAGCTACATGTGGACTTCGTTGTGGGAGGAGAAAAAATCCGAAACCAGGCACTGCGTTAAATTTTGGGGACAAAGGATTAATGGTTTTTTTCTCTTCTTATATGCTTCTCACTATTACACTAAGTTTACATGAAATGCAAAAAAATCTTAGTGGCAATGAAAAATTGTATCTGGTGGAAAGAGTGGGTGAGACACTACAAGGCGATTATAGCCCTAACAATAAATAAAGTACGTTAGGATTTATGTACTGTTGATTATCTCTTCTGTGTAAGAAACAATGAGCGCTGGTGGAGATGAAAAACCTAGTTAAAAAACCTTTTGAATTAATGTGAATTCATACTGTAGAAATTTCCTTTTCTTCAGTTCGAATTGTCAGCGATCACTTTGGAAAGTATTCTGTATAAACTTTTCAAGGAGGGATTGAAGTGCTCTTTGGCATTCCCTTACAATGTGAGTGTCTGTGTTTCCTGACGGCGAGGTTCAAATGGCCCAACGTCTATAATTTATCCTGCTTCAGTATTTGAGTGTTATTTCTCTGACACTATTTGGAAAAAAGCGTCCGGAACTCTTTGCCAATCTCAACGTCCATAGTTGCCCCTGACCTCAAATGTCCTAGTGTTGAACTTGTGCTGAAGACTTCCCTACTGTCTTAAATGTCAGTTGGTACCTCTGGACTAAGAAGAAATCTGAGGGACAGAAGTGAGCCAAAACTGAATAGCTGCTATAGACCGAGAAAACCGATCATCAAGAAATGTAAAAAACAAAAAAAAGGAAAATAACAAAAAGGGCAATTAAAAAAAGTGTAATTCTTCAATTCCGGACCCACCCAATAGATGACAGAATAATACACAGCATATGAATCCAGAAAAGATTCACGCTGCAAAACTACACCGACTGGTAAACTATACATTTTCATCAAGACTGCCTCAGTGCTTAGAACATATCAAGTCATAGGAATGTAACCATTTTATTGGAATCCTACGAGGAGGGTAGGACAGGAAGGCACCTTACACACAAACCTAACCTCTAGCAGAGAAAGGTCTGTATTTCTTTGGATCATATGTTATTTCCAGGGGGTCACCTTGTAGAGATAAGGTATCATTAAGTGGAGAAAGGAGAGTATCCATAAAGCCGGTAAGACTGCCACATAAGTAAGTACTTAATAATAATAACACAGCTGCCCTAAAATGCACACTATCACCGTACTATTTTACAATAGCAAATGGTTACCCAGCCCCTTAATCTAAAGTGCAAACTAGGACATTCCGGTATGGATGGAGTGGCCTTGATGTGCTATGTGAGTCATCTCTAAACAAGTGCCCCTGTCGTGTTTCAGTCCTATTGATACAGGATAATCTGTCCCGAGTTGTTGAGAATGGGTGTTGTTTGGAGTGCTCACTATGTTCATGCAGAACATGAGGCATGCGAAGGAAGTTGGTAGCACTTGTGTGAGAAGACATAGCTTGTGTGTGTATGTATATATATATGTGTGTGTGTATATATCGGTTATCAGCCCCAACAGTCGAATAAATTGCTTGAAGCAAAATGTTGTGAGTGCGGCTCTACATCCTTATCAGGAGGGAGTGGAATGGTGAGATATATAGCGGCGTGGTCCTGCCGCAAGAGTTACGCGCAGCCAGCGAGAGAGCCCCACATTACCCGACTTTGGACCAAAACCTTGTCTGCTCTGTAAAACGAATTTTAGGGTAAGGGGCTGCCACCAAACACCCGAGTTAGGTATGGCTCCAAGCAGCACGAAAAATTACGGACTGCAACTGGCACAACATCTCTGGAATTTCTAGCATTCCAGCGACACCGAAAAAACAAAGGCAACATCTTGAAAAAGAACATTGCAGAGAACAGGAAACATGGGACTACATTGTCCATCATGCCTGGCCACTGACACATTGTGGATGTCCACTAGAGGGCCGGCAAGGATTTATAATAGGATCTACTGGGTCCCGAGAACATTTCCTGTCTGCGTGGGCCGACCTTTGAGGAAGTTTACAGGAGTAAACGAAACGCGCCAGGTTATCAGCCCCAACAGTCGAATAAATAGCTTGAAGCAAAATGTTGTGAGTGCGGCTCTACATCCTTATCAGGAGGGAGTGGAATGGTGTGATATATCTATATATATATATCTATATATCTATATCGCGGGAGGAGAACTTTGTTTTGAATTCCCTGACTGCAGCAGTTCCACACAGCGCTTCTGCATATACCTGATAATCACGGAGTACACCGTTGTCTGATGCTTCACCTACCTAGCATGCGGTGCAGTGCATGCTGGGATTTGTGGTTCCCCACACGAACTACAGATCTGTAGGTGATGCGGATTGACCAATCAGGAGGACTATAAGAGATGAGGCGACTGGAGGTACTCATACGGACTGTTGGTAGTGAGGGGGTGAGAGTCAGCATTTGATAAAGGCAATCAGCCGAAACGCGTCATGCCTGTGCTGCCAGAAATAAAGCCTCCCTCCCACAGTACCCCCTTGTGTCTCTTCGTTCTTTTCCACCATGAGAGAACCTTCTTGGACATATATCTCCCGACTACCAGCTCCGGGCGTCGGGACACAGCTTCAAATGTCAGGAAGAGCCACCGGCTGTTCAGCTAGTAGGAAAATTCTCGCACACCAGGGTTCGTTAAGTGTTTCGTTAATGGCGAAGGGTTTCGAGCAGACGCTCTTCTTTACAAGCCAAGTTTACAAGTTGCATATTCACTATTAAAAAGTGTATTTACAAGAAATAGGGAAAGACCAATAGTGTTCCCAACCAGCTATAGAGCTGGAAGACAGACTCCTGCAAAACATCCCCTAGGTCCTTATTTATTTTAATGGGAACATTTGGCCTCCCTCCATGAGCCGCATTAGACCCTGAGGGCCCCAGGACCCGCATTAATTAAAAGTGCACCCACCGTAAACTTATTGTAGGCTGCGGGGGCGCCCAGGGCCCCCGCAGCCCCAACTGGCTCCATGCATGGTGCAGGAGCCGGCATTGCTTCCGCCTGGAGGGAGCAGCTTTTTATGCTGCAGGCAGGAGCAATATCTTGATCTGTTTCCATGCCCTCATTTAAAGCTCCTGCCACTGGGAGCCGACTTTGTGTTTGCTCCTGTTTGGTAGGAGTTTTAAAAAGTGCTCCCGTCCGGCTGGAGCAAACACAAGTTTCCATGCCCATGCCAGTGTGGGCAGGGAAACTCCTGTGTCTGGGCTCCCTGTAACACAGCAAGTGAGCCGACCCCAGGTGATGGGGTCCCTGAGGCCATTAATAACTCTGGGAGGGGGACGTGCGGCTCTTTTTTTTCCGAGTAGCAGCCCCGGGATACTGGATAAACTAGGCAGTTTGAAAAATTGTGAGGGGGCAGTGCAACCCCACTCTTAAAAAAGAAAATACAGTGGACGCCGGGGGGCCCAAAGCTGAAAGTGGGGAGGGGAGGTGCTTCCTCCTCCCCTTACAAATTACTTCAGGCCCTTGGAGGTAGGGTCCCTGTAGCTAAAAGTGGCCTTAAGGGGCATGTGCCCTCCTCCGCAAAAAAAACCTTAGTCCTAAGATTGCATCCAACACTTTCTGGTTGAGGTGGTGGCAGCAAATCGACTCTCAGTTTGAGATCTGTCCGCTCTACGGATCCTCTGCGGCGTGATGCATACGCATTGTTTTAACCTTAATTTCTCAAAAAATACTGAAGGATTTACAGCAAAACAAAAAGCTGCCTTTCTGGAATAAGATCTAGCTTTCTGCCAAATGTTGGGTAGGTCTTTTTTGATGTTTGAGCGGTAGCTGTGTCTAAAGATCCTATTGAAAAATGAATGGGGAAAACACGTTTTGGGACACCCCCATTTTCTCAGCCATCCTTGACAGATCACCTCGAAACCTTCCAAGCACAAACTAGTATTTTGGATAATTTCATGGTGAGTTATAAAATGCGACACCAAACTGAACACAGACCGCCGATTATGCTTATTCTTCTTTAATATTGCACAGTCGCTGCCACGTTTCGGCCGCAACTGCAAACTTGCTCAAACTGACACCACAGCTCCGCCACTGATGGTTCTTTTTAAAGCACCGGGTAAGCACATACATAGACATGGACAAAATACTTTCATTTGTTTTGTTTTGTTACAACCGCACAAAACCGTAATATATTCTATGAACAACAAATATGAATAGTAGATTATATTGTTTTACCACTGTAAATTCCAAAATAATTATTTCGATAGTGCTTAACCAGTGGAAACTTAGTATAGATAGCATTTGTTATGTTTGGACTCCTGATTGAGCTTAACCTTGAAATAATGCATTAGTGGACAAGAAGATGATGATATACAAATCTCCGAATTTAAATCTTTGCTTGGCTGACTACTAGTACTGCTAGATGGCTGGGTTCTAAGGTATTCATACATAAAGTGATATACATGCAGAAGCATAGCTCATTAGATAGCGCGTCCTATAGAGCCAAGCCTATTCTTGCATAAAGTTCTTATAGGAAATTATGTAAAACATCTTCCATATTCAGGCCATTAGGGAACTTGTAATCTAGGTTGAGAATGTACATGCTCTCTATCTTTCTAAGTGCCTTTACCCTGTCCCCTCCTCTGCTATTTTGTGGTAGGGTATTGATAACTAATAAGACATCTGAGCTATGTCGCTTTGATGGATCTCGGCACTGTACCTGGTGACCGGATATATTAAATCCTTGTTTTTTTATGGCCTGCATGTGCTGCAGTATACGTTTGTGCACATGTAAAACCATGCTACCCACATATCTTAGGTTGAGGTTACATGTTAACACATATACCTCAATCACTTTTACAGTATTAACTGCCCCTCAGTGAAATTAGTCTATGGGAGAAAGGAGACAAATATTCCTTCTTATTGATACCAATTTTGCAGGCTTTGCACCTTATGCACTTATGGAATCTATTGGTTCCCACAAGCCACTGGTTGTTCTCCTTATCCTAGGACTTGATCCGACCAGTTTGTCCCTCATGGACGTATGTGTATGTATCCCACATATGTAGATAGATAGATAGATCTATCTATCTAACAGAGAAAAGTTGAACGCACTGCCAGCCTTTATTATTAATTATTTTGGGATGGTCAAAATAAGGTTAATATGGCAGCACACTCTATGCGTTTTGACACCAATAGTGTCTTGATAATGAGTTGTATGGCAAAAGTAAACCCAGACATATGTAATGACCAAAGTGCATAGTTAAAAACGAAGGGCAAATAAGTGCAAGCAACTGCGGTGCCATTTTGGAGTATCATAAGGAAACCAAAATTACAAAGCACCAAATATATTTTGAGGCCACAGTGTAAGCATCATAACAATTAGTCAGAAGAATACAAAATAGGAGTGTTGGATCTTAGAAGTAGGCAGACTGCCAAACAGAGTAATATATGCTTAGTAAAAGAAAATGACTGAACATTGACAGAAATCCGCCAGCTTTCACACATACCAGCCCAAGTGGGCAATAAAACCTTCAAACCAAACAGCTACTGTCCCAGGGAAGTGCCCATGTGGGCTGATCTATCTCCTGCGCAAATGCAGAAACGTTCGACATTTGATGGGCACAAAATAAAAACCTATGGAAGCACAATAAAGAGGAAAAGGGCACAAAAACAAATTGTTCAATCGGTGATTAAATGTTGCAATCATTGGCATGCAATAATAAGTGAACTACAAATAGTTATAATGATAAATCACAGCCACTCTTCCCACATTCCAGCCCAAATGGGCAATGAAACCTCTAAGCCAAAAGGCAATTGTCCCAGGATGAGGCCAAGGCGGGCTGATACATCAACTGCACAATTGCAGAAAATTGTAACAAATGTACTGAGGACAAAATAAGACCCTATGAGAGCCCACTAAAGAGTAAAGGGGTACAACAACACAATGGATTATCAGTGGATAACTAAAACAATAACTAATAAACAAATGAGATAGCCAATAAATGCATGCACAAATCATCCAAATTTATCAACCTCCCATTCTTAGCTCATGTGATCAGAAGCATTGTGTATAATAGGCATCATCCAATAGCTGTCTATACCCTTCCACTAAGTATTTGTCTTTGGATAAAACAACTATGTTCCCTCCCTTTTCAGCTATGAATAACCATGTTGGCACTAGTCTGCAGTTCAGTAACTACCCTCCTTTTGTGTAGGGGTCAAGTTAAACGATTGATAGTTACGTGTAAACCTCAATTTCTTTAAATCCCTATTGACTTCAATACTGTCAAAGGGCATGGTAGGCATGAACACAGATTTGGGACAAAATCCACTGGGACAAGTCAAATCTAGAGTGTTTTGTAAGTTATCAAAAATTGAGAAAAGCATCTTCATGATTGTCAGTGAGTTTGTCAAGATCCCACAATATCTGCAATTGATCAGTATCACCAATACACAATGAAGATTGTTGATGGACCTGGTCATTTCTATGGGAACTCGTGTTGTTTTTTTTAATTAAAACATTTTTTTAGTTTCAGCTTTCTGATGAAGTTAAATAAGTCAATGCGACTTTGCGTGTAGTTAAAGAGGTGGGAGAAAACGAAAGACCCAGGGAAAAAACATCAGCATGGGTTTAGGTGTGGGGAAAGTCAATAGATTTACAACATTCGAGTCCAGTCCCATTATTTCGTGTGGGTTTGGCTCTTGCCTCCCTTCCCACCGAGTGGTCTCCTTTTCTTTTGCTTGTATCTGTTTTGTTTCCCCTTTTCTACCTCGCTCTCTTTCTCTTGTTGCTCCGCTAAAAGACTGGAGCCTGGTCAATACTTAGAACTTCTTTAGAAGCGTATCTTTTGGACCCGACCTATCAGTGCCCACTGGTGTATTACTGTCAGTGGCGCTAGTCCCCTGTCCATTCCTCCTGTCTGCTTGCGGCACCTGCTTCTTGATTGACAGCCTTGTCTGGTTGCAAGCCCTCCATAGTTTTAGACTTGATTCCTTGTAATGTTTCCAATTTCCTGGCAAAGTTCAGAACCCTTCAATTCAGTTAGTCTTTATTTTATTTATTTATAAAGTTTTATATAGCGCAAACTTTATCCCGAAGGATATTGGAGCTCTTTACAGTTAGAGGGAGAGGAAGAAAAAAGATCACAACAAGACTAAAATGGTGAAACTAATATGGATATTCATATGGTGCGAACATAACAGATCCTATCTAATTCAGGGTTAACGCAGAGTGGGCTAGTCCATGATCAGATTACCTCAAGGGTGTGATGATACATAATGATGTAAGGAGGGCGAATACAATTGTAACAAACAGAATTATTAACCAATGCTGTAATATTTAGAGCGATTAGGGTCCATCGAGTAAAGGTAAGAACTTATTCATGAGGAATCTTTTTGGTTCCACTTTAAAAGCAATCTTGGAGGAGATTCTACGAATTTCCGGTGGCAGAGAGTTCCACATTTTTGGTGTAGCACTAGAGAAGGCTCTTTGGCATGATCTCTTTTTGCAGAAGATCTGTTTAATTTTCTCTGCTTCATTATTATTTCTTCCTCCACCTTTGTCACCCTTTCGGTCAAATTCGCCATATGTGCGTCAAAATCTTTCTGGTCAATCATTTTCAGTAATTCACAACTCAAATGGTCAGCCTCGGCCAGTAATTTATCTCTATCTTTCCATGCTTATTGTATCAAAATGCAGAGCATGGTAATTGAGCACTCAGGGAAGTTCATGGACCATCCTTGCAGCATCTCAGGATCTGGGGTTTCGTAGATGGGTACTCTCAGGATCCTCAGTCCCGTGGGATTCTGCCACAGTCCTTTGCAAGGACATGGCCTCCAACCATTTAGATAATTATTTCTTGTAAGACTTTTCAAGCTTGTCCCATAGCTGCTTTTTTGAGAGGGTCTCCCGTCCCACCTCCCAACAAATTGGTTGAATCATTCTTGGACTGGCTTTCATAGTTTTAAGAGGAACTAATTTCTCTGCAACCTTTTGGTTTATCGAACAATGCTGTTATCACTATAAACCAATAATCTAATATAGGAACTTTTTGGGATAACCGCATTACAAAATACTAGTGCAGAGTCCAGTGGTCTAGTGGGTTCACTCCCCAACATTTAACATAAAATGTTCCAACTTCTACAACTCAATCCTAAGAAGTGAGAAAAGAGGTGAGGAGGAGAAACCTTGCCAATTGGTATGTGGGAGAACGTCACCTACCCCTTTATAGACTCACAGGGCCAGGAGGGGCTTAAGTCTGCAAGCTAGCACCCAAGCCCACAGTTGAGATGGGGCAAAAGCGTACCGCTGATTTCTCCCGCATGCCAATAAGGCACATGGTGCAGTGTCGTGTACTCACCACATGTTGCACGGTGAATTTCTCCAAGTGCTTTCCACAGTGAGAGTGATGTCTACCCATGCTCGAAGAGCGCATGACGGTTCTCTGTGACTTTGAAGTTTCTTTGCAGTTGCATATATAAACATGTATGTGTGTATGTATATGTATGTATACGTGTGATGTCACTGACGATGTCATGAGTGATGTAATATGTGACGTCATCAGCAGTGCATTGCAGGCGCGCAAGTTATAGTGAGTCCAACTAACTATAACGTTTGAATTTCTATGGTTTTATGTCAGTAAAATTTCCAGCTAACTATAACTGGTGTGAAACCTATGGTTTTTTTCAGTGAATGTAATAGGTTTTTTAAATGCTAATTCCTAACTATAACTGGTGTGAAACCTATGGTTTTTCAGTGAATATATATATATATATATATATATATATATATATATATATATATATATATATATATATATATATATATATATATATATATATATATATATATATAATTTCGCGTTTCGGGAGACCCCTCCCTTCTTGATCACATGACAACCCAAAGGCATCACCATCTGCTTTATAAAGTGCATGTGCAAAGCAGCCATCAGTAAACAGTAGAAATACTCCTGTTTAGGCACATCTTCCAATTGAATATTGCATCAATTGCTATGAAACCTTTTATATAAAAAATATAATTTCAATATTTAACTGATTTTTACATTAGTTCCATAATGTATCCTTACACCTATGTCATTAAAAGACATCGGAGTTAATCATTGCATAAATGCTGATAGTGCCATTGTATACCACCATGGATTGAAAGTAAACTTATCCAAGTGCCTAATAAATAATAATAGTGCAATACCATAAAGTGAATAAGCAATAAATAACAATCATATAATTTTTCAGTTTGCCAGCAAAGCGACATATATTTTGTGCAAAGTATAGCATGATCTAAAGTGCAAAGTGCAATCAGGACAGTTGATTTATCATACATATAAATAAATATCAGGGGCAATCCTTTGATAAAACCATCATAAATATCAGAAGTAACAAAAATATATATACTTTCCCTTAATGGTTATAAAATATTATCCCTAAATAAATGTTTATAAAATTGTACTATCCTAAAATGCATATACACTCCAATTCATGCGTTTTCCTTTGGCAGATCAAACAGATGTCACATTATATCATTCCCAAAATCAATCCATGCCTTGTCAGGTCCCTTCTCAAATATTATATCAGTTAACCTTTAAGCCATAGTGTGCATTTAGAGGAAGGTTCAGAGGTCCTCACTAATAAGACCATCCAGATGTTTTGAGTCAAACCTGAGGATGTAAGATGTTTCCAACCTTCTAAGTTTGCCTTCCCTATCTCCTCCTCTTTTCTGAGGCATGATGGTGTCTATTGCATAGTATTTAAGGTGCTTAGGGTCGCTGTTGTGACTTTGTTGGAAATGTCGTGCCACAGGATAACTAGTGTGTGTGTGTGTGTGTGTGTGTGTGTGTGTGTATATATATATATATTATATATATATATATTATATAGTATATAGTATGTTTGTGTATATTAGGGCTTCAGATGGGCTGCAGTCATAATGCAGTGAACTATATTAGGCAGCCAGAAAGCGTCTACAAGGTGCATGAGGAATAAGCGGAAGGTTGCTAGAGAATGAACGGGTTCCAAAACCTTAGGCGGTGGAACCTAAGGCAATGGATTTGCAACCCTGTTCTGGAACATGAGCATAAAATTGGGAACCAAACTACCCCATTTTGAGTTCTTCTTGACCAAGGAAGTACGTGCTCAGCGGAGTACTTTAAGCCAGCCTAGTAGAGGTGAGGGGATCTTACCTCAAGTCTGCAAGATGCTGGAGAAGTTGAGGGTCTATCTAGAACTTAGAAGTCTAGCTACCTGCTCAGAGGCTAGGATAATGCCTGGCCCTGCAAGATGAGAAACTGCATAGGAGGAGAAGACTTTGTGTACCAGCGTGGGGAACTCCTGGAAGAAGCGGACTACCCGTGGGAGCAAAGCCAGGAGTCGACCCATATCATGAGCGGTCCGCTTGAGTGTTTCCTGTAGTGAACTGTGACAAGACATTCAACTGAAAGCACTATTGTGTTGTCCGGCACCCCTGACGTGTCTGAAAGACTGGTGCTTATTGATGTTGATTCTGCTCTGCAATAGGAGACGTTGGTGATGTGGAATTCCTGGTCCAGCCTAGCCTGGCTTACAGGGATGATAGTTCTTAGATGTAAGGGATCAGTTTGGCTTTGTGAATGGCCAGATGGCCATGAATATTGTTAACACTAGGTGTAAGAGTGTTCCAAAGTTTGACAGTTTAGGCAAAGCATTTGAATCCACCTAGAACGGATTTCTTGAAAGTTAGGGTTTCAGTGCAGATTTAGATACTTCAGGAAATGTTTCATCTGGGCTGGTAGGTTGTCTTTTTAATCTCCTTTGTATTTGGCCTGGGCATTTCATTCCAAGTAAGGCCTGTTGGGCAATACACAGGGCTGAAGTGATGTGATCGCAGTCTTAAAGATGTAGTTGGACTCTTCCTGCTTAGTTCTGAACCCTAGGAGTCTCCATAGAGATCGTCTGTAGCTCAAAGATGATCCATTTCTGTAGTTGTGC
Source organism: Lissotriton vulgaris (assembly GCF_964263255.1). Taxonomy (NCBI): domain Eukaryota; kingdom Metazoa; phylum Chordata; class Amphibia; order Caudata; family Salamandridae; genus Lissotriton; species Lissotriton vulgaris. The sequence continues at coordinate 225,947,128 of NC_141691.1, read as the reverse complement.
AGAATGGCGATGGTGGCTTAAAGTTTGTGCGGAAATCCAAGAAAGAGAATAAAACCTCAAGTGGTCCTGAGTGATGGAAAATGTGATCATTTAGGTGACTTACGGTGTGCTGTGAATTTGCATCGCGCTCGCCTCCATTGTGCCCCTGTGTTGTTTTGGGATTATTATTATTATTATTTATTTTTATAAAGCGCGTAGTCACCCGGAAGTATCCCAGCGCTGAGGAACCTTAAAGACATAAACTGAGGACTGAGGCTGAGTTAACGAGAAGGATTTAGGGGCTAGGGGAAAAGATGTGTTTTTAATCGTTTCCTAAAACGGAGGTATTGGGGTTCCAGACGAAGATCCCGCGGGAGGGAGTTCCAAAGACGGGCCGCATGGACCGAGAACCGTCTTCCTCCTGACCGTGCTTTCCTGAACCTTGGGGCATTGACAAGATTTTCTGCATTGGAGCGAAGGGATCTTGTGGCTATGTAAGGGGTAATGAAATTTCGGAGAATTGGAGGGCCTTGGTTGTTCAGGGTTTTATGCACCAGGCACAGGGCTTTAAATTTAATTCTCTCCCTTATGGGAAGCCAGTGCAGGAGTTTGAGGGCAGGCTTGGCCGATGATCTGGCCGGGGTGTTGGTAATGATCCGGGCAGCAGTATTCTGGATCCTCTGCAGTTTATTCAATGTTGCTTCCGGTGCACCCAAATAGATCGCATTACTGTAGTCCAGTCTTGATATAATAAGACCCTGGACTAACAGTTTTTGCGATTTCGGAGGAAGGAGGGGCAGAACTTTCCTCAGGGATTTTAGCAGACCGAAACAGGTCCCTACGACCTTTTTTGCTTGTGGGGCGAATGAGAGTTCCGAGTCGATCCAGACACCCAGACTTTTCACCTCTGTCTTTGGGTCTGGGGGAGGACCTAGACATGTTGGCCACATGTCCAGAGGAAGTGAGGTTCCTTTTGGGCCGAGTACAAGGACCTCGGTTTTTGCCCCGTTTAATTTTAGAGCTGATATGTTCATCCAATGATGGACCTGCGTGAGGCAGTTAAGAAGATCGGCTTTCTGTTGTTTAGGGTGGGACAAAGACACCACTAATTGTGTGTCATCAGCATAGCTGATGACACTCACTCCGAAAGGGGTGATGACCTCCTCCAATGTGGACATATAGATGTTAAATAATGTAGGGCTCAGGGAGGAGCCCTGAGGCACACCACATTGGAGGGGCATTTCGGAGGAGCGGGCGTTTTTCTCCCAGATCTGATAAGATCGTTGTGTCAAGAAGGATGAGAGCCAGGATATGGCTGTGCCTTCTAGACCAACTCTTGCCAGCCTTTCGATGAGGAGCTGGTGGTCAACAGTGTCGAAAGCTGCACTAAGGTCGAGGAGGATCACTGCCACTGATCCTCCACCATCTAGCAGCGTTCTGGCTTCCTCTACCGCCGCCAGGAGGGCGATGTCCGTGCCCTGTCCTGGTCGGAAGCCCGTCTGGGAGTTTTTCAGTTTGTTGTTGGCCTCTAGATACTGCGAAAGTTTCTTGTTGATGAGTTTTTCCGCAATTTTACTTACTCCTGGGAGTAAGGAAATGGGCCGATAATTCGCCAGGTTTTCAGGGTCCAGAGTGGGTTTCTTCAATAAGGCCTTTACCACCGCCTTCTTCCAACTCTGGGGCACAACTCCCTGTTGAAGTGACGTATTAATCAACTGAGTGAGGGCAGGGATGATAGAAGGGGCTACCTCTTTAAGAATCCGAAGAGGAGCAGGATCTCTGGGGGAACCACTCTTCATAAAGTTAAGCGTCGTCCGCACTTCATCTGAAGTGACCTGGCCCCATGTGGATAGGCAGGTGGGAGAGGTCGGATATGGAGAAACGGTTTCTTCCCTCGGGCACAGGGGAGGAATTGAATCCAGGATTAATCGGATTTTGTCCTGGAAAAAGTTAGCCAGTTGTTGGCATTTCTCTTGATCAGCTTTAGGGTCAGAGGGGGGTCCACGATCTTGTTCTGGTGGTTTTGAGAGTTCTTTAAGGATGGCAAATGCTTCCTTCCCGGAGCCACCTGCTCTCTCTATTCTCTCCTGGAAAAACACGCTTTTAGAATTCCGGATAGCGGTTTTATAATTGAGAAGAGAGATGGAGTAGATATTTTTGTTTGCTCCTGTTTTATCACGTCTCCATGAGCGTTCGGTCTTTTTACATTCTTGCCGTAAGGCTTTAAGCTCTGGAGTGTACCATGGAGCAGGGGATATCTTTTTAGGTTGTTTAAGGGTAGTGATTTTTGGAAGCAGAGTGTCAAGGGACGACGTAATCCAGTCACTGAATTGTTTATCGGCCACATTTGGGTCCGAGGAAAGCTCGGGAGTGGAATCGGTAAGAGAACGGGCCCAAATATCAGGTGATAATTTATGCCATTGGCGATCAGTGACCTGGGTTTTAGGAATAGAGTGATTAGACATGGGAGTTTCCCAGAGAAACGGGACCAGGAAATGGTCAGTCCATGGGAGGGTCACCGGAGGGTCGGTGGTCATCGTTGGAATATTGGTAAAGATGGGATCCAATAGATGGCCCTTCTCGTGGGTGGGCTCGTTGTTCACCAGACATACCTCTAAAGCTGTAAGGTCATGTCTAATGTCCATGGCCACACGATCCGTTGGGTCAAGGAAGTGGAGATTAAGATCACCTAGTAGCAGGAAGTTGGAAGTGGAGGAGGCTAGTTGGGAGATGGCTTCAACTAAGGAATTGGAGAAATTGCCTGGGGCCCCAGGGGGACGATAGGTCAGAAGCCCCGCTACAGAGAGGGCTGGAGTGATTTGGATGGAAAACTGGCCGCACTCACAATCCTCAATGTCAGCGTTCGTCATCCTACAGACGTATCGTTGCCTGTGGATTATGGCTACCCCACCTCCCCTCCCTTTAGGTCTATTTAACGTTTGGCAGAGATAGCCTGTGGGGAGAGCTGTGACGACATCCGGATCGGTGCAATCAGTGAGCCATGTCTTGCCTGCTTGCTGCTGCCATTTTGTTTGTTGTTGACTCCTTCCCCTGATCTCCACCCCGCCTCCCTGCAGACCCTCCCTCGCCCCTCCCCTTCCACTATCCACATATGTCAGATGCATTTGCGCGCATCGTTCATGCGCAGCGACCGTGCCCTATGCGCGCCAAAGGTAAGCCCGTCTACGCCCGTCCGCGCCTGGACCGCGCCCAGCGCCAGACCCCCTGGCCCTCGTATCACCCACCCCTCCTGCCTTACGTACGATGCCACCACCCTCCTAGCCCTTAACCCCGGCCGCTGCCCCAACTGCATCCAAGCCGCCCCTGGACACACCCATGGACCCTTCTCATGCAACTCCTGCAAGTTCGGCACCAAAACCATCTCCGCATCCGCCAACGCCATACAGAGACCTGACACCAACCACCTAAAATGCATCCTGCTCAACACCCGCTCAGTCCACAGACATGCCATCGACCTCTGGAATCTACTAGACACCATCTCACCGGACGTCGCCTTCCTAACAGAAACATGGATGAACGCCTCCTCAGCCCCAGACATCACCATTGCCATCCCAGAAGGATACAAGATCATCCGTAAAGACCGCGTCAAGCACACAGGAGGAGGCATCGCTATCGTCCATAAGAATTCCATCCGCATCTCAACCAGCTCTGACACCAACCTTGCCAGCGCCGAACACCTCCACTTCCAGATCCACACCGACCCTAAGACCACACTCAGAGGCACCCTCCTCTACCGGCCCCCGGGACCCCGTGCACAATTCAATGAATACATCGCTGACTTTATCACCCCACACGCCCTCCCCTCTGAGGACTACATCCTACTAGGAGACCTCAATTTTCACCTGGAAAAGAGCAATGACAACAGCGCCACCACCCTTCTGGACAACCTCGCCAACCTCGGACTCAAACAACTGGTCACTACCCCCACCCACATTGCAGGTCACACACTCGACCCTATCTTCACCTCCAGCAAACATGTCTCTTTCAGCCACACCACAGCTCTTCATTGGACGGACCACAGCTGCGTTCACTTTATATACAATAAGACCACAATCCACAACCACCCTGCGCAGAAACTGGAACAAAATCACCATCGACCAGATCTCCTCATCGCTCCTTCAAAACCCTCCTGTCCACTCTTCAAACCCCGACCAAGCAGCCATTAACTTCACACAATGGCTATCCAACTGCGCCGACACCCTAGCACCGATGAAAAAACGTCAAATCAAGCTTGGCAACAAAAACGCCTCCTGGTTCAACGAGGATCTTAAGAAATCTAAGAAACTCTGTCGCTCCCTCGAGAAGGCCTGGAAAAGAGACCCAAACACCAGCACCAAGGACGCCTCCAAAAACGCCACCCGCATACACCACCAACTAATCCGGTCTGCCAAGAAAGCCGCTTTCAAAGACCGACTAGATAACAACGCCCACAACAGCAAGGAATTATTCAACATCGTCAAAGAATTTACCAACCCATCAGCCAACTCCAACGACATCACCCCCTCCCAAGCCCTATGCGACTCACTAGCTTCCTTCTTCCACAACAAAATCGCAGACATTCACAACAGCTTCGACAACCGACCCGGAGACCAACCCACTCAACCTACTGCAGGACCTTCACCCCCCTTGAACATCCTTAACGACTGGAACCCAATCTCAACTGAGGACACCATCCGCCTGATGAACTCTATCCACTCAGGATCCCCAACTGACCCATGCCCTCACCACATCTTCAACAAAGCAGACTCCATCATAGCTCCACACCTCCGAGACGTCATCAACTGCTCCCTTAACTCCGCCACCTTCCCGGAAAGCTGGAAACACGCAGAACTCAGCGCCCTTCTGAAAAAACCCACAGCTGACCCCACCGAACTCAAAAACTACCGCCCCATCTCGCTCCTCCCATTCCCGGCCAAAGTCATCGAGGAAGCTGTCAACAACCAGCTCGCCACCTTCCTCGAAAGCAAAAAATCCCTCGACCCCTCACAGTCCGGATTCCGAGCCAAACACAGCACTGAGACCGCACTCATTGCAGCAACAGACGACATTCGAACTCTACTGGACAATGGAGACACAGTCGCCCTCATCCTCCTCGACCTCTCCGCAGCCTTCGACACAGTCTGTCATAGCACCCTGTTACAACGCCTCAAACATCGGAATCCAAGGAAAATCACTGGAATGGATCACCTCGTTCCTTACCGGAAGAACTCAGAGTCCAGCTCCCTCCTTTCAAGTCAGAGGCCTCTGAAGTCATCTGCGGCGTGCCACAAGGATCCTCACTCAGCCCCACCCTCTTCAACGTATTCATGAGCCCCATCGCAGCCATCGCACGCCAACACAACCTCAACATCATCTCCTACGCTGACGACACTCAACTGATCCTCTCACTCACCAAAGACCCTAACACCGCCAAAAACAACTTACACGAAGGAATGAAAGAAGTAGCCGAGTGGATGAAGCACAGCCGTCTGAAACTTAACTCAGACAAAACAGAAGTCCTCATCTTAGGCACCTCCCCCTCCACCTGGGATGACTCCTGGTGGCCAGAGGCCCTTGGAAAAGCACCCATCCCGACGGACCACGCACGGAACCTGGGCGTCATTCTGGACTCCTCACTCTCGATGACCAGACAAGTCAACGCCGTCTCATCATCTTGCTTCAACATTCTTTGCATGCTCAAAAAGACATTTCGCTGGATCCCCACCGAAACTATAAAAACGGTCACTCACGCGCTGGTCACGAGCCGCCTGGACTATGGAAACACCCTTTACGCCGGCACCTCCGCAAAACTCCAGAAAAAACTCCAACGCATCCAGAACGCTTCAGCCAGGCTCATACTAGACATCCCGCGTAAAGAACACATCTCTGGTCACCTGAAAAACCTCCACTGGCTCCCCGTAAATAAGAGGATCACTTTCCGCCTCTTAACCCACGCACACAAAGCACTTTACGAACTTGGACCCGAATGCCTCCACACACGAATGTCCTTCTACACCCCCTCCCGTCAGCTACGATCCTCCAACCAAGCCCTTGCCACTGTACCTCGCATCAACAAAGCCACCATGGGAGGTAGATCCTTCTCCTACCTGGCAGCTAAAACCTGGAACTCTCTTCCCACTCACCTACGCCTTACTCAGAACCACCTGTCATTCAGAAAACAACTTAAAACTTGGATATTCGACAAGTAACTCCCCCCCCCCCCCCCTCCTCAAGCGCCTTGAGACCCTACGGGTATGTAGCGCGCTATATAAATCCTGACTTGACTTGACTTGACGGTTAGAGTGATTTAAAGGCTTTTCCTGAAGAAGGAACTTTTAAAGCGCAATCTTGGTAGGGGTCCAACTTCTGCACTTTCAGCACTGTGACGAAATGCAAGGTGCAGTGTAGATAATTTACACCTGATGCAAAATGATAGATGAGATTTAATTCAGTCCCTTGTCTTAAACCTCAGTATCATAAAGGCAGTGGAGTAGAATATGGCTCTGAACTGTCAGATTCAGACAGTTAAGTAGGTAAAGCCAGCAGCCCTTCGATGGTTGTATCTGAGATAGTTCAAAGTTGGAATAATCGAGTGCGATGCTGGAAATCAGCTTGGGCATCAACAAGAAAGGTGTGGGTTTCTATATAATGGCTGAGTTGGTGAAATAATATAATTTATTTACTAGCTCAAGAGGGGCACATTGACAATAGGCTTGTAGTTTCCCAGATTTTTTGCATCAAGATAATTTCATACGGGGCTTGATTCAAGAATTTTTCTGGTTACTGACATATTTGACATGGAAAAAAGCTTTCTGGGTTGTTTACTGTACCAGGCATATCGTTGAAAATGTTAAACTTTCCTAAAAACGTGCAACTGGGGAACTGGGTTTGCACCAAGAATAGCATACTCCACTTAGTTATAATGTGATCGCATCCAAAGAACAAGAAGATGGACATGGTAGTCACTCCAGTAAATCAAATGGGTCTACAGAATTTTAGGTTCTGTGAGACACAGAAGGTAGCATCCATGGTATGAGGAGTCTAATGAGTAGACTTGGAGTCTAGTGGAGCAAGCCACAGGGTGCCACAGTTGGGTAGTTCAAACTGAGAATTTAAATCCAAGAGAATGATTACAGAAAGGTATTTTGAGGTATGCAGAAGATTCAGAAAAGGGCAGAGTTGTAATGGGGAGGGGTTGTGAAAGATTAGAAGGAAAGATAGGGAGCATTGGGTGGAGAGGGTAGCCCAGTACAGGAGGGATTTACACTTGCAGGTTCAGACTGCAGTCCTCAGAGAAAAGGGTGCCTATACTTTTAATTCATTCTTTTGAAATGTGTATATCTTACTCTAGCTCAGAAAGCTTCACCTCAGGAGAAATTTTTGACCATCTGTTTTATTTATTTATTTTGCCTCTGAGCATGACCAAAGAATTCCCTTATATTTGCACAAATTCTCTATCCATCCTCCATTCCTTCTGGTAGTTTTGACGCTTCATTCTCTTTGCTCTGTCATGAGGAGCTGAAGCTATGGTGCTACACTTTCCTCAGAGATAATGTTTTGATGTCTTTTTCTACCATTGGCCTGAGTTCTTTGAAATACAGCTAGCAGCGTGATGGAAAAATGTAAAGTAAAGATGAAGAAAAACTCAGATCCAGACTCCTCGGAGAAAGACAGTTTTGACTCTGCTGGCAATCACTCCAGATCTTGAGTTCACAGAGAGGCCTAGGAAGAGATTCCTAAAAACTTGTCCATGTGAGGGAGATTTCCTGCTATTCTGGGTGCATCCTATACACTCCCTATAAAGGATACTTTTTTTCACTTTATTTATTTACAAGAGTTGAACAATCATGTAGTCTGGCTGGATACATGACGATTCCATTAACCAAACTTTTTTTGAGTAACATAAAGCAATACAATTAACATGACTCAATGAGCAATATGCCCAAAGGGGTGACGACCCTCACAAACAGATAAAATATGACGCTACAGGTTCCCACGCATTACAAAGGTGCAATCAAAGCTAACACATTCCCTGTTCCAACACCAGTAGAAATGGTAAAAGCAATCGTACATTTTGTGAGGCAACCTTGCTCTCCCTGGTTCTACCCTCTCCTTTCCCACTAAATACATTTGAAATGGGCCCCAAAACCCCCTGGGGCGGAATTAGGGAGGCAGTATTTCACTATAGGCATCAGTCTAAGTATTGCAATGCACCATATCTTTATGCCAATCTTCCAAGGTGGGATCTGGACCCCTAGCCCATCGCACCGCTACTTGGCTCTTACCCAGAAGCAGCTCCATTGCGACCAGTCTCCTCACACTTTTGTCTGCCCGTTTGTGGAGTTGCAATGGGCCTGCATCGGGTCTGGGTCCATGGAAGCGCCGGTTATAGCTCCCAGCTCTTGGAAAATATTTACCCCAAAACTCTTAATACAGGTGGGCAGAGCTCCCTTTGCATGGCAACGCTGACAGTTAGCGGAGTCGCTTAACCCATAGCGATAGTCTCTCTGGTGTATAGTACAGACTGTTGACCAATTTAAAGTGAATCAGTCCATGCCAACCATTGAGGGATATTCCTTTAGTCAGGGCACAGCACAATTGCCAACATTTGTCATCAATAACCCTATCAAGGTCTCTCTTCCAATCCAAGCTTGCCTTCATCATGGCGGGCTTCCTGATCTCCTGTTCATGAAGCCTAAACACCAACTTTGCAGGAACTTCTCTCTGGATTAGAGAGGAAAGCGCTGGCACATTCGGAGGCGCCTACATGTCGTCCCCTAATAGACCTCGAAGTGCATTTCTGATTCTGTAGTATTGAAAATAAGTATGCGCTGATGACTGATGTACCCCGTCAAGTACAGACTCCAAGCTCACCTCAACACCATCTCAGAAGAAATCCCCCATATTGGGTATACCTAATGTGCGTAGAGCCAGTAATACACTTGTCTCCCTTGCCATGGTGAACCATGACCACCATTCTAATAGCATATGTGGGGAGTACCGAAAGGAACCGGCCTGTTGCATAGCAGACTCTGCCAAGCATGAACTGTAGAATTTAAGGAGTCAAATGAACTGTGGTGTCACCAAATAGTGCCTGAGGTAAGGTGTGTGGGACAGCAGCATCCCTTTCTATATATAGGTTTTAGGAGGTCAGGGAGGCCATGAAGCCAATAATGTACATGCGAGCTCTCTTCTGTTTAATAATACAGTTCATGCTCTGGCGTGTTCAATCCACCCATGTTGACAGGTGGGGTAACCACCTCCCATTTAACCCTTGGTTGCTTGCCGGCCCAGGATAACGTAAGCATCAAAGATCACAGCGTGACCAAGAAAGATCGCAACAGAAGCACTGGAATGTGCTGGAATAGGCACAGAAATCTGGGAAGGACCACCATTTTCATCAACTCCACTCGTCTCATCAAGGAAAAGGGCAATTTTATCCAGCCGTCCACATCATCTTCAAGGCGCTGTTTTGCACCCCCATAATTATCTAACACGACAATCTTTGGATAAGTATGCATTTGCATGCCGAGGTAAAACACTGACTCAGTTTTCCATTGTAAAGGAAATTCTGTTGCCAAGGGGGTCATGGCAGGAGTCACTGTAAAAATGATGGACTTGCCCCAGTACACACATAGACCTGGCAGACCTCCAAACCGAAATACTTCCCTAAGTATAGGAGAGCGTTTTCTCTCCGGATCGCGTACATACAGCAGAGTGTCCTCAGCGTAGGTCGAAATTATGAGCGATAACCAGGAAAGTGCAACCCTCGAAGGGCGCAAACCAACGGCTCAGCAATCAAGGCATATATTAAAGCGATAGGGGACAGCCTTGTCTGGTGCCCCTTGTGATTGAGAGAGGGGTTGTGACAAAAGTACCCACCCGAACCCTGGCCACAGTAACCGCATAGAGCATCGCAATCAGGCAAGGAAAGAAGTTGTCAACAAGAAGAGAGAAGACCACACATGTTCCAGGGAACAGGGTACTGCAGACACAAAGTCTAAGAGATATCCCTGGAAAAGTAATTTCACTCACTCACACTTAGGACTGCTGAAAATGTATAATCATTGGTCACAAACTAATTTATACCGTTCACAGACTTTTTATTTAAAAAAAATGTCGATAAAAAAAGAGAATTCATTACATATTCAGTTTCACAATACATATAAAATCAAAAACATATCACTTTATGCAATAGATAAAAACAATCTAAAAAATGTATTCATTAATGTACACAGATAAAGCAGAGAAAAAGAATCCACATTCTAAAGTGTCAACACAATCCTATCAAAGTTAGTCACCATATTATCTAAGGCAAAACATATACAACCTATAATCAACAGCAAAAACCCCACTGCCAAAGTAACACCTATGTATATTGCGGATTTTGAGATTCAAATGCCCTTACAATATTTCAAATATAAATCCCATATTACAATAGGCCTAATATCAAGGATTTCCTGGGCTTGAATTCTAAAGAACAAAGCGTCGACGTGTTTCGGTGTATCTGCCCTTGGATATTGGCACACCTTTCTCAGGACAATTTGAAATCGTATGGGGAAAAAGTCATGTATCCTTCCTTAAGAATAAGGCTCTGATTCTTTTTAGATGGGTTCTAAACGTATCCACATATAACTGGATCTTAAACTTGATCTTTGGGTAGTAGGTCGTCGTTGGGAATGTTCACTTGCCCATGCGTCTCGTTTGGTTAAATCAATATCCTTGATAGTACGATATGACACCCTCTGGATGCGGGGACTACGGTATGTTGTTTTAACCGATTCTGTGGAAAAGGCTCCTGCGGGTGTACGGGATGTCCTCTTTCCCGTGTTTTCTTTCCCTTCTTAATTACCCATTCGCCACTGGATAACGGTTTGATGGGTTTGTAGAAGCTGCGCCTTCGCTTTATCCTGATCGTGCGCGGCCACGGGTACGTCCGGTTCTCCGTTCCTCTCTGCTGACGTGGATACGGATAACCCGTGAATGCTCTGATTCTTTTTAGATGGGTTCTAAACGTATCCACGTCAGCAGAGAGGAACGGAGAACCCTCTTATCTTCAGAAAACTATGCAGAATTCCGGCGGATTGCAGATGGTTAAATAGCAGTCCTAGCTCTTCTAATGGCATTCTAGTAAGTACATGCATAACTTTAGTTAGATTTATCTATGGTGTTCCATTAGGACTCCAGCTGGCATACCTTCTGCATTAGTTTTTTTAAGCTCTCCTGTATACCATGGGGCTGAATGTGCTTACATACACTTTTTTTGTTGGGGCAATTGCATCCAGAATCTACTTACAGGTGTCCTCGAAGAGAACCAGCTGACATCCCAATGGAAGCATGAGTGATAAATTATTCAAAAGTTCACTCTGAGGTTCTAAAGTGGGGCTAGTGATTCTTTCTTAAGCACCAGAATACATTAGTTTTGTCATGGTCAGTGCTTTTTAAACTCCTTGTACTGAAGGTATGGTCAACAAGATATTATTATGACTTGAACAGGGAAAGGGCATGATTTCCGAGGGATGTCGTTTTTTTCTTCCATATAACCGATCCAAACGGTTCTGGAGTATCCCTCTTCTCTGACCCCCACGCCCCCCACCTCTGCACAATCCGTATTAAAAGAAAAAAAAAGAGGCGGACAACCTTGGTCAAAGCTCCAGGATGCATTTGAGGTTTGAATGGTCGACTGTTAAAGGCAACTAAGAGGATTGGCAATATTGGGTGACAGAAGTCCTCTTTATCTGTGGTCAAGACAGGAGGGCATACTTTGTGGTGTGCAAGGTAGCAGCATTAGTGCTGCAGCATGATTGAAATCAGACTTGGTTGTGCAGGAAATTGTTAGTATTAATATGACTTGAGTTGAACGAAGACTACTTTTTCAATGACCTTGCTGATGAATAGTAGGTAAGCGATAGGCTGGTATGGTAGTTGGCTAGGTCATTAGGGTCTAATTAGGTTTCTTTAGGAGTGGGAGGATCTGGCCTGTCTTGGGGTGAGAGATGCACCAGAGAGGTTTGATGAAGGACAAGGTTAAGACATCATATTTATAAGACTGCTTTGAGGGACTTGACTATGTCAACAAGATATGCAAGAGATGGGTCTTTTTGAAGAATGACCATTGTAAGAGTCTGTGGAAAGGGGTGTTCCTAAGGAATGAAGCAGCTTGGTGGTGTTGATGTGCTTTCGGATCTTCTATATTTTTTCAATGAACAAGTGTTGATGTTGATCTTTACTCAAAGTGTTGAATAAAGGGCTAGGTTTAAGAATCTTGGCAAATTCCTTGATTAACACTGTGAAGGCCCAAACGACCTTTATTTCCAAAATGCATTCTTCCATATGTTACAAGAGTCTAAAGTGTGCCGCCTTCTACATCATCAAAGCATCTGGTGGTTATGGAGGCCATTCTTACATTTCTCAATTAGCCTGCATTTAAGGATGGCCAAGGACCTTGTACAGGTCTCCAGCTCTGTACAGTAGCAAAATCAAATTAATTATTGGTCTTCACAGGAGAGACCACATCTTGGGGGTGAGAAGAAACTTATATTAGTTAAAGGTAGAAGCTTATTTTGCCTTAAAGTGCTTGTATTACTACACAAATGTACCGACAAACTAATGGCACCCTAATTTGATGTATAAAATATAGATTTTTTTTTAGCCTGTGAGGGAGTGCAGAGCTACCAATAGAGCTTTACTCAGACATGCACCTTTTTCTTTTATTCAACTGTAGAGGTAAGAGTTCAGTCTTCCTAATGAGCAAGTGGAACTCGTTACCTTAATTTTTAATAACTCCGGAAGGACCACCTAACTAGCAAGTTAGAAAAATAGTCTCAGAAACCCTTTGTCTGTCAACTCCAGTCGCTAATCCTCCTCCGCTTTTCCTCCTGCCTTTCTTGTGGTATTACAGCTGCATTGCCTAAAGGCACGTGCGTACTGGTGCTCTGTGTAAATGTTACCATTCATTCTTTCTGTACCTTTTCCACTAAACATTTTCTCAGTCACTGTATTTGTGTTCTGTAGCACTCGAAAATGTGTGATGTAATGGTGGTTAAAGGGGTGTCACTAACAACAACAAACAAGCATTTGCAATGCAATAGGTCTCGTATTAGGAAAGTTTGAGCTATTGGTATTGTAAATGACAATTTTTTTATTTAGGTTTTGTTTTTGAAAATAGCGAAATTAATAGCTTTGTCATTTACCATGCCAATAGTTATAACTTTCGCAAATGTGACACCTACAGCATTTGTAATGCAATATGTGTTGTATTTACGTGACTTACATGTATTGATAATACAAATAACAATGGTTTTTAATTTTTTTAATAATTAATACTTAAATAAAAGTTATTGTAATTTATACTGGCAATAGCTTAAACTTTTGTAAATAACATTTGTGAAGATTATGTTCAGTGTATTTTATTGTGACGAAAATCCAAGAACATATGTCAAATATTAACATCTTTTTGTTACATTTGTAATAAAGCTTGAAACATTGAGATAACATATTTGAACCAGTTGTTGAATGGTTGTCAAAGGGGCTCGGGGGTGAGGAAGAGAAAAGAGCACGAAAATGAGACAATTTGCCGACATGATAAGAGAGCCGTACAGGGAGAGACAAGAGTGAGCTGAGACGAGCATGCACAATTGTCTCCTTTCTCTTTGCACGCGGTGAAGGCAAAGCACGGACCATAGTGTAGCAGCCAATTAATACATGAAAGGCCGGCGTCTAAAAATGGAAGCGCTTGATCCTTTTTATTAGAATATGCAGCTAGGCGGAGGGAATAAGATTATGATGACCACGAGCAGTTTGGTGGATGAACGAAGGAGAAATAATACGATGAAAAGGGCAGTATCGTTGACAAGAAAATAAATTGTAGGCAAAATACGATTACATTTCCTAAAATCACGGGGGGACATTGGTTCAAAAGAATCCTGCAGAATTGTGTAAAAGCCTAGATTAAGGTTGCCGTTATGGAGGTTATCAAGAGGTATAATGACCCGACTCTGAGTGTTCTGTTCTGATGTCTTACATAGATAGTATGGGCGTTTCTAAATTACCCACCACCTCGGCGCGCGCTAGCCGAAGGTGGCGGCTGGACCGCGTAGCACCCGGCGGATGCCATATCTGAGTTTGTGCGCACGCAAAACGAAACCTATCGTGGGGCGGGACTTCCGTTTTGTGAAGCCCACGGAGTGCCTGGAGGAGCAGTGGTGACGCGGAGCTCCCATGCCCGGAGAGCCCCGCTGTCGGAGGCTGCACAAGTCCGGAATGCCGGGGAGGGGGGGGGAGCAGGGAGGGGGGGAGGCGGGAGGGGGGGGTGCCTGTATCTGTGCGTGTGTCTGTGTGTGGGAGGGGGAGGGGGGGATGTCTCTCCGTGCGTGTGTGTGTGTATGCTTGTGTATGTGACAGCCGTACAGGGAGAGACAAGAGCGAGCTGAGACGAGCATGCAGAGTTATCTCCTTTATCTTTGCACGCGGTGAAGGCAAAGCACGGACCATAGTGTAGCAGCCAATTAATACATTAAAGGCCGGCGTCTAAAAATGGAAGCGCTTGATCCTTTTTTAATAGAATATGCAGCTAGGCGAAGGGAATAAGATTATGATGACCACGAGCAGTTTGGTGGATGAACGAAGGAGAAATAATACGATGAAAAGTCTCTCTGCATGTGTGTGTGCTTGTGTGTGCGCATGTGTGCAGGGGGAGGTGTGCCTGTATATGTTTGCGCTTCCCAGGAGACAGCCGCGCGCGTGGCCTGCGCCGATCGCCTTTTGCGAGATGCGCGCGCCAGGTGCTGTCTCCTGGGAAGCAGTGTCAGTAACAAAAGATCTCTGGCGAGACACAGCGCTTACGCGCTGTTTTCGCTACGAGACCTAGAATTTTACTTTAAAGATACCAAAGATGCAATAATTCAAAAATAGAGTAGGAATTCTCTGTTGCGAGCAGTCGGTCGTCCTGAACCCTTCCTTTTTGTGGCTACGTCGACTGCTGTCTACATCTCTGGTGTATAATTTTTAATATGGATTGGGATATGAGGGGTGGGGTTGATGGAAAGGCCTTTTAAGATCTTTCTTTTTAAAGTGTTGGTTGCCCTGAAGACTGCTTCCTAAAACGCTTACCGAACTTGTTCTCATATCTTCATCAGAATACCCATGGTCCTCGACATCTTTAGAGGACAGGGTGCGCCAGAAATTAGAAGCTATATTTATGAGCTTATCATGCTAGATGTCTGCAACCCTCAGCTGATTTCTACAAAGTGGCGCTTTGATTGCAGGAACTGGCGAGGGTCTCGAACTGTCTAGACATGTTTTTACCGTAGAGATTGAAGGCTAAAGGGCAGTGCGTGGTTATGGGCTCCATTATGTTACCCAGTGGTTATTCCTCAATGGTGATGCAACGATGTTCTTTTAAGCCATGCTTGTGTTTTATATTGATGAGGCCACCATGGGGCATCAATTATATGCTTATGACATATGTGTCCTCCGGGCGTTCATGAGGCTAGATTGTTGTCCCATTCTGGTTCACAACCGTGTTGCTGTCTCAGTGGGATTAAACTAAATACCATTCATATTTTTTCAGTCCTTAAACACTTGTGGTATTTTGTACATGCACCCATTTACCTTTGGTATATTTTTACTGATGTAGCTACTGTTTTAGATTTTATTCTGGATATTAATTGTAGTTTGCTATTTTTCCCAAAATAGTCATTACTGGATGAGCCAAACCCCAACAGTCCAGCAAATAGCCAAGCAGCCCAGCTATACCAGGAAAACAAGAGGGAATATGAAAAACGAGTTTCTGCGATAGTGGAACAGAGTTGGCGTGATTGTTGACCCAGGATGATGGATATGAACATGAACACTCTGGTCATGAGGAAAATATATATGAAGTGTTTGAGTCATAATCCTCTTCTCCTTGCATCATTGCATTTACTTTGTTGAACAAAATGGCTGTTGTGCTGTCACCATTTCCCTGCTGAAGCTTCTTTTCCTCGGACATCAGAAAGCATCCACATGAAGTCGAATGTACTTTACCTGGGTTACTTGCAAAATAACTACTTGATGCTATATCTGTTTTCTGTTGTCCTTCATCTTTTGATTTGGGGCAGTATTTTGCTTTTCAGTCATTTGCATTATAAGCTTTTAATTTTAATTGTGTTATACACAGTGGTGCTTATATATGTAGCTTTATGAGAGGGTTTTGTATAGAAATATGTTGATATATACATGCCCATTTTAACTGACATTACGAAAGCATTGATCTGCCCCAAATAGTTGATTCTGTGATTGATTTTAGTCCCTGATGTACTTTAAATTCATCAAAAATGCACTTCTTGTTTTTATGTATGTGTCTGTCCTTACAAGTCTATCCAATCTCCTTTGATTTCTTTACAGTCACAGCTGTATATGATTATTTCATGTAATAATGTCTGTTCTGAGTTATTGCTGCTTCAGCTCTGCACTCATGGCCAAGATGTGTTCTTACTGTATTTATGGTTCAAAATAGTATACAGTTACTTGAGGGGAGGAGTTGAAGCCGTTTTATTAGGTGAAAAATCAGACCAGTCTCCAGGGTTAGGGTGATTTCAGGCGAACATTGCACATCATTTATGGAATGAGGTGAGTGCAACCATGCACAAGTTTGTTTTTTTGTTTTTTTAAAGAAAGGTTGAAAAGGCCTCTTTGCCGTTAATTCTGTACATTAGTGGTTTCACCATGAATACGTTACAGTGGTTGAAGTTTAAAAAATGCTGTAACAAAAGTCCGATAATGGGTCGAGGCTGTGGGGTTGATAAGACCTATGCACATTTCTTGCTCTTCCTAGTTTTATGAATGTCACATCTGTGTGCACCTTCGGCATGTTTAGTTTTCCAAGCATTCCAAGATTCAAAATGCTTTTATTCGGGTTTGATTTGTTCTTTTGGATGCAATACCTTCAGTTGCAGTGTGGGATGATACCTATTTATATGTATTGTCTGGTGTTGCAGTGTCTACTGTTGTGCACAATATCGGTATGAACATTTGAAAAGTATAACTTTGTACAAGTAACCCATGTAAGAAATTGTACATTTTCTCAAAACTTGTAAATAAAAGTGTAACCTGAAAACTATATAAAATATGTAAAATGCCCTCTAAATTCATTCTTCAAGCGAGAACGTAATCTGACCAGTTCTACACGTCACTATGTGGAAAGGCTCTTGGAAAACCACCTTGAGCTCTTTATCGTATCTGGTTGCCTTTCAGAATATCTCTGCAGGTGATCAAGAACGCCTCTGAAATAAATGCAGGTCGTCAGGGGTCGAGAACTGCTTTGAATTGATCACGTGTTCTCTGCCTGCCACGTCCGCTCTATTGTGATCATCGAAACACCTCAAACAAACCTTGCCTTTTGGTTAGCCCGGTTTTTAAAATTCGTTTGTAACGGAAAAACTCCATCAGGAAGTTTTTGGGGTGATTGAATTACCTGACATTCAAAATAGTGTTATTTCCAATGTAGTGCCTGTTATTTTATACAGCTTTGTTACCTTATGTGGATGCAGTGGCAAGAATGCTCATCACAAGTAACCAGAAGCCTCTTTTCTACCTGAAAGAAGCGAGAAAGATGGTGGTGGACAAATGTTGTTATCTTAGCAGTGTTAAAGGTGGAAGATATGTGGCCTAATTTACACTGTAAAAAATTAACTGATTGGATAGGTCTAGGATAATGTATTAAGCGTCATTTAATGCTCAAAAACATGGTGTTTGTGATTTTTAGTTTGAGATTCAGTTTCTCTTCCCTTACCTAGGTTTACCGCCATTCTTTGAAGGGGAAAATCTGGCCTTAAGCGCTGTCTATCTTGCAGGAAGCCCCAGCAATACCATTTGTCTCACACAACGGAGGATGCAAAGCTCTAGAAACATTAGAAATATTGAATGTGCTTGGTTTGGTACATAGCCATATTTAGTTTAGCAAACCGAATATAGAGTAAAAAATGAAATTTCAGTGTTCATCACAATATCGAATTGCAGAAGGACGGAATATCAATGTTACAAAAAGTAAGTTTAGCAGTTGTTAGTCAGAAACGCTCACTCAGTAATTTGTGTACATCAGTGTTCAATGAAAGTCACATTAATCAATTTACCAAATCTTCGATAGGAGAGCCACTGCTTAACATGATCCTGTGCACATGTACAGCATAGGAAGCCTAACTGACAGCTACAACTGCCTAGGTGGCAATGGTGTTGGAACAATTTTCTGTGTGTGATGCTGACTAGTCGCATCAGCGCACTAAAATTATAGAGCTTTAAAATATCCTGATGTTACTGAATGAGCGAGTGCAGCAAATGAACAAAAAACCTTTTAAGTGAGGAGCGTGTGTTTCAATCAATCAATACATTTCTAAAGCGCGCTACATACCTGTGAGGGTCTTTGGGCGCTACTGATCGAAGACCCAGGTCTTGAGGAGTCTTCTGGGTCTGTCGTAGGCTGGTAGGGAGAGTGTCCAGGTTTTGGCGGCGATGTCGGAGAAGGACCTGCCGCCGGTGGTGGTTCTCTGGATACGAGGGACTGTGGGGACTGTGGCGAGGACAAGGTTGGCAGAGCGAAGGCTTCGGGTGGGGGTCTGAAAGCTGAGTCGGTTTTTGAGGTAGGTGTGTCCTGTGTTGTGTAGCGCTTTGTGTGCGTGGATGAGAAGCTTGAAGGTGATCCTCTTGTTGACTGGGAGCCAGTGCAGGCCTCTCCGGTGGGGTGTGATGTGGCTGCGGCGGGGGACTTTGATGATTAGTCGAGTTGAGGCGTTCTGGATTCGTTGTAGTCGTCTCAGGAGCTTGATCGTAGTTCCTGAGTAGAGGGCGTTCCCGTAGTCGAGTCTGCTGGTGATAAGGGCCTGGGTGACGGTTTTTCTTGTCGATGGGGATCCACTTGAAGATCCTGCGGAGCATTCGAAGGGCGTTGAAGCAGGACGCGGAGACGGCGTTGACTTGACTGGCCATGGAGAGAGTGGAGTCTAGGATGACTCCCAGGTTGCGTGTGTGGTCAGTGGGTTCTGGGGCTGTTCCTAGCGATGTGGGCCACCAGGAGTCATCCCAGGATGATGGGGTGGGTCCGAGGATGAGGACCTCCGTCTTGTCTGAGTTCAGCTTAAGTCTGCTGTCCTTCATCCAGTCGGCGACTGCCTTCATTCCTCTGTGGAGGTTGGTTTTGGCGGTGTGGGGGTCTTCGGTGAGGGATATGATCAGCTGGGTGTCGTCGGCGTAGGTGATGATATTGAGGTTATGATGTCGTGCGACGTAGGCGAGTGGTGCCATGTAGATATGTATGTATAGGCATTTATATAGCGCACTACTTACCCGTAGGGTCCCAAGGCGCTTCGACCGCTGCGAAACCCTTCCTGGTTTCCCTGAGAGATGTTCCCTTAATGGGTATCTCCAGGGTGAGACCAGGCATCCCCGGCGGTCTGGTGGGGCCGTTAGTGAAGATGAGGCAAGCTAATGCCCAGAGTTGCCGAGTGTGATCGCTGATCAGAGTGGGCACCGAGGCGAGAGAATTATCGAGTCCGCTGACCCTGGTCCAGAAACCTGCCGCGCCGGGAATCGAACCCTGGTCCCAGGCCGTCCTCTGCTCTCGGGTCTGCCGCCTCTAACCAGTGAGCCACACTACTTCACTGAACAACGTCAGGCTGAGGGAGGATCCAGTGGGGCGCCGCAGATGATCTCGGTGGTTGTTGAGTGGAAGGGAGGGAGGCGGACGCTCTGGGTTCTGCCGGAGAGGAAAGATGTGGTCCAGGACAAGGCCTTCTCTTGAATACCGACGTCATGGAGGTGTGCTGATAGGGTGCAGTGGCAGACTGTGTCGAAGGCTGCTGAGGTCCAGGAGGATGAGGGCGGCTGTTTCTCCTTTGTCCATCAGGCTCCTGATGTCTGTGGCGGCGATGAGGGCGGTCTCGGTGCTGTGGTTGCTGCGAAAACCGGATTGGGAGGGGTCCAGGATGTTGTTGACTTCGAGGTAGCGGGTCAGCTGTTTGTTGACAATCTTCTCAGTCACTTTTGCCGGGAATGGGAGCAGGGAGATGGGCCGGAAGTTCTTGTGGTCTTTGGGGTCCGCTGTGGGCTTCTTCAGGCGGGCTTTGATCTCGGCGTGGGCTTTCTGGGAAGGTTGCTGTCTCGAAGGAACAGTTGATTGTTTTCCGGAGGTGGGGTGCGATGGTTGTGCAGGCCTTGTTGAAGACGTGGTGGGGACAGGGGTCCGAAGGGTGGATGGAGTTCATGGTTTTGATGGTTTCTTCGTTGGTGATGCTGGACCAGGCGGCTGGTGCGGGTGGTGGTCGCAGGGTTGGTGGGCTTGGTGGTGAAGGGTTGGAGTTGAAGCTGTCGTGGATGTCGGTGATCTTGCGGTGAAAGAAGGTGGCCAGGGAGTCGCACGGGTCTTGTGAAGGTGGGATGTCGTTGGTGATGGAGCTGGGGTTGGAGAGTTCTTTCACGGTGCTATAGAGCTCTTTTATGTTGTGTGCGTTTTGGTCTAGGCGGTCCTTGAAGGCGGTCCTGATGAGTTGGTGGTGTCTGCGGGTGGCGCTCTTGAGGGCTGTGTGGTGATTGGTCGTGGAGTCATTTCTTCTCCAGTTTCCGACAGGTGTGCTTGAAGGTCCGGAGGTTTTCAGTGAACCAGGCGGCTTTCTTGTTGGTGTGTTTGGTTGTGGAGGTTTTGAGAGGGGCGAGGGTGTTGGCACAGTCGTTGATCCACTGTGTGAGGTTGTTCGCGGCGGTGTCAGGGTCGGTGGGGTCGGTAGGTGTTCTCAGGGCGAGTGTGGTATTCAGTTGGTCCATGGTGACCTTGCCCCAGCAGCAGCGTAGTAGCGGTTGGGTGCAGTGGTGTGTGGTGGGTTTCCTGAAGGTGAAGTGGACGCATCTGTGATCAGTCCAGTGGGGTTCGGTGGTGTGGTTGAATGATATGTGGGGGCTTGAGGAGAAGATGGGGTCCAGTGTGTGGCCAGCGGCGTGGGTGGGTGTCGTCACGAGCTGTTTGAGTCCGAGGTTGGCGAGGTTGTCGATCAGGGTGGTGGAGTTGTTGTTGTTCTCGAGGTGGAAGTTAAGGTCCCCGAGGAGGATGTAGTCCATGGAAGCAAGGGCGTGGGTGCTGATTAAGTCGGCGATGGTGTCGCTGAACTGAGGGCGGGGTCCGGGAGGTCTGTAGACAAGGGTTCCTCTAAGGGTGGTGTTGGGGTCGGTGTGGATCTGGAAGTGCATGTGCTCGGCGGTGGAGAGGGTGTCGTCGGTAATAGTTGAGATTCTGATGGAGTCTTTGTGAATGATGGCGATTCCTCCTCCCCTTCTGTTGGTGCAGTCTCTGCGGGAGATCTTGTAGCCGTGAGGGATGGCTATGCGGATGTCTGGTGCTGAGGTGGCGTTCAGCCAAGTCTCTGTCAGGAAGGCATTGTTGTTGTGGGAGGGTAGGCAGTGGACGAGATGTCCGTCTGAGACATGTTTGCAAAAATGTGGTTTATTGCACATTATGATCCAACATTCTTAAATATCTGAATAAACTATTTTAATTTGTATTTAAAAGGCCATTTATAAATCAGTGGTTTTAGCGAATCAATGTGTAATGGTGTGTTTCCTCACCCAGTTTCTAAACCTGCCTGCCTTCATGTTACACAACTAAAATTTCCAAGTGATTCACATTTTTTATATTCTTAAATTTGAAAATTGAATTATTTTTAACATTGAATAATTATTTCCTCCATATGACTTCATCAAGAGTGGCATAAGTTAGCAGTGCCAACCCTTTGAAGCCACATAATGTAAACTTCGTTACAAATGAAAGCCAAATGTGCAAAAAGTTGTTCTCTTTGCTCTCCATAATTACCATTGACTTTTTGGTTTTGAACAAATATATAATGCTGCTGGGAAAAGAAAACGGAAAGGCCTTATTCTT
This sequence comes from Lissotriton vulgaris, assembly GCF_964263255.1. Lineage (NCBI taxonomy): Eukaryota > Metazoa > Chordata > Amphibia > Caudata > Salamandridae > Lissotriton > Lissotriton vulgaris. The sequence goes on along the minus strand of NC_141691.1, from coordinate 225,925,248 downwards.
TTCCAATATTTCTCTGAAAATGCCTCCAGATATGGGGATGCTGTAACGTCTAAGAGGCATTCAACATCAAACGCTCACACATTAGGGAGCAGATCTGACGCACCACCACAGGATGTAGACGTTGAGGAGCACCTTCACTGCCTCAAACTCCTCCACCTCCATGACCTCCAATTCCTCCGCCTCCTCAAACTCTGTGGCCTCTGCCACCTACAGCGCCAATTCTATCTGTGTCAATACCTCTTCCGCCTTGTCCAATATCACGTTCCAGGATGCACCATCACTCTCGCAGCTGCCATACCTCGTGGCATTAATCATCAAGGAGGTCTCATCGCAATCAGTCGCACGGACCTAGGTCACGATCTCTCCATCGTTTTAGTTATTCATGCTGTACCTCTACAGGGCGCTCCTCGCCAACCTTAACAGACTCTCCGTCACCTCAAGTCTGTCCTATAGTAGACATTAACACCTTTCATGAGGGCTTATTGAGAAGATCGGCGAAATTAAACATCCAAATGTCCATGCCTACTCCAACTACATCAGTGATCTTTGAATGCTCCAACAACGAGCATTCAAGACCACTGCTTTCTATAGTGCCAGACCTCTTGGAACAGACTATTGAACTCTTTTTGAATCCTGCTTCAGTTAAGTTTGCTCCATCAAGATTTCTATTAAAAAGTACAGGCCACCAGATCATGATCCACTCTTCCTGCAGTCTGATCCTTCCCCATACTCGTGGGTAATTGTAGCAGCAAAGAGACACTATGCCACTACTCTTACCTCTTCAGTTCCACCGGATAAAGAGAGCAAGAAATTAGATTGGTGGGCCGTAAAGCATGTAGTACTGCAGCCACTTCCATGAAAATAGCAAGTGCAACTGCTCTTTTCGGACGCTATGATAGGACATTGTGGGAATCGGTGCAAAAGTTTGCCGAGACGAGTGGGAAAATGTTTCTAGAGTTAGTTAATGAAGGTTTGATGATTTTGAAACAAGTTATTAGTGCAGCGGCTGATTTCCCCCTTCTGACAGCGCATCAATACTACCATGATGTGGCCTTCCATAGGCATGCATTGCTTTGTCTTGCATCTTTAAAACTGAAGTCACAGCAACATATCCTCAATTTGCCTTTCTCTGGATCTACTTTATTCGGCAGCCACACGGATGATAAAATGGGCCGCATAAAAAACAAAATGGACTCACTTAAGGCGGTCGGCCTGGAGTGGCCTAAGGAACCACGCAGACCATTCCGTAGGAGTTATTTTCAGAGGGTTCAAACCCCTTCCTGGTATCTGGGACGAGTAGGAGAACAGTGGCAACAACAGAGTCCCTATACCCAACAGCCTATCGATCCTTCAGAAATGTTTCTTTCATATGATATCTCATCCCAAAGAGCGGACGGTCTCATCTCCCCTCGGTCATGGCCTCCTGCATCTTTCTTGCTCCGAATGCCTGTCTCTACATTGGACCTCTTCAAGAATGCTTAGAGGACCAGAGGGATCAGCGAACTGGCAGTTAAGATAACAGGATCCAATTGTCCCTCCATGTGAAACATTCCCTCAAATAGTGGTGCTCCCTGACCAGTCTACTTCAAGGAATGCCGTTTCATCAACTGGTTTATTCTCAAATCATAGTGATGAGTTCATCACTTCAAGGGTGGGGAGCTCACGTGGATCTACAAATACAAGGCATGTGGTCTCCAAAAGAAAAGTAGTATCACATCAACCTTCTCGAACTTAGAGCAGTCCATCTAGCTTGCATGGCCTTCCATTCATCATTCAGATCACACACCCTGCTTGTTCAAACTGACAATACCTACTTAATGTACTACCTCAACACGCTGGGTGGGACGAGGTCCAGACAATTGTTACTGGAAGCCCGGTCAATATGGAGTTGATTGATTGCCTGAAACCTGCGAATCACAGTGACTCACCATTCAGGCGGGCAGAATGCACAGGTGGATGTCCTCAGCGGAGTCCTGCAAGAAAACCACGAATGGATCTTGCATGACGTCGTTGAGTACATCTTCAAGCTCTGAGGCATGCCCACCGTAGATGTGTTTGCCAGCGTACAAAACAAAAAATTCTGCTGCTTCTCGTGCAGGTACTACCAACCAGGGACACTGGGGAATGCCCTATGGATAGACTGGTCCGGCATATTTCCTGACGCCTTTCCACCAATTCCCTTGATTCCATCGATTCTGATCAAGCTCTCCCACTCTAATGCAAGATGATACTCCTAGCACCATAGTGGCCACGTCAATGGTTGTTCACGGACCGGCTTCACCAGTTGCAGCACCCACATCTTGGACTCCCATGAATACTCGACCTGCTGACGAAATTCGGAGGCCACATGGTACACCCCAATCTTTCCGCCTTAAATTTAGCTGCCTGGCTTCTGAGCTAGTACGGTATGGACATTTGAATCTGCCACAAGACTGCATAGAGATCCTGAAAGAGGCTTAGCAACCATCCACCCAGTCAGCATATGCCTTGAAGTGGAAGAGATTTTGCATCTGGTGTTCCTCAATGTGTGGACCCTACAACTTACAAGGAAGAAGTTATTATTCCATACTTATTACATCTTGTAAAATCTGGCCTCCAATTCTCTCCCATATAAGTTCACTTGGCAGCTCTTACTGCATACAAGAAATGTCCTTCACAAACCTCTTTTTTTATAAATCCCTGTCATCAAGGATTTCCTAGAAGGTTTAAAGGTGTTCCCTCCCATTAGTCATTATTCCACTACATGGGAGCTTAATGTATATCTGAAAGAAACACGTTAGTGTTAGATTCCTTACCTTAGAATATCCCCAGGCGTCAGTCTGGATCCGGAAACTTTTGCGTAGCAGTACCCTTGCGCGTCGGTAGGCGTCGTCTGCAGTCGTCTCCTGCGGCTCCGCGTCTGTCGTCGTGCGCCGTGATGACGTCGCTGGAGTACATAGACGCCGCCTCCGCGCGCTGACGTCAGTTCTTCTTTTTTCCGCGCCAGTGGACGCAGATCTGAAGAGCGGTACCCGGTCTTTTGACCAAGTTATTACAACTTATTTCTATCTTTTGTGCCTGGTAGGATGCCCGGTTTCAAAACCTGTGACGGTTGTGACCGCACGATGTCGGTCACGGACCATCACCGACTCTGTCTCCGGTGCCTGGGCCCCGACCACGACGTCGACTCCTGCGTCGATTGCCGGGCTCTGACTAGCAAAGCTAGGCGGGAGCGGTCCCGCAAGCTACTCGAGCTCCGGGTGTCGGCCCCACGTCGAGAACGGTCTCGGTCCGGCCGGAGGTCCAGGGAGCGGTCGCGGAGCCGCGCCGGGCGCTCCGGAAGTCGACATCACTCGTCGAGTTCATCAGGTAAGAAACACAAGAAGTCGGGGCGTCGTCATCGTACCCCCGACTCACCCCGACGCTCGCGCGATCCGGCCGGGGGTTCGGGTGACCCCAACCCTGCGACTCCGCTGGAGTTGCCGGCGCGGCCTGCCCCATACCCTCAGGTCCCTGGGCAAGGTGCGACGCCTGAGGAGATAGAGGCGTTCCTCGTGGCCATGAGGGCCCTGTCTCCTCCGGCGGGTTCCGCGGCGCCTACGGGCCCAGTGAACCCGTCCGGGGGCCCTAGCGGTTCAGCTGACCCTGCCTCGACGCCGGCGGATGCTCCGACACCGGCGCCGATCCCGGCGCCGCTAGGGCCTTCGGGGTCGACGCCAGATGGACGTCCATCCACTCCTGCGCCGATTCCATCGGGGTTGCCCCCGACGCCGCCCCCGCGCGATGCCGGTTCCTCTGTGCCGGCACCGGCACCGGCACCGGCACCGGCACCGGCACCGGCACCGGCACCGGCACCGGCACCGGCACCGGCACCCCGGCTCCGGGCGGCGCCGTCCCCTTACCCTCACCGAATCCGGACGCGGAGTCGGACCGGCGTCGCTCGATGCCGGCTCGACGCCGATGGGGCCTGTCAACCCCGTGGAGCCGGTCCACATGGTTGACACCGAATATGGTGATGATGTGGAGTACGGTGAGGGCTGGGAGGAGTCTGAGGACCCTCTGTCACGTGAGTGCCAGTATGGCGTGGACTGGACAGGTGATTTGGGGGACGCCAGTGGTTTGGATGACTCTCTTAACCCTGGCTTTGTCTCTCCTCCTTCCGTGGCATCGGAGGAGGGAGCTGCTTATTCAGTGGTGTTGATGAGGGCTGCCAAGGCTTTAAACCTTGAGCTCCCCGTCGCGGCCGTGAGGCCTAACATCCTCACTGAGGTCTTCAAACCGCGGTCATGCCCACAGGAGCCTCTGCTGCCGTTTAACGAAGCCTTATCAGACGTTCTGTTGGGCACGTGGTCCAGGCCCTCTTCAGGTGCGCCTGTTGATCGGAACGTGGCCAGACGCCACCGTCCTTGTCCGGACGACCCCAAGTTCCTGTCCACCCACCCCACCCCTGAGAGTCTGGTGATCCAGGCCTCTACCTCCCAGTCCGCATTCCCGTCGGCCCCGCCCGACCGGGAATCCAAGAGGTATGACCAGTATGGCAAGAAGGTTTTCTCGTCCCTGAGTTTAGGACTGCGGTCTTGCAACACAGCTTGCCTCTTGGGCCGCTACACCCACTCTGTGTGGGATACGGTCGCGGAGCTGCTGCCAGAATGCCCCATGGAGGTGCGGGCAAAACTCGGCAAAGCTGTAGCTGAGGGCCGAGATGCAGCTAGATATTCTATTCGATGTGGTCTCGATACGACCGACTCGCTAGGCAGAGCGATGTCCACGACGGTGGCGATTCGTCGCCACGCCTGGTTGAGATCAGCCAACTTTTCGGCAGATGTCCAGAATATTTTGATGGACATGCCGTTCGATGGCTGTCACCTGTTTGGTGACAAGGCGGACCACGCGCTGGAACGCTTCAAGGACTCTAGGGTCACGGCAAAGTCCTTGGGTCTCTCGACCCAGCGCCAGCAAACGGGTTCGTTTCGCTCCTTTCGTGGCCACGGAAGGGGCGTCCCCACACGTGCTGCCAGCCACGCACCGCAGCAATCATTTCAACGCGGTGGCGGCCGTGGAAACCGCCGTGGAGGCGGTCGGGGTCAATGGCGGGGTCAGGCCACATCTCCCCCCGCAGCATCTGCCTCAAAATCCTCCTAGTCCGTGCTTTCAGGCCCACGTGACGCCAGTGGGTGGCAGGGTTCGCCATCACCACGCCCGCTGGCGCACGATCACATCGGACAGGTGGGTGCTGCAAATCGTCCGAAGGGGCTACTCCCTCCCCTTCGAGACCACTCCTCCAGCCATGCCACCGCAGAACCACCGTGTGTCGGGGGACCACTTGCAACTTCTGCAGGAGGAAGTTACGGCCCTTTTGGCCAAGGGGGCCATCGAGCGCGTTCCTGGGCCAGAAGTAGGACGTGGTTGCTATTCCCACTACTTTCTGGTACCCAAGAAGGACAAAGGGGGCCTACGTCCTATCTTGGATCTAAGGAACGTCAACGGCTTCCTCCGGAAGGAGAAGTTCAAGATGTTGACTTTGGCTCAGGTCTTGGCTGCTCTAGACCCGCAAGACTGGATGGTAGCGTTGGACCTGCAGGACGCTTATTTTCACATCCCTGTCCTGCCGGCCCACCGGCGTTACCTGCGGTTCACGGTAGGCCAGTAGCACTTTCAGTTTATCGTGCTCCCCTTCGGCCTCACCAGTGCCCCACGGGTGTTCACAAAGGTGTTGGCGGTGGTCGCAGCCCATCTGCGCAGGTTAGGGGTTTCAGTCTTCCACTACCTAGACGACTGGTTGTTGAAGGCGGGCTCGCCCCAGACAGTCGTCCGCCACCTCCAGATGACGGCAGACCTCTTGCACGGCCTGGGGTTCTCCATCAATGTGCCGAAATCACACCTGTGTCCCTCTCAAAAGCTCCTTTTCATGGGAGCAGTTCTGGACTCGGCGCAGTTTCGGGTTTATCCTCCGGAACGGCGGGTCCGGGATATTCAGGCTTTGATTCCCATCTTTCAGCCGCTATCCCGGGTTTCGGTCAGGTTGACGCTGCGGCTGCTGGGGCTGATGGCTTCCTGCATCCTTCTGGTGCATCACGCTCGGTGGCGGATGCGGGCTCTGCAGTGGGACCTGAAGTTTCAGTGGGCCCAGCATCAGGGCAACTTGTCCGACCACGTCTTGATCTCGGAGGGCACTGCGAGACAACTGCAGTGGTGGCTTACGGACCGCGATTGGGTCAGAGGCAGATCCCTCTCCCTTCCCCAACCGGAGCACGTTGTCGTGACGGACGCGTCCCTCCAGGGCTGGGGAGGCCACTTGGGAGAGGCGGAGATCAGAGGCATCTGGTCTCCGGCGGAGTCCCGGCTCCATATCAACCTGTTGGAGCTACGGGCGATTCGTCTAGCACTGAAGGCATTCCTCCCCTTTGTCAACGGGAGTGTCGTGCAGGTGTTCACGGACAACACCACCGCCATGTGGTACTGCAACAAACAAGGCGGGGTGGGGTCGTGGACCCTTTGTCAGGAGGCTCTGCGCCTCTGGCAGTGGCTGGAACGTCAGGGCGTGACTCTGACGGTTCAACACCTGGCAGGTTCTCTGAACGCCAGGGCGGACGAACTCAGCCGTCGGTGCTCGATGGATCACGAATGGCGTCTGAACTCGGATGTGGCGCAAGGCCTCTTTCAGAAATGGGGAGAGCCTTGGTTAGGTCTATTCGCCACAGAAGAGAACGCGCAATGTCATCAGTTCTGCGCGTTGGAGTTTCCAAGACGGCACTCGCACGGCGACGCCTTTGAGTGCGAGTGGAGTTGCGGTCTGTTATACGCCTTTCCGCCTATACCACTTCTGCCCAGAGTGCTGAAGAAGAGCCGGCGCGACCGGGCCCAAGTTATCCTTGTGGCTCCGGACTGGGCTCGAAGGTACTGGTATCCCGAGCTACTCAGCATGTCAGTCGGTCCCCCGATCCGCCTGCCCCTTCAGGAGGACCTTCTGTCGCAGCAGCAGGGGACGGTCCTCCACCCGAACCTGTCCAGTCTCCACCTCCATGCTTGGAGATTGAGCGGCGGCAGTTGAGGCCATTTGACTTGCCTCCTGAAGTCTGTGATGTAATTCTGGCAGCCAGGCGTCCCTCCACAAAGTCGGTATACGCCTGTCGGTGGAACAGATTTGTGGCATTGTGCACAGCAAAGGCTGTGGATCCTCTCTCTGCCCCTCTTTCCGAGGTTCTTCTGTTTCTCCTCTCTCTTGCCCAGCAGGGCTCTGCTCTGGGCACTATCAAGGGCTACCTTTTGGCCCTTTCGGCCTTTCTCAGGCTTCCTGATCAGCCTTCTTTGTTCAAGTCCCCTATTGTAACGAGATTCTTGAAGGGCATCACACACATGTATCCTCCTGTTCCGTTTGTGATGCCTCAGTGGGACTTGATCCTGGTTCTGACCTTTTTAATGTGTGCTCCCTTTGAGCCCCTTCATTCTTGCCCTCTCCGTCTTCTGACTTTAAAGACGGCTTTCCTGGTTGCCATCACCTCTGCCAGGAGAGTGAGTGAGCTCCAGGCTCTTTCTGTCCAACCTCCTTTCTTGTCCATCCATCCTGACAAGGTGGTTCTGAGGACTAGATCTTCTTTCCTGCCCAAAGTAGTTTCTGCTTTTCACATCGGGCAGTCCATCACCCTCCCTTCCTTCTTCCCGCCTCCGCATCCTTCAAAAGATGAAGAGCGGCTCCATCGTCTGGACCCAAAACGTGCGCTTTCATTTTACATGGATCGCACACGCCAGTTCCGGGTGGATGACCAACTGTTTGTTGGCTACGTGGGTGCGAAGAACGGACGGTCGGTCTGTAAACGGACCATCTCTCGATGGGTCGTTCTCTGCATCAAAGCGTGCTACTCTTTGGCTCGGAAGGAGCCTCCTGTTGGGCTGAGGGCCATTCCACTCGGGCCACGGCGGCTACTACTGCCCTGGGCCGGGGAGTCCCCTTGCAGGACATTTGCCAGGCGGTTACGTGGGCCTCGCTGCACACCTTTGCGAGGCACTACTGCCTGGACAGTCAAGTCCGGAGGGATGGCTTCTTTGGCCGTTCTGTCCTCCAGGACTTTCAGGTGTAGTATTGTATTGGTTCGCAGACCCACCACCGGGGTTGGTATTGCTGGGGTATCTATTCTAAGGTAAGGAATCTAACACTAACGTGTTTCTTTCAGATGAACAAGTTACTTACCTTCGGTAACGATATATCTGTAAGAAACATTAGTTAGTGTTAGATTCCTTACCGAACCCACCCATCCTCCCCGTTCTGCGAACTGATACCTAGGGTTAAGGACATCCCTTTCAGGGCCCTAGTTTCAAAAGGCACCAGGGTTGGTTCTCTCATGGCTCTGCGTCTTCTGGCTCGGAAAAGCTGTGTACAAAGAACTGACATCAGCGCGCGGAGGCGGCGTCTATGTACTCCAGCGACGTCATCACGGTGCACGACGCCGACGACGGACGCGGAGCCGCAGGAGACGACTGCAGACGACGCCTACCGACGCGCAAGGGTACTGCTACGCAAAAGTTTCCGGATCCAGACTGACGCCTGGGGATATTCTAAGGTAAGGAATCTAACACTAACTAATGTTTCTTACAGATATATCGTTACCGAAGGTAAGTAACTTGTTCGTCTTTCCCGCTTTTTGCAGGACCCATTCGAACCCATACATAAGGCATCTCTGCAACATCTCTCCTGGATAACATCTTTCCTTATAGCAGTCACATTGGCCAGCAGGGTTAGCGAGATCCAAGCTTTATGTTCTCACGAACCTTAGTCTTCCATTCTTCCTAGGTAGTTACAAGAACTCACCCAAAATTCATCCCTAAGGTGGTTTGAGATTTATATGTGAAACTATTTCCTTACCCACAGTCTTTCAAAACCCATCTATACCAGCCAAGCAAACTCTTCATTCTATGGATGTACGCAGAGTTTTAAAGAATTATCTTGACAAAACACACGACATACGCATATCAGACCAATTATTTAATTATGGTCCGGTCCGCACTGGTTTAGCTACTTCCAAGGAATCTATTTCAAGATTGATTGTTTCCTGCATCCTGTTATGTTATCAGAAAGATAATAAAACACTTGTTTACAGACCTAAAGCACATTCCACTATGGATAAAGCAGCCAATGTTGCCTTAACCCCTTGGACGCTCATGACTTGCTGACCTCGTCATGAGCCACGGTGCTCGCGGGCTCATGACGAGCTGAGCTCGTCATGACCGTTGGAACGCTAGCTCACTGGGCTAATTCCCCTGCTGTGCTAGCGTTCTAAAGAAACAGGCGTGGTCATGACAAGCTCAGCTCGTCATGAGCACACGACCACCGTGGCTCATGGCGAGCTGAGCTCATCATGAGCACCGGGGCGCTGTGCGTGCCCCACCTCCCCCCAGCACAGCAGGGGAATGAGCCCCCGCATGCAAGGGGTTAAAGCGGAATATCCCCATTGCAGAGATTTGCAAGGCAGATACATAGAGGTCGATTCACATGTTCACCAATCATTACTGCCATGATTCTGATGCTAGGGCGGATGCCGAAGTAGGCCAGGCCTACCTCCGAAATCTATTTACTTAAAGGGTTTCTAGGCTGCTCTCTATCTTCTCCACCGATTTAAGTAGGGGCGGGCTTGCTATTCTATTCAGTGCTTATTACCATACATGGAATTCCCCTACGAGAGAAGAAATTGTTTCTTACCTGTAACTCCAGTTCTCTCATAGGGGTATTTCCATGATCAGGCGTAAGCAGCCCTCCCTCCTCCCCAGTTCAATAGTCACTCGTGGGTCTTATACATATCATCTTCATCGCCTCAAAACAAACTGAGGTAACTGCTTCTAGCCAAGCATGATGGGTTACTGGAGGCCCCTGAAGCCTTAAAGGCACCACGTCTATTTTCAGCTCACATAATGGCAGCCTATGAGGCTACACTGTCCTATCCTCTTTCATTCCAATACTAAAAGAAGATTTGTAAAACACAGTTGTATTGTTTTACAAAAGTATTATGCAATTTTATGCATAGGCATTTCTTCTGACACATTTTTTTATAAATACAAAATGAAGAATTTGGACATTGAAGTCTTTTCTTACAGACTGCATAATATTTTCTTTAAGTGACTCTGCAGACCTTCCTGAAGAAAGGCGAACATCTGCACTGAAGAATATATTGGATAAAGTGCTCAGTGACCCCGCACGTGGTCGGGAGAATTCAGTGCTTATGCCCTATGGAAATACTACTATGAGAGAACTGGAGTTACAGGTAAGAAACTATTCCTTCTCTTCATTTACCAGAGGGTGTACACTGTTTGTATCACCCCTTTTACACAGGTATTATTTGTAAACAAACTATTATTTCCATTTACCTAAGCATGTTTCATTTCACCAATACAGTTCTCTTCCTTGTATACACTTCATTACCCTAACGTACTTGCACACCTCCTAACCCTCTACCGCGTATTCAGCACCACAGCTCTGCTTATCCAAATCATTTCTCCTACCCATTGCCAGTGTTTAACCCCCATGCCTCGAGAGAAAGGAAACTAGAGCTTAATCATTATTCCAATACGGAAGTCCCCATCTCACCCTGCGTCTGGAATTCGAACTGTCCACAATAAGACTTAATTTGTCAATGGAAACACATCACCACTTCACATCATAAGGCTTGGATACTGCTATTCGGATGCTTTATGCACCAAATCTGCTACTTTCTTACATATTCCTCGCACTTATGGCAAAGGCGGAGGGGGCTGTATACTTTCATACCATCATCCCCTTCATTATCCTTTGCATTCTATTGCACTGTGATTATTGCACTTCGTAGGGCCTTCACACTTGCCACATGCTGCCCTACATGTTCAGTTGATCATGCTTTGAGAAACGTTAATCCTTTCTAGATTCTCGTATTTTGCACTTCTAATACGTCTCTGTGACTTGAGTTTGACAATTCTAACTCCTACGTACACTTTTCTTGTTGCTTCTATATGAGCACCATTTAATAAATAACTTCTTGAGCCTAGTCAACAGTTGGGGAAAACCAGTTGACCTATTCCTCTCCGACTTCCTATCTGACTCAATCTACTTTCACCTTTTTCCTGATAAGACCATTCATCTACTTCGCATGCAAGCTGTCCTTCCCACCTACTCTATCTCCCCCTGCTGCTTCCTCATCTACAGATGAAAGCCTCTCTCACCTCTATTCTTTTTGTACGAGCTTCACAATTACCTTACTGTTATCCTAAATTTCACCTTTTTCAATTCTTTTTATGATGAGATCAGACAGGCCTTTAAAATCCACTATCCTCTGCTTATGCTCTCCCCTACCACACAGGATATCTGACCCTGACATCAGGTGCCTGCACAAGTGGTGAAAGGGCAATACTTACACAAAGTTTAGCAACTGCAAATAAGCCCATAACAGCATTACTTCCTTTCAACGAAGAACACCTTGCATGAACTCTGCTTCTTACTCTCTCCACCATCTTCTAAAATGGATGTTCTTTCCCCATCTACTAATGGCTCTACTTTACATTTTTCCTTCTATTAGAAACAACTTGCCTACTCTACACAAAGCTGTACCATAGCCCTCTCAGCAGCCTAGCCTGTTTAACTTCTCTCTTTAACACTGCATTCTCTACTGAACTTGTTTTGCTCTAGAAAGCAGCAAATTGCTCCCTCTCACCAACTTGGCCTACATTTATAATACCCTGCGTATTTCTGTGTAATACTCTGCTATGCCAAGTATCATTGTTCAGACGTTTTCTATCCCCAGTTTCTTTTCATCATGCTTAGACTGCAATAGATTTATTTCTCCTGAAAGAGTCTACTGATCACTCGTCCTTATTATGTGTGTTCTTATAGTAAGTCCTTGGCTTACTATTTTCCATAACTCCGCTTTCCTTCTTTTCTGTTGTTGGAGAAACTAGTTTACAAGCGACTCACTAATTATCCCTCCTCCAACAACTTACTCAAGTCCTACTGATCTGGCTTTCATACCAACTACTGTTCTGAAATAGCTCGCACCCGGATGACCAATTTTAAACACTCCGCTCAGCACTATCCTCTCTCCTCTATTCTCCTACTGCTTGGCCTGTCTGCTGCTTTTGACACTGATCACACCATCCATCCCTAAGCATAAATGGCATAGCTCTCAACTGGTTTGAGTCTTAATTCTTCAATCACTTCTACAGATCTGTAATTAATTCTCAGCACACACCTCACATACAGTAGGTTTTCCTCGAGGATTAGTACAGGGTCCTCTTCTCACTCTTCTCCTCCTTTTGGTGATATTAACTCCTGCCAACTGTGCGAGGATGATATTCAAGTCTTCTTTCTCCTTCCTACCCTTATTCTACTTATTCAGTCATGGATCTCAGTTGGTTATATTGTTGTTCGACACTGGATGGCTTTGTGATCGTTAATGCTCAACTTGTCAAAAAACAGTGGTCCTCTATTTCCCAGCTTCTGAACACATCTTCCTCTTCTATAATGCTCTTCTCCCCCCTCACCCTGAGTCTATCCCATGTGTGCCATCTGGTAAAAACATATGTGGCTTGTTCAACACATCCATGAAAATAGAATTCTTCTGATCAATACCTCTAACCATATATTCATCGCCTTGTGAATATTCCTCACCTTGTGAATATTTCTCACCTTATAACTATTCTTCAGGCTTCAGATTGAATCAGGAAAACCACAAAGCAGTACTGCCTCACACTAGTAGGTTGCATGTGCGACTTTGGTTCATTGACGTTCTGCTCCAGAAGTGCTGAACTGAGCCATGTGCAGGAGCCCCATACAGGTGCCACCCATGCATGGTTACATCAGCTTTTTTCTTTCAGGCGTGGATCTGGAGCTCTGCTCCTTTCTGTATGACCAGATTCATCTGATCTTATCTTAATAGGAATTTATAAAGCGCACGGTCACCCTGAGGTTTCATGGCGCAGATTAGGCAAATGTCACATCAAAGGCATGTTACACAAGAGCTTGCTCGTACAGCCAGGTCTTAAGCAATCTTCTAAACCCCAGGAGATTGTTGCTCATCCGGATTGCTGAAGGCAAGGAGTTCCAGAGTTTTGGGGCGAGGTAAGAGAACCTAAGCCCTCCCTGGTGTCTGAGATTGAAGGTAGGGATAGACAGGAGATAAAGATGGGCGGACTGTAGGTTGCGGAGAGGAGCGTGCCTTGCTATTAGGCAGCTGATGAATTTGGGGCTACTACCGTACAGGGCTTTAAAGATTATACATCCTGACTTAAAGGCAATCCGTTGGGCAATAGGCAGCCAATGAAGTTTATCCAACTAAGGTCTAGCAGAAAGTCATCTAGGTTGCTTGTGGACTAACCTAGCGGTCTGATTTTGTACCAGTTGGAGGCGCTTGAGTAGGCACAAGGGAAGGCCAAGGTAGATGGTGTTGGAAAAGTCTAGACGGGACAGTACCAAAGCAATCACAACCTGTATAAGGGCAAAGTGGGTAAGCAAGTGGGCAATTTTCCTGATCCTGCGCAGCTGAAATGGGGAGGACGAGACCACTGCCCCCACTTGCCCTCTGAGAGAGAGGTCAACGTTAATGATGACCCCAAGAATTTTTACCGATGAAGAGGGGACAGGAGAGGGACCCAATTCCACCGGCCAATAATGAGGGCCCCAGGAGAGTTCGCCCTTCCCAGGCAAGATTAATTCAGTCTTGCCAGGGTTGAGTTTCAGATGGTTTAAGCCCATCCAGCTCTGAATATGGAGCATAGTGGTTTGGAATTGAAGGATGGAATCAGGAACTGTCTAGGGTAAAAACTAGATGGAGGTCGTCCGCATAGCTAAAGTTAGTGACTTTCATGTTTTTTAAGGAATGAATCAAAGGCCGGAGATAAAGATTAAACAGGAGTGGGGAAAGGGACGAGCCCTGTGGGACTCCACATGAAGTCGCAAGCTCAGGAGCAGTGAAAGAAGCAAGGCAAACAGCTTGGGTTCTGTCCTCAAGAAAGGATTTAATCCAGTTGTAGGCAGAACCCAATATGCAGGCCTGTTTGACACAGTCCAACAAGATTTTATGGTCGACCGTGTCAAACGCGGTCGACCGATCTAGTAGCACCAAAGCCTGAGGGTCACCTTTGTCGGCATTGGCTCTCATAGCCAGAATCATAGCCTCAGTAGAGTGGGCGGGCCGGAAGCCAGCTTGGTGCGGCTCTAGATATTCTGTCTGCTCGATAAAGTTGGAAAGACTCTTAGTCACATGAGCCTCTAAAATTTTAGCAAGGAAAGGGAGGAGAGAGATAGGCTGGTAATTGGAGGGATTCAGAGGATCAGCCCCCGGCTTTTTAAGTAGAGGGACGACAATAGCATTCTTAAAAGCAGGAGGGACCCTGCCCTGCGTAAGAGATTCGTTAAGAAAGGGTAACACGCTGTGAGGTAGGTTGGAAAGAACGTCCCTCATGATATGGGGAAGGGGGGCAACAGTCGTTGGGGGAGCCGGATTTGACTCTGGTCAGCAAATCAGAAAAGGTCGAAGGGCAAATAGTGGGTAGTTGATCCAGAGTGGATACATTATTAGATTATCCAGGGATTCTCTATGCAATGTAATTGAAATTGGAATACTGGCTTTGATGGTGGAGATCTTCTCCAGGAAAAAGTTATTCTGAGAATCTGAGAATATATCCTGTTGTTTATGCTGTTCACTGTAGCGTGATTCTTGTTGCGGAACTGAAGAAGTATCGGACGCTGAAAACCGCATCCCGACCGTGCCCCGGAATCCAGAGTTGGAGAGTTGGGAAGTTTACGGCCTGTCTGTCTCGGATGTCCGGTGCTTGGGTTGGCATTGTGCCCGGGGTGTAGTGCGACAACAACGGCACAAGGGACCGGAAGTGGCCGGCCCGGCCCCACAACATGATTTGGTTTCACTTCTGATTTGTCCGGGGGCTTTTCGCGATCCTGCCGGGGTGTGCTCCAGATGATCGGAAACCCTAAGCGGCAACGGTGGGCCATATTGTGAGGACATGTTAAAGTGGAAGCCTGTGGAATCAAAACCGAAGATTTTGTGTGGACGTCGCACCAGCGAGGGTGCTGAGGCCTGGGGTCTTTGCAGATTAATGGGCACAACGGAACTACAGACGGTGAGCAAAGTATCCTAAAGATTCTAAAGAGTCGAGAGCAAAAGATTTGATATTGGCCCAACTATAACGATTATATAGCACTGCCACCCCGAATCGGACGAGTATAGGATTGTCCCAAAATGGCAACCAAACCGGAGGGGGATAAACGGCAATCGAAGAACACTAGAGGGGCAAGATATACCCAATCCAACAACATAGACTGGTATGCGCAATCCAAGGGGTCACCTAGTGGACTGGGGAAGTCACAGGAAGGGGAAAAAGAAACCTCTGCCCTGGAAGTGGAGCCTACGCTACAAGATGTGATGGCCGCCATTGATGGGGTCAAGTCCTCTCTTGGGTAGAAGATGGAGACTCTGGCTCATAAACTAGACACTGTGTCTATTGAGGTTAACTTGATCCGAGCAGACCTCACGAAAACGAGTGAGAAGGTGAAATCTCTGGACATTAAGACGGCCAGTCTGACGGACGATGTAACAGAATTACAATCGGAAGTTCGGACTCTGACGGTCTTGAATGAACTGGTTATTCGTCGACTGGAGGACTTTGAAGGGCAGGCCCGAAGGAATAACGTACGCATTATTGGAGTGCCGAAAAAGGCGGAGGGGCAAGCTGCAGATCTCTTCTTGGAGGATATCATAACCAACCATCTTAAGCCCAAAGGCCTGGGGAATTTCTTTACCGTGGAGAGAGCACACAGAATTCCTGGAGGAAGGCCGCAAGTCTGTGCCCCTCCCCGGCCCTTGATAGCGAGGATATTCAATTTTAGGGACAGGGATGCGATCCTACAGGCCTCCAGGACTGGGGGCCACTTGAAGTATGAAAACTCGGCCATCAGCTTTTTCCCGGACTTCACGCAGGCAGTCCAGAAGCAGAGAATGAGCTTTATGGGTGTTAAACGGAAGCTTTGTGACAAGGGACTTAAGTACGCCATGATATACCCTGCTAAGCTGAG
Organism: Lissotriton vulgaris; assembly: GCF_964263255.1. Lineage (NCBI taxonomy): Eukaryota > Metazoa > Chordata > Amphibia > Caudata > Salamandridae > Lissotriton > Lissotriton vulgaris. The sequence continues at coordinate 225,909,224 of NC_141691.1, read as the reverse complement.
AATTGACAGTTTACTTCTTTGATAAGCCGGAAATCGCTGCGGACTGGTTGGTCACTTTAGCTGCTCAGCAAGAACCCCTGAGACAAAGTGGAGAAGAGGAAGAGGGTTCGCAAGAACAAGAATAGGTACTGTTTTCATAGGAGCTGGGGACGGTCGGGGAACGGACTATTGTTGTAATGTTTCCGATAAAATGTTTAGAATAGTGAAGATGGGGGGTCAACGGAATATCGGTGGGCCTTATTCCTCCTCGGACCTACTTTTTTGTAGTTTTGTCTAGATGTGGGGGCGACAGGCACACTGCAAGTTGGGGAGGCTTGGTAGTTGTAAGCAGGAGTGCAGGGTGGGGGGTAGAGTAACGGGAAGTTTGGGGGGGTGGGGGGAGTTCATTTTTTGTTTTGTTTTTGTGTTTTTGCAAGGCATTGTATTTCAAGATTTAGCAAATAGATGCTTGTCTAGGGTGCGGGTGTTGGAGGGGGGTTGGATTTTCTTCATGTTTCGGGATGGGGGATAAGGGGTTGAGGATCATGAGTTGGAATGTGAATGGGTTGGGGGATAAAATTAAACGGAGTGTGGTTCTACAGTTCCTCAAGCGTCACAATCCGGATGTGGTCCTACTCCAGGAGACACACTTAGTGGGAAATGCATGTAAGGCTATGCATAGAAAGGGATATCATCTGATAGCTCCTGCGGGATTCACTTCGGGTTCCAGGGGAGTTGGGATCCTACTTAAAAAATCACTGCCGATTGTAATAGACTCGATCGTTGAGGATGATAGGGGACGATACATAGCAGTGTCGGGGCGATGGGAGGGGAGCACTCTTTCCTTGGTTTCGATTTATGTCCCCCCAGGTATGCAGACAACTACCTTTGCTGATTTGGGGAAGGTCCTCCTGGACCTCCCGAGGGGACGGCTGTTTTTAGGAGGAGATTTCAACGCCGTGGTTTCGGGCGCCGTGGACAGGCATCCATCTCAAGATGTAAGACAGGCGCAAAGATGGTTACCTGATTTCCTGGATGTGTTAGGTTTGATTGATACTTGGAGGCTCTTTCACCCTGATCAGCGGCAGTATACTTTCCATTCTGGGGCTCATGGTAGCCTATCTCGAATTGATTATTGTTTGGTACCAGCGGCCCAGGCAACATATATTGCGAAACACATGACACGGGGCATATCGGATCATTCGCCCGTCTGGCTTAGATTTTTGATTACCCCCGGATCGGGAGGTAGAGTGGCCCCAATAAACCCCTGGTACTTGCGTAATCCTAAAATTCGTGGGGACCTGTTGAAGACGTTGGAGCATTTTTTTAAGGAGAACGAGGGTTCGGTATCCTCATCGGTCTCGCTCTGGGAGGCATTCAAAACGGTTGTGAGGGGCCAGGCTTTGTCGCTTATTGCGGGTGTTAAAAAACAGAGAAATGAAGAGGTTACGAAAGTGGAATCTGAAATAGCAAAGATAGAAATTGAATTGGAACAGGAAGTGACCAGTCTATCTTAGTCGCCTAAAGTTAAATGGATGAACTGGGAAAAAGGTTTGATAGATAGATAGATGAGAGTTTATCTAGTTTCTCAACTAAATATAAATAATATATAACCAATGACAGTGTTCTATCAGTCATATTTATTGTAATAAGTGGGTAATTAGTTGGAGCTTGGTATATAGCAATCTGATATAAATTATTCATGGTCTCTATCATCAGTGTTTAAGCATCAAAAAGGCACTATTTAGGTAAAAATCACAACCATTTAAATTTTTGACGCAAGCAGTTTCGTGTTCAAGAATTCATGGATATTAAGAGAACAGAATATAGTGGGTGTTTATTAAAAAATTCAAACTGGATAACCTCATTACCTGTTAGACTATGTCGTAATCTTGTTCAGGGTATTGATATATTCCGAACAAACAAGAGTAACCATCAACCGTCTTTTTTTTATCAGGTCTCGCCCTCTCAGAAATTGCTTGCCTCAGATTGAAGTTGCCCAGAAAAAATTAAATTTGCTCTGGGCTTGTCTCCCTCTTTCGCGTTCTTGTGGATTTTGGCAGGGATACGGTGTGCCCTCTGAACCTCCCTAGCGAAATCCCAATCTTTCAAATCGGTAAAGGCATGTTCAAAAAGTTTGACAACAAATGCTCTCATGTCTGTATCCTCTGACCCTTCAGGGATTCCCAGAATGCGTAGATTATTCTGACGCGATCTGTTCTCCAACGCCTCCAATTTCCACTGTATATCAGTTAGCTGCTCTGTCTGCAGATCTACCTTGCTAGACGCCGCCGCTGACTCGGCTTCTGTTGAAACAACTCGCTCTTCCAGGTTAGTAACCCGCTCTCCCAGGTTCACACACACCTTAGTCAGCTTCCTTACCACCCCTTGCATTTTTCTGACTGCCGCCTGAGACTTACGGCTCTCCTGTCGGGCTTCTTCCCTGTGTGCAATTATCTCCTGGTGTATGACCTCCAGGAGGGACATTTGTGCCGATTCCCCTCCAGGGCTATCTGGAATTGGTTTAGTCAACGGTTGTTCTCTTTTCTGACAGTGTATTTTCGCTCCCACCGTGGCTTTCACTGCGGTTATCGGGGGGGCTAAATTCGTCCTGTTCCAAATCACTGTCAGTATCTGAACCACTGACTTCTTGATCCAGACTGTCTTCCTCTTCCTCCGACCATTCACCGCCCTCTGATTCTGAGAAGAATGCCTCACTTGGGGCTTCCTTTTTATCACTACTGTCTCCCCCGGTATCATCCTCCAAAATCTCTTCTAATACTCGGGGTATCGCCAATACGTTGACCTCGGAATCCCCTGCTGGACCCCCTGCAGGATCCATCCCCCCTTGCTCGCGCCCCTCTATGCTTCCGGCAGTATTGGGCTGTGCAGTGGAAACTATAGCATTTTGGGATACCTCCCCTGTGATATCGGGGCTCCCAGCATCATCGACATCATCAGTCTTTGCCGTAGCCTGAATAGCCTCAAAATTAGGGTCTTTAGAGTCTTTATTTTTGCTCAACTTTTGAAATATATCAGTTATCGGGGTGGTGCCCTGAGAGTCTAGGTTTACTTTACTGCCCCCTTGCTGCTGTACCATTTTTTTTGCTGGGGAGACTTGCTTCTTCCTCTTATTGCCCTCTAGTTCTGCCATAGAATCCGCGAGCTCTGCTGCAGCCTTCCTCCTTGCGGCGGCTTTGGCACTTGCACTAATCTTGGGAGCCATGATTTCCCTCCTCCTTTCCTCAAGCCCAAACTGCTCCTTACCGCATGTAATGCTGTCCCAGTTATTATCCTCCAAGTTCAGGTCCGTAGAGGTCTCCAGGGCGTTCGGTATCCTCCCCTCAGCACTTTGATGCGAGTTCGCTTGCCAGTTCGGTTGGGTCTCTAATTGCCGAGATTCCGCTGACCGGAGCTGTCTGCTCCGCTGCCGGCTCCGTTTCGTCAGTAAGCTCCGCACCGTTTTTTTGGTGAGAGCTATCTCTGCTAACTCCGCAGTCTCCGCCAGCAGCCCAACAGCCGACCCGCCTCTCAGCCTCCTCGCCACCTGCAGCAAATCCAATAGCAGCCGCTTAAGCGGCCGTCGGCAAGTCAGTCTCATACGGCAGATTTTCCCTCTAGCGCGTTCCGAGTTTTCAATCCCCTTTGCACCTCGCGTCTCCCGCGTCTCGTGTCTCGCGTCTCCCGCTAAATTGGGTATTCAGTTTCTACACTCTCCGTGGCTCCGTAGTACAGGTTTGCGGAGTCATACTACTCTCATTCCTGCATCTCCTCAATCGAGCTGCTTCCCAGCCGTCCTACGCGGCCGCCATCTTGCCTCCTTCTGAGCTGTCACCAAGAATAGTCTCTGATCACAACCCCCTGATATTGACGTATAAGGTTCCCAATATGCAGAGGAAAACATCTAGATGGACCTTTGAAAGGAAACTATTAAATGATGAAAGGTTTGTAAATCATATTAAAAAGTGGGCGAAGGAATTTTTTGAGTTTAATAGATATAGTGCCTCCAGAAATGGAGTTTGGGAATCCTTTAAGGCTGCATTAAGGGGTGAGACGATTAGCTGTGCAGCCAAATTAAGGAAAGAGGATAAAAGTAAAGCGGAAAAACTCATATCAGACTTAGCAGAGGTAGAGAGATGTCATATAGAGGAAATAGTTTCAGGCAAAGATAGTGGGGAAACTGTTAGAAACATGGCTCGGATCAAGGGCGAGATCTTAAAAATAATCACGCAGAAGGAGATATGTGAATATCAAACACATAGAGTGAGGAGGTATGAGACAGGCGAACAAGCTGGAAGAGCATTAGCGCTGCGCATTAGGCAAGAAACAAATCGTAATAAAATTGGTAAGATCAAGTATAACGGGGTAGAATATACAGACCCAAAAGCAATAATGGATGTATTTCAGAAATTCTATCAGAAACTGTACGATCAGGAGCCAGGGGTGGTACCACCCTTGCAAGATCAGGGACCCCCATGCCCAAGGGTGGAGGAGGAGGATAAGGTGCAATTGGATTTGGATATAACAGCAGAGGAGATAAAGATTGCACTGAATGAACTGGCAGCGGGTAAAGCGGCAGGCCCAGATGGCTTACCAATAGAGGTTTATAGGGTTTTAGGAGAGGAAATTCTTCCTTTGCTTGAAGATCTATTTAATGGAATAATCTGTTCTGGTAAGGTCCCGGATACATGGAAACAGACCAATATCGTAATATTCCATAAGAAGGGAAAACCGGAGGAGAATCCCGGCTCATATCGGCCGATTTCGCTGATAAATGCGGATGCCAAACTTTATTCCAAAGTATGGGCGAAAAGGCTAGGAAGGATTATTGGTCAACTTGTTTCACCCTGGCAGCATGGGTTTGTCCCAGGGAGAGGTACCACGGAACACACAGCGCGGGCAATCTCGTTATTTGATGCAATGGCTGCTGCGGGTGGAGATATGGCCATGATCCTTTTAGATGCCGAAAAGGCTTTCGACCGTGTGGTCTGGGATTTTATGTGGGATGTATTGGCCAGAAGGGGCTTTGGGGAGAAATGCAGGAAAGCAATTAAAGCTATGTATAAGGATCCTGTAGCCAGAATCACCTCAATGGGACTACAATCGGAAGAGGTGGTGATTAGAAGAGGCACCCGTCAAGGATGCCCCTGTTCTCCTATACTCTTTTCACTCTATATTGACCCGTTAATTAGGAAGATTCTTGCTTCTGATAAAATAACCCCTCTTATAACTTACGGACATACTACCAAGTTATTGGCGTATGCGGATGATCTGGCAATCGTTACCACTAATCCACAAACGGCAATACTGGAATTAAGCCATTTGGCTCAGGAGTTCGGGATGCACTCTGGTTATAAGCTCAACACGGAAAAAACAATAATAATTTGTACAAAGAACATTCATAAAAGGGATCAAAGGTATGTGGATTCCGCGGTCTATCTGGGAGTGAAAATCAATGCAAATGTAGGTAAAATCATACAGGAAAATTACGTGCCCTTACTTACATTAATAGACAAAGAATTGAGAAGAATCGATGTACTACATCTGTCTTTGATCGGAAGGGTGAATGTATTGAAAATGTCAATGTTTCCAAAATTACTGTATTTATTCCGTGCCATACCGCTACTCGTTGAAGAGGGTTTGATGAAAAAAATGGAAGCAGTGTTTTCACAATTTCTATGGCAATATGGACAATTCGGAGATCATTAGCTCGACTCTCTGCACCACTAGAGGGAGGAGGGTTATCTGCACCTAATTTAAGGTTATATCACTGGGTCTGTTTAATGCTGCATATGAATTATTTATTGAATTATGATGTTCTAGAGATGCCGCCTGGATCCCACAGAATCCCCACAATATATGAATTATTAATTGGAGAAAGGGCTATGGGGATTTTAACACGAGAAATCAATGTCTTGTATTTTAAAAGGAGCAAAAGCAAAGTGATGTTAAGTGAGTAGGGTACATGGAAGGCGATTCTGAAATTTCTCAAGATCCCTAAGATCAATGGTACAGTAGATCTTTGGAGCTCAAGCCCATTCTTTCATCTAGGACAGAATAGAAATAGCGGCATATGGAAGAGGTTGGGCATTAGATGTCTGGGGGATGTCATGTGTAAGGATGAATTATTAGGGTTTGATGTTTTGCAACAAAAATTTGGTATCCCTACGAACCACTGGCTTTTATATAAACAATTAGAACAAACAGTGAAGTCACTAAGACCTAAAGTTTCTATTAAGGAGCTAAACCCGATTGTGAAATACATAATGAATGGGGGCAAGAAGATTAAAATAGGGTATAGATATCTTCTACAGGGCTTGGGAGAGGACATTGGACAAATAGAAACTGCCTGGGCGCAAAGAATTGGGGACCCAGATATACATGTAGATTATGCTCTGGCATTGAATAGAAAAGTACTAAGAGCAACTAATTTAAAAGCGCAGCATTATAAGATGGTGTTTAACCTTTACTATACTCCCGCTAAGCTGTTTCAATGGGGTAAAAGAGATACTGATAGGTGTCCAAGGTGTAATCAAGGCCCGGCGGATTTATTGCATATGTTTTATTCTTGTCAGAATCTTACGCCAGTTTTAACAGAAATGGAAAAGTTTTTATCGGGGCTGCTAGAGCGTCAAATTCCTCTATCCCCTACTACTGTTTTGATTGGCAGGGATGAAAGCCTTATAATCGAACAAGAAGCCGAAGCTTTTATCTTTCTGTGTGTGGCTGTTTTTAGAATTTTAATTGCGGCGGCCTGGAAAGATCCGATAGCTCCCACTTTTCAGATGGGGCTTACGAGATTGCTGGGGACTCATAATATTGAGGAATGCCTATATAGCTTTAAAGGTAAAAGGAGGAAAGATTACGGTAAAAAGATATGGGCTCCTCTTAGTAACTGGAGAAAAATGAGAGGAATAATCTGAACAGTCCTTGAGTCTCCTCTATCGTTCTGGAATGTAACTTTTTCCTATGAGGCTAGTCTTGTGACAAGTTTTTGGATGATTGCTAAGTTCTGGAAGATGTAGAAGATGTATATGTATATTTTTATTAGTAATGTCTGATTTTACCATTTTCTTATCCAGCTGATATCTGTAAATGTGTTTTTTTTTATATTCTGATCCATCTCAATAAAAAGATCGTGTTGTTCCTGAAATTGAGACTGCGGAGGGAGAGTGTATAACGGATCCTCAGGAAATTGTGGATGGTTTTGCGAATTATTTTCGGACGGTCTATACTTCCGTATCTATCAGACCGACCTGAGGAGGATTCTTCCTTGTTGTTGAGGGATATTCAGCTCCCGTGCCTTACTAAGGAGGATCGCGAGTTTATGGATAGTAAGCTCACTGCGGATGAAGTAGCTCTTGCAGTTTGTTCTTTGAATCCGGGTAAGGCGATGGGCCCTAACGGACTCCCGATTGAATTGTATAAGCTCCGACCAGACAAGATTGCCCCCTATATCAGAGACATGTTTGTTGAAGCTCGAGAGCGGTACGTATTACCGTATGGCCAGAGGGTGGCTTTGATTGTTGTAATACAGAAGGAAGGGAAGCCCAAATCCAGCTGTGCCTCATATAGGCCGATCTCGTTGTTAAACGCGGAGCCCAAGATACTGGCCAAATTGTTATCTAATAGGCTTATCAAAGTTATTAGTGAACTGATACATCCCGATCAGTCGGGATTTATCCCACATAGAAATACGGCCTTGAATCTACGCAGGCAACATTTTGATTCAGAAAAAGGGGGTGGTCCCTTGCTCACTGCACTATCAGGATTCAAGCAAGCCGGGCCGAAGACGGCTGTAATGCCAGAAACCGGTCCCCGGAATCATGTTTCCTTTCCAGTAAAAGAATTGGCTTGGTAGTTTGGTCTGTTCTGTTCCCATGATGCACTGGGCCAGGGACAGACTAATTTGCATGTAGCCAGGTTCTGAGCTGGTGCAGTGAGCTAAAAAACAGTGGAGTTTTGGCCAGAGCACACACCCTAAAGGAACCAGCCATTATTGCGTCATTAGACGCTACGATGGCCTTTGATACGGTGGAATGGTCAGATCTATGGGGTGTCCTGGCAAAGTTTGGTTTTGGTCCCGAATTCATAAACTGGGTGCATTTGTTGTACACCGAACCTCTAGCTCAGGTCGTGGTGAATAATCGAGTCTTTGCGCCATTTTGTCTCGGGCGGGGCACTAGGCAGGGTTGTCCGCTGTCTCCCCTTTTGTTTTTGTTGGCTCTTGAGCCTCTCGTTGGGAACCATCGATTCGGGATATTAGTTGGCCACCACAGTTTGAAGACTGTATCTCTTTGTACGCAGATGACATTTTGCTTTATCTGACCTCACCCAGAAAATTCCTTATAGTGGTTTGTAATGTTTTGGCCTCCTACGGTAGAAACTCGGGACTTGTTATAAATTGGGCGAAATCCGTTTGTTCTGTGTGGAGACTCCCCATTCCCCCCGCGAAATTGTCCGCTACAGATCTCTACAGAAGGGTTTAAATATCTTGGGATCTATATCTCAATGGACCCCAAAGTTAGATATGATAGAAATCTCCTCCCCCCTCTGCTTAGGTTACGGAGTGATGTTGCCGGCTGGAAGAAGCTTCTGCTTTCGTTATTGGGTCGGGCCGCCCTTTTTAAAATTATGTCCTTGCCCCGTTTTCTTTACGCCCTTCAAAATACGTTGGATGTAGTGCCTGCTAGTTACTTTCGGGAAGTTGAAGGGGCAGCAGCGTAGCTTGTTGTGGGAAGGTAAACCCCGTATAGCTCTATCCAAATTAACGCTCCCATGGTATGACAGAGGTATAGCCCTCCCTGACATTAAAAGATATTGTTGGGCCTCACAGTTGGGAGCTATAAACCATGGCACTTATGGGCCGATGACCGATCTGGGATTTGCTATGGATAAATGGTTGCTCCCTGGTGGTAACTACACTAGAGCTTTGTATACCAGATCTGTGGTGAAAACTTTCTAGGGTACTAGAGTAGCGGTACGAATATGGCACGATATTACTAGTTTGTTGGGTTGGAGAGACCGACTTACCCTGGCCACCCCATTGTTTGGATCAGACAAACTGGGCAAGCTCTGGAACACTAAGGGTTTTGACAAATGGGACCTGATAGGAATCACTACTGCTGGAGATGTATGGGTAAAGGGGAGGATTAAATCTTTTGGGGAATTGCAAACTGAATTTGAGCTGAGTGGAACGGAGTATTTCCGATACGCACAAGTAAATCACGCATTAAAATCGGCACTTCCGGGGGAGGAAGAGATACCGGAGGCCTCGCCACTTGAGGATAGAATTCTAGATGGGCACTTACCTGACAGCACTATTTCCCTAATTTATAAAAAATTGATAAACCATAGAGTAGACCTTCTAGTTGATCTGAGGGATAAATGGACACGAGATGGAATTGAATTGGATGATGAAGACTCGCAGTCGGCGGTGTCCTCCCCGAAAGTAGTCGCCATTCCGGCCAGACTCAGACTTGTCCAGCTGAAAATCTTGCAAAGAGTATATGTTACAGGCCCACGTCTGATGCGGATGGGATTAACTGAGGAAGGTCGGTGTAGACGTGGGTGTGGTCAATTAGGAACGTTTCTTCATATCCTTTGGGAATGTCGCTATATAGTGGATTATTGGGGCACTATACATGATGCCATGCGGGAAGTGCTAGGAGTGGCCATGCTGCCAGAGGCTAGGAGATGTCTCCTGAATATCTGGGAGCCTACGGATCTAAACACTGCACAGACTCGGTGGGTAACTTTGGGTGATATGATAGCCAAACGCAATAATGCCCAGCTGTGGGGATCAGAGAGGCCACCCACGTTAGAGGGGTGGAAAGAGTCTATGTATTGGTGCATGATCCGGGAAAAATGGACTACTGTTTGGGGACCATGGAACAGATATAGAGGGGACATATGTACCACCTACTGATGTTATTTTTGATATTCCAGCATCTCCATGACCCTCTCTGTATAATTATTCAGTTTTTTCTATTCCCCCCCATGCTAATATTTTCTGTATGATGTATTGTTATATGGATCCGATCCGCCTCTACACTGTGCACCTGTGTTTTTCTTTGATGCCTTGTTTTAATAAAAAGAAATATAAAAAATAAAAAAACACAGATGTCTTTGACCAGTCCCCACCAGGTATGCCTTTGGTGCTTGGGACACCACAACTCAAGACTATGCTGTGACTGGTCGAAACGAAAATCTCATTCACATAAATCTAAGAAATCCAAGCAGGAGTTGTCCCCTTTCCACTGTTCTCAATCTCTGTGAGGGTGCCTGTGCCACTCTGTCCTTCTCCTGAACGTCTGAGGAGCTGGTTTAGAGTCTGATCCTGATGCTCCCTGACTTTCTGGGTCTGTCTGTGACATTGCAGCAAGTAGAGGTCTTTAGGGGAGGACATGCTGCACATATTGAGCAAGCTTTAGGCTCCCTCTAGCACACTTTTGGGCCCTAAGGATCCGCATGGGCATGCTCAGACTTCTGCTGGCATGTTTGCCATTGGTGCTGCTTATGACTCTTAAATCCACTTCGGGTTCCCCACAGGTTTCCATGCTTACTCCAGTCCTTGAGCCACACTCCTCGCCAGTCCCTTTGACCTAGCCACTGCCAGAAGAGCATCCACACCCTATAGTGAGTGGTCTCAAACGCCAAGCTGAACTTGTCTCCACCTGTCAAGGCCATGCTCCAAACACACCAGACCAAAGCCTATGGCAGTCCTGACACACTCCCTTTACCATGTGGCTGCACACATACACTACTTCAACTGTTTGACTCAAAGTCCGTTACGGTGATGATTGCGGCCGGTTTGACCCACAATATGAAGAAGCAATTGGTTTGAAATATTACTGGATGCCAGTGGCATAGACACCTCCCCAGATTCTGTATTTGTAATTACATTTATATAGCGCTTCCTACCCCCTGCGAGGTGTCAAAGCACTTTTTCGGTGAGTAGCACTCTACTCCAGAACCCATAAAGAATTAGTGTTGAATTAGTATAGAGAAATATGAGAGGAATTTAAGTGGTGGATAGGTTAGTCAGTTATTTGGATTCAGAAGGATAGCGGAGGGATCGAAGAGGGAAAAAGGTTTGCATTTATATAGCGCTTCTTACCCGTAATGGGGTGTTGAAAAGCTTTTTCTGCGAGTAGCACGCTACTCCGGAACTCATAAAGGATTAGTGGTGAATTAGTATAGTGAAGTTTGAGAAGTAGACCTATTAGTCTGTTATTTTGATTGAAAGGGATAGTGGAGGGATAGAAGTGTGAGGATTTAGATTTTTTTTTGGGAGGTCATAGTTGTAGTGGGAGGCTTGGGATGAGTAAAAGGGGATGTGGAGGGGAAGAGTCAGAGAAGAGTTTAGAAAGGCTTGTTTTGGGGATCAGTATTGTAAAAGCGGTGTCGGATAGTGCAAGGAGGGGTAGAGTAGGGGAGAATCTTGAAAGGGCAATATTGGGCATAATAGTGGTATGGGGTTTGAGATGAATGAGAGAGTGGATGTAGAGGATATATTGATAGCTTTATAGTGTGAGAAATAGGGTAGTGCATTGGATATGCTGAATTAGAAGAAAGTCATAAAGATATAGATCCAGAATTACATGGAAAGTTTATAGATGCATAAAGGAAGTAAGTATATGTAGACTAAAGATATTGATAGAGGTATAGGTTGAGAAATAGAGTAGTGCATTGAATATGCATTTATATTAATTTATTTTTTGGAGGTGGAAAGTAATAAATATATAGATCCAAGTACATGGAAGGTATATAGATGGATAAAAGAAGTACACATAAGTAGATTAAAGATGCATTCGCTAAACTCTGGTTTTCAAGTGTTGTACTTGTATATTTATTTAATTTTTTTCTAAACATAATTATTTTACATGTTTATACAAAGCAATACACATTAATAGGTACATAGCTACAGTACAAATAAATGCTTTTACACAGAGGGATATGCTGTATATTTCTGTTTTTATTTGGTGCTTATGTGGGGAAGAGCCAATTCTTGAGTAGTTTTCTGAAGGTGGTTGTCGGTGGATCTTAATTTGGCGGGTAAAGGGTTCCATATTTTGACTGCTTGAACCGAGAAGGATGTGCCACCTATGGTTTTTTTCTCGTATCTTGGGATTTTAAGGCGAGGTGCCACACTCTAGCGGAGGTTCTTATGATTAATATGATTGGTGATTCTATTCCTGATGATAAAGTGCTAGAACGGGGGGTCTCTAGTTGGCTGAGGTAGGTACCTTTGGCCAAATAGGGACTCTTGCTTCTAAGTTAGGGAAAAGAAGGATACCTTCTCAGATAGCCCCTGCTCACCCCCTCAGTAGCTTGGCATGAGCAGCCGGGCTCATTTCCAAGGCAAATGTGTAAAGTATTTGAAACACCACTCTCAGTAACCCTATGATCAATTAATCAATCACAACATTTGTAAAGCGCACTACTCACTCGTGAGGGTCTCAAGGCGCTGAGGGGAGGGGTGCTGCTACTGCTCTAAAAACCAGGTCTTGAGTAGTTCCTGGGTCTGCTGTAGGAGGATGGGAAGGGTGTTCCAGGTTTTGGCGGCGAGGTGGGAGAACAATCTGCCGCCGGTGTTTGTTCTTCAGATGCAGGGGACGGTGGCGAGGTCGGCGGAGCTGGGGGTTCGTAGTGTAGAAGGTGAGTCTGCTGTTGAGGTATGTTGGTCCAGTGTTGTAGAGTGCTTTGTGAGTGAGGAGCTTGAAGGTGATCCTCTTGTGACGGGAAGCAAGTGCAGGTCTTTTAGGTGGGGTGTGATGTGGCTGCGGCGAGGGATGTTGAGGATCAAACATACAGAGGCGTTCTGTATGCGTTGTAGTTGTTTTAGGAGTTTTGCCGAGGTTCCTGCGTAGAGGGCGTTGCCATAGTCTAGCCTGCTGCTCATGAGGACCTGGGTGACCGTTCTTGTTTCGGAGGGTGTTGAAGCAGGAGGATGAGGCGGCATTGACCTGCTTGGTCATGGAGAGTGTTGAGTCGAGAATGAAACCCAGGTTGTGTGGGTGTTAGTGCTGCTCCCAGTGTGGTCAGCCACCAGGAGTCGTCCCACGTTGAGGAAGTGGAGCCGAGGATGAGGGCTTCCGTCTTGTCTGAGTTCAACTTCAGGCGGCTGATCTTCATCCATTTTGCAACAGCTCTCATTCGTCTGTGAAGGTTGGTTTTGGCGTTGAGGGGGTCCTTGGTGAGGGACATGATCAGCTGGTTGTCGTCGGCGATGATATTGAGGTTGTGCAGTCAGGCGATGTGAGCGAGTGGTGCCATGTAGATGTTGAACAATATCGGGCTGAGGGAAGATCCTTGGGGTACGCCGCAGATGATCTTTGTGGCTTTGGAGCGGAAAGGGGGAGGTAGACGCTCTGGGATCTGCCGATGAGGAAGGAGGTGGTCCAGTCCAGTGCTTTTATCTTGAATTCCAGTATTGTGGAGGCGTGAGCGTAGGGTACGGTGGCAGACCGTGTCAAAGGAGGCTGACAGGTCCAGGAGGATGAGGCTCGCGGTTTTGCCGTTGTCCAGTAGGATCCTGATGTCATCTGTGGCAGCGATGAGGGCAGTTTTGGTGCGGTGGTTGCCTTGGAACATGGACTGGGAGGGATCCAGGATGCTGTTCTCCTCCTCATGGTAGCGGGTCAGTTGTCTGTTGACGGTCTTGATTTACCTTCGCTGGGAACGGGAGCAGGGAGATGGGTCGGAAGATCTTGAGGTCTTTGGGGTCCGCCTTGGGTTTTTTGAGTAAGGCGTTGATTTCGGCGTGCTTCCAACTTTACGGGAATGTCGCGGTCTGGAAGGAGATGTTGATGGCCTTGCGGAGATGGGGGTGCGATGGTGGAACTGGCTTTGTTGAAGATGTTGTGTGGGCATTGGTCTGACGGAGAGCCAGAGTTGATGGTGTTCATTATTTTGATGGTGTTGTCGTCGTTTATGTTGGTCCAGGAGAGCAGTGGGTCGGTGAGGGTGGTAGTCGTGAGGTTGGAGGTCTTGGTGATTGTCAGGGTGTTGAAGCTGTCGTGGGTGTCTGCGATCTTGCGATGGAAGAAAGTGGCGAGGGTGTCGCAAAGGCCTTGCAAAGGTGGGAAGTCGTTGGTGTTGGAGCTAGGGTTGAAGAGCTCCTTCACGATGTTGAAGAGCTCTTTGCTGTTGTGTGCATTGATGTCTAGGCGGTCTTTGAAGGAGGACTTTTTGGATTTGATGAGGTAATGTTATCTGAGGATGGCGTTCTTGTGGGCTGCGTAGCTGTCCGGTGTCTGTTTGCGGTGCCATTTCTTCTCTAGTTGTCAGCAGATGTGCTTGGATGCCTTGAGGTCCGTGGTGAACCAACTTGCTTTCTTGTTGGTATCTGTTGGAGGGTTTCTTGAGTGGGGCGAGGGGGTTGGCGCAGTCGTCGATCCACTGTCTAAGGTTGCGGGTGGCGGGGTAGGTGGGGTCAACGGGTGGGCTTCTGGCGGTCTTTAGCTGGTCTTCACTGTCTTTGCTCCCGCATTGGCGAGGGATCTGTTGGGTGCAGTGGTGCATGGTGGGTTTCCGGAAGGTGAAGTGGATGCAGCGATAGTCGGTCCAGTGGAGTTCGTTGGTGTGGCTGAAGGAGATGTGGGAGCTTGCGGACAAGATGGGGTCAAGCGTCTGGCCAGCAGGGTGTTGTGACGAGCTGTCTGAGTCTGAGGTTGTCAATCAGGGTTAAGGAGTTGGTGTCATTGTTGTTCTCGAGGTGGAAGTTCAGGTCCCCGAGGAGGATGTAGTCTGTGGAGGCGAGGGCACGCAAACTGATGAAGTCAGCAATGGCATCGCTGAACTGTGGCTGTGGTCCGGGGGTCGGTAGATGAGGGTTCCTCTGAGGGTGGTGTTTGGATCAGTGTGGATCTGGAAGTGCAGGTGTTTGGCGGTGCTGAGGTTGTCGTCGGTGCTGGTCGTGACTCTGAAGGTGTTCCTGTGGACGATGGCTATTCATCCTCCTGTTTCATTGGTGCGGTCCCTGCGGGTGATCTTGTAGCCGTCAGGGATGGCTATGGCATTGGTGATGTCGGGTGCCGAGGAGGGGTTCAACCAGGTCTGTCAGTAAGACGACGTATGACGAGGTGGAGTCAAGTAGGTCCCAGAGTTCAATGGAGTTTTTTCCTGGCTGAGCGGGTGTTGATTAGAATGCATCTGAGGTTGTTGCATCCTTTCTTGGTGGGTCACTTGGAGGCTGGTGAAGCTGCAGCTCCGGCAGATGAAGGGTCCCTGGGTTTGCTTCGGGCGGCCAGGAAGCAGGTGTGTGATTGTCTGCTGTTGAGTGCATGGAGGGTGCTGGCATTGTAGCAGAGACAGGCATCGTGGTGTTCGCGGGGACCAGGGGTTCTGGCGCTGGTCGCGGTCCATGGCGGACGGGCGCAGACGGGCTTGCCTTAGGCGTGCCTTCGGCTGCCTTAAGAAGGCGAGGTGGGAGGGAGGAGCAGCTGGGAGGAGGGAGTGGACGTATGGGTGAGCGGGGGGGTGGGCCACAGGGGACGCCGCGGCGGGAAGGTGGGGGGAGGAACGGCGAAGGAAACAGAAGACAAAAAAGGGCACAGAAATAATACAAGAGGGAAAAGTAGGAATGGGAAGGAAAACACACAAATAAAAACAAAATGCAATACAATTACAACAAAAGCAAACCTACAGCCTACCACTGGCCTCCAGGGATGAGGCACAGGTGGTAACCTGCGGGTGGAGGAACTCTACTCAGCAGCTGGGGCTCAAGGGCACGGACACACAGGTGGTGCTGTACGGCATGTGGCGCGACCTGCCTATAAAAGGGTCAAGGGTCGCTCTCCTCACCGCGCAGCGGCCGCCATAAGAAGGGGAGGTGGGAGGGAGGAGCAGCTAGGTGGAGGGAACGGACGTATGGGCAAGCAGGGGGGGCGGGCCGCAGGGGACGCAGCTGCCGGAAAACGGGTGAAGGAAACAGAAGGCAAAAAAGGCCACAGGGCACAGAAATAATACAAGAGGGAAAAGGAGGAATGAAAAGGAAAACAAATCAACAAATAAAAACAAAATGCAATACAATTACAACAAAAGCAAACCTACGGCCTACCACTAGCCACCTGGGAAGAGGCACAGGTGTAGCCTGCGGGTGGAGGTGGGCCTCTAACTCCACTCGGCAGCGGCAGCTGGGGCTCGAGGGCACGGACACACAGGTGGTGCTGTGTGGCGTGGGGAGCGACCTGCCTATAAAATGGACTCCACACGAGTTTCATAAAAAAACAAGTATATGATATACGATGAGACCACAAGATAAAAATCCAACATATGCATATTTGTAATATTTCACCTGGCCTGTTATTAGGCCAGCAAGCCCTTGTAGGTTCTTGCGGTATTAATAAGCAATCCTAATGCAATGCTATGCAGTTCGTAATTCAGGAATCGGGCACTTCGTAATGTAAAAATAATGCTGTTCGTTATGCAACAATAATGCAATGCATAATGCAACAGTCGAGCATTCTGTTATGCAGAAATAATGCAATTGGAATGCAACAATCAGGCAGTTCCTTATGCAGAAATAATGCAGTGCGTACTGCAATAATCCGGTAGTTTGTTATACCAAAATGATGTAATGCGTAATGCAACAATCAGGCAGTTCGTAATACCAAAATGATGTCATGCGTAATGCAACAATCAGGCCGTTCGTAATATCAAAATAATGTATTTCGGCCCGATCACGGTGCTCGGGACGGTCTCTATGCTACTCCTGCTGACTCGCGGTCTGCTACTGCCAAAATATGCCCCCAACACGGGTATGGTGTAAAACAAAGTGTACCTCCACACTCCGGCCCCGGTACTGCCACTCCTCGGCAAGTACGGGCCGCAATACGGACTTCAGCGGAGGCTCGTGCTGCAAAGTGAGTAAAGGCCAAGAGCATTTTTCTCGTAGCCCGCACCCCGCCCCAGGCACGACACACACACCCACACGCACGCTCGCTGAGCGTTACCTGGGGGATGCGATCTCTCTCTCCTCTCGACTTGGGTCTCCGATGCGACTTCGTTGATCTTGGGCAGTGCAGCATGGCACCCCCCTCCCCCGGGGATGGTTTGAGGTCCCTCTGTGGCAGAGACAGGCTCAGATCGGCAGCACAGCTTCTATGGGGATGCAGGACCGGGCAGATGGTAATGGCGAAGGTCTCAGGCTGCAACAGGGCACACCAACACAGCGTCACTTAAGCTCCAAGCTCCGGGTGCCCACGATCACAGGGCAATCCTCACGAAGGGCTCAGGCTGCACAAAGCACACGCACACAGCGTCGCTGGGTCTCACTTGAGCTTCGGGTGTACACGTTCACAAGGACATCCTCACGAAGTTCTCAGGCAGCCCGAAGCACACGCACACTGCGTCGCTGAGACTCACTTGGACTCCAGGTGCCCACAATCACAGGGCAATCCTCACAAAGGTTTCAGGCTGCACAAAGCACGCGCACACAGCATTGCTGAGACTCACTTGGACTCCTGGTGAACACAATCACAGGGCAATCTTCACGAAGGTCTCAGGCTAAATGAAGCACATGCACACAGCGTCCCTGAGACACCTCTGGAAACTTCATGTTCCTGAGTTTCCAGAACAGGGAGCCAGCTCTCCTCGGGCCCTTGGGGATGAGTTACTTCAGGGCACAGCTGACAGCAAAGTCCTTTCAAGCAGGGGGACACAGCACACAGCAAAGTCCCTTGGCCTCTGCTTGATTAAATCAGCAAACTACAGGCCAGCCGCAGAACACACAGTCCTTTCCTTAAGTCTCTTCAGCTGTTTCTTCCTTGGCGGAGGTTGTGTGGGAGGGTACACTCAGACGTGAGTCCCTTGCTCATTGCACCATCAGGATTCAAGCAAGCCAGGCCGACGACGGCTGAAATGCCAGAAACCGGTCCCTGGAAGCTTGTTTCCTTCCCAGTATAAGAATTGGCTTGGTAGTTTGGTTTGCCCTGTTCCCATCATGCACTGGGACAGGAACAGACTAATTTGCATGTAGCCAGGTTCTGAGCTGGGATGGTGCAGTGAGCTAAAAAACGGTGCTGGATCAAGCCCTGATCTCTTGACTGGGTAAGAGTATTCTGCATCATTCAGAGACTCTGTCCATCACCACCCCCTTTTCTAAAATCGATTTTGTCCACACTATGTGTGGGAGGGTATACTCAGACGTGAGTCCCTTGCTCATTGCACCATCAGGATTCAAGCAAGCCGGGCCGACGACTGCTGAAATGCCAGAAACCGGTCCCCGGAAGCTTGTTTCCTTCCCAGTATAAGAATTGGCTTGGTAGTTTGGTTTGCCCTGTTCTCATCATGCACTGGGACAGGAACAGACTAATTTGCATGTAGCCAGGTTCTGAGCTGGGATGGTGCAGTGAGCTAAAAAACGGTGATGGATCAAGCCCTGACCTCTTGACTGGGTAAGAGTATTCTGCATCATTCAGAGACTCTGTCCATCACCACCCCCTTTTCTAAAATCGATTTTGTCCACACTATGTGTGGGAGGGTATACTCAGACGTGAGTCCCTTGCTCATTGCACCATCAGGATTCAAGCAAGCCGGGCCGACGACGGCTGAAATGCCAGAAACCGGTCCCCGGAAGCTTGTTTCCTTCCCAGTATAAGAATTGGCTTGGTAGTTTGGTTTGCCCTGTTCCCATCATGCACTGGGACAGGAACAGACTAATTTGCATGTAGCCAGGTTCTGAGCTGGGATGGTGCAGTGAGCTAAAAAACGGTGATGGATCAAGCCCTGATCTCTTGACTGGGTAAGAGTATTCTGCATCATTCAGAGACTCTGTCCATCACCACCCCCTTTTCTAAAATCTGAGGTTCCCCTTGACCATGAAGTAGTTTCAATCCTTTTCAGTCTTTAGTAGTCCAAAGTCCAGGGGTTTCAGCTCTCATAGTTATACCCCTAAATGTCTTTGTGTTCAGGGGGCACAGACCCCTGTCCAAACCAGTTCTTGTGGATGTCTCCCTGCCAGTGACCCCTTCGTCCTTTGATAGTGGGGGTCTAGATCCTCAATCACTCAGCAGGAGATGAGCCATTGTTTTATGGGGGCAGCCCAGGCCTCTTCACCTCCAGGGGCTACTCCTACCCCCTAGAATCCAGATGCAGGTCAGCCTGTTGCTGCCTCACCTCCTCCCCTGTGTCAAAATATTCCCCAGATCCTATCTCTTAAGATCCAGACAGTCAATCTATAACCAGGCAGAGACACACAGAAATGTTAGAGCACAAAAACCCACCCACTTCTAGAAGAGTGGTTTCTAAACACACAATGCAAAAACCACCTTCACTAAAGGATGCGTTATTGAATTGTGAGTTCAATCACACTAAACCTCATCTTTCCATCCTAAGCCTTTGGGAAGATAGGCTGGAAACATATTACACAGCTGCCCCATTCTGTTTTTGGGCAAGATGGCCTTTCAACAGTGAAAAACGAAATGGAGAGTATTCACTGTGAGGACATGGTACACACCTCAGTACATGTCCTACCTTTCACATACACTGCACCCTGCCCATGGGGTACCTTGGACCTAACATAGGGGTGTCTGATGTGCATGGAAATGGTAGGGCAAGGTCTAGCAAGTGGGTGCACTTGTCAGGACAACATGGCAGTTTAACAAACTGCGCGCAGGCACTGCAGTGGCAGGCCTGAGTTCTCTCTTTAAGGCTACTTGTGTGGGTGGCACAATTAGTGCTGCAGGCCCACTAGTAGCATTTGCATTACCAGCCCTGGCACACATAGTGCACTTTACTAGTAAGGCAAACATACCAATCATGGACAACCAATTACCATTACACTTTATACAGGGAGCACTTGCACATTGACACTGATCAGCAGTGGCAACGTGCCCAAAGCCTCTAAGTTGGCAACACCATGTCAGAAGAATAGTCTAGAGGGGAAAGCAAAAAGTTTAGGGAACTTAAGCCTAAAAGGTCCAAGTACAACACAAAGCAGTTTGAACGTGGATCTTCTGGCAACCGGTAACCAATGCAGGGCTGATCTGGTCTTGTGGTTTGATATGCAATAGTCTGGCAGCCGAGTTCTGAATCTGTTATAGTCTTTTCATAGTCGTTAAAGGTGATCCGTGGTAGAGGCTATTGGCGTAATAGAGTTTGGACAGAGCAAGGGAGATGGCAGCTTGGACCTTGTGTGGAAATCCCAAATGAGGGAAGATTTGTTGCAGAGTTTTAATAGTAACTGCTTGATCTTGTTAGCTTGTCGACTTGGGTATTCATCAATAGCTTGGAGTCCATGGTCATTCCGAGGTTTCTTACTTCCTTCGATACTTTAGACGGTGATCCCAGTTCATCAGGCCAGGCAGTGAGTGGGTCATAATCTCCACACGTGAGTATTTTAATTTTGGAAGCATTCAATTTGAAATGGCTCAAAGTCATCCATTGATCCACATCTCTGAGGCAACTGAAAATTGTTGAGTTTCCAATGTATTTGTGGCATTCCAATTGAAGGAATATTTGCGTGTCATATGCATAGTTCTAGCATGTGAGGTGAAATTGATTGATCAGTACCGGTATTTACTTCATGTAGATGTTGAAAAGCATGGGCGAGATGATAGAGCCTTGAGGGACCCCAGCTTTTGTGGAGTATGATTTGGACAAGAAAGGTGGGATATGGATGACATTAGTTCTGTTTCGAAGGAAGGACGTCATCCAGTCTAAAGCAGTCCCCTCTATGCCGGCTTTGTAGAGTCTTTGTATCCAAGTGTCATGGTCAGCCGTGTCAAAGGCAGCCAAGAGAAGTAGTGCAGCAGCCCCTTTGCGGTCAACTGTGTTCTTCAGGTCAACCCAGATGACAAGGAGGGCAGAATCTGTGCCTCTTCCCGGACGGAATCCTATTTGGGAGTCTGAAAGTATGTCATTGTCTTCATTGAATTGTGACATCTTGGCGAACGCTGCTCTTTGCATCAGTTTGCCAAGGAAAGGTCCATTTGTAATGGGTCTGTAGTTGTCAGCGGGTCCAAGCTTGTTTTCTTCAGTAAAGGGAGTATGTATGTAGGCACGTTGCAAGTTTCTAATTTGTAGTTTTATGTTTTTTATCTCTGTATTTCTCCTAGGTGCTTGTTTTCTTTTGTTCTGTAGTGTGGTTTTGAGTGGCATCAGGATAATAAAAGCTTCCTGTAGCCACTCATCTAGTTATCTGCACAGGATGTTAGTTTAGTTTCTTAGTGTTCCAAATTGAGTTTGTTCCATGGTCGATAGGTGGATGCATATAAGGTGTTTTTAAGTGAGTCGCTTAGTGTTTTTATGTTGTAAAGCAAGCAAATGGTGGTATGACCATGTCACTGGAGTTATAGTTCGGTATTAGCAAAAATGACATTTAGGATATGTCCAGTGATGTGTGTGGGTTTGTGGACAATCTGATTCAGGTTCAGTGCATCAGGCCAGTGATTGGTTTTGGATGGGTCATATTGGGTTTGTCAAACCAAATGTTGAGGTCACCCAGAATGCATAGGTTGAAATGTATTGTTATCCGGTTTGAAACTGTGTCTAGAAGTGTGTCTTGGAATGTCGCCTTGCTAAGTGGAGGTCTGTAAAATAGCAGGAAGTTACAGGAGGAAGACGGTATAGGATTGCATCTGGTGAGAAGAGCCTCACAATTCTTTATGGAGATGTCGCCAACTTTAGTGATATGTAACGTTTGCCTGAACACAACAGCTAGACAACCTCCTTTTTTGCCTATACGATTTTGGGGGATTGTTTGATAGCCTAGAGGAATGGCTTCATGCAGGACTGGAGCCATATCTTCTCCCAACCATGATTCAGTCATGAATAGTATTTCTGGTTTTGCATCAGTGAGAAGGTCGTAGATGTGATGTTTGTTTTTGGAGAGCGATCAAGCATTTATTAGTAGACCATTTAGAGAATGTGCTTTGGTGACAGTGAGACTTTGTTTTGTAGAACAGTGATCGGTATTGTGTGGAATAGTAGCAGGTGTGTGTTTTAGTTCAGGCATTATCTGTTTAGGATAGCAATCATGTAGCTGTCCTGTAATGTGTTCCTCGTCTAGCAGGCAAAGAAGGCATTTTGATGGATCTGCATGCGTAGGTGGTGGAGACGGTGAATGAGAGTGAGTTGGTCTGCTGTGTTGTTTTTGTGGTGTAACCTTGTGCAGTAGACATGGAGAAGCAAAGTTGTGATGAGTGGCATGTCACATATTGTTTTTGTATGTTTAGGGCAGAATGTGTATGAGTCAGTGGTGGTGGTGCATCATGTGAGTTATGTAGTAAGCTTCTAAATTGTCCAATGGGTGAGAGGCTGTTAGAAAAGAGTTGCTGTATGTGTTTGTTAGGTGTGGTGGAAGAGAGAAAGCTTTGCATTGTAGTTTGTTCATTTGTGTAGTTTGAAAGGTGGGAGTATGATTGTATTTTGTGACTCTAAGTATTATGAAGTGTTGTGCTTGAGAGATTTTGTTGTGCTGTTTTGTTTTTGAGGAGTAGTGAACAAAGGTGCTGATGTATTTGTTTTATCAGATGAATTTGTTTGTGAGTGGAACTCGTAAGGTAAAGGGAGTCGTGATGTGCTTGTGAGTAGACTGTATGTTGTGTGTAGATGGGGATGAAGTAGATTTAAGCCTGTTTTAGACCTATTTGCTGCAAGAGTTAAAATGTGTGGTGCTGTGGCATGTAAGTGTTGTGTTATTGTGGTAGAAAGAAGAGGAGGGTGTTGGTTGGACAAATGATGGAAGGTGGAGTATGGGTTTGTCAATGATAAAAGGGGTCTGTTAGGAGTAACTAGAGTGGGGATTGTGTGTTTGGATGCTTTGAAGTTAAGTATGGTATGGATTTTTGGTTGTGTTAGTGATGAGTGCATTGGTTAGTGGTATAGGATAGAGTTGTGTACTGGTTGTAGGTGATGGTGGAAATTGGTAGTAGCTGAGATATAAGGGTATATAGATGTGTTTTGTGTGGTTTTGCAGTGTATGTTGGTACATTGATTTGTGCATAGGTTTTGTAGTAAGCGTGTGGTCTACATTAGGTGAGAGTGTGTTACTTTTGTTGTGGATGTGGATGTGGATGGTGTAGGGGTGGGTATTACTGAATGGGAAAATGGGCAGAATTCCTGGCCCTAGTCTTGCACAGGCTCAAACAGGCAACTGCCCTTGTTGTCTCCACCCTTAGCCTTGACGCCTGAGCTGAGACACCCTGAACCCTGGCCTTTTGTAGCCCTAGTAGTCAGGTGACCCCTCCAGCCGCCAATGGGAGCCCTAACCAATCACAACACTAGCCCTAAAATATGAATCCAATAAGAGACCAAGACCTTAAAGCCCTAGTCCAATCACTCAATCAGGCTCAAAAACCTTATTCTCTATGTCCAATAGAGGCCCTGGTCCCAGCAACCAGTGCCACAGGAAACCCTAATCCCTACTTCCAATAAAAAGCTTAACCCTAGTCCTAGTCCCACACACTTAGTCCAGCAACCAATCACACAAGAAGCCATAATCGCTACTTCCAATACAAAGCCTAACCCTAGTCGCCACCCTAGTCCCAGCAACCAATCACACAGGAAGCCCTAGTCCCTACTTCCAATAGAAAGTTTAACCCTACATTATTGAATCACAGACCCAGAAACCAATCGGAACCCTCAGATACCCAACCAATGAGAACACTAACCCTAATCCAACAGAAACACCAGATACAACCACAAATCAGTACACAAATGTACCAACCAATAGCAGACTATATAAGGTCACAGTGACCTCCGACAAGGTTTGCTGGCCAGGGAGTTGGAAGTTGCTACTCTATTCAGAATCTCCTAGGAGACAGACAGGCTCAATCAACACTTTGGACTTCTGCAGGTAAGGGCCTAACAAAGGTTGTCCTCTAACAATACTGTTTGTATAAAACTTTACTCACTCTCCTAGACAAAGAAACGAGTGCACAATCCCTAAAAAACACATCTTAAACAGCTCACAACAGGTTACTGCTGTCTCAGAGCATCCTCTGTTCACTCTCTGATGTAGATGTGTGTCTCTCCTGGTCTTTCTACTGAGAAGAACCCATATTTTGAAATAATTAGAAGGGTGGCAGAAGTCCTTGTGTTAAATTCGATATCGGTACCCTAATATAGGTCCATTGTACACTTTCCCTACATCAGCTCCCGTCATTTACTATAAATGAGCCTTATAAGGACATAACTCCAAATAAGGAAAGACTGCCTTGTATGGACAGAACGCCTTTTAAGGTCTGCAGCCTTTTATGGACTAAACCTTTCACCTAGTTCATGACGAGGGTGGGTTCTGCCTGATTGATACTGCTAAGACGTCATCCTTAGCACATATGAATAATTAGTGAGTACACCCTCCAGGAGGTACACTTCACCTCTCCCATTGATGCACAAGGTGTAATCCCTAAGCATTATCCTCATACTGAACAATGGATAACACATGCACATAGACTGTATAAATACAGCACCTCTTGCTATTAGTAAGCAGGAGTGACCCGAGACTTCAAGGCGACACACTGACCAGAGACGCTGTGGCTCCGGCGAGTCATCGCTCCAGCTGACAGTGGTCTGACGATCCTTTGCGGGGTGTCCAACCAGTAGTGAACTCTGATTTTGAACTCGGATTGTGGCCACGCCTTGCCGAGCACCGTCAGAGACGCGTGGACGCTCGGAGCCGGAGACGAACGCAGCCCTGCCAATCGAACGCTGTACTCGGAGGACAGCAAACAAACAGTGCTCAAACAACACGGCCCTAACCGACGCGGGAAGGGGGCGTTGAACGCCAAAACGCCGCAGTTTGCATGGACTGTGAGGGCGAGTTGAAAGAGAAGCCTCTCGCGATTGCTTGAGCCGCTCGCGCGGCGAAGAACGGTACGGAGAAGGGGCGGGTGAGTGGAAGTAACCTCTCCCCTCTCGCCCGCGCCTCCCGTTAGTGTAAGGATTGCGCCGCTGGCAAAAGCCCCCATGTGCCCTTGGTCATGGCCGGAGAAACTAAAGGACCAGGTGATTGAGTGGGGTGTGCGCAGCGGACTGCCGCGACCCCAGGGGGCTGGCGTGGAGCTGGAGCCTGAGTGCCCGAGTGCCCCGATAAGCCTGAGGGGGGCAGCCTGAAGGGTGAAGCAAGAAGCCTGAAGAGAGCAGCAGAGTCTGGAAGAGTCGGAGACAGAAACGGCACAAATGAGTGGCTAAAATCTAGCCCAGACCTCCTGAAGAACACTGGGAAACCCTCTGTGTAGGGGTAAAAGACTGCTAGAGGAGGAAGGAAAGAGAATACCATTTAACTCTCGGCAAGGCAGGCAGTGCACAACAGAGGTAAGTGAGTAGAAGTGTGGAGGAGTGTAAGCCTAAAATTGGAGTATATTAATACTAACAGTCTATTACTCACTCACATTGTAAATTAAGAAGAACCCAGAGAGCCCAGTAGAGAAAAACTAATAATCCCCCCAGTATAATCTCATAAAAGGATATGGGCCCCAAACTAAGACAGAAAGTACGGAAGGAAGCGCAAGATAATAGCCTGGAGACGAGTGAAGTACCGGCAGGATCCAGGTCATGGGAAGAAAGCCAAGAGAGTCTGATCTCCCATGAGGACATTTCCGAGGGGAGACGTAAGAAAGGGAAATGCAAAAAAGGATCAAAAAAGGCTCCGCAAGCAAAAAAGGGGTGTACCTTAATATCTACCAAAAAAAGATCACTGAGCCTTCTAACCCCGTAAAGGACTTCCTAGGTAAATACTATAAAGTCCAGAATCCAACTGCAATTAATGTGGACTCTGAAGAGGAGTCTCGTTCTGAGACAATAAACAGAGAAACAGAAGACTGGCTTCAAGTGGATCAAAGCAAGGGGGAAGCGCTAGAAAAAGAACAAGGAGACGAGATAGAGGACCCGCTGTTAATAAATTTATCACTTCACAGCCAGAGCTCAAAATTGCTAGCACCGCGACTCTCCTCATCCCCAAAACTGTTTTCCCTCCAAACATCGGGGAATGAAGAGCATGCGAAAAGAGAAAGCCTGGAGACTAGTTTTGTTTGGGGGGCAACCTCCAACCAGGTGCTACAGAGTGAAGAAAGGAGAAACAACTGAAACCGGCAGAACTCCGGAAGAACTGGAAGCCAAATAAACCCAGAGAGGAACAGCTTACAAGATCCCGACCTCTCAGCTGCCCCTACCACCTCAATGATGGACCTACTACTAATGCTGCAGAAAACTCTGCAGGGAATCCTCGAAGTTTCACTGCTGAATAATGGGGTTTTGAATGCCCAAAAGCAATTCCTAAAGAAGATAGAAGTTGAGTTGATTGGAATCAAAGGACAAATGTCTACCTTGCTAAGACCAGCAGGAACTCCCCAAATCATTGACCAAAGCTTGGAAAGTGAAGCGGTAGAGCCTTTAGACAATGTTTATATTTCTAGGCGCCCAATGCTGATAAGAAGGAGGTGCGAACATGTAAGAGCCCGCACCAAAGGTATGGTAGGCAAAAAGCACGCTCCACAGATAGCGCCAAAGATGAAGATAAAGGAAACTGGAGGCACATTAAATGTTACGGCTCGGACCTTTGTCCCGACCAGACCCTTGGTTTTAGAAGATATAAGGAAGGCACAAAATACACAAAAGAAGAGCCAGAATAGTAAGGACCCAAAAGAGAAAGCACAAAAGAGTAAACCGATAAAACAGGGAATAATCCCATTATTAAAAAGCCAAATGCAGACCCCCCCAGAGGTATCGTAACTTAGAGGTAACACCACAGTCACGTGAGCCAGAAATGGGCCCATCAGGGCGGAAAGTGCCAAGACAGATAATCATAGAGTCCCCAGAGAAAGGATATGATCAGGGGAACAACAAATGGGTCTATTTACAACCAGCTGAAGAAGGCCAAAGGGGTAAGAAGTCTAGAAAAATAAAACCCTTAAGTAGATCACAAATTCTGGTGATCTTCTCTAAATGTACAAGCCTGAGTGGGATTGACACAAAAGATCTAAGCAAAGAGACATGGGCATGCGGCGAAACGCCTATCTTTGAGGGCTACTACCAGTTAAATTGACTGGCGACGAGGCAAAGATTTGGCCGCCCCTCGTGGGGAATAATGACACTTATCTCGACGAGTATATTAAGAAATGTGACATTGCTAAAAGTAAAGTGTAAATGGTTATTGGCTTGCAGGATAAACCATTGTTGCCTGGACAAGACATGCGAAAAGTTAATTGTCATAAATGTATATATGCAGTGGGACAATGTGGGTGACTATGTAATTGAGATGGGGAACGTCAAACAGGATATAGATGATATTTCCGAAAGGTATACCTCAGATATATTGCTAATTTTAGGGGATTTTAACCGTAAGCTACATCCAATGAAGGCCGACCGCTGGAATACAGAATTATTGGATTCCTATGGAATAAGCTATGCTAGCTTTCCAATATATGATCCCTCGAAGCTAGAGTGGGAATTGGTCAATTATCTGGGGGAAAAGGGCCTTTTTTGCTTAAACAGCAGATTTAAAACAGACTGCCCAGCAAAGAAGACTTTTAAAAAGGATTACAAAACTCTCCAATTGACTATGTCTTTATGCCAGCTTGGAACTTCCCCTCAGTGCAGGAATTCAAGGTACTTCACAGTGAGGGTAGTGATCATAACCTGCTCTCCGTGAGGTTAAAAGGGGGAAGGATGGAATCAAGGGAAAAGGTGATTCATCAAGACATGGATTACCCAAAACGTGCAACAACAAGATTAACCGAGGAGTATCTGGAAAAGTTAAAATCGTTCCAACAAAACACAGAACTAGTAAATCACGAGAGGCT
The DNA here is from genome assembly GCF_964263255.1 of Lissotriton vulgaris. NCBI lineage: Eukaryota > Metazoa > Chordata > Amphibia > Caudata > Salamandridae > Lissotriton > Lissotriton vulgaris. The sequence goes on along the minus strand of NC_141691.1, from coordinate 225,881,496 downwards.
AAAGTTAGAATGGTATGAGGAGAAAATAGCCCAACTAGTCCAATGCCTTAGGATTGAACTAAAAAAAGATAAAAGAAAAGGCACAATAAACCGAGTCAGCCGTCTGAAATGGCTCTCAATAGACTGCCAAAATAAAAAAAGGGAGATAAGGGCAGAAGCTGGAAAACAAAAGAAAGAATTCAACCAAGAGAGGAAAAAACGTATAATCTCTCTGAAAGTAGAGTTTAAAAAGATGGTCCTCGACGCAAAAAGGAAGTATAAAGAGAAATGCTGGGGAAAGCTGCTAGAATCAATTGAAGATATGAACTTGAGACAATTTTGGAAATTGATAAAATCAGCATCGTCTCCCCCAGCTGGAGACATGATTTGCGTCGTATCTGAGGCAGCCTGGGATAAATACATAAGGGAACTGTACGAAGCTAGAATAGATTTAGGAGCTAGAGCCCCCCCAGGTTGGCTGGAAATCTCAGATTAATTCAAATCAGACTTTACAGAAGATCATGTTGAAGAAATAATCAAGAAGCTAAATTTAACCAGGGCTGCCGGGCCGGATAATCTTCCAGCAATAATTCTCAAGTCCCAAATAAAATGGTGGGCAAAGTTATTTTCCCACCTTTTCCAACTAATTTTAACAGAGGGAAAAGTGCCATTAAACTGGAAAGGTGCAATAATTAGACCCATCCACAAAAAGGGTAGCCCAGGGGAACCGCAAAGCTATAGATTGATAAACCTCCTGGATATAGGGGAAAAGGTCCTCTCAAAACTAGTCTTAAACAGACTAAATGACTGGGTTGAGAGGAACTCAATAATACCTATTGAACAAGGAGGGTTCAGAGAGGGACATTCAACGATAGATCACTGCTTCTCCCTATGGGCAATGGCAATTAAGTCGACGGAGCAGAATGGAAAACTCTGTTGCTGCTTCGTGGACTTCCGAGCCGCATTCGACTCTGTAGATAGTGACTGTCTCTGGGAAATATTATTAAAGAAAAACATCCCAAGAGACCTGCTGACGGTATTAAAAGAATTGCACCGGGATAATTGGGCTCAAGTGATTAGGGATACTGAGGGTTCACTGACGCCAAAAATTCCTATAGAAAACGGCTTGAGACAAGGCTGTGTGTATTGGCCCCCCAGCTATTCTCCATATTCCTATCAGAACTACCGGAATGCCTTGTTATATGTTATAAAATGCTCTTTTATAGCGCACGGCTACTCCAAGGAGTGTCCCGGCGCTTTGGCAAAGAGAGACGTAGAAGGAAAATACATAACAGCACTCTCCATATGGCAGCAGGGAAATTACTGGGCAAAGAGCCACGTCTTAAGGTCCTTTCGGAAAGCAAGCAGGTTAGAGGTAGATCTCAGGGCAAGCGGAAGCTTGTTCCAACAGCACGGTGCCAGATACCGGAAAGAACGGCCTCCAGTTCGAGCTTGTTTTATGATGGGAACAGCTGCTTTGGCCTGCATAGCGGACCTCAAGAACCTCCTAGGAGCATAGAAAGCCATCCGCTTCCAGAGATAATTCGGGCCGGTCGAGTGGAGAGCTTTAAAGGCCAGAGTCAAGATCTTAAAAGTGACTCTTTTGGCAATCGGAAGCCAATGAAGTCTCTCAAGCAACTCTGACGCGCGGGCCCTTCGCAGTAGTCCAAAGATGGCTCTAGCGGCCGAATTTTGTACAACCTGCAAACGAGCGAGAAGATATTTCGGGAGGCCTAGGTAGAGGGCGTTCGCGTAATCAAGGCGTGAACCTATCAAGGCCTGAACTATGATTTTTTTATGTTGGAGGGATATTAGAGGAAGGAACTTCCGCAGCATTTTTAAAATACCGAAGCATTTTCCGGTCAGCCCTACAACCTGGGGTCTGTAAGAGAGATCCACATCACATAAAACACCCAGATTTTTGGCTTTTTGCGAGGTGTCCTCTGGCGGAGACATATCACGCGGCCACCAGGACTTCCACTCGGGGTCCGGAGGACTTCCGAAGAAGAGCAGCTCCGACTTAGCCGAGTTGCATTTCAAACTATGCCTCTGAAACCATTCAAACACGGCTTCCAGACATTCCCTGATCTGACCACTGTCGAAATCTTCACCCTTGTTACACGTGAAAAGTAGCTGGGTGTCATCAGCATAGGATATGATCTGGGCACCAAAAGATTCCGCTACCTCCGCTAGAGGGGCCATATAGATATTGAAAAGGGTGGGGCTCAGGATGGACCCTTGAGGAACAACAACCTCCAGCGGAGGCATTTCAGCGGAAAACGGGGGTGCCCAGACCACTTGACGGCAGTTAGTGAGAAATGATTTAAACCATTTCCACACCGTCCCCTGAAAACCGATCTCCCGGAGTCTAGAAAGGAGACCGACGTGGGGGACTGTGTCAAACGCCGCCGATAAGTCCAGCATGACCAAGATGGCTTTCCCTCCTGCATCCAACGTCTCTCGAATGGCATCGGTAATCTCTACAAGGGCAGTCTCCGTGCTATAATTAGCTCTGAAACCCGATTGAGAGTCCTGCAGCAAGTTGTTATTCTCAATGAAGCTGGAAATCGAGAGGTGCACGTGTTTCTCAATCACCTTAGCCAGAGAGGGAAGGAGGGAAATAGGTCTGTAGTTTGCGTGAACAAGGGGGTCTGATGTTGTTTTTTTTATCAGTGGCAGAATCAGGGCGTGCTTCCATGCCGAGGGCACCTCTCTAGCTGTCAGGGAGGCATTGAGCAGAGGGTTGACCAAGATGTTAATAGCCGGCGCCACTCTTCCCAGGCAGGTAGCAGGACAGGGATCAAGCGGTGAGCCTGATTTAAGTCGAGTTAGAAGGTCGAGAGAGGAGGCATGCGAGATGGACGGGAAGTCCAAGAGCAGAGGACCTGTCTCCTTCACAAGTGAAGGCATAGAAGTTAGATGACATGCACCTGAGCTCAAAACCGCTCTAGGGAAGGAGTCTTGGATAAGCTTGGTTTTTATTAATAAAAAATTCACTAAGTTGGCTGATCCAAACTTCTGTGTGAGAATGTTTGGGAGAGCTCGAGGCAGGAGAAATGAACTCTTGTACAATTCTAAAAATTTCTTTGCTCCTATTATCTGCTGCATCAATTCTATGTTCTAAAAAAGCTTTTTTTGCATCCAAAATTTGCTTATGGTAGAGACGAATCATCTCCCTATATTTAGTTTTGTCTGCTGGATCATACAGACGCCTCCAGACTCTTTCCGCCCTCTTGCAGTCCTGGCGCATCCTGCCAAGAAGAGGAGTGAACCAGGGGGCCGAGATGTGTTTGCCCGTCGAATTACCTGACTTACCAGAGGCTAACTCCTCAAACCTAGTTTCAAGCCATTTCTGGACCAATTCTATATCTTGTTCCAGATCCCCAGATAGAAGACCGGGATATTGGCACAGAGCGGCAGAAAGCATTTCTGCCGTGACTTGATGAAAAGGTCGTGACACTCTTCTGGTCTCTTTCGCTCCTCTAACACTGGACATGGCCAAAATGGAGATGCGAAATTCTATTAAAAAGTGGTCAGACCAAAGAACAGGAAGCGGTGGAGAGGTCTCGATAGTCTTAGAGGAAAAGATCTGATCGATCGTATGGCCTTTGATATGAGTCGGGCTAAAAATGAAGGGGGATAGCCCTAAAGGACAGACTATATCCAGGAGCTTAATGGTGTCGGGGTCGACAGTGTTGTCCATATGGAGATTGAGATCTCCCAATAGGATACAGTGCTCCGATCTCAGGCAAGGTACAGACAGTGCCGCCTGTAGGTCTTCAAAGAAGGAACCTAAAGGGCCAGGTGCTCTGTAGATAATAATCCCTGTGCAAGTTTGGCGGGGAGATAGTTAGATAGTCCACAGGGAATGTCGAACACGACAGACTCTTGTCGACAACTATTGCCACCCCACCTCCACGACACACCTCTCTGTCTTTCCTGTAGATGGTATAGTTTGGAGGGACAGCAGTGGCAATGTCGGGGCCAGGGCACTCACTTAGCCACGTCTCTGTAAGGAACAGACACCGGGTTTTGGAGTCTGATATCAAATTCCAGATATCAGTGGAATGCTTACTGAGAGATCTGGTATTAAGCAGATGACAGAGAGCTTGTGGCGAGGTGGATACAGGCTGTACACCTTCCCGCATCGGCATATTCCAGCCGCAGCCAGCGCATCCCTTCCTGAGCAGGCGGCCGCCTGGAAAGACATGATGACATGATGTAAAGGATCCCCGCAGCGCTAATAGCTCAGTGGAAGAATAATAGAGCATCAGGACTTCTGAACCATCTAAACCACCGAACTGCAGCCAGCAGGGCAGCCAAAATGTAGCACGCCTACCTCCCCGACTTCCGAGACGCGGACGAGCGCAGACGGGCGGGACTCTGGCGCGACTCAGGCGCAGAGAAGGCGCTTCCGCTGTGCGTCACTGCTGCGCGCTGAAAGGAGACCTTTAAATAGGCAGCTCCCAGTGTCCCTGAGCGCAAGAACACTCAAAGATGGCGCCCAGAGTTGCCCTCCCACACAATGATGGCGCTCCCTGCCCAATGCCTCTCTGGGAACTGGACCCGCAAATCAGCGGTGGGGGACACAATTACAGTGCAGGTGAGTGGCCAGAGACCCTGTGTCTAAAACCAGGGGAAAGAAAGCAATGTTAAAATGAAATAAAAAACGGGGGGTTTAAAAATAGCATAAAACGCTATGAATGCAGAAACAGCGCGCACACCAGCAGCAAAGCGCTGCTGTAATACTTAGCTTCCGGTTTTCAATGCCAGACTGTCCCGTTATGAGCTCCGCCTTAAATAGGCAGCTCCCAGTGTCCCTGAGCGCAAAAACGCTCAAAGATGGCGCCCAGAGTTGCCCTCCCACACAATGATGGCGCTCCCTGCCCAATGCCTCCCCGGGAACCGGACCCGCAAATCAGCGGTGGGGGACACAATTACAGTGCAGGTGAGTGGCCAGAGACCCTGTGTCTAAAACCAGGGGAAAGAAAGCAATGTTAAAATGAAATAAAAAACGGGGGGTTTAAAAATAGCATAAAACGCTATGAATGCAGAAACAGCGCGCACACCAGCAGTAAAGGGTAGTGCCAGCCCAAGAATGAATGGCAACAAGGTGCCGTGTCTGTTATACGCAGATGATCTAGTAATAGTGGATCAAACAGAAATTGGCCTTCAAAGGAAATTGAATTCTTTTAATGAATATTGTATAAAGTTATTTTTAAAGGTAAATCTAGACAAGACGAAAATCCTATGTTTTGGGAAAAAAGTGAATAAGTTTAATTGGTTTTTAGGGGATCTTAAATTAGAGTCTGTAAATGAATACCGATACCTAGGTGTGTGTTTCGATAAAAGATTAAATTGGCAAACACAGAAGGAGCTACGCAGGAAAACAAGATGGCCGCAACAGCTCCCGGCTCCGCCGACCTCCGCCAGCAGCTCGTATATCCTGCAATTTATCCTGCTTTTACACCTGACTCCCGTGTACGCGAGGAGTTACTGACTCTGAAGGTGCAATCCCGAACTTTTTAACATATCGGGTGACGAAGATACGCCGTGTTTCATTCTCGGCCTAACTCAGCGTGGAAGCCGGGGCCTCGATTTCCAACCCACCCGGGCTGGAGTTGAACAACATCGGCTGTGGACTTTGGGATTCGTCCGGTCTCTCGAACGGAGACACACTTTACTCGTTTCCAATGGTGATTTAATACCCTGTCTACACCGCAGACGCCGCAGCGTGGCTCTTCGGTTGCTGCGGTCCTGTATCCGGCGCCTGGAGACACCGTAAGCCTCCCGGGGGTGACGGGCCAGAGCCCTGACTAGCGGCGAAGGTGTAGCAATCGTGAGGTGAGGGTGCTCATTGTTGTCGTCTGCTCCGGTTGTGCCTGCTACCCCGGAGTAGTGGACCTCCGGGGTTCATACCCTGCTCTGTCGCTTCGTGAGAGGAGATGGAGGGGACAGAAGGCACACCATTGCTGCATGCCGTAATGGCGGCCATTGGGACGCTCCACTCACAGATCATCGTCCAATACCAGACACTGTCTGCAACAATGGACAATATCTGCCGGAGACCGGACGGCGACTTTTCAGCGTTATTTCAGCCAGCTGTACTACCCATGGACCATTGTGGGCTCAACTTCGAGGACCCTGTGCGGAAGCCGGTTTCCGTGTGCGCTGCTGATCCCTACAGGATGGTTCGCGCGCCCGTGAACATTGTTAGCTTCCCCTGCTTGAGCCATAACCCACTGAACATCGACATGGACAACCTTGAGTGCCTCAACAAGATCACCAGTGGTTATTGGAGAGCTTCATTATCCTTCCACGCTTTTCCTCACTTGCTTTGTGGATACCATGCACTTTTATCCTTTTTTCGACTCGCTCATACTGACTTGAACTTTTATGAACGCTCTGCTGCTTTCACTGTTGTTAGGGTCTAGACTATAAGTTCACTGGTTAATAATCGTACCGGCCAGGGTTAACTTGTGTCTTTTTTGGGTTTGGCATAATATTTGACCTCGCTGCTGGGATTGTGACCTGTAATGTACAAGAGTTGGGTGGTGTGTATCTTGCTTCCCGGACTGATTTTGTATTTCGCTGCATTCTATTTTGACCGTGTTTCGGGGTGGTTTCATCTGGTGGGGGGTAAAGGAGTCCGGGAGTGTGTTTTTATCTCTCCTCCTCTGCTTTTCTTCTCTTTTAGGGATCTTTCTGGGCGACAGGCACGCTGCTAGTGGGTTAGGCCGTAGCCATTGCTGGGGTGCAGGGTGGGGGGGGGGGTTCTTATTTTGCCTTTGTTTTGTTCTATGGCCCCTTTTTCTTTCTTTTTCTTTCTTCCTATGGGCGACAGGCACGCTGCTAGTGGGGCAGACCGTAGCCATTGCAGGGGTGCAGGGTGGAGGGTGTGGGGGGGGTTTGTTAATTTACCTTTGTTTTGTTCTATGGCCCCTTTCTTCTTTTTGCAGTGTCCGGTAGCAGTACTTCTGTTTCATCCTGGAGTATACAAGTGGGCGGGGTCTGAGGGTGGGCGGCTACGATGAGAGATCGGTTGTTCGGTTCTTTACCCTCCTTGAGCTAGCTAGCGCTTGTATCTTTACTGTCCCTTTAAGTTGGTCCGCGACTACCTTCCTACACCTACCCACCTTTATTATATCTTCGAATGTGTGGCTCCGGATATCCTGTATCTTCTTCTTTATCTTGTCTCTGGGGGAGGGGGGGGGGGGGGGGGTTAAATGCAAAATGAAAACTTTATGAATAACATGCGATCTGCACTGTGTTCGATGCAACATAAATCCTGTACCGCTGCCGGACCTCGGGGTTGCCGGCTGAAGAGCTGTGTTATTGAACTTCTTATACGTATCTCCTAACTGCAGTGTCCGGCCCCTGTGGGTGTAAATCTACTCCTGTAATTTTTGTGAATGATATAATAAAGGTTTTTTAAAAAAAATTATAAATTGGCAAACACACCTAGAAGCCCAAAAAGCGAAGGCACAAACGTCAATTGCTGGTTTAAAAATGTTCAACCGGGACTATGGGGATAAGTCTCATTGACCATTATTAAAAGCTTTCAATGCAATGATCCCACCACAAGTACTCTATGGAGCAGAAATCCTTTATTTGAGCGGTAAGGGAGTCTGGGACCTAGAGGAAGGAAAATGCTTGAAAAATCTCTTATCCCTACCCCCATCAGCAATGGTACAAGCTATAAGAACAGAGCTAGGGACAACAGCTTGGGGAGTTCAGGCACAAAGTGCAGTAATTAGATTTTGGAAACGCCTCGAAAATGATCAAAAAGCAAACAATGGTGTCGGAAAGAAATACAACAAAGCAATCTAAAATGGGCAAAAATGTGTAGGAAGAGAATGATACAGGCATGCGAAAATATAAAAGTGGATATAGCCCGTGATTCCCTAATAATAGAGTGCTCAAAATATGAGCTAAAAACTAATGGACAAGCTGCTACTAAAAGCATGGATAGGGAATATCTCGGTAAGAAAATATCGGTGGAATTTATGATGAATCCATGGGCAAAGGAAACCTGGTTCCCATACTTGGATCTCTTGCCAAACTCGTGGTTTAGACAAGAGATCCTAAGGTTACGCATTGGGATAAACCCTTGGATATCAAATAAAGAATTTAAAAACAAAATGCAGGACCCAAATGGGAAGTGTAAGTACAGGCTGGGTACAAAATGGGATACTGTGCACTTCCTGTTGGATTGTATAGATATCATGTTATGTTAGGTGACACTTGTAAAGCGCACTGACACCGGAGGTTTCCTGGCGCTGAGTGACAGAGTGGATGAGTGTAAGGTCAGGGGAGGCAGAGTTTAGACTAAAGAGGGGAAGAGGAAGGTTTTAAGCAGTTTCCTAAAATGAAGAAGAGTAAGACTGGACTTAATGGAAAGAGGGAGAGAGTTCCAGAGAGCAGGGGCTAGGTGGGCAAAGCGACGACCACCGAATTTCTTGGTTTTGACTTTGGGGGCAGCTAACAGATGAAGATGGTCTGATCTGAGGTTGCGCATAGGTCGGTGTGGGGTGATGAGTGTGTTCAGAAAGACGGGGCTAGTGCAGTGGAGGGCTTTGAACGTGAGACAACCCAGTTTGAAGGCCGCCCTTTGCTCCATAGGCAACCAGTGGAGTCTATGGAGCATTGGTTTTGACAATTGCCACTTAGTTTTGTAAATGAGGCGGGCCGCCTGGTTCTGTACTACCTGGAGGCGACGAGACAATGATTGCGGAAGTCCGTAGTACAGGGAGTTGGAGAAGTCCAGGCGGGATAGTACCAGGGAGATGATGACCTGGAGCAGTGCGGCATGAGGCAATAGGCGACTGACTTTGCGGATTTTCCGGTGCTGCTGCATACAAGAGGAGGTCACAGCGCTTACTTGGGTTTTAAGGGAGAGCTCGGCATCGATGATCACACCCAGACTTTTCACCGATTTGAACGGAACTGGGGGGGGAGGCCTAGCTCCACGGGCCAGAATTGCGGGCCCCAGTGGGCAGGGCTGGATCCAGGGAGAAGAAGCTCGGTTTTCCCTGGATTTAATTTTAGTTGGTTGTAATTCATCCACTGTTGGATGTGAATCATGACCGCGTGGAAGTTACTGACGGCATTCGGGGAATTGAGTGGGAAGACGATCTGTAAATCATCAGCGTAGTTGTACACTGTGATGTCCCAATTCTGAAGTGAGTGAATCAGGGGCCGGAGGTAAAGGTTAAACAATAGGGGCGAGAGGGAGGAACATTGGGGGACTTCACAGGTAGTAGGGGTTTTGTCCGCTGTGTATGGGCCAAGGCGGACGGCTTGTGTTCTTCCAGTCAGGAAGGACTCAATCCATTTAAGGGCGGAACCCTGGATGCCTGCCTGTCCGACACGGTGGAGGAGGATGTTATGGTCAACCGTGTCGAACGCGGCCGACAAAGCCGGGAGTACGATGGCTTGAGGGATCTCCACATCAGCATTCCTCCTCAGTGTGTCTAGGACTGCTAGGATGACGGCCTCGGTGGAATAGGCCAGCCGAAAGCCGGCCTGATTAGGCTCGAGATGGCAGGTGGTCTCGATGAATCTTGAGAGACAACGGGTGACATGGGCTTCAATTAGCTTGGAAAAGTAGGGTAAGAGGGAAATGGGACGATAGTTAGAGGGTTCCATGGGGTCCGCGCCAGGTTTCTTGAGGAGGGGCACTAAGATGGCCTCCTTAAAGGATCTGGGGACAATACCACTGCTGAGGGAGCTGTGAGTAGGGGTAGGATGCAGTCGGGTAGATTGAGACAAATATTCCGCAAGACCGAGGGAGGGCAGCAGTCCCTCGGGGAGCCCGATTTAACCCGGGTCGCGAGTTCCGCTAACGTGTTGGAATTGAGGGTAGGGAAATGGTTAAAAGACAGTCAATTATTGGGGGAGATATCCAGGGGTTGAGTCTGAGGGAGAGTCCTTGATTATCATGATTTTTTCAATAAAGAAAAGATTGAGAGTGTCACAGGTCTCTTGAGTGGGGGTCTGAGCTGGGAGGGTTCTGTCGTCTGTAGTCAGTTCATTCATAATTTTGAATACCTCCTTTGATTTATTGTCCGCTGACGATAGCCTGTTTGAGAAATGCTCCGACTTGGCTAGGGTAATAGCAGTTTTATATTCTTTGCGTGCAGCGGTGTATAGCAGTCTAGCTGGGTCAGAGTAGTTGCGTCTCCAGGTCCGTTCCAGCTGACGCACCTTCAGCTTGTGCTGCTTAAGGTGGTCAGAGAACCATCTATGAGAGTTATGGTGTCTGGCGCGAGGGAATTTAATTAGGGGGGCGAATTGATCACTGGCCGACTGTAGCCAGATGCTAATGTCACCTTCCATTACGTCGATGTTGGCCGGGGGAGTGATGATTGGACTAGTATTGGCCAAAGTTGTGAGAAAGCCTTGGGAGTCGTATGAACTCCATTTACGTGAAAGGCCGCCAGCCATCAAAGGGGTAGAGCTCCTGCCAGCAACAGTGATGGTGGTGTCCACAAGGTAATGGTCTGACCAGACACAAGGGGAGATAGATGGTTGAGATAAAACTAGATTATGGGTCCATATCTGGTCAAGAATATGGCCTTTGATGTGGGTTGATGAGGAGATTTGTTGGGACTGGTTCAGACTATTGAGGACTTCAAAGAGTTCTGTGGCTTGAGGGCCGGCATTGGCGTCATTAAACCAATAGTTAAAGTCGCCAAAGAGAGCGAGTCTGGAGTGCAGTGTGAGCAAATTGGACAATTGTTCGCTCATAGTGGTAGGGAAAGATGGCATGGGGTGTGGGGGCCGGTAAAGGAGTAGGAGCGTGAGGGCGCCAGCATCAGTTTTCAGACTGATGAGCAGATTATCTACCTCGGGAAGGGTGAGGGAAGACGAGGAAATAAAGTCAAGGGGGCATATTATCAAGGGGGTTTATCTCTGCTTTTTTGGCTTTAAAAGCCAAGAAAGCGGAGATAAAATTATCTCCCTATTACCTAGCTGTCGCTAACACCAGTTAGCGACAGCTAGTAGGAGATAGCGACCATCTTGGGCCCCACTTTGCATGTCAGTGATATTTATCACTAATGACATGCAAAGTGGGCGTGCCAAGATGTTAGCGACTGGAAACAGTCGCTAACATCGCTATCTCCTATTATCTACTTTTGGAGATATTCGCGCTAAGCGCGAATATCTCCAAAAGATAACACCTGCCCTGAGCAGTTCTTAGCCATGTTATCCAATGGGAGGTGGATAACATGGCTAAGAGTATTAGCTCGGTAATGCATGAATATCGCTGACTTTTCAGCGATATTCATGCATTGCGGCCGATTTTTATCGCATTTGCGATAAACCTTGGTAATACCAAGGTTTGTCTGCGATAAAAATTGCCGCAGCTCAGCGGTAAGTTTTTGTCTCTAACCAAGCAATAGCGATAATTATCGCTATTGCTTGGTAATATGCCCCAAGGTGCTTCGATATAATGGCTGCCACCCCTCCCCCAGGTCGATCCCCAGGGCGGTCGGCGTGGAGAATATAATAGTCGGGGGGGAGGGCCGCCAGGATGTCAGGGAGGGAGTCTGCGGTTAAACAAGTTTCTGTGAGCAGGAGTATGTTGGGTTTATTATTAGACAGCAGGATGTAGATATCAGCTTGGTGTTTTACCAAGGAACCCAACATAACAGAAATACTTCAGCCTGGCCAGGTTCTTATCAAACCTCTCTTGCCATTTAATGTGGCTATTATAGATAAGCTCTTGAGCAGTTGGGCAAAACCATGTTCTGTTCCTCCAATCGACAGGCAGGTCGCTAGTTACCATTGACCATCTCCAGGCGACCCTAAATTTCTCACACAGCATCCAACACCAGAGGACTTGGTGTTTCAGGTGTCTCCCAGTAAATTCAACCCTTACACCTTCCCTACCCACTCAGCTGACTGGGAATCCATATGTATAGAAGCCTTTGGCTAGCGCATGTTTTCTTCAGCCAGAAGCATCCTATGTTCAGTCAATACCAGCTGTCTCCTTGTTCGCTACCCCCATTCACCATAGGACCTAGTCGGTAAGATCTTACCGACAGCCCCAGATGACCAACAGATGTCCATTCTGGATGGACGGAATGCAATTAAATTTTATCTGTTTTAGCCTAAACACAACAGATTATTTTCTTGGGGCAATTGGCATGAGTGTGGTGCTTCAGTGCCATGCTTGGATGAGGGACCGGGCTTCTCAGGAGATGGCCAAGCTTCCTTAATGGATATGCCATTTGATGGATCTCGTGTTTTCAGTGAGAAGGTTGCACCGGCCCTAGAAAGATTAGAGAGTCACACATCATCTTGCTCTTTGGATCTTGATCACTGCCATTTTCCTCAACATTTTCAGGCATTGCAGTTTTACGTCGGGGGCTTGGCATACTGTCCACATCAGATCCTGCTGCTGGCAAAGCAAACTTTCCCAGCTTTCTTAAGGTCAATGCTGCAGCTCCCAGAAACAACTCTCTGGACATCCTGGACAATGCACCGCCCAGTCCTCTGCCCCTTCGGCAACCACCAGTTCAGAACCTAGTGTGTCCTTACTGGCACGGAGGCAGGATCTGTCATTTCCTCCAGGGATGGAAAGACCTTGTATATGACAAATTGGTCCTCCAAATGTTCCCACTGAGATACTCCTTCCCATTGCTTCTAGCCTGCAGCACCTTCCACCCCCTTCAGGATGGCTGATGGAAGACGTTCGGTCCCATTTGCAGCAGGAAGTGCAGGCCCTTTTGGCCAAAGGGGCCATAGAGATTGGTCGGGCCTCAATCAGAAACTGGGGTTTATTCTCACAACCTTGTGCTGAAGGAGGACAGGAGCTCCATTTTACTTTAGATCTCTGCCCTCAATACTTCTGAGCAACAGACCAAATTAAAGATGCTCATGTCCAGGTTCTGTCTGTCCTTGAGACTGGATGGTAGCGTTGGACCTACAGGACATGTGTTTCCATATCTCAGTTCTGCAGGCCCATCTGCACTGTCAGTGGTTCACATTGGGCAGGGGGCATTTCAAGCTTGCGGTGTTTCCTTTTGGCCTCTCCGGTACCACTTGTGGTGTTCACAAAGCTGATGGTGGCATTTGCAGAACTCCTAGGGAGGATGGGGATGCCAGTCTTCCTCCTACCTCGAGAACTGGCTGCTAAAGGTGGGCTTGCATAAAGTAGTAATAGACTACTTTCAAACAGCAAACCTACTAATATTATTAGGGTTCACTATCCAGGTGCCCAAGTTACACCTGACTCCTTCTCAGATACTCCAGTTCATCAGAGACATCCTGGATACGGTGCTATTTTGAACACCCCACCCCCTCTTCCCCGGAAGAGGCGTGGACATTTGGCAATGGTCCTGAGGTTTCAGCCTCCGTCCTGGATCTCAATGAGGATAGCTCTGAGGCACTTTACCTCCTTCTTCAGGGGTTGCTGCTTGACCACAATTGGGCTGGCAGCAGACTACTCTCCTTTACCCACCCAAAGCTCATGGTGGTGACAGATGCATCACTGATAAATAGGGGAGGCCATCAGAAAGAAAGTAGATCAGAGGACTCTCGTCTCCGGCAGAAAGCCACTTCTGCATCAATTTGTTCGGGTTGTGAGTGTTCTGCTTGGTATTGAAGGCCTTCTGCTAACCATGTTCTCACAGAAAACACTTCTGTCATGTGGTACTGCAGCAAGCAGGATGGAATGTTTTAGGTGAATGCGCCTCTGGGAGCTGCAGGCTTGTCAGGGCATTTAACTGGCTGCGAACCACCTGGCGGCATTTCTGAGCACGTGGACAGATGAACCAGGTCTTCGATGCCTAGTGGTGAACGAATGACTGTTACACCTAGACGTGGTGCAGGGTGTTTTACAGCAATGGAGAGAATACTATCTAGTCATTTTGCTACCACTGAGAACATGCAATGTCAAAATTTTTGTGGGCTAGAGTTCCCCCAAAGGCTCTTTCTCTGAAAGGTATTCTGCATAGAGAGGAGCTCAGGACTCCAGTATGTCTTTTTGCCCCTACACCTCTTGGCTCGAGTTCTGAAGATCTCGACTGACTCTGCCCAAGTCTTCCTGGTGGCTCTGGATTGGGCCAGACCAAGATGCAAGCTATGCATTACAAGTTAAGGTTCTGACAAGAGACCTCTAAAACGCAGCACAAATATTCTTCTTCTGGCTTAAGGTTTTATTTTCCATATTCACACTAGTCTGATAAGGCAACTCCAAAAGAACAAGGTTTTCTTTTTTTAAATTTGTGGGCTGCATTTGCAGGTCTGTGCCTTTATGCCACTCCATTAGGGCAAATTGTGTATGGCCACCATCATAATATTCTCTTTCATTATCTTGATTATTTTTTTTTATGTATATATATATATATATATATATATATATATATATATATATATATATATATATATATATATAACACTAACTTTATATGTGGTTTTAACTTTTACCTGCTGGTTTGATACTATGACCCCATAAACATTAATTTATACCATTCTTAGCTTGTGCATAGTTCGCACTTTAGTTGAGATTATGTGGGCACTTGCCCGTCACTGACTAAATGTGGATCACAATTTAAATTGTAAATTTAATGTTTTGCATTATTTACATGTGATTTGTGTTTTAAATTGTGCATTTGTCGATCGCAGTTGACATTGAATGGTATTTCTTCTATGTTGTTCTAATTTATGGGAGGAGTCTCGTTGTAAACCAGTATTTAACCACATGTGTCTCTGGGGGTGTCATGTGATCAAGTCCAGGTTTCCCGGACGAAACGCATCATGTTGCCGTCCCCATCGATGGCATAAAGCACCTCATTCACTCCTAACTCCTCGTTTTGTGGTCTGTACCATATATATATATATATATATATATATATATATATATATATATATCACCAAGACTCCTCAGAGGAAAGAGCAGAGGCCACAGCAGGGGTATGCAGGGAGGCTTCTTTATTCAGCACATAAGCAGTGTGGCGAATGTATTTCGGCATTTAGTATGCCTTCTTCAGAACCAAGAGTATTTCAGGAGGTGCAGGCGTCATCGTGATTTTAAATGTCCTGCCCCAAAACAATTGGTTCTGGTCCGCTCCGCCCCCAAGAACAATGTCCTTTCTCACCTTCTGCAGTGCACTTGGTACATGTGCACTACAGTTCCCAGAATGCTGTGTTTGTCCAGGTAGGTACTGCGGGGGTAAACAGGTGTTTATGCAGATTGTATGGCATCACGATGTCATCAGGACCAATCCCCTGTGTGTTGCTTGAACTCCGGTGCCCCCCTGGGTCCCCAGACCGCATCAACCTCCAAGGATCAGGACTCCACTCGGTGGGGGCAAATCTGGCAATCCATCTCGACCGGCGCGGAGTTATTAACTCTGACACCGCCCCATCTACTCGTGAACCCGGAGGTGGGCCTTGGTTAATCCAGTACCCTGGAAATGCAAAAAAGTCTGCCGCAGCAGATAATAATAATAATAATAATAGCAGAATTTCTGAAAAGCGTGAGCAGCTTCCTCAAACAGAGGTGTCCCGGCGCTAAGAGGAGTCGCGGATACGCTCGCTAGACCGGCAGGTGAGGTGCCTAGTTAAGGATCTAAACTAAAGAGCCCCGTCTTCAGTGCTTTCCTAAAGATGGGCTCCGATTTAATCTGCCTCAAAGAGTTGGGCATCTCGTTCCAGAGCTTTGAGGTCACGGTCTCGAAGGATCTGCCTCCAATACGAGCTTTCTTGAACCTGGGGACGTTCAACAGGTTCAGGGCGTTAGATCTCAAAGTCCTGTTTTGTTTGTAGCTACAGAGACGTAGTTTCAAATAGTTGGGGCAATTTCCATTGAAAGACCGGAAATCAAGGGTGAGTGTCTTAAATTCAATTCTCCTAGCCACGGGCAGCCAATGGAGTTTCTTTTTTTTTTGTGAACCTTTATTTGTAGCACATGTGATTACAGGTATGGGCCTACAACCATCACGGCCGGCCGCTAGACAAAACCAAAACATTGCAAGCAATACGCATAGTTGTGACAGTGCGGAGCCCAGGATAATAACATAACAGTGCATAGTTTGTGAGCAGACACAACAGCTTGATTCAGGATTTAAAAGGTTCATTTTCGAATAAAGAACTAAGAAGAAGTGCCGCACAGTCGCAGCCAGTCCCGCGATAGCGTGTGAATCAGGAACAATAGCAATACGGGGAGGCATCAGGGGATAAAATATATAGAACAGGAGAAGTGGAAGCTCAATCCCATCGTATAACAAATCTAAACCCCGCCCCTCAACACCAAACACACCGCAAGGAACCTGGGCGACGGCGCCACTAAAAAGGAAGAAAGACTAAAGGGCCATAGAAACAAATACTAATCTAACACCCATCCCGCAACCCCCATCCTGCACACCCGCAGAAGGCCATGGCCTACCTCCCAGCCGCGTGCCTGTCGCCCTAATAGAACCCGAAATATAGAAAGACATGGAAAAGGAAGAAAGAAAGAGAAAATAAGCGGAGGAGGGCCCTCATCGCGCCGCCCGGCCCCGCCCTTAACCCCTACACTTCGGAAATCCCAAAAAGGAAACAATACCATAAGGAAGAATAACAAATCCTGAGCACAAAAACAATGAAATATCGTTCGAAGATATCCACTGCACCGTCTGTCAGCAATAAAGCAGATAGATTGTAAGCGACCTCACCCCTGTCCCTGCCTGGCAGTAGTACCACCCGAAGTCCTCTCGTTAATCAATGTAAAGCACAGTCCTGAGGGTCCAAACAGTATGGATGAGCCCGGACGGTGCGAAGCCATAAAAGAGCATAGTAATCCAAATCTTTCCAAATATAGATAGCAAAGATCAGGCAACAACAACGCCGGTCCCATGAACCTCCCAAAGTTGGCAAATAATAACATCATCCAGGAGAGGAGAGTCAAATAGTCTGGCCACCGCCGCGACACAACCAGACCAGTCCAAGGAGGAAAACAGCGCTCCACCCCCAGCAGCCAGCCGGACATGTGTCCCAAGGATACATCCATACGAGCAATCAGGACAGTCGGTGCGGGCACGGGAGCCCGGTCTTCAAGTGACCCAAGGTGCCCCCGAGGATCCGAAACCTCCTTCATGGACACAGCAGCAAGTCCATCGGCCGACCCCTGGAGTGGGACCGAGGTCGCCATAGATGGCGAAACAGCAATGGCGTCCATCCTTGCACCCAGGTCTCGGACATGGCAGTCAATGGTCTCGTGCAAAACTGTTAGGGCAGCCAACACGTCCCTGGGTGTGAACTCCGTCGTGCGTTGCGGGCAGCCCGGCCCCATCCTTGCAACGGCCGCCCAACCTGGACGTGAACCGTAGAGAGGGGCACCAGCCGCCATCTTAATCCAGTCGGCCCCGTCCCTCTTCACCATATTCAGGGACCAGGCCTCATTGCAAGGGCACCGCGGGATGCGTCCCCAGGGCAAACGAACTGTGGGGCAGGGTCCAGAAAGGAGAGCCACCAAAAGGCTAAAGTCCCGCAGGGCCCCGGGAGTCGCCCGCCTATGTCGGGGGCAATCCTTGGCTATGCCCGGGCAACAAAATTTGGGGAGGGGGCAGGAGTCAAGCACCCCCTCTGATCCTGCGCCACCACACTGCCCCTCAAGGGTCTCCGACAAGCGGGTCGGGTCTTCACCGCTGGCAGCGGTCCTTCATATCATCGGCCCCCACCGGCAGGCTCCCCGCCGCCATCAACTGCCGTTTGTGCTGCAGCTGCGGCCGCAGGCCCCGCCTAATCAACGCCCCGGTCTCACCATCGCATGGGCCGCAGAGCAGTCGGGGATAATTCCCAGGATCGGCGGCATGCAGGAGCCCCGGAAGCAAACGGTAGGTGCTCGTTTTCTTTCCTTTATCAAAGTATGCCTCCGTGGGTCAGGATATTCGGCAGGATAGACGTGTGGGGGGAAAAGGGCTCGCGGAGCCGAGCGACTATGCGGCCATTTTGAATGCCTGCTTGGCTCCTCCAATGGAGTTTCTTAATATGAGGCAAGATATGATGCCGGAAGGGTACTCCCCTAATCATTCTTGCTGCTGTATTTTGGACTAGTTGCAGACTTTTAAGTTGGTAGGCCGGCAGCCCTGCATTAGGCTTTTGGCATAATCCAGCCTTGACTGCACTGTGGCATATATAATCACCCGACGACATTCCTCCGGCAGAAGTTGGATGACTTTACGCAGGCTTTTTAGTTTCCCAAAACAGGTTGCTGACACCTGCGTAATCTGGGCTGAGAGGGAGAGATCTGTCTCCCATCTAACCCCTAAATTTTTTGCTGATGTTGCCGGGATGGGTGGATGGCCCATTTCCTGTGGCCACCAAAGCTCTGTTGGTGGGCGCAAATATTTCCAAAGAATAATACCTCTGTTTTACTGGCATTGAACTTCAGTTTATTATTGTTCATCCAGCGAGAAATGTCTGTCATGCAGCCCTTGAAGTTTACTAGGGCTGTGTCTTTTTGTTCTTTAAAGGAGAACACCAACTGGGTGTCATCTGTGTAGGATATCGCTTTCACGCCCCAGTTGGCGATAAGGGTGAACAAAGGAGCCAAGCATATATATATATATATAAGAGGAGCGGGCTGAGTGCAGATCCCTGGGGGACACCGCACCAGATCTCTTTACGTTGAGATTTGAGAGATTGTAGAGCAGTTGTTGTGACCGGTTAGACAAAAAAAAAACGTAACCAATTTAATTCCATCCCCCCTATGCCACTCTCTTTGAGCCTAGGTAGTAGTATTGCATGGTCCACCGTATCGAAAGCAGAGGATAAATCCAGCAACACCAGCATTGCTGAGGTCCCTACATCCATTGTAGATTTGAGGGATTCTGAAACTTTTAGGGGGGCAGTTTCAGTGCTGAAGCCTGGTCTAAAACCGGATTGGGTATTGTGCAGAATGCCGGAGTTCTCCACGAACACGGACAACTGTCTTTGGACCCACTTCTCAAGCATTTTAGCGGGAGCTGGCAGAAGTGAGATGGGGCGATAATTACTGAGGTCCTCAGGCGCCCCATTATGTTTTTTCTTAAGGGGTAACACCGTAGTGTGTTTCCATATCTCTGGGAAAATGCCTGTTGCTAAGGAAGAGTTCCAGAGGTGTAACAGGTTTTTGGCTATTGAATGGGCCACTATGCCTCTTAATTTAAGAGGACAAGGATCTTCCGGGGAGCCAGATTTCGCAACCATTAATCAGGGATATCCCATCTCAGAAAGCGTTGGGGTTGAAGTCATATAGTTCTTTTTGTAGACCGTGGCCATCCGTCTTGTCAGATTTAATCGTGGTGACGTTGCCCACAAAAGTATCATAGATTGTGCGAATTTTGTTATCAAAGAAGTCTGTGATGTCGTGGCAGAGAGAGGGGGAGGTAGGGACTTCCATTTGTGCTGCTTGGGGCTGGAGGAACGTATCAACTATCTTGAATAGTTTCTTGGTTTAGTTCTCTGCTGTCTTAATGCAGTTAGCTATCTACTCTCCTAGCCACGGGCAGCCAATGGAGTTTCTTAATATGTGGCGAGATATGATGCCAGAAGGGTACTCTCCTAATCATAAGCATAGGACGGGGCTTTCTGTGCTATATAGTCACCCACGTCTAGGATGGCACTGGGTGGACAATCAGGGGGTCTGTAGATTAGGAATCCAGAGATAGTGGTAGAGGGTCCTATCTTCAGACAAAAATGTAAGCCTTCCATAATGTCTATTTTAGGTATATTAGAAGTCTCTACTTCCCAGGCCTCTTTAAATATAATCCCTACCCCCTCCCACCTCTTTTTTTACCCTCCCTATGTGCGTAACAGATTTTAAACCCCAAGGGTATGGCCAAGGCAATGGCTGATATGTTATCCTCCTTGAGTCAGGTCTCTGTTAGGAATAAAGCATCCCAGTTACCATCTTCCAGTAAAAGCCATGGGCCTGTCGCATGTTTGATCTTCGATCTACAGTTGATCAAACCAGCTTTAAAAGTGGTGGAATGAGTGCCGTCTGTAGTTGGGCGAGATACACATCCGCACTTAGCTGAGAGCTCAGACGTGGTATCTAGGGCCCAGCTGCAGTGTGAGCAGGGAGAGACATTAGTGCCTGTGCTGGTGTCGATGGGCGGCCCGCCAGGGCAAGTCTTTCTGTCAAGGAGTAGGAGTCTTTCTCTAGACCAGCAAATTAGCGCCTTAGTTATTGTGGTGTGTCGGGCAGCATGTCTGGCCCTGGCTGCTTCCAGGACGCTGACGGGTGCCGACGGGCTTGCCTTTGGAGCGCCCGCTGCGTGCGGCCGGCAGCACATGTCGGTTATCTCCTGAGCTTCCGGATGTGACGCAGCCGGGAGGAGGAGCTACGTCCCTCCACTCAAGCGGCCCTAAAGACCGTGGTGGACCGGGGATCGCAGCGTTAATGCAGGCAAGGAAACAGTTTTTAAAAACAATATTGTGCAAAATGTGCAAGCAGTCAATTGTATAAAATAAAAACAATCCCCAATTCACACGCACACCTTAGCACTCTCTCGGGTGCTCCCTGAGCTTACTAGCGCGGTGGCAGCCCTTCAGAGATCAAATACACTCTCCCCGGATGTGACGCGGCCGGGAGGAGGAGCTACATCCCTCCACTCAAGCGGCCCTAAAGACTGTGGTGGACCGGGGATCGCAGCGTTAATGCAGGCAAGGAAACAGCTTTTAAAAACAATATGGTGGGGGCGTGGCAAAGATGGCGGCGTGAGAGGACGCTACTCCTCGCGGCTCCCCGATCCGACTAGGCCCAAGACCTGATACGTAGCTTTTTCTTCCCCTGCTGGTGTTCAGCAGCGCCGGGAGAGGTGGTAGAGCCCTGGGCGACGACTTTGATGAAGGAGCTGGCCTCGGAGTGGTCCCGGAGCGACCTGCCGAGCAACGACGGGGGCCGACCCCTGAGAAACAAAAGAAGGCGACGCGGCAGACTGCGCCCCGCGCTAACCCTTGGCCCGGTGTAGCATACAGCGGAGAGAAGGACTCTAACCCTGCGGCCCGGCGGGTGGTTCCGCGCCGGGGGAATCGCTGCGGGGCAATAATTGAGGCCACGGCTGCGGCCTAGCAGACCGGACACTCGCCAGGGGCGACCTGAAGCCGACGGAAACAAAGCCCGGAGTTCGGATCCGGTACTGAAAACTGAACTATCTCTGGAACTCCCCATGGACCAAAAGGCGAAGGAAGATATGGAGGGGGTCCCGTGTGGCCGGGGGGGCCCCGGAGGGGAGGACTAGACACGCTGCCGGCCGGCGACTGCCACACCGAGGACACCGGAGCGTGGCTGTGCCGGAGTAACCGCAGGGGGAGACGCCCTGAGAAGCCTCCAGCTGCCTGCCTACACGGGAGGTGTCGGGATGGACCGGCGGGCCTCACGATATCGACCGCAACCAGTGCCTAACGGGGCCCAGCTGGGACAACGGGCAGAACGGCAGCACATGGGGTCGGGGCTGCGGCCTATCAGCAAGGCCTCTGACGGAGGCTCTTCGAAATGGAGCGTGCCCCGCCTGCCCGAGAGTCTCACAACAGAGCGGGGGACCCGGCAGTGTCGGCTGCACCCAGAGGTTAGCAGAGCCCAGCAGTGAAGACGAGCGGAGCGACGGATCTCGGAGTCGCGGCTGCGGCCTCACAGCGGAGCCTCCAGCGGGGGTCTCCGGAGCAGAGCAGGCGGAAGCCGATCATCGGAAGTATGGCCCTACTACGCAGATGAGTGGAAGCTGCATGGGAGTGGAAGACGACCTCTGCGCCCTGAACTGAAGTGGAAGTCCTGGCGTGCAATAACAGCTGATGTCGTGGCAAAAAGGGGACCCTCATTGTTAGAGTGTAGGGGAAGTCGGAGAACCCAACGATACTTGCCAGACGGGAGGGACCTACGGAACACGGGAGCACAGCCTAGAATACGGACAGGCCGGCGAGACCTGAGATCGCGGTGAGGCTGAACAGAAGGGCTGCCGCAGACTTGGCCAGGCACGGGGCCACCACTCAACGGGGTGTCGCTGGTGTGCTACAGGACTAGAGACAAGTCTCCAATACTGCGGATTGAGGCGGACGCCCCGTTGACCGCATCTCCTGGCGGCACAGTGGAGGGCCGGCTACCTGGTGGTGACGGACTACCTGCCTGCATACAAAGCACCCCACCAGCAGTCCCGGAACGCCTGACTGGAACCAGACTGGTCCTCGGGCCCTAGCAGTCTGGGGACAATTCTCCCGGCCACAGTGAGAGACAAGTTCAGTGGTACCTGGCGGAGCATTCTCAGTAGATCACGGGAGATGTCTGGTGAACCTAAAGTAGCAGAATAGGTGGAGCGAGAGGTCTGGCCCACACCCATACCACAATGGCAGGCAACAGGGGTAGCAAGAAAGGAGACCGCACACTCCCAGAGATGCTCAACAGGACCCAGCAAAGAGGAGACAGGGGGCAACAGTCACCAAGCTCCGCCGGAGGATCGCAGAACATAAACGGTGGGGAGCCGCCGGTCACTGGATCCTTCCTGGAATCTCTCTTCAGCACCCTCAAGGACGATTTTCAAACACTGAAGCAGGAAGTAGCAGGAGAGGTGCGAGAAGTACGCAGAGAAGTAGACAGCCTAGGAGAGCGAGTGGCCACCGTGGAGAGCACGAACCACCGACTTGACGAGGAAATCATGCAGTTGCAACAGGAGGTGTTACGCCTACGGGACCAACATCTGGATCTCCAAACGCACAACGAGGACCTTGAAAATAGGTCTCGAAGAAATAACATTCGGGTCCGTGGCGTTCCATCTACAGAAGAGGGCACGAATGAGGCCGGATACTTATGGGACCTGTTCGGGGAGATCTTGGGAGAACCAGCGGAGTTTCCTATCTGGATTGACAGGGCGCACAGAGTGGGACCACCGAGGCGTGCGTCGGCACCACCCCCGGATATTTTGGCATTTCTCCCAGACTTCTCATTGAAAGAGCGCATCTTGGCGGAGGCACGAAAGAAACAATCCTTAACTTTTCGCGGCCATTCTGTCGCTCAATACCAGGACTTGTCCACTCTCACCCTTTAGAAGCGTAAAGCATTTAAGATAGTGACCGATTTTTTGAGAGAGCACGAAACGTCCTATACCTGGGGCCACCCCTTCCGCCTTATCTTTAAGTGGAATGGCACGATGCACCAACTACGATCACTGCAGGAGACATGCGAGGTTCTGGGGATCACCGCAGAGGAGGAAGATGCAGCTACGCCGCGTCAAAGGCGTGGCCCTAGAGACGGCTGGCAGAGACTGTCGAGGAGACAAGCCCCTGCCACTCCCTTGAGACCAGACTCACCCACCATTAGAGCCAGCATGGCGAACGCCGTGTCCGAGGTGGCCAGAGACACAGCTTCAACTGGTGATGTCGCAATGACAGCGTAGAAACACTCTGGGGGGAGAACGTCACAGCATTACTGATATTGCAGGTTTGGGGGCATGGGGAGGGGAGCCGTGGGGAGGAGACAGTGGCCGGACGTCCACAAAGGTAATTCACCACAGACTTGTCCACTTGGGACATGACTGGGACTAAAGGTTGTTGGGGTTCCAGGGGAGTACAGGGGGGGAAGAAGGGAGGGGGTTGGAAGGGGCTGGTTGTTTGCAAGAGGGGGCTGTTGGTTGAAGAGTGGGGGAGGGGGAGGGATGGACAGGGAAGGGCGGTTCAAGGGAAGTTCAAGGGGAGTTGTG
This sequence comes from Lissotriton vulgaris, assembly GCF_964263255.1. Taxonomy (NCBI): domain Eukaryota; kingdom Metazoa; phylum Chordata; class Amphibia; order Caudata; family Salamandridae; genus Lissotriton; species Lissotriton vulgaris. The sequence continues at coordinate 225,857,854 of NC_141691.1, read as the reverse complement.
AGGGGAGGGGCGAGGGTCGTCCAGTGCTTTTGAAGCATCTACTTTGGCCTGACAGGGTTCCTGCACACTACTTATCTCAGAGCCGCCCTACCTGGGTTCTGATTCAATGCTTGCGCTACAGTTGTCCCTGCAATAATGGCGGCCTTTAAGGTAGTAACCCTTAATGTGAAGGGGTTGAACAATCCAGTCAAGAGGAGGGCGGTCCTGTCCCTGCTGGAAGGCACACAAGCAGATATATGTCTCTTACAAGAGATCCACTTGCTAGCCCGTGATTGCCATAGGATGCGATCTCACAAATTTCCAACACAATTTTTTTCCTCCAACACCACCAAGACGGCCGGGGTGGCAATCCTGGTGTCCCGAACATTCAAAGGGGAGGTTTTACACAAATTTGCAGAACGGAAAGGGAGACTTCTAGTGTTCAGGGTTAAGTCAGGAGGCCTGGTGTTCACCATAGGGTCGATATACAGCCCCAACGAGCATCAAGAGCGATTTTTCAGCTCAGCCTTAGTGGATATTACAGCCACCTCAGATAGGCACATTGTCATTGGAGGAGACCTGAACATGGTCTTCGACTCGTCTCTAGACAGATCAGCGCAGAGGTACCCACAGACAGGAGGGATTTCACAGGGGGTAAATCCCAATTGGAGGACCTAGATCTCCACGATCTTTGACGCCGCCTCCACCCCACCGACATAGACTACTCCTATTACTCACATGCACATAGGACATATGCGAGATTGGACCACCTCTTGGTCACGGGGCCAGTCTGTGACCTAGCTACGGCATCTGAAATGGGGGTTCTCTCCCTATCAGACCACGCGCCCGTTACGGGCACCTTTCGCTTAACGCCGGTATCCTCATCGCGCTTGGTTTGGCGCCTCAGGGATACTCTATTGCATAAAAAAACAGTAGTGAAGAACATTACGAACTCAGTCCGCGATTATCAGACCCACAATGATAATATCGACACTTCATTAGCGACGCAGTGAGCAGCCTTAAAGGCGGTGCTCAGAGGGGAATTTATAGCAATATCGTCAGCGGAGAACAGAGAACGACAACTCAAACAAGACGAACTCACACATAAAGTACGCGAGCTGGAACAGGTACATCAGCGTACAAGAGCCCCTAGAATCTGGAGGCAACTCAAGGCAGCGAGGAAACTCCTGTCGGCCTTGGATACGGACAGAGCGGAGTATGCGGCGTTGCGTTTGAAACATGCGTATTACACGGGGGGAGACAGATGCGGCCGGCTTCTAGCGAACACACTCCGAGTGGCGCATCAATGGCACTTAGTGAAGGAGCTCTCGGTCTCCGACGGCGGGACAGTCACGCAGGACGACCAGATAGCGGAGACTTTCCGTCAATACTATGCAGACCTATACTCCAGTGAACCCCCGTCGACACATAGGGAGGCTGGCTATCTGGACTCGGTCGCACTCCCTTCCCTCGCTCCAGAGCAAGCGGAATACCTGGAAAGGGACATTCGGGTTGAAGAGGTGATTACAGCCATCTCTAAACTCAAGCATTGAAAGGCCCCGGGCCCGGACGGCTATACGTCACTCTTCTATAAAACATTCTGCTCCACCCTGGCACCTATCCTCACCCGGCTTTTCAACTCATTCTCCGCTCCTGGAGCTATCCCACCTGATTTACTCCAGGCAACCGTGTTGGTCATCCCCAAACCAGGGAAGGACCGGACTCATTGCAGCTCGTACAGACCGATCTCACTCCTGAACATTGATCTCAAGCTGTACACTGGGATCCTTGCGGCTCGGCTGGCACTTCATCTGCCAGGACTGGTAGACCCGGACCAGGCAGGATTTGTCCCAGGGAGGCAGACGGTGGACAACACCAAGAGAGTGGTTCACATCTTAGAGAAAGCCTCCCGGATTCCCGGAGAGAGAATGCTGTTAGCCGTAGACACGGAGAAAGCGTTCGACCGGGTACATTGGCCTTATTTAGAGCAGGTCCTAGCAAAGGTGGGAATAGGGGAGAAATTCCGCACCCTAGTATTCAATTGCTATAGGTTTCCATCTGCGGTGGTACGGGTGAATGGCTGCAGCTCCCAGAGGTTTGCAATAGAGATCCCCGCTGCTTTTTGCTCTATATATGGAGCCTCTTGCCCAAAGGATACGTCAGAACCCGAATGCGACAGGAGTAAGGATGGGGAGGTATACCCACACGATTAGCCTCTACGCGGATGACGTTATACTGACACTAGCTGACCCGGTGGGGGTGCTCCCAGCGTGTATTGCAGAACTAGAGGTTTTCTCGACTGTCACGGGATTCAAAATGAATATGGGGAAGTCAGCAGCCCTTGATGTGTCATTGAAGGCTGCCACGAGAACCGAACTCCAGAACCTCTTCCCCATGCACTGGTCATCAGACCTTGTGCCTTATTTGGGCATTCTCTTTGCACCCACCCTGCCTGCTATGGTAACCGCCAACTATGCAGCCATGGGAAAGAAAATCAAGGAGGAACTGGGGCGCTGGAACAAAGGCACACTATCTTGGCTCTGCATGATAGCCGCGGTTAAGATGACGATCTTACCACAGGTTCTATATTTGTTCCGGGCCCTGCCGCTCCAACCCCCAAGGGGTGGATTCAGCAGACCTTGCACGTTTCATCTGGCAAGGCCGCAAACCTAGGCTGAAGAGGGCTCTATCCATGCTAGCCCCTGAGGCAGGAGGTCTGGGTATACCGGATTTACGCAAGTATTTTCAAGCTGCACAACTGCGATATCTTGTGGAGTGGAGTAGATGGGAGTCAGATAAACACTGGCTTTTTCAAGACCAGGCAGTAGCGGGCCGGCCTCTACAGGAGGTGCCCTTCTTGCGCAGGGCACACCGCCCCCTCAATCTGTAAGCGTCTTTCATCACGCGAGTCCCGATGAAGGTGTGGGATGCCACTGGTGTTGTTCATGATCTCACCACGTTCCCCTCACTGTTTACACCATTGGTCGAGAACCCGGATTTCACCCCTGGGATGGAACAGAGAGCCTTTATGCGCTGGAGGATTGCGGGGTGCAGGTCGCTGTTCCATATGTATACTCCAGAGGGCGTCATTCCATTTCAGGATTTCAGGCGAGACTATCAACTACCTGAAACGGAGAGAATGCGTTATTTACAGGTGCGTCACTGGGCGCTGCAACCGCAGGTGCGTGAATCAGCGGACAGAAGGCTTCTACCTTTTGAGAGGTGGCTTGTGACACGCACCTCAGAAGCGAAACTAATCTCAGACCTCTACAAATTTTTCAGCCTCCTTCCTCCCATCTTTATAACCCGGGCAGGGAGCGTTGGGAGCGGGAATTGGGGAGGACATTAAGTCACGCAGAGTGGGACCAGATTTCATATCGGGCACAACATTCCGCATACCACACAGGACTTACAGAAATGTTTACTAAGGTGACCACCTACTGGTACTACACCCCAGAAAGATTGCATGAAATGAATCGTAGTATTGAGGGTACATGCTGGCGGGCTTGTGGTCAGATAGGCACACTTACACACGTGTTGTGGGATTGCCCTCTGCCGCGCCCCTACTGGAAAGAGGTCTTGGACGAGATTGACACACACTTTGACATCGAGCTGCCACGCTTCCCTGCGTATATACTGTTGGGCTTACCCAACTGGTTGATCTACCCCTGTAGGGGTAGGCAGATTGCAATAGCGCTGGGCTCGGCTGTTCAAAACATTCTCATACACTGGCGCTCCACCACACTCTTCTCCATCACTGGCTGGCTGCATAGATTATGGCATGTCCTGGGCATGGAGAAGTTGTCGCTCACAGTGGCGGGAGAGGTGGAGCAGTTTGACGACCTGTGGCAACCGTTTTACTCACTACTGGTTACGGAATTTAAGGAACTCACATGTCCAAGGTATCTCCGACTTTTGAGATTGACATCACCTGTAGATTCAACGGATTGATGAGGCTTAGATTGGGACTAGCCAAGAGGGGAAGGCGGCGAAGGAGGGGTGAGGCAGGGGGAAGAACTAAGCACTGGACGGGGGTGGGAAGGGAGGAGACAGAAGGGGTGGGAATGGAGGGGGGGTTGTTTATTTGTGTATTATTGTCGCTGTATGCGCATCAAACGACGAGCCCAGATGGGCATTTAGTTTGAAGAGACTTTACGCACCAAATGCGCTCCTGAATGGCTGTGCCATAGCACCAATCCTTTGCGACAACTGTTTTCTATTTTTGTAAATGTCTCAATAAAATGCTTTAAACCTAAAAGCAATAAGGTGCAAAATGTGCAAGCGGTCAAATGTATAAAATAAAACAATCCCCAGTTCACACGCACACCTTAGCACTTTCTCCAGCGCTCAGTGAGCTTACTAGCACGGTGGCAGCCCTTCAGAGATCAAATACCCTCTCCCAGGATGTGATGCGCCGGGAGGAGGAGCTACGTCCCTCCAATCAAGCGGCCCTAAAGACCGTGGTGGACCGGGGATCGCAGCGTTAATGCAGGCAAGGAAACAGTTTTTAAAAACAATATTGTGCAAAATGTGCAAGCGGTCAATTGTATAAAATAAAAACAATCCCCAGTTCACACGCACACCTTAGCATTCTCTCGGGTGCTCCGTGAGCTTACTAGCGCGGTGGCAGCCTTTCAGAGATCAAATACACTCTACCCGGATGTGATGTGGCTGGGAGGAGCTACGTCCCTCCACTCAAGCAGCCCTAAAGACCGCGGTGGACCGGGGATCGCAGCGTTAATGCAGGCAAGGAAACAGTTTTTAAAAACAATATTGTGCAAAATGTGCAAGCGGTCAATTGTATAAAATAAAAACAATCCCCAGTTCACACGCACACCTTAGCACTCTCTCGGGTGCTCCGTGAGCTTACAGCAAGACCAGGGCCAACTTGACGATGCAGGGGCCTCTGAAGCGCGTTTCTGGTTCACAAGCTAAAAATATCACCAAGACTGCTCTGAAGAAAGAGCAGAGGCCACAGCAGGGGGATGCAGGGAGGCTTCTTTATTCAGCACATAAGCAGTGTGGCAAATGCATTTCGGCATTTAGTATACCTTCTTCAGCACCAAGAGTATTTCAGGAGGTGCAGGCGTTATCGTGATTTTAAATGTCCTGCCTCAAAACAATTGGTTCTCTTCTGTTCCGCCCCCAAGAACAATGTCCTATCTCACCTTCTACAATGCACTACAGTTCCCAGAATGCTGTGTTTGTCCAGGTAGGTAATGCAGGGTTAAACAGGTGTTTATGCGGATTGTATGGCATCACAATGTCATCTGGACCAATCCCCTGTGTGTTGCTTGAACTCTGGTACCCCCCTGGGTCCCCAGACCGTATCAACCTCCGAGGATCAGGGCACCACTCGGCGGGAGCTAAACTGGCAGTCCATCTTGCCCAGCGCGGAGTTAATAACTCCGACACTGCCCCATCTCCTCCTGAACCAGAGGTGAACCTTGGTTAATCCAGTACCCTGGAAATGCAAAACTCTGCCCAAGTCTTTCTGGTGGCTCTGGATTGGGCCAGACCAAGATGCAAGCTATGCATTAAAAGTTAAGATTATATATATCGCGGGTGGGAACTGCGAATCATTGTTATACGCCTGCAGGACACGTGCAGATTGGCTCTCACATACCGGAGAGGTGGTTCAATGCTGGAGGTAGGCGAATAGGTTTCTGGGGTGGACGGGATCCCTGACGGGCAGGACCCCCTTATGGATTGGGGAACAGCTGCGTTAGGTAGCTCGCTTGGAGGGCTTTAAGGGGTGGCAACTTATCTGCATTGAATACATGGGAGATGTATGGAAAGGGGACGCCCCTCGCTCATTTGAATACTTGCAAAAAGAATATGATCTACGGGACTCGCAGCGCTACCACTACTTACGCCTCATATATGCCATACGTTCACATATTCGAGGGGGCGCCTCCGTCCTGGAATATTCTCCCATGGAGGATCGTCTACTCCTCGATCCCATCCTTGAAAACCCCACATCCACGATCTACCGTAAGCTAATAAACAACATTCCTGAACCTTTATTGTCACTGAGGGTGACTTTGGAGCAGGATTTGGGCCCCTTGGAGGACGATGACTGGCAGGACGCCCTGCAGAGTCCTCGGGAACTCGCAATTTGTGTCCGGTTCCGGATGGTGCAGCTTAAAATTCTGCACCGAGTATACTACCCCCATACCCTACTGTACACTTGGGGTGGGTGCAAGTCTGCCCTGTGTGCGCGTGGGTGTGGGGAGGAAGGGTCCTTCTACCACATACTGTGAGAGCGCCCGCAGATAGTACCCTTCTGGACCAAGGTCGCAGACACGATGGCGGAGGTGGTGGGCTCCTCGGTCCCGAGGGAGCCCAGATGGCTACTCTTAATGATCAAGGGGCCCACTGATTATGCCAGATATGGGGAACCACTGATTGGTATCAGAGGGCGGAGGAGACCATTTACAAAAGTAGAGGGTGCCCCAAAAAATGGAAGAAGATCTGGGGTCCTTGGAGAAGATACCGGGGAATGGGGAGTTGCCTGGGATAGGGGTCTTACTTCTAATGTTATGTTATGTTATGTTATTTGGGTTCTTCTATAGCGCAACGGCTACTCCAGTAGGAGTGTCCCGGCGCTTTAGCGAAGAGGTCCTTGAGAAGAGGAAACATAACTGCAGATCAATAGTTAATACTGACTATTCTTTACACTGTACACTGCCTGTTTGTCTGATGCAATGTGACCAATGGATTGACATGTCAACTGGAATGAGCAGTGTTAATAAAAAGAGTTTAAAAAAAAAAAGATTATATATGTCTAATTCTCACCTCTGACAAGAGAACTCTAAAACGCAGCACAAATATCCTTCTTCTGGCTTAATGTTTTATTTTCTATATTCACACCAGTCTAAGATAAGGCAACCCCAAAAGAACACATTTTTGGGCTGCATTTGCCGGTCTGTGTCTTTATGCCACTCCATTAGGGCAAATTGTGTATGGACATCATCACAACATTCTCTTACATTATCTTGATTCTTTTCTTTTTTTTCACATATATATTACCTACTGGTGGTCGCCAGTAGGTAGTTATAGATAGGACCTATTTTCCATTGGAAATTTGCAACATTCTATTCCCAATAACTTTTGCGCCGCCGGCTGACGAATCATTGTGAAAGATTCAAAACTCGTGGCCTGCTCCTGTCCGCTCATATCTTGAAAGTTTCGGGGTGATTCGTCAAGGAGGGGCCGAGAAAAAAGGGGGGTCCCAAAATTTGTTTTCCCCATGCAATTTTCCATAGGAAACTTTAGACACGGCTACAGCCCGAACTGCTGAACGGAATTACACCAAATTTGGCCAATAGGTAGCCCTTGGTTCAGAAAGATCCCTTTTTGTTAAATGGTGTAAATCCGTTCAGTAGTTGCTGAGAAAATCAAAATTAAAAAAGTTTCGATATCTATGGCCACGGAGGATCTGGGCACCCTCCCAAATTGCTATATATATAATGCATATTTAAATAACGAAGCAAACCACATTCACTGGATGATGTCATAAGTGATGTCATCAGTGATGTCATTTGAGATGTCATCAGTGATGTCACTGACCATGTTTTGAATGATCTAATATATGACATCATCAGCAGTGGATTGCGGGTGCGCGAAATATAGTTAGTACAACTAACTATATAGCAGCAATTTCAATGGTTTTGTATGAGTGAAATGTTCAGCTAACTATAACACCCCTAAAACTTATAGTTTTTTGAGTGAATTTCAAAGGTTTTTTAAAAGCTAATTCCTAACTATATAAGGCCTGAAACCTATGGTTTTTTCAGTGAATTTCAAAGGATTTTTAAATGCTAATTCCTAACTATATAAGGCCTGAAACCTATGGTTTTTTCAGTGAATTTCAAAGGCTTTTTAAATGCTAATTCCTAACTATATAAGGCCTGAAACCTATGGTTTTTTCAGTAAATTTGCAAGGTTTTTTAAATGCTAATTCCTAACTATATAAGGCCTGAAACCTATGGTTTTTTTCTGTGAATTTGCAAGGTTTTTTAAATGCTAATTCCTAACTATATAAGGCCTGAAACCTATGGTTTTTTCAGTGAATTTGCAAGGTTTTTTAAATACTAATTCCTAACTATATAAGGCCTGAAACCTATGTTTTTTTAAGTGAATTTGCAAGGTTTTTTAAATGCTAATTCCATACTATATAAGGCCTGAAACCTATGGTTTTTTCATTGAATTTCGAAGGTTTTTTAAATGACAATTTAAATGTATTAATTGTTATTTTTTTATACTGATTTACAACATTTTTGCAGGCAGGTTTTCAGAGGGCACGCCCCCTTTTTACAACACTCTGCAGCGCAACCCCTGGCGCGTTTGCAGAGAAGGAACTAATTCCCCTTGCATACTGGGGGTCCCTGGGGGGCAACTAGCCCACCAGGAGCCTCCAGTATAAGCCAGTGGGCTGCATTGCAGAGAAGTGTAATGCGGCCACCCCATTTTTACACCTCTCTGCAACGCAGCCCCCGGCCGTGTTTGCAGATGGGGAACAAATTCCCCTTGCATACTGGGTGTCCCTGGGGGCCAACTAGCCCACCTGGAACCTGCAGTATGCGCCAGGGGGCTGCATTGCAGAGAGGTGTAATGAGGCCACACCCTTTTTTACACCTCTCTTCAGCGCAACCCCTGGCGTGTTCGCAGAGTAGGAACTAATTCCCCTTACATACTGGGGGTCCCTGGGGGCCAACTAGCCCACCAGGAGCCTCCAGTATACGCCAAGGGGCTGCGTTGCTTTGCCCCGGGGGTGGCGGTCCCCGGGGCAGTGTGGGGGGGATTGTGGACCCCCCACACTTCTTTATCACTATGCCTCCGCGATTTGGTCCCACCCGGGGGATAATTTTTTAAAAAACAGACCAGGTTTAAAAAAAAAATGTGGGCCTTTTTTGTCCTTGTGGGACCACCTGGGCAGGCCTAGGGGGTCAGGGTGTATCTACCCTGCCGCCTTTTTGTGTTCTTCACGTTTGTTTTTCTGCTTTCTGGTGCCTCGGTCTACCGAGCACAAGATGGATGCCAACACTTCCTGGTTAGAAGTGTTGACAGCCAATGAGCATGAAGCTTTCTCGGGAAGGCAAGCTGATTGGCTGCCACTGTCTGTCAACACTCCAAAACAGAAATTGTTGGCAGCCATCTTGTGCCTCCCATGTGTGTCCCACAAGGACCCCCAAGGCCCCCCCAATTTTTTTTCTCCGAAAAATCGCGGGGTGCTCGCACGGTGCGCGCTTATAGATATATACATTTTTTCAAATGAAATTTTCTCAACAACTACTGGAGGGATTCACACCATGTAACACAAAGCGTGATCTGCGAACAGTACTCTAGCTTTTTGCCAAGTTTGGTGTAATTCCGTTCATCGGTTCGGGCTGTAGCGGTGTCTAATCGTCCTATGAAAAATAACATTAGGAAAACATGTTTTGGGACCCCCCTTTTTTCTCAGCCCCCACTTGACGAATCCCCCCAAAACTTTCAGGGAAGGAGCGGAGCGGTGCGGAGCGGTCCATCTTCTTTGAGAAATTCGCGGAGATTCATCAACCGGCGCCAAAGGTATTCCCAATAGAATGTTGCGGATTTCCTATGGAAACTAAGTCCTAACTATATAAACCTACTGGCGACCGCCAGTAGGTAATATATATATATAAACATGTCAACGCCTCCGCACACAATTTGGAAGAGACTCCAGTAAGCTCGGGGTCGCTTCTTAGAGTTTTTATTTTAGCCACATACAACAGGTAACGTGTTTCAACAGCGCAAGCGGTCTTTGTCAAACCTGAAGTTGTCGCCATTTTTGGCCTTTTTATGCTTGTGCAAATCTTAAAGTGACAGTGCAACATTTGCAATATTCAAAACGAACAAATAAAGTGACAGTGTAACATTGTAACATCCAAAGTGACATGTGCAAACAAATTATCAAGTCTCAATTGCCTAATATGTTGTGCAAATGAGCGTTACAAATACCACATTAAATTGTCATTATGATGTGTGGCAGTATCAAATCAACGTCTGTACATTTTTAGACATTGTAAAATGCATTAAAAAACAATTCCTTAAATGCATTAAAAGTGTATCAAACTAATTACAATCACCAGATCTTAGGTAGTGCCCTATTGATGCCACAATTGTATTGCCAGACTCATACTTCTGGGCCTACTGATCACTCTGTGTACAATCACAATAAAAAATGTTTTGTGCAATGTTACTCAATGAATAAAGTGACCTGTGCGTGTGCAAATACCACATTGATATTCAAAATTTCATAACAACACAAAATCACCTGTTGAACGTTTATATGCAAATGCAATGAAAAGTGAACAATATTCAACTTTACCACAGTTATTCACTCTATCATCTATTGTTGTTCACCTGCAATTTGTTTTTAATCAGATTAGCCTACAATCTCTGTGGACAATGGTGACTGCCATAGTCTTTTTCAAAGGAACCCCGATATGTTGTCCAGCATAGAAGCGTTCAAGCATTGTCATATTTTGTTGTGCTCTTATCATTTTTACAAAAACCACAGTTGATGGACAGAATGCAGAACAATGTCATACATTCACCCCAGTACAGAGATCCGGGCCCAAATCCATCGTTTTTTGTGCACTCCACACCACCCCAGTTCAGACATGGCCATATGCAAATCAGTCTGACCCTGTGCCTCATGGGAACATTCCAGCCCGAACTGCCAAGCCATGCTTTCCTTGGACCGGAAACAAGCTTCCGAGGACCGGTTTCTGGCATTCCAGCCGTCTTCAGCCCGGCTTGCTTGAATCCAGTGGTGTGGAGTGCATGGGACTCACGTCTGAGCATACCCATCCCACTCGGGGTGACAAATGCAAAAACCACAGTTGATGGACAGAATGCAGAACAATGTCATACATTCACCCCAGTACGGAGATCTGGGCCCAAATCAATCGTTCTGTCCATCAACTGTGGTTTTTGCACTTATCATTTTTACAGCACATTTAGTAACCATTTTCATGTTTATTTTGATGTATTAAAGTCAGTTTGGTTAGCCTCATATAGACTTTTTTGGTCCAGAAAGGGGTCTGAAATAACTGCACATAAACACAATGTTTCTCTTCCCAATCTCGGCACCAAAATATGGCATCACTAAGAAAGAGCATAATGACATGCAAAGATTTTATGGGCTTTCTGATAAGATTTCAATTGTTTTCATTTCTTTTTAGAGTTAAATGTTTTCTTTGAGATTTTAACATTTGTAATAAGTCCTAAATTGCTAAAATGTAAGATCCGACAACAAGGGATAGCACGTATTCGAATTTTTTGGATGAAATCATGAAAGCTAATAAATATCTGTGTTATGTTAGAAGAAGTTGGGCTCCATTATGTAATTTTGTTTTACCTGGGGAGCGCCATAGTTAATATGTGGTATACCATGATGCAGAGGCGTCCTTCCGTGAAGCAAATATTACTTGTGTGCTGCAAGTCAATGTTGCTTCACTTAAGATATCTTTGTGTTGATATTCAGTTTAAAAAAAGATGCAAATCCCACACATTATTTCAGCTTTTTGAACAAGCCAGCTAGGAAGATGGTACCACCCAGCAGAGGAGCCATCAAGGAGGGGCTGTCTAGGAAGAGAGCAGAAAAAGAAAGGTCAATTTTACACAGTAGGAGAAATACATTTTAATTTCTCAGGTGACAAATCAAGAGCTGTATCTATTTATCATCTCAAAAACTGCCAGTAGCCAAGAAGGAAGCTTTATGGTGAGGTATAATAAGAAATAAATGCAATACACACAACACAGAACTGTTGTGGAAAGCAACAAAAGGTTGCATGATTACACATCTAGGACCAATGAATAAACTGGCAAGGAATGTGAAGGCTGTAATGCGGACTGGTGGAGGTGCAGACATCCATGAGGAATTGACACCAATGGAAGAGCAAGTTGCAGCACTCATAGGACCTGAGATGGCTGCTGGCATTGAGAGCACTGATACGACCACTCATAAGGACTTACCTGTATCTCGGGTTGTTTCCATTCCAAAAGCATTGAAATGTATATTTTCATATGTATTTCAATTCATCTTAATGTACTTTGTATATAAGGCCATATCAACATTATTATCAATGTGTGGTGTTACATCGTAAGAAGTTTTTAATTAATTGAGTATGTAAAATAAACCTGTTTATTCAGCAGTTCTTACAATATGATCCATTAAAAAATTATATATTTTTGTCTGGGGGGAAAAACAGTTTTTTGATCGATATTAATTTGTTGGACTTGTAGCAATACATTATTAATTGCGTGCTTTCTGTCAAAGGAATTGAAATGCAAATTATAATAATGTATTATTCTGAATCACATCAGTGGATATCTGTGAATGATCATGTCACTTAGGCCATTTTCGCTTGTGGGGAAATATAGCTAATGAGAGCATAAGATTCTGTATAATATTACTGTTTCTTTTAAAATATAAATTATAGACAATAACATTAACATAAATCTTGATCCACATATTGAAGAATGCATTTTTAGTGCTTTTTAAATTATTAAATGTTTGTAACATATATAAAAATTAGCAATTGCACATGTAAATTAAATTTTTTTTTTTTTTTTTTAAATATATTTTTATTGCAGGAATCAGTACAACAATACAGTAACGACCAGCATCATATTATAGCCAACTTTTACAAGATATAGCCCACCGACCCCCTTCCATAGCATTGCTATACAGCCAAGCAGCCCATATCCCTGGGGTTGGGCGGCGAATGTAGCTGGGGTCAGTAGGATGCGGGAGCTGGTCCGGATAACTCACTGTCCGTCCTCTGCTTTTCTAAACAAACCCCAACCCCCAAAAAAGATACCCCCCCCTCAAACTTCTAGTCATTGTGAAACTCCCCCCTCCCCCCCCCCCCCCCACCATCAGCGCCAGGGAGCTTATCACTTTAGGATCCACTGCTTGACCCACGGGGAAGGTAATAGTGCTGTTAATGCTAGTGTCTAACGGGACTCGGGTCTAGTTGCTTCTTCGCTTTCGGAGTCGCTGGGGGCACAATAATCCCTGAGGGCCTGCACCAGCGTTTCCCATTCTAACGCGGCCTCCTGCGCCTTCTCATTGCTTTGCCTCCAAGCCAACTGATATCGCAGCGCGCTCTCCCCCGCCGCCCATTTCAAAAGTTCACCGTGCCATCTGCTGCCCGCAGGACCAGCACGTGCCTTCCAGTTCCTGGTCACCTCTCGCTTAGCAAGTAGGAGCCCCAGGTTGATAAATTTACTGGTGATTTTATTCCGGGGGGTATGGGGGAACCAGTGCAATAGCCCTACCGCCGCATCGAACGATAAGTGCCTCCCCGTCACCTCTTCCAAAGTCGCCGCCACCTCCTGCCAGTAGGACGTCAATCCTGGGCAGGCCCATAGCATGTGTAGGAGGTCCGCCTCCTGAGCCGGGCACCTAGGGCATTCCGCCGAAGCCGTGGCAAAATAACGCCTGATCTTAACCGGGGTCAGGTACGCCCTATGGAGAACATAATAGTGGACCAGTTGGAAACGGGCGCTACGTGTACCCTTCCATGCTCGCCTCACCAGCTGGGACCAGGTCGTCTCCGGGATCTCCCTACCGATGTCCTCTTCCCAGCGGGACTTCAGTGCGGCGAGAGGGACCAACCCCTCGGTAATCAGCCTGCCGTAAAGGCAAGTGACCGCCTTCACTGTGCCCGCCGACATCATTACATACTGGCACACCTGGGACAATTGAGGTTCCTCTAGTCCGTTTTGCCAGTGCGCCTGGATCACTCGCACAATGGCCGAGTGCAGCAAAAAGTCGCCCCGGGGGATCCCAAAGCGGTCAATGAGATCCTGAAAGGACAGGAGCACTCCGTCCTCATACAGGTCCCCGACGAGCTGTAAACTCGAATCCTCCCAGTCCGCCAGTCGCGACCAGTCTCCTCCGTGGGGGAGGGCCGTCAGCATCCCCAATGGAATTTCAGGTGCATATGGGGTCCGCAGGTGACCTCTGTTATGAGCCCGATTCCAACAGAGTCGGATAGTCCGCTCCTCCATCGACAGGTCCCGAAGGACCAAACGCTGTCGCAGCGCGATAAAGGAGAGGACGTGCCTGGCCATACCCGTCCCTCTACCGTCTTCCGGGCCTCTGAACTCCCTGGCTATCTCCTGGGTGTATGTCTGGAGCTGCGCCGCTAGGTAATACTTCTCGAAGTCCGGCACAGCAAGCCCCCCCTCGTCCTTCGGCCTCATCAGGGTATTGAGGGCCACCCGCCGCCGGCCCGTGCCCCAAAGGAACCCGACCACCATGGAACGCAAGCGGCGAAACGTAGCCGGCGGGACCCAGATCGGCAAAGTCCGAAAGTAATACAATAATCGGGGGAGCGCCACCATTTTGAGCAGGGCGATGCGTCCTGCCACGGAGAGCGGCAGCGTGGCCCAAAAGTCCATGCTGCCTTGCACATGTAAATTAATATATGGATTGGGGTATTTATATTGTAGTTTTATTTATATTGAAATCCACATTTTATTATTTATATTGAAATCCAAACTAAAAATATACTCTAGTCTACTTTGTTTTACTTTGAATGATGGGCCTGTTGTATACTTTAATCTTGGATGTTCTTTTGCATCCTACCATACATTTTCAAGTATTATGTTATATCATATAAATAGTACATAGGCATTATGTTGAAAATGGAAGAATGATTTAGCCATGTGTAGCTGAATACATGTTAATTGATCAACATCTGTGTAAAAGCTTACATTCTAAAAGATATGTCCTAAATAGGATACATATTAAAGGCATAATTTTGAATAGGGAGATTAAATTCTAAAGACAAGACTTTGCATGTTGGAACATACACACTTGTACAAATATTATAACATCCCACCGTTTGTGCCTATCAGCTAAATTTAAATATGTATTGTGCCAATAAAGACTTTCCACAAGTCCTACTTTAAAAATTGGACACATTGTGCTGCATTTTATTTTATATTGGATCAATCATATGAATTTGAGTCCTGTGTTGTGTAAATGGAATGATTTAAAATAGAGATAAATATACTAATCTAGTATATATACCTTTTATCTTAAAAATCACTGCTTCACTGTAGAATATTATGTGGCAGTGTAAACAACCAGATACAAAATTAGTTATCAATAAATGTTCAATTGAAGAACAATTTGTCTAAATTAATTCTAACACACAAACAATATTTGTGTTGTTACTTATACATTGTCAAATTAAAAAGTTATATATATGAAACCAAATAATGCATGTTTTGAAATGTACGGAATATATGTTAGTGTTCTCATTGTAAATTACTCTTTAATATTGTCATAATGAGAATATCAATTTAATGAGTAAAAATGTAATCTTTGACATCACCTTGCTCCCCTTGGATGATGAAACATTTACTGAACTCAACCACACTTTTATTCACTAAGAAGAACTGATGGGGATGCTCCTGTAAATGATGATGATCCTGAAGTGACATTAGAGAACCAAAGCCACAGGAACACAATGTTAACAAAGTTAAGAAGTGGATGGAGACACTGATGGACATTGTGGAAGGAGTCCCGAGGCGTAATTGCCCAAATAAGTAGTTGGCTCAGAATGATAAAGACACCTATTTTTGGCTCCAAGGAATTGTTGATTTCTTAGCTGGCATAGCTGGCGTCTATAAGGAACTGAGCATTGGTAAAGCCTATAGGTCACACCTTGTAAAAAAGAGCCCATAGTTACTGACTTTGCCGGTGCTTTTTTGCTGGGCATTTCCCAAAAAGAAAATGTCCTAAATGGCTGCCAGTGCATCACATGCAGCGGTCAGCAAGCGGCTCAGTAGCAGTGTACAGATAAGAGTGATGCAGTGAAAAAAGAAAAATACTAAGTAATTTAAGAAGTGTAACTGATGGGTTAGTTGAACTACTTATTATACTGTTTATGCTGTATTTATTGTTACCTATTGTTTTGAAGTATGGTTGCTACCAGTATCGTTAAGGGATTTGAGTATTGCACTAATAGGTTGAAACTTGGTCAAAAGGTTTAAAATAAAGAGCGATTTCAAAATGCCAAGAATTACTCAGATATCCAGTAAAACACACAAGATAATGCGTATTCTCCATTAGCACAGTATGAAGAATTCAAGTGTTATTTAAAGTATTCATGTACCTTCACTGCGCTTAACTTCTCTCCTTTTTTATATTTATGAAACACATGGAATATTTACAGTAAAATATATTTTTACATTATTGAAGTTTGTTGCTCTAACTATGGATATGTGCATTCATCACACTGTTGCTTTGTATGTTTTCCAGTGGGTTTCAAGTACACACTGTCTTAGAGAAAAATAAATATTTTAGTACCTGTCACAATTTGTTACTTCCTAAGTGATAGTTATGTTGATACCTCAATTGGATTTTAGGTTAGCGGTTACATTCTTTACTGTGTGTGTAATGTCCTGAAGACAGCATGTCCTGTTGCTTTACATACGCTTGAGAATAGATTTTGGCACTTTAGTTTGTAAATAGAGTGGTGATTTGAGCTTGCAGCAGAAGTTACATTTTACAACTCTGAGATTTGGAGTTTCAGACTGTGACACCTGGCAGAGTCAAGTGTTGCTATAAGCAGCATCAACATTTGCCATTTCTGATGTTTTTTTCAATTTCATATAAAGCCTTTTTGTTTGGAAGTAATGGATATTAGCTTATAAGAAGCAAGAACAGAGCTTTGTTTCTGGTCAGCTATGTGAAATAAAAGAAGGATCACCTGAGCCTCTTTTGTACAAACAGAGTACTTTGAGCTTATGGGTGAGGTGGGAAGTGTGACTCTCATATGGCTTTAAAGAGCGGTGACCCAACATTAGACAATGTGTTTTTCTACAAATTGTTGGCGTCAGACTTCAAGCTGCAGGGGGAGTTGGCAGGCAAGTTGGCCGCCGCGACCTGAGCTCCGTGCTCACCTGCTTTTCAGACAATTAATTTCCGATGAAAGGGGAGTTTATTTCGATTCTCCTTCACAGGCGTTCCCTATCACTCCTTGGGGAAGCTGCAGGGGAAATTTCCGGGACCTCGAACAAACGAGTGAAGCTCAGTAGGCTCCTTTCATTCTCCTCAGGAAAGGCTCCTTTCACCTGCAGGGCTCTGTGTGAACTGTGGAGAAGGCGACCATTTCTTCCTCAGCACCTCTTTTCTTCAGAAGCTTTCCGCCCCCTTAAAAGGATTTTCTATAACTTGGTTTGCCTGGATTCTTTCACTTTCTTAAGTTGAAAGGGGATTTTCTTCTTTCTTCATTAATTTAACATTGATACTTTATTCAAGACCTTTTTGCTTTGTTTCTCTCCAACTAAAATTAATATTTTGCAAGAAAAGTCATAGCATACTTCAAGGTTTTTGATTATTGTATGCCATTTTACTTTTTTAATTCATTTACAACTATTTAATTCCTATCTGTACCACAACATGGAGTCTAAATTGGTGTCAAACCACTCAAATGAAAACAAGCTGTTTCGTCACCTCCTACAAAGTCTAAAGCTACAAATTTACAAAACAACTCACTAAAAATTTTAGAGGAAATTCAAGCTATTCATATAAATACTGACACCATATGCTCGGTTATTAAACACATTCATAGAGATATTGCCTCCCTATCTATGTGAGTAGCAGGCAATTAGATAAAAACGTGTGACAATACTAACACTATTACGAATATGGCCCCACTTATTTCTCAGGTTGTTTCTCCTCAATGTTCATTGTTCGATTTGGAAAATAGAAATCAACAGTACAATCTACGCATATTTAATGTTCCAGAGGGAGTTGAGGGACAAAGTTGTCTTTTCTTAGAAAATCTATTACCTAAACCTTTAACCATCAAATTCCAAGAACATTTTGAAATTGATAAAGCTCACAGAAACCCCTCTATTCGTAAACCACATCAAGTTAAACCGCCACAAATCATATTTAAAGTTTTGAGACATCATTACCTATTACTCATAAGGAAAGCTGCTCAAGAGATCACTTCTCTCTTGATTGAAAGAAATAAAGTCTTTATACACCATGATTTTGCAAAAGAAACAGTTCAAATACGACGCCAATTTTTGGATCTGAGGCCACGTCTACGAGAAGCTGGATACGAATATGGTCTTTTTGATCCTTCAGCTATGCGCATTTGGAAAAAAATTATGTCTCCAAGTCTTTCTCCATACCTTCAGAGTTAATACGATTTCTAGACCAACATGCCCCTATTCTCAACGATCCGGATCTGCAGGCTAACTTTGACTCCCCTTATTAAAGGATGTTATTCTGTTTTTTACCACAGCTGGGCATAAGGTGGTTACTCTTGCTTTGTACCTCTGTCTCCACTGCTCTATTTATATGAGGTCTTGGAGGTTGACCTTTATAAGTTGTATGTCTTGTTTTGTCTTTTTTATGTGGACTACTTTTCTTTCCCTCTTTTCTTTATCTTTTTTCTGCTATTCATAACGTGATATGTCTATGCCACAAAAGTTAATAGTTGCTTCATTAAATGTCAAGGGTTTGAGGCACCCTGTTAAAAAGGCGCAACATTTTTGAATATTTAAAAAAGTCTACTGCAGTTATTTGTTTTTTTGCAAGAAACTCATGTGGATGATAAAATACTACATACTATGTCCAAGGGATGGATAGGAAATATAGTTTCATCTCCTGCTGCAAAACATAAAAATGAGGTAGCTATACTTGTCTCCCGTAAAGCACAATTACAACTAATGACTCACCACCATGACTCAGATGATAGATTTGTTTACGCTCAAGTCAAAATTGACAAACATATTTTAAACGTTGTCAATTTATATGTTCCTTCATCAGTTGATTCTGCTTTTTGGTCATATGTTTCTGCTGAAATACTAACAATGGGTAACTCATCCCTTATTGTGGGTGATTTTAATCTCAAAGATCCTTTGTTGGACCGTTCCTCTGCATTTAAATTTTGACTTAACAAATCTTTTCTTGGTTTTAAATCATTTTTTTCTGTCACTAAGTTGGTTGACTTCTGGAGATTAGAACATCCTACAGACAAAGAATGTACTTTTTATTCTAATGGCCATTCTTCTTTCTCTAGGATTGATTACCTATTGACTTCACATAATTTATGCAATATGCTTAAGGAGTCTGTTATACACGCTATTAAAGTTTCTGATTATGCTTAATCTCATTTTCCTTATATATATTTCTGACTCTCATACGCCCAAAAAAGATGGAGAATGAACTCTGACGTAGTTCTTAATCCAACTAATTCTAAAAAACTTGCTTCAGCCATTAATGAATATTTTTTGCATAATAATTCATATGATCCCTCCAAAATGCTCTACTGGGATGCCTTTAAAGCTTATATTCAAGGAGTTACAATTTCTATTAAGGCTCATGATAATAAATCAAATGACGACAACCTCTCCAAATTAGAGAAACACATAGCAACTATGGAAAGACTTTTCATTTCATCTTGTGATCTGCAATAGAAGTATAGAGCAGAATTACTTATTTCAAAAGAAAAATCTAAATTTAATTTTAATTCAAGCAAATCTGGCTGACTATTAACTATCTATATATGCATTAAGAGTGATAAAATTCAAATTCCGGCCATCAAAACAAATAATGGTACTTTATTGACAGGTGTTGAGGAAATACTGAGAGTTCTTATCAATTTACTCCTCTTGATATCATGAACCTCTTGTTCTTCAAATACTTGTTGTTGTCAACTACCTCACATTTTTGACACTGCTAGATTAGCCTTCGAAAATCCCATCGATATTCAAGAAATAATCACAGCTATTAAAGCACTAACCCCCAATAAAACACCTGGCCTTGGTGGTATTCCAGCTGAATTCCCCAAATGTTTTCAAGACCAGCTATCTCCTATACTACTTTCCCTTTTTACGGACTTTCAACACACTTCCACAATGGGGGCTCTTTTAATGAAGCCATTATCATTGGTCTCCCTAAACCTAATAAAGATTCCACTTTAGTGTCAAATTATCGTCCCATATCTCTAATTTATCAGAATTGTAAAATATATGCCAACATTTTAGCAAATAGATTATCTCACCTGCTTTCTTCCATTATTTAAATTGTCCAGACTGGCTTCATGAAGAGTAATTTGTCAACCCATAACACTCACTTGTTTTGTCATGCCTTATCTCTTGCTAAAGATATCAATTGCCAAGTTGGTGTATTGGCCTTGGATGCGGTAAAGGCATTTGATAAAGTAAACAGCCAATTTTTATGTTCTACGTTGGAAGTTTTTCAATTTGGGCCTACTTTTCTCAACATGATTAAAGTATTGCACTCGGCACCCTCTGCTTCTATTTTTGTCAATGGTGCTTGTTCTTCTTCATTCCATTTATATAGAGGTATAGTCCAGGGTGTCCACTATCTCCTTTGTTATTTCTTACTACCATTGAACCTCTCTTGTGTTTCTGCGTATGTTGATGATGTGTTACATGTTAATGGTCCTCTTACCTCATTACCTATCATTCTCAATATTATTCAGAAATATGCTGCAGTTTCTGGATATTTCTTGACTATTAATAAGACACAGTGTTTCCCCCTAAATATTTTTTTGTAATTCTACAATGTTGGCAAATACTGATATATTATGATCTCTAAAAACACTGAAATATCTAAGCATAACATTTACTGATTTGATAAAAAATACAGTTGGAATAAATTGTTCTACAATCTTAGCTAGTACCAAAAAGAAACTGGATAGATGGTCCAATCTTCATTTAAATTGGCGGGCATGTATTGAGCCAATTAAAGTGTATATCACTCCACAAATCCTTTATTTGCTGTCCATGCTGCACCTTTCTTTCCCTCTACTTTTTATGTTAAACTTTATAAATTATTTACTAAGTGTATCTGGAACAATAAGCCTGCACACATTAGTATTAAAACATTGCAGTTGCCCACATGGGAGGGAGGGGTTGATCTTGTCTTCCAGATAAAAAAAATATGTTGCATTTCTTGTGGCACAATGTTTCTTATGGTTTCATAATATTTCTCCTTCTAATTCACCCAAATGGCTTACTCTGGAGGAAAATATATTGACACCATATCCATTACCTGCATTCCTTATTATGGCCAATAATTCATTTGGAAAACGATCGCCCATTATTGCGACTTCGAAGATTCTCTATTGCCATTACATCTACTAAGAAAGTGTCTCCTTGGTTCAAACCCAAACTCCAATATCAAAAACATATTTCTTTTTAGGATTTATGCTAGTATTTTCTTTGTTGCTGATATATGGCAAGGTGATATGTTTTATTCATTTGATGATCTTCAAGCTAAATATAATTTACCTCCATCTGATTTTCCAAAAGAAATGCATATCCTCAACTGCTACCGATGACCCAACCTTATAGTATGGAGTTTTGTATTAACGTGTTTAGTCATACAGGACAGCCTCTACTGTCTATAAAAAACGTTCTATTCCTATTTGCTTCTTTACACATTTTACTCCGAAATGGTCACCATGAATACATATTCAGCTCTCTAATGTGTCATGGAAAGATATTTGGAAGTTTAACACTGCTAGTTATCTCAGGGCTACCCTCATACAAACTAATATTCATCCGCTATGCCAATGCTTTTGGTCTCCGAAAAACTATTTCAAGCTTAACTATTAGATATTCCAAACTGTTGGCATTGTAATACTACGATTGGAGATTTACATCATTTATTTTACAAATGTCCTGTTATCTTTCAGTTTTTGTCAGATGTATGGAATATCATAACCCGCGCCTTAAAATCCAAACACATTTATCTCTCTCTATTTTATTCTTTAAATCTTCTTTCCTTAGGTATACATTATCACCTTTGGATTGTCAACTTTTGAACTTCCTTATTTCTACTACACTCAAATCCGTTACTTCTAATTGGAAAGATGCTGCATTACTTTCACTTAATGCTTGTTGGGAATGGATTATTTTTCTGAGACGTGGGCAATCCTCATTTGGACATACTCCTAATGAATCATCTACTTACAGATCTAGCATGTGGTCTAGCCTAGATTCATATATTAGTATTTGTTCCTCAATTTAGAGCATGTGTTTTAGTCCTTATACGTCAATACACATTCACTGTAGCCCAGCCACGGCCCGTGTAGGGCGTACCACCAGGCGGTGACGTGGTGCGGGGCAGGATGGGGGGTTGTAAAATGCGGGAAACGGACGATTTCAGGTAAGTAACGACACGCTGCATCACCAAATGCGAAGCAGTGCACGCAACAAAATTCATTTTTTCCCCGTTACTTACCTAAAATCGTCCGTTTCCCGCATTTTACTAGGACGCCATGGGTCTTCTATTTCACTGTACAAAGCCTTGACTCTGAAAAACTCATTAAATACTGTTTAGCAGAAAGATGTTTTCTTACTGAAGAAGATGAAATTAGGCAGTACAACAAGAGTTTTTATAAATTTGAAGTAAGAAAGGCAAGGTTTTGCGGTGTAAAGCCTTTGTTTTATGCTGTTTTACATAGCTCCGGTGCAAGAGTATTAAAGCACTTTATATGAGCATCACAATACATTACATGAGGTCAGGTTCATTATGTTTTCTCTTAGGCATGGAAAGATTGAGTGAATTGCTTAGAGTCACAAAATGTTGAGCCAATGCAGAGACTCCAGTCTTTTCCATGGTCAGTAACTCTGGACTTCAGTCATATGCCCGCACCGCCTCCTCCTCCCTTGTAAACGAAACGAGAAAAATGCTGTTGTTGATTGTTGTTATTGTAGGGAAAAATTGTAACCATTATAGGCGAGGTTGTTTCTGGTTCCCATGCAACATACAATCAAAATGAAGCTTTTCAGCCTATTAAGATAACATAAGAGAGCTCTTAAGACAAGGTTGCAGAGTGATTTTTAGGAAGCAATAGAAAATGAAAGAATGAAGTGTTGAGAAATTATCCATGATCGATAGCCCTTTAAGAAATGTGCGCACAATGTAACTACTAGCAGAAACTGGTACTTCTGTGTAGGGAGGGAAATGGGGGGTAATTAATGATAGCTTCCTACTTTGTAAAAGCTTTAATTCGATACCCTAACGAGTCACAATGAAGCATAAAGCAAGGTAATAAAATAATTGGCAAAGCTTTGCCAATGATTTTTTGTCCAGGTGAGGTGGGAGGATGGGGGTACGGCTGAAAGCAGTGACAAGAGGATGTGGGGGCTGAAAGTGACGATGGGAGGAATTGAAACCAACAAAAGGAAGATGGGGGAACTGAAAGCAATGATGCGAATGTTGAGAACAGTAACTAGAGTGTTGAAAGCAAGGGTAGAAGGGTTAAATGAAACAACAGGATTCCATTGGCGCTTATCACCATGACATCTTCAGAATCCCAACTATCGAAAATATATGGAGTGTTCTCTAGATGGTTATTTTGCACACAATATAGGCGGTGTGACATCCCCTCAGATACTATGGAAGCCTTCTGAAGCCCATGCTCCTAGGGGCAGACATTAGCTATTGTACAGGGCAGGGACGGCGAAAGATGCGAGACCTGATGGACCTTGAGGCCAAGATCGAAGAACTGGACTTGTGGGGTCATCAGCAAAATGGCCGACTAGTTGCTGGGTAGGGCTGCCCTCTTTAAGATGATTGCAAAAAACACAGTTGATGGATAGAATGCAGAACAATGTCTTATATTCACCCCAGTACAAAGATCTGGGCCTAAATCCATCGTTTTTTTGCACTCCACACCACCCTAGGTAAGACACTGGCTATATGCAAATCAGCCTTGACCCTGTGCCTCATGGGAACAGTCCAGCCCGAACTACCAAGCCATGTCTTTCCTAGACCAGAATCAAGCATCCAAGGACCGGTTTCTGGCTATCAGCCTACTTCAGCCTGGATAGCTTGACTCCAGTGATGTGGACAGCCTGGGACTCACTTCTGAGCATACCCAGCCCACTCGGGGTGAAAATTGCAAAAAACACAGTTGGACAGAATGCAGAACAATGTCTTACATTCACCCCAGTACAAAGATCTGGGCCTAAATCCATCGTTTTTTTGCACTCCACACCACCCTAGGTCAGACACTGGCTATATGCAAATCAGCCTTGACCCTGTGCCTCATGGGAACAGTCCAGCCCGAACTACCAAGCCATGTCTTTCCTAGACCGGAATCAGGCATCCAAGGACCGGTTTCTGGCTATCAGCCTTCTTCAGCCTGGATAGCTTGACTCCAGTGATGTGGAGAGCCTGGGACTCACGTCTGAGCATACCCAGCCGCCATAAGTGTGGCAGGGTATGCTCAGACGTGAGTCCCTTGCTCACTTTGCCACTGGATTCAAGCAAGCCAGGCTGAAGACGGCTGGAATGCCAGAAACCGGCCCTCGGAAGCTTGTTTCCGGTCTAGTGAAGACATGGCTTGGCAGTTCGGGCTGGACTGTTCCCATGAGGCACAGGGTCAGACTGATTTGCATATGGCCATGTCTGAACTGGGGTGGCAGAGTGGGCTAAAGAACGGTGATGGATTAAACCCAGATCTTTTGACTGGGTGTGAGTGTTTGATTGATTCAGATGCTCCGTCCATCACCACCCCCTTTTTTACTGCTTTTGGCCGCCATAAGTGTGGCAGGGTATGCTCAGACGTGAGTCTCTTGCTCACTTTGCCACTGGATTCAAGCAAGCCGGGCTGAAGATGGCTGGAATGCCAGAAACTGGTCCTCGGAAGCTTGTTTCCGGTCTAGTGAAGACATGGCTTGGCAGTTCGGGCTGGACTGTTCCCATGAGGCACAGGGTCAGGCTCATTTGCATATGGCCATGTCTGAACTGGGGTGGCAGAGTGGGCTAAAGAACGGTGATGGATTAAACCCAGATCTTTTGACTGGGTGTGAGTGTTTGATTGATTCAGATGCTCCGTCCACCACCACCCCCTTTTGTACCGCTTTTGGCCGCCATAAGTGTGGCAGGGTATGCTCAGACATGAGTCCTTTGCTCACTTTGCCACTGGATTCAAGCAAGCCGGGCTGAAGACGGCTGGAATGCCAGAAACGGGTTCTCGGAAGCTTGTTTCCGGTCCAGGGAAGACATGGCTTGGCAGTTCAGGGTGGACTGTTCCCATGAGGCACAGGGTCAGACTGATTTGCATATAGCCATGTCTGAACTGGGGTGGCAGAGTGGGCTAAAGAACGGTGATGGATTAAACCCATATCTTTTGACTGGGTGTGAGTGTTTTATTGATTCAGATGCTCCGTCCATCACCACCCCCTTTTATAGTCCAAAGTATACAGACCAAGTCAAAAGTGCAGTGCAAAAAAACATAGTGAAGCGTTTAAAAAGGGACATGGCAGCAAACCCAACAATTTTATTAATGCTTGCTACCACGCCTATTAAATGGATGCAGGTATGGCTTATAACAAATATGCCGCAGGTGTTAGGTCGACTAGTTTCAGCCAAATGGGCAAAGTAACCCTGGCTTTCTGCAGGACCCTCAAGATAATAGCTACTGCATTACAAGTTTGAAAAGACAAACTATAAATCAAAAGAGGACATTAGCACAGTATCCACACGTGTGAACCTCTCAAATATCACTACACAGAATGGATGGCTTCTATACCTGGAGAGGAAGAGAAAGCGTAATTATGCATAAATATCTCTTCAACTACAAAGAACCACACAATACCATTTCTTTTTCAATAAAAACAACACATCAAGGGGTACACTCACCGATCCTGTGGTAGGTATTAACCTCACCTGGCAACAGACTCAGGTATGTAAGAGGTATGTAAGAGGCCCCACCCTGTGAGAGAAGTGTTTTAGGGACTATTACTCACATTTAAATGACATTAAAGCTATGTGGTAATAATGTCAAAGTTGCAGGGACAGCATGATTAAAAAATATATATCTGCCACTCCAAGATCTCGATCCTATCTCAAAATATCCAGTTCTATCAAGGTAATCAAACTATTTACTAGGGAAGAGTGCAAGCAGTATCTTAATATGACACAAATACAGTTATTCTTCAGCTACATACTCGTTCAGTGCAAAAAATAGCCTAAACTGGTATACACTCAATTGCAAGTTCATCATCCTCGGGAAAGTGAAAAAAGTGCTGACGGCCCTTCCTGTATACATGTGGAATAAACTCCCATTTCAACAAACGCTCTCTTTAAGCACACTTTCAACAATATCCCTCGGCCGCTTACCGAGGGATTTTGTTTTCTCAACGTGAAGCAATTGAACTTTCATTCATTTTCTTTTCTCGACGTGACACACATGATCTTTCTGTCACTTTACAACCCATTACAAAATGGTTTTCCTTCCTGTAGCCTTTGCATATCTGTCCAATGGAAGAACATTTAGCTTCATGCGGAAAGGAAAATACACATTGAAAACAATTCTTTTTCTTTGGAGACATTACTTTATGGCCTTCTACCTTGTGTTTCCGCTTACACCGATTCATTTTGGCACATTCTGGCCTCTATATTAGCTGCTTGTTTGTCAAGTCTTTTCTCTGCTCTAGCAGCCATGAGTACTTGCTACAAACTGAGGGACTTTTTCAACATTCATCTTCTAAAAGAATCAGAGATCCTGTCACCAATATTCATCTTTTTTTCCGTGTCGAAGGGAGGCAGTGGTTTTAAAAAGGCAACGGCATCAGAACCAGTTATGGCCCTTATTGACAAGAATTTATGATGTTCACCTGGACTTAAACCATACATACCATCTGGAAGTCCTTGCGACATGCTGGCTTCAAGATTGTCATGGCCAATCTGAACTGGTATGACTTCTTTTCTCATGGCCATTGTAAAATAAACATTTCACTATTCCGACCACCACTCTCACCCTTTCAATCAGTTGGACGTGACTCACCTGCCTCATAAGTACAACCCTTTATTCTTCTTGGGTTGAGAGTCTGTTGCGGAGTTCAGAAGCCTCTCTTTACTCGGGTACTAGTAAGTGTGATCGTATTCTCTATACCTCTGGTTTTCGCCGCCCCCCACGTTTCTCTGCAATCATCTGCTTCCAATCAGTGGGTTCTCTTGCACCTGGCTGCGAGCACTCGTTGCACTTTCATATCTGGTTGTTACTGCTTTTAGCATGTCTGTGTTAAAAATGTTTTCGGCTTTTATCTCTGCCTTGGATTCGGCGATCACTGCGTTTGGCACTTTACGGTACCTGGTTGTCACAGTCTTTATCGTACTGTATGAATGACGTCTCTGTTATGCTCTGTTGCAGTACCTCGTCTCGACTTTACCAGCAAGTTTCTAGCCCACCACAAACAAACTCTCTGCAAGGCCTTCACAGACCTTGCACTGGCTGGAGTGGCGCATTGACTCCACATAAGCGAACCATTGACTAAAAGTTCGACTGAGGCACACAAGCAGTTTGCTGGACCACAACAAACGCTCTGGGTTCTTAGGGCCATTGGGTTTACATAATCCCCCATCTCATTGCCAGTTGTAGCATCCTCCTCACCACGGATGCATATAAAGGTATTACACATCTTTATTCCTTAGTATGTAACTGTTATCTGAACATTCTACAGCATCAATTATATCCAAACACTTACCTCACTGTTCTATGTAGTACAGTGGGGACTAAACGGGTCCTGTCATCTCTAACTCACAAGACACTACAGCTGCCCGCAGGCCAACCCACAATGCACATGAAGGCCCGGACTGGCCACTGCGGGCACCGGGCAATCCCCCGGTGCGCTGCAAGGGTGGGGGCTGGTTTTGGGCCCATGGGGGTCCCGTTTTTGTTACAGGGCCGTTTTTGCAGCATAGCTGCAAAATCGGCCCTGTAACAAAATCGTCTAAAAACCGTCCCCGGCAAAGAGTTCGGCGTCACCTTCAACCCCCCCCCCCCTCCCTCCCAGAGTGGGGAGGGGGGCCAGCAGAGCACTTTGCCAGGGCCTATTTTAGTTCCCAGTCCAGCCCTGTGCACATGACCAAAGGTTGAGCATGGCAGGGGGTTGGACGCAGGCCCTGTGGCCAACCTCGTACTGTGCAAGGCCAAAGGCAGTGCATGACAGGCTTTGGCCGTCCGCAGGGGGTTGGAAGCAGTACCTGGCTACGGGCCATGTCTGCGGGCAAAGGCCATGTGCATCATAGGGCTGGCATTAAGTATGACAATCAAATATCACCTTATGTAACATGTAACAAATAGAAAGTCACAGGGAAAAAAACAAAGGTTAATTTGACGTTATAGTTAGGTATGGTAATAATATCTTACTTTGCATTAAAAAAAGACCTTAGAATCACTGAAAAAACAATGGTTAAAGGGAAGTTACACCTAGGAGAAAATGGCAGCTAAGACATACCATTTTACACAAAACTACTGATATTCACCTGCTTTAGTTGCCGTGCAGTGTTGTCATCAATGATCTCATTTCAGATGTAGCAGTGTTGTCATCAATGATCTCAATGCAGATGTTGCATTGATGTTATCAATGGTGTCATAGAAAATTTCATGAGTGATGTAATGTGAGGTCATTACCAGTTTATGGCAAGGGTGTGAGTTATAGCTACTTTAGAGCAGCAGTAACTGTAAGGCAATCATATACTTAGCTGCCACCATAGATCCCCTTGCCAGATGTTGAGGGAAGTAGATAGAAACCCCCTAATGTATTGCCCAGCAGGGTTAGCTCAGGAAGTTTATCAATCTCTAGATCTGGGGGATAGTAAGAAATACTTGGTCCCAGAAATCACCCAAGAGAGGGCATGACCACATAAGGTGTATAGGAAGGTACCCAAATCCCCACCAGGAATTAACAGAAAAAGTAAGATCAATGACAAAGCCGGGCTGGTGTATGGTGCCAGCGAAATAGCAGTTTATACAGTATCTCCCTGACTTGAGAATGGTGTACAAAGTTATTAGTAAGGAAAAAAAATTGACATTAATAGGGATCAAGTGAGAGATTGAGTTATTTTGCCCATTGTGTTTAAAAGGACATTTTGCATGTAGGTGTTGGACAATTGAGCATCCTGTAGATTTGGGAGATCAAGCGCTTAGTCGATATAAAGCTAGGAGTAATTTTTCAATGGGTGGGAGAGCCCGAGTGGCACTAGCTTTATTATGCACAACCAAATACCTAATTTGGAAATAGTGGAAGCGTTGAGACTATGGGACCCCATATTCATGCTTTATATCCTTCAAGGATTTCAAAGCACTTTCAGTGTAGAAATGTTGAAGGAGAAACAGTCCGTAGATCAGCAAACTTGAAAGTCACAAGTTTTCATGCTGGGTATTATTAATCACAATGAGCCCGAGAGAGAAGGGAAAAGAAGGGAGGCCTTTTCTTAATTTTTGCATGTAAGAACCCCACACAGTAAACATAGACCAGGTAATAGGGGAACATACAACAGCGGAACGCTTAGACTTTTGAGGAACCATGGTACTTCACCAATAGGTTTGGCAGCCACTTTTTTGGCTGACGGAACACCACTGCTTGTACGTTTCTCCCTGCAATCATTCAATCAAGTAGCAAGGTGAGATTCTTGGTAGCAAAGTAAGAATTGGAACCCCCAGCCCACCCTCCCTAGAATGCCATGTATATATATTTGCAGAAAGCGGTGATCGGCCATATGTAGTTCATGCAATTGCCTGTAGCCCGGATGCCTTCTTTCCTAAGAGGCAGGGTCATGGCTTGGAACAAATGCAAAATGTGAGGTAGCAAGGTCATTCTGAGAGCAGAGAAATTCTCCAGCCAGGAAAGCCTGATTCCTCCATGCAGCGAAGATATGGCCTCCTACAGAATAGGGTCAAAGTGAGCTCTTGCTCGATATTGCAAATGGGTTCTGCCATTTTGTACGCCAGAATTTTTGATCACTGGGTTTTTGATGGTGGCGAGTCTCACTGCCATTCATTTCATGGTAAATTGCACTGCGCATGTTTATCGCCAGTATCAGCCTTTTAAGATAAGGCTGCTCTGTCACAGCTAGGGTAAGAGGCACTTAGGTAGTTCCATGTGTGCACACACATGTAGGATTAACGCAAGAGACTATGGTCATGTGCAGCCTAGTGGCTGCACATGGGTAACCTACCTGTGGCAGTTTTAAACTGCACATTTCACCAGTCAAAATACCCCTTGTTGACAAGCCTAAACCTAAGCGTCCCATATGTATTGCCCATGAAGGCAGGCTGCAGATATTTAAAAGTAGGGAATGTAGAACATAATGTTGAACATGTCCCTATAGTGAAATATCCCAAAAACGATGTTCACATTAGCAAGGGAATCCTTGGACAACCGTGGTATATTTATTAAATGCTAAATTTGAATTGGTAACAGCTAGAAAGCTAAATTACAGTTTAAAAGAGTTAAAAGTAAATTTCTCTTTATTGAGGACAGATTTCATATTATAACTTTACAGATGCCACTTTTAGGAAGTTTGCTTTTTTGTGCATAAAGTTTGAGAGTTTCCAGCTGCCTGGGCTGGTGAAGGCTCTCCCACTGGGAAATGCATATTGAAGCAAGACAGCTCTACAAAGGATGGGGCATCTTTACAGTTGGGCACTGCCCAGATTACACTTCAATGGGTCTTTCTCGAGAACACACAGACCTCACGAACAAATTACTTATTTTCAGTAATGCTTTTTCTGGTAGAGACTCTACCTAACCACAGATTTCTCACCTTAGAATATTCCAAACTAGTCAGACTGGATCAGGAAAATTCTGAGCAGTACCTCTGCTTGCCGGTAGGTGGCATTGATGACTCCGGGTCATCATCCGAGTCGAAAGTGAAGTTGTGGTGTCCATATAAGCACCACCCAGGTGCAATGACAGTTTCTTTTGTGACTATTTCCACACCAAAAACACAGAGCCACGTAAAACAAAATGAGTTTTGACCATGTGCAGCTTCTAATGGGATATTAGGTGGAAGCAGAAACGGGAGGATCAGCGAGGAATCTGCGGTTAGATAAGAGCATCTACCAGAAAAAGAGCTACTGAAGGCAAGTATCTTGTTCTGATAGATACGTTTAACTGCAGAATCCTCACCTCAGAATAAATAACCAAGCAATACCTCACTGGAGGTGGGTCTGCGAACTGGCTCAAGACAGAAAATCCTGCAGGACCGAATGGGCAAAATGGCCATCTCAATGGACCTGACTGTTCAAGAAGTTGTGCTTCGTGAACATGTGGCATAACGCTCACCTATCAGCTTGGCATATGTCCAGGACATGTAACCCGCGTTCTAACACAGTAGTAGCATTACTAAAAAAAACAATGGTACCTGTGGAATTAGTATGAAAATAAACCAAGCATTTACATATTGCTAGTATTGTCTCCTTGCTCCATAAGCGACCAGCAATAATTTCTACCTCGCAAGCCATCTATGGATTCTCACCCATGAAGTAGACAGATTGGCGCTGTTCTCCTAGTAGCAGCATTTCAACCTGTAGCAAATCAGACATAATTATTATTAGTAATAATTCACATTTGATAAAGCGCATGGCTACCCTTAGGCATCTCAGCGCTAGCAGCAGCAAGTGAAGGAGAACAGTCTCAAGGTAGTTTCTGAAAGAGCCATGTTTTTAGTTGCTTCCGAAATGAGAGATGATGGGTCAATGAACGGAGATCGGTCGGGAGCGTGTTCCATAATCTCGTTGCATTGTAGGCAACATACAGCCTCTGGCTTGTGCTCTTTTGAATTTGGGTACTTTTGCCAAAAACAAGTTAGCTGATCGTAGGCATCTTGAGGGATAGTGAAAGGGCGTAATTGATTTTAGGGCCAATCCCCCAGAGGGTTTTATGCGCTATGCATAAAGATTTGAATTTACGCGTTGCTTTTTTGTTAGCCAGTGCAATGATTTCAGCACAAGCTTAGCAGACTGTGATCTGGGGAGGTTGTGCAGCAGCCTGGCTGCACAGTTCTGCACAACGTGTAGTTTTTTGTGGTGTCCCTTGGGGTGCTCAGGTTGAGAGAGTTTCCATAATCTAACCGGGATAACACCAGTGCCTGTACCATGGCCCTTCGAGCAGTTTCAGGAAGCAGTGGGAGAATTTTCCGCATCTGTCTGATGATGCAGTAACAAGAGGCTGCTAATTGTACAGCTTGGTGGTCAAATTTAGGTGACCTATCCAGCCATACTCCCAGGCGTTTAATCCTTTCTTTGGGTTTTGGAGACAGGCCAAGACATTTGAGTCAACTCAGTGCGGGAATAGTGATGGAGTAGTTCCCATGGATCATTAACTCCTTCTTGTCTCCATTGAGCTTGAGACACGACTGGTCCTTCCAGGTGGCCACCGTTTCAAAGCAGATTCCAAGTTGGTTGGCTGGCGCCTTCAAGCGCCGCGAGGCCTTAGGGTATGTGCGCGCTATATAAATATAATTTTTCATTTCATTTCATTTCATTTCCTTCTTTGGGTGGCTTAAAGCTACCACTAGCTGAGTGCCGTCTGCATAGGTCACAATCTGGATCCCATATGGAAGGACTAGCTCAGCAAGGGGCCTTAAATAAACATTAAAAAGGGTGGGGCTCAATGAGGAGCCCTCTGGGACTCCACGTGTGAGTGGTACCCTTCTTGAGGTGTGGTTGCCCTCAAAGACATGTTACGATCTGTCTTTTAAAAAGGATTTGATCCAGGTGAGAACTTTGCCTGACACTCCCACCATTCTGAGTCTGTCAAAAAGGATGTTGAAATTGACCGTACAGAATGCGGAGCTCAGGTAAAGCAAGATGATCACCACTGTGCCTCCCTGATCAAGGATTTTCCGTTATTTCTCCACTACTGCTGGCAAGGCAGTTTCTGTGCCATGGTTGGGTCGGAAGCCTGTCTGGGAAGTATGTAACATCGAGTGGGATTCAAGGTACTCAGCGGATTCTGTTAACATGTTTCTCCAAGATTTTACTGGTCATGGGGAGAAGAGATTCAGGTTTAAGGTTGTTTTTTTGTAGTAGTGCTCTTACCATGACATGTTTCCATGACCTGGGCACTTGGCCGGAGATTATGTAAGAGTTTAGTACTGCCAATGGCACAGGTAGTATGACATACTCCACCTTGCGAAACATTTGCACAGGAGCTGCATCGAGGGGGGACCATGATTTAGTTTTAGTGAATAGTTGTGATAGAGTAGCCACGTCTATAGTGGGATGGTCTTCTAGATGTGAGGAACTGCCCCCCAACGTTTCTACTTCTATGTCGCGGTTCTCGGGTCCAGAGGTGTGGGGAAACGTGTTGTAAAGGTCTAACATTTTAGGATTAAAAAATTCTGCTAGTTCGCATCTTAGGGGTACTCAGTGTGCCTTCGTTGCTAGGGGCAAATACAGGGTATTGGTCCATGCGGGTTACACTTCTGACTCCAGGGGAGTAGCAGTCATAATTAAAAAATCCCAACCTTTCGCCATCACACATACGTGGCTTGACCCACAGGTCACCTATGCGGGAGTTCAGGTCAACTGGAATAGGCACACATATACCTTGATCTCTGTTTATGCACCACCTAAGCTACAGTCGCGCACGAATGCCGCGGTCGCGAACATCCTCTTAGACACAGCAGACACGATACAGGTGGTGGGAGGGGACTTTAATGATGTCATGGACACTGCCCTAGACAGATCAGGCACCACAGTCGACGGCGGACATGGGACGGAATTATTTGATCTGATGTCTTCCTTGGGGCTGACGGACGCATGGCGGTGGCTCCACCCGACACAGCGCGCCTATTCCTATTACTCCGGGGCGCATCGAACGTTCTCCCGTCTTGACTATGTTTTCCTGCACAGACAATGGCTGAAAGTAGGGGATGTAGCTGACTACAGGGCCAGGGGCATCTCTGACCACTCACCTTTGTATGTTAGAGTGGGGCGTGACAGAGCTGGGGACGCGGGGTGCTGGCGACTCGCGGCCTGGGACCTCCAGAACGCAAAAATACTAAAAGATGTGAGGACAGACATAAAGATATACTTTGAGGACAATGTAGGCTCGGTTGACTCAAACATCACTTTATGGGAGGCCCTGAAACCAGTCATGCGCGATAGGATTCGACTTAGACTAGGGGAAGACAGACTGAGACTTCAGGCAGAGGTAGCAGCCCTGGAACAATCTATTCTGAAATGGGAAGGCGAATACCTAGCCCTCAAGTCCGAACACTCCCTGCGGAGGTTACTTGACGTTCAGAAGCAATACCGGGAACTGGTGACTAATGAAGCCAAGACCCAATCACTAGTGACCCTTCACAGATTGTATGACGTAGGGGATAAGTCAGGGAAATTACTGGCGTGGCTCAGCAAGAAAGAGAGACCCGAGAGGTGGATAGACAGTATAGACACGACGGGAGGGGATGCGGTCAAAACGGACGCAGAGATAGCGGAGGCTTTTGCTACCCACTATGAAACCTTCTACACAGCGCGCGGCCTGGCGACGTATGAGGAGGCCCTTCAGTATTTAGACGGCACCACCTTGCCGATCCTTTCCCCGGAAGACGTGGATACACTAGAAGCTGACATAACGCTAGAAGACATCGCGACCGCTATAGCCAGACTCCGACCGGGTAAAACACCAGGCCCAAATGGATTCCCCGCAGAACTCTTTAAACGCACATCAGACCTGCTGACTCCCCACCTCCGGGGCCTCCTAGTGGATGGCCTTGAGATGGGAGAACTCCCACCAGATCTTACTATGGCCACAATTATACCATTATACAAGGAGGGTAAGCCACGAACTGAATGTGCCTCCTACCCGCCGATATCTCTACTCAACACGGAAGTAAAAGTGTTGGCGACCATCCTAGCGGTTCGCTTGAGGGCGGTCATAACGGGTCTGGTACATATGGACCAGTCAGGTTTCCTACCTGTCAGGGCAACAAAGCTCAATCTCAGAAGAACTCATAACTGGCTCCAGGAGGTAAAGGAGAGGGAAGACCAACACTGGTTCCTCTCCCTGGACGCTGAAAAGGCATTTGACGCGGTACATTGGCCCTTCCTGTTTGCAGTGCTCCAGAGATTTGGATTCGGTCCAAAGTTCACGGCGTGGATCAGACTGCTCTATACCGGCCCGAGGGTGAGGGTTAATGGAACGCTCTCCCGAGTATTTCCCATCCAGAGAGGTACTAGGCAGGGCTGCCCCCTGTCACCGCTTCTCTTTACACTCGTTATAGAAGTCCTAGCGGACAGAATCCGACAACGCAAATATCCACTGCTTCACTGATGGGGCGACAACGCTCCCCCACGAAAAGATTTCGCTTTACGCGGATGATGTCCTGCTCTATATAACGGAGCCTGAGACGACCGTGCCGGAGCTCTTCCGAGAATTGGAACACTATGGGGGGATGGCGGGCCACAAAATAAATTGGCACAAATCAGTACTATACGACCCGAAGGGAAGAAATCAGTGGGGGAGTTTACCAGGGGAACTGACGACGACAGCGGAAGGGTTCCAATACCTGGGGGTTTAGATCACGACGAACATCCCCCTTTCGTTCCAAAGAAACGTGGAGCGAATCATCGTGAACGCGGTGGCGGATATGGACCGCTGGAGACAGCTCCCTTTAACACTCCTGGGCAGGGCGGCCATAAATAAAATGGTTGTCCTACCGAAATTTTTATAAGCCCTCCAAAACGAGTACTATCCGCTGCCAACTGCGGTCTTCACCAAGATCCATGCAGATTTGAGATCTTTCCACTGGCTCGGGAAACAGGCGAGGGTGGCCCTGACCACACTACAAAGACACCAGTACAATGGGGGAATCTCGCTTCCCAATTTGGAAGCCTACTATTGGGCGGAACACCTGACTCCAATCAATGATTGGCTCCATGCGGCGGCAGACCACCCGACTTATTCCCTAGAAAGAGCTAAGCTGGTGCCCAGAAATATACTGCGGTATCTCTATGGGGATGCGAGGAGAGCTCACCTTCTCCCTGCTACATCCATAACACTAAGGGCCTGGACGAAAGCTACAAAATGCATGGGATGGGAACAGAAACCTACACGGCAGACACCACTGTGGTATTGTCGCTGGCTACATGAGTTGCACAAACTACGCGGATTCCAGAGATGGGACGACATTGGCATTTCCACCATTGGAGATGTAATAGCCAAGGGAGAACTGAAGTCGTTCAGGGCTCTCCAAACGGAGTTCGGGTTACACACCACGCAACATTTCAAATATGTACAGCTGCGCATTGCCTGGAAGGCTCAGAATATCTCGCTGCTTGATATTCCTGAGTATGCACCATTGGAGGGGAGGCTGCTACAGGAACACATGGTTGGACAGGCGGTGTCCCTCACATATAAAACACTGACGAACCATATGCTGGGTGACTTAACAAAACTTAGACATGTGTGGGAGGCGGAGGTAGGGGAGATGGAGGACCTGGACTGGGAGATAGTCTTGACACACCCACGGGAAGTGGCCATCAAGTCCAGGCTGCGGCTGATTCAATTTAACTTTCTCCACAGAACATACTTTGACAGGGTACGTCTATACAAAATGGGGAGAATAGAGGAGCCAAGATGCCTTAGATGCCGGCAGGAGGAGGGGGACTTCTTTCATACAGTGTGGACCTGCTCCGCCATACAGAGGTACTGGTCGCAGATCTTTCAGGAACTTGAAGAAGTCCTCGGGCCCCCATCCCTATAGACCCCAAGTTGGCGCTGCTTGGTATGACGACCGAGGTGGATCTGACCAGCCCACTACTCATTTTCTTGGTCCTGGCATTGGTAGTTGCCAAACGGGACATTGCAAAACATTGGGGAGCACCAGAACCCCCGGACCTAGAGGAGTAGAGAAGAGGTTTAGACCTGTATATGGCAGCGGAGAGGGTCACATACAAGGCGAGAGGTTGTCCCCGAAAATTTAGGAAAGTTTGGTCTAAATGGAGACACTATCATGGATTGGATGGGGGGTTATAGTGGGATGTGAGAGGGTAGAGGGATTGCGCCACATCTTTTGACCGGTTGGGGTATAGGAGGGACTGAATGGACATGCTTTCAATCGCACGAGGAATAGAGGGTCACTGATCACAACAAGCTCTGAACAAATGTATGTACCTGGCTGATGGTGGAAGGGAAGAGGGAAGGGGAGGTATGCGAAAATGATACGTTAAGTAATCTACTTGCATATTGCTGAATCCTAACTTGAGTTTTTCAACGTTTGACCACCGTGGGATGAGGGAGGGGGGTGGGAAGGGGACAGTTTCAATACCTACAATAAAAAAAAGAAAATGTGGAAACTTGGGAAGCCTAAGACTGATCATGGCTGGCAACCTTGGGTGAAATTATTACACCGACAACACACGCCGCCCGACCTCCAGGGTGTGGGCTGAATGGCCATGTATCTTTCAGGGTGCGAGGTAATAACAGCCGCTGTACACAGATTCGCTGACAGATTGTATAACGGCCCCTTGTGTATCTGCAATAAAAATTTTAAACAAAAAAAAATTCTGCTTGTTCCTTGCAGTGTTTTGACGCGGATTCTGTAGGCAATTCAGGTGAGGGGCAGTTTGTCAGGTTTTTCAATATTAGGAAGATTTCCCTAGGAGCGTTGGCTGCCGCTGTGATTTTCTCCTCATAATATTGTGCTCTCTTTGTTTCTGCCTGATAGATTTTGATAG
Source organism: Lissotriton vulgaris (assembly GCF_964263255.1). Classification (NCBI taxonomy): domain Eukaryota; kingdom Metazoa; phylum Chordata; class Amphibia; order Caudata; family Salamandridae; genus Lissotriton; species Lissotriton vulgaris. The sequence goes on along the minus strand of NC_141691.1, from coordinate 225,820,346 downwards.
CTTCTCTGTACTTCTGTTTTTTTTCTAAGCTGTATTCTTTCCTCCAGGCTCTCTCTAGTTTTTTACATTTTTATTTAAGTTCTCACACTTTAGGGGTATACCACGGTGATAGCTTGTCCTTAGGCCTTTTTTTGCCTCCATTTTTGTGGTATAATGGAGTCCAGGGAAGATTCAATCCATTGGTTAAAATTGTCAGAAGCTATATTGGGGTCGGGGTCTCCTAAAGGTTTAGACTTCAGTAAAGTTGTGGCCCAAACCTCAGGCGAGAGTTTAGCCCAAGCTTGGTCCCAGCTCTTAGAAGGTTGCCTGTTAATGGTTAGAGTTGAAGACTTCCAGTGCTTCGGAATTACAATATGGTCAGACCGTGGCACTGGAGTGGGACAGTCAACTGAGAGCTGATCATCGCTCGAGAAAACCGGATCTAGGATGTGACCCTTGTCATGCGTTGGGCTTGTGACTTTTGTATGGCCTTTACATTTTGGACAAGGGTCAGAGCATCAGATTTGGAAGGGTTCTCTAAGTGCAGGTTAAGGTCACCTAGAATAGTGAAGTTAGGTGCTGTACTTGCGAGTGTCGCACCAGTGTCTGTAAGGAATTCTATAAACATCCCACACGGGCCCGGGGGAGGCGATAGATCACAATTCCTGATAATGAACAGATAGGAGAAAAGGTGAGTGTGAATGCCATGCTTTCGCAGTCTTGTATGATGTAGGCCTCAATATGCCTCTTCACATGGTCCTTAAAAATAACGGCAATCCCACCACCGTTCCGTAACACCCTATCTTTCCTTAGAATGTGATCGCTTGGAGGTAGTGCTTGCACCACATCAGGTTCGACGTCTTTATATGCAGCCGCGTTTCTGTCAAAATCAGAGCATCCGGCTGTTCTCCGCTCAGGAGTAAGTTGATTTCTGGACATGTTTTGGCAAGAACCTACAGTCGAGGCGAAACAGTTTAAGCTCCTTCGCGTTCTGCATTTTAGCATACTGCTGCGGGCGTAACCTAAATTGAAGGGGCAGTTGGAGCAAGATCTGGGGCCAAATAGGAAACTAATAGAGTGCCTGCATATGTCTTTGTGCGGTGTGCGTAATGCATACAACTGGGACGCTGAGTATCTTAAAAAATGTTTGTGGGGCCAGGGGTCCTGGCCCCTGAAGGGCGCAGACAGGCTTGCCTTCCGCGCACCCGCTGCGCACGTCCGAACTGCCATGCAACTGAAGTAGTCAGTGGCTCCGCCTGCCTGACCAGTGCCCAGCCTCCTCTCACCATCTCCTTCCACACAATCGGAACTTTCCGTGGTGGACCAGGGATTGGCACAAATGGCGTGGAACGGAGCGTTTTATGAACAGTGCCACGTACTCCCTGATACTTCACGGTACTCATTACCGCTTCTCACATGTGGTAAGCCATTATTCACAGCAGTTAATATGCTCAGTAAACACAGGCAATAACCGTGTCGCTACACACTTGGAATATATTGACACAGCCTCTGTATATCCTTCCAGCTGCTCATACTGAATAGGACTTTTTGGTTCATCCTTGTCCCACACAGATGTGTTACTGAGATACACTCTACCCTTCTTGTCAGACTCCCCCATACTTACAGGGGTAAGTTGTCACTATAATACTGTATAAATATTCCAACAAATTGCAGCATCCGTGTACTGCCACACATCTCTGACTGCTAATGATTCCCTCCTACAATTATGTTTCCTCTCTATAGCACCCGGCTGGGGCCTTATGCAAGTAATACCTCCCTCATCACACTTCCTTTGGGTGTATGCACTACCTACTGACAATACATCCATTTTAATCCAGGTACTGTAGTCGCATCCCTTTACAAAATCATTTGATCACCCACCAATAATTTTTAAATTTGGTTATTTATTCCCCTTTTCATTTGATTGATGAGACCTCATACCTCTTAAGAGGACAAAACACCTTCGACACAACAGAAACGCGAAATACTAGATTTATTGTCATACTAATTCCACAGGTACCATTGTTTTCTTGTAATGTAATATGTACCCTGTTTCCGTGCGAGTAGTGTGGTCCTTGTCTCCTTTGAACGCAACACAGTAGTAGCAGCCTTGGCGAGTGGGCCCGCAAGCCTTCAAGAGGCTGCATATTAGCTACAGAGAGATGATCCTCTTTTGCACAGCCTTACAGTTGTCGCACCAATGACCCAATGAAGAGCCGATTGACCATCTGATGGTCTTTTGTGCTATGAATGTAAAATGAAAAAACACACTTTTTGGGTCCAGGTGATGGAATCTCTCCTCTTCTTTGGAAGGATGAGGTGGGGCACAAAAAATAGGCAGAGTGATGCTCTGGCCAACACAAAATGGCGAGACAACTTTGAGCAGGAAAGAGGCACACGTCCAAAGAATCATTTTGCCAGGGAAAAAACTGGTGTGAGAGGGGGGGGGGGGGGAGGTGAACAAAGAGCTTAATGCTCTCTGACCCTTCTGGCCACCAATGTAATGGCAACCAAGAAGACCTTTTTCAGGGTCAATAGCCGTAAAGGACAGCTGTGTAGTGGCTCGAAGGGAAAGCCCATCAGAAATGTGAGGACCCGGCTCGGGTCCCATTGGGGCATCACAAAAGGGGTAGGAGGGAACAAGTGCTGTAAACATATGAGGAAACAAGTCACAACAGGTGACTTGGACTGGAAAGGTTAGTCCGGTAACCACAGGAAAACCTAAATGGCTGAAAAATAACCCTTAACAGTGCCCAGGGCAAGGCCTTTCTGGGCACCGGTGAAAGGACTGCTGCTGAGACCAGGAAGATAAGGAAAGCCTGAGAGATCTGACAGTGACTCTGCTCTCTACAATTAGAAGTACAGAGTTCCCCAGAGATTGTTGTCCCCAGCTGTTCCGCGCCCTGACCAGACGCTGTACGTGGGGGTAGGTGCTGACAGGTGATGTTCCCACGCCGCTCAGGTACCATATCCATATGCGTGTCGAACCCACGGGAACAGTCTGCGGGGCCCTAGTAGGTTTCACTTAGGGTCAAATCCCACAGAGTAGGACCAAAGGCCTGCCCGTTTACCGACCTATCAAGGTTGTATACTTTCTATGTTTTTAATATTTTCACTTGTGTGCACTGTGTAGTACGCTACCGATAGGTCCTGAAGAATTGCCTTAGTGGCATGAAAGATGTCGACCAATAAAGAGGGTAGAGTTAGTCACCTGGACTAACTAGGCAGGTTTCAACTCCCCCTTCTCACCCTTTTACTAAGGGAGCCAGCCACGCCATTAAACTCCCCCTGTGGACTGACTCACCTTTTTTAATACCCTTCACCACTTTTTCACGACTACACCACACGAGAACACTCACACATTCGCTCATTTTTCGGCCGGGACAAAAGATCTCCACCAAAAGTAGTACCCTCGGGTACTCTGTCAGTCATTGCAGCGCCGGTCTGACGGAAGGGCCGGTGATGAAGCACAACACCTAGCCGCTGAGTGATGAAGTATGTCACTTAGCCTGCTGGATTTGTGAGGCTCTTTAGTCCCGCCAAGGGAACCCCTTAGTTCCCTGCTGGTTCACTTTCCTCTTGGTCACACACTATCACAACAATCTCTGGGGAACTCTGTACTTCTAATTGTAGATTACTGTCGGGACATGTACAGTGGACCCCATTAAATATCGTCCTATCAAGGTTCCCCCTTTTGTATTGATAGTGACTCTGCTCTCTCAGAAGCTCTTTAGTGCCATGCCAGCCTTCTCGCTAAATGGACTGGAGCCGTTCAATGGAATGTCAATGAGTGAAGCCTGGACACACTCTGAAAACCCAGTAGACCGCAAACAGACATTGCGATGCAGCGCCACTATGGAGGATATGGCTCTCTCCAGGGAGTCAATTGTGTCCAGCCCGCACTGAATGGTGAACTTTAGTGCATCCAGACAATCAAGAGGGTTAGGTAGAGAATGGCTTGGCCCTCATTGGGAAGCAAAGCAAACAGCTCTGCTAAAGATCTCCACAAGGTGTAGGAGTATCAGCCCAAGAAGCATGCTGTGTTCACCAACTACAAAACTAGGATGGTGAAAAAATAGATGCACTTCCCAAAGGTGTCGAGCGCCTTAGATTCCCTGTCCTGTGGAGGAGATGTGATTGCTTTTGGGCTGACCTTAGATGCTGAGGCCTGCATCACCAGGCTCTCAGGGGAGGGGTGCTGGGGGAGGAAGGCTGGGAACCATGGGGTGGGATCGGGCAATCATATGGTGCAAAAGAACATGTACAAGGTTGGCCCAGGGCCCTAGGAGAAAGTTGGTGAGGTCTTCAATAAAAGGAAGTAAGGGCTCGACCAAGCCCACTCAGGGGTGAAGCACCTCTGTCAAGATGTTGGTCTTTACTTCCAAGGCGAACAACTGCAGGTAAAGGACCTCACCTGCCCAGCGCATCATGGTAAAGGATGCACCCTCCTCAAATCTGGGCCCAGAGGGTAAATCGTGTCAGTGTCTGGGGAAGTGTTCAGCCCCTTGCCTCTCCCAGCTCCTCATACCAGTTTTCCATGGATCACGGTCCTCCTCCATAGTATCAAACCCTTCCTCCTCGTCATTGCCCTCAGCAGGGAGAGAATTGTTATCAAGTGGTGGGATGTCCAGGGGTTGGTAGTGCCTGGACAGTGCCAGCAACTCTGTTGACTGGCATTGGGGCTGTGTCAGCTCAGAGTCTGGGATCAGGATGGGCTTATCAACATTGAGCAGCGCCAGGATGGAGTATGCCAGGATGGAAGAAGACATCCATGTCAGCATCGGTCTGGATCCTGGGTCGGCCTTCAAAGGGCTCCGCTGCCGTCGAGGGCAGACCAGCCAGTGGTAAGCCAGCCAGGGCACTTTGCGCCTGTGTGGGGCCAAAAGGAGCTCCAGAGAGTTGATGGCCTAAATATGGCATGCATCGAGTTCTAGAACTCTTAGTGGGGCAGGTGTCGTTCCAGGGAACTCTGGGTAGAGCGGAGTAGGCCACGACACCGCCTCTATAGGTGGATTAGGAACACAACGTTTAGAGGGGAAGTTGAAGAACGATTTAATTTCTTTTTCTTGTGCTTCTTAGACATATCCAACTTGGAGGAAGAGGTCTTGGAGTGCAAAGATGACCATTCGCAGAAACAGACCCAACAAGCACTGGCGTTGCCAATAGGTCTCGCAGTAGGAAAGTTGGAGCTATTACAATTGCAAATAATGCCTTTTATTTTTGTTTTCATTTTAAAAACATAAAGGGCTTTGTCATTTACAAAACCAATAGCTCCAACTTTCCTACTGCGAGACCTATTGTGCACTGCACAGTGTGGGTGTGAGTGGCGTTGCGTGGGTGAGTGTGGCGTTGCGTGGGTGAGTGTGGCGTTGCGTGGGTGAGTGTGGCGTTGCGTGGGTGAGTGTGGGCTTGCGTGGGTGATAGTGGGCTTGCGTGGGTGATAGTGGGCTTGCGTGGGTGATAGTGGGCTTGCGTGCGTGAGTGGCGTTGCGTGCGTGAGTGGCGTTGCGTGCGTGAGTGGCGTTGCGTGCGTGAGTGGCGTTGCGTGCGTGAGTGGCGTTGCGTGCGTGAGTGGCGTTGCGTGCGTGAGTGGCGTTGCGTGCGTGAGTGGCGTTGCGTGCGTGAGTGGCGTTGCGTGCGTGAGTGGCGTTGCGTGGATGAGTGGCGTTGCGTGGATGAGTGGGGTTGGGTGGGTGAGTGGGGTTGGGTGGGTGAGTGGGGTTGGGTGGGTGAGTTGTGTTGCTTGGGTGAGTGGCGTTGCTTGGGTGAGTGGCGTTGCTTGGGTGAGTGGCGTTGCTTGGGTGAGTGGCGTTGCTTGGGTGAGTGGCGTTTCTTGGGTGAGTGGCGTTGCTTGGGTGAGTGGCGTTGCTTGGGTGAGTGGCGTTGCTTGGGTGAGTGGCGTTGCTTGGGTGAGTGGCGTTGCTTGGGTGAGTGGCGTTGCTTGGGTGAGTGTGGCGTTGCTTGGGTGAGTGTGGCGTTGCTTGGGTGAGTGTGGCGTTGCTTGGGTGAGTGTGGCGTTGCTTGGGTGAGTGTGGCGTTGCTTGGGTGAGTGTGGCGTTGCGTGGGTGAGTGTGGCGTTGCGTGGGTGAGTGGCGTTGCGTGGGTGATAGTGGGCTTGCATGGGTGTGTGGCGTTGCGTGTCTGAAAGTGGTGCTGTGTGGGTGAAAGTGGCACTGCGTGGGTGTGAGTGTTTTTGCGTGAGTGAGTGGCGTTGCATGGGTGAGTGGCGTTGCGTGGGTGAGTGGCGTTGCGTGGGTGAGTGGCGTTGCGTGGGTGAGTGGCGTTGCGTGTGTGAGTGGCGTTGCGTGTGTGAGTGGCGTTGCGTGTGTGAGTGGCGTTGCGTGTGTGAGTGGCGTTGCATGTGTGTGAGTGGCGTTGCGTGGATGAGTGGCGTTGCGTGGATGAGTGGCGTTGCGTGGATGAGTGGCGTTGCGTGGATGAGTGGCGTTGCGTGGATGAGTGGCGTTGCGTGGATGAGTGGCGTTGCGTGGATGAGTGGCGTTGCGTGGATGAGTGGCGTTGCGTGGATGAGTGGGGTTGCGTGGATGAGTGGGGTTGCGTGGATGAGTGGGGTTGCGTGGATGAGTGGGGTTGCGCGTGTGTGGGGTTGCGCGTGTGTGGGGTTGCGTGTGTGTGGGGTTGCGTGTGTGAGTGGGGTTGCTTGGGTGAGTGGGGTTGCGTGGGTGAGTGGGGTTGCGTGGGTGAGTGGGGTTGCGTGGGTGAGTGGGGTTGCGTGGGTGAGTGGTGTTGCGTGGGTGAGTGGTGTTGCGTGGGTGAGTGGTGTTGCGTGGGTGAGTGGTGTTGCGTGGGTGATAGTGGGCTTGCGTGGGTGATAGTGGGCTTGCGTGGGTGTGAGTGGCGTTGCGTGTCTGAAAGTGGTGCTGTGTGGGTGAAAGTGGCACAGAGCCTTTGATGTGGCCTGGCGCAGGAGAAATGCTGCTGCTGCTAATTAAATATAAAAAGTGTTTAGGGAGTCACGGCTACCGAGAGTAACAAGGCAGTGCTGGGAGGGGGGCTGCGCACCAACTGAAGTGCTCTGGTTGCACGGCCTGCGGCCGTGTGAAGTGATAAGCCTTTGAAGTATACAGGCATGCTGTGACGGAGTTGTGAGAGGTCTGGCAGGGAACAGATGGCCTGGCCGTGAAGCAGGGGGCGGGGCAGCGCTGTGGAAGCCTGTGGGAGGGTGATTGATGCCTTTGATGTGGGGAGGGAGGAGAGCCTTTTGCGAGCCTTATGCAGGAGATATGCGGCCGATGCGCGTGCATGTTTAATCACGTGATTCACGTGAACTTAAAGAAAACCGCAGCTGAAAGCCCGTGGTTTGAAGAGGATTTTGCCGACATGAATTCTCGCTCCGCTCAATGCGCGCCCGCTCAATGCGCTTGCGCGCATTGATAGGTCGCAAGACCTAAAAACTGCTCCGGGCGGGACCTTAAGAGTGTTACAGGGGAAGAGAATAGTACGGAGACTTCTGTTGCACTCCCAGGAGCATCATCAGACACTGGTGAATCACCTTGGGGCACATGAACTTGCACACAGCACAGGTCTTTAAGTCATCTCAACACCACAGACAGTGAGCAGACATAGATTTAAAAGTTACTTACCTTCGGTAACGCTATATCTGGCAGACATACAGTCTAGCCGCAGATTCCTGAACTTGTCATTCTCCCCAGGTGCCAGACTGGACATTTTTCAGCTGTACCTCTACACGCCAGGGGGCAGCGCCGTATGGCTCCACAGTGACGTGGTCTCTGGATGTGACGTTAGTGGAGCCATACAAGTCCCTTCTGGCGCACGGACGCCAGTTTCTTCTTTTCCACTCAGCAATGCGGATTTGGAGAAGCGGTTCCCGGGCATTCTGTTTTTGGCCTACTTTAACACTTTTTTGCGTCTGGGAACAGTGTGCCTATGCCTTTGGGTTTTAAGACATGCGATATCTGTACTCGACAGATGTCGGCTATGGATCCACATTACATCTTATATAGTGCTTAGGAGAGCACCACCAATCCGAGGAGTGCGACGCCTGTAAGAGGCTGAAGCCCAAGTCCTTGCGGGTAAGGCGAATGAAGTTGTTGACGGTGCAGCTTTCCCATTCGGAGACTAGGCGACGTCTATCTCCTTACCGCTCTGAAATTTCTGGCCGTCGTTCATCCAAGTCGTGGAAATCCCATTGGAAGGGATCGAGGTCACAGAAGTCTTCGGCCTCACAAAGTCGTGACGTCGTTGCTGGTTCCTCCCGCTCCTTACTGGAGGATGGAGCACAGGAGTCGACCCCGAGCTTCCCTCCTTATCTTGGAGCCGGGGCGACTATGACCCAGATGCAGGCATATTTTCATGTTCTACAATCCTTCTTTGGGTCTACACCTTCCCCTGGTGCGCCTTTAGGCCCCAAAGAGGTGGAAGGGATTCTGATCGGAAGCATGCCAGCGGGTTCGCCCTCGGCACCGGTTGGTGACGTAGACTCTGTACCTGGAGTCGCCATGTCAGGACAAAGCACGGTGCAGCTTCCGTTGTGACGTCTGGTGTCAGATGAGGTAGCCAAGACACCAACACCACGCTAGAGAAGCCCATTCATGGTGCACGTCGATACGACACCGCACCAACGCTGATCGGCACTGGAGATGAGTATTTTAGCCACTGAAGGTCCTTCACCGTCTCCTTTACAAATTGAGGATGAAGCTGGTTATTTTGCTATATCTCCAGTATTGCAAGAAGATTCTGCAGATACTGGTGACAGACACCTTGGTTGGTCTAGGTCAGCCTCAGGTAGGAGGTTCTTTGGCGACATTTGGTGGAGAAAGAAGTCTGCACACGTCTCCTAATTATGATCTGCTTTCTCCGCCATGAATGGCGACAGAAGCTAGTGCAGCTTTTGCTGAGACTATTAAGAGAGCTGCTGGAATACTAAAATTGCAGCTTCTGTCGGTGACTTTGACATCTGATCTGTTATCAGATCAGTTTCATCAAGGTGCCATGGGTGTTGAACCTTAATCACCTTATGGAGAATTTATGTACAATATTCTCCTGTGTACTTGGGCAAGGCCAATGTCAGGTATTTCTGTTACCTTGGGAGAATTCAAAGTTAAGGAATCTGCGGCTAGATATCCCTATCGGAGATCTGTCAGCTACAAGGTTGCAGGAGAGGAGGACCCCATCTTCTCATCCAGCAAGCACATCGCCTTCAGCCACGCCACCGGACTCCACTGGACGGACCACAGCTGCGTCCACTTCAGCTTCAGAAAGAACACGATCCACCACCACCACCAGCAACAGGTCGCACGCAGAAGCTGGAACAAGATCACAGCCGACCAGCTCGCCGCATCCCTGAGCCAAGACCCCCCCCCCGCCAGCTCAGCGAACCCCAGCCAGGCCGCCAACAACCTCACGAAGTGGATCAGCAACTGCGCAGACGTCCTCGCCCCACTGAGGACCCCGCCCAGCAGACCCGGCAGCAAGAAAGCACCTTGGTTCACCGACGAACTCAAGAGCTCCAAGAAGAACTGCCGAGCCCTCGAGCGAGCCTGGCGCAGAGACCCAACACCAGACAACATGACCACCCTCAAGCTCGCAACTCGAAAACACCACCAACTGATCCACACCACCAAGAAAACCGCTTTCAAGGAACGACTGGACAACAACTCACACAACAGTAAGGAACTCTTCAACATCGTCAAAGAGCTCTCCAACCCCAACACCGGAAACAACGACATCACCCCATCACAAGACCTCTGCAACTCCCTCGCCTCCTACTTCCACAACAAGATCGCAGACATACACAACAGCTTCATCACACAGCCAACGCACCCCACGACCGCACCTGCACCCCCCACCACCACCCTCCGCGCCAGGACTCCGATCAACTCCGATGAAACCCGACGCACGATGAACTCCATCCACTCCGGATCCCCAACCGACCCCTGCCCTCACCACGTCTTCAACAAGGCCGATGCCGTCATCGCACCCCACCTGCGGGACATCAACACCACCTCCTTCGACACGGCTACCTTCCCGGAGAGCTGGAAGCACGCCGAACTCAGCGCTCTACTGAAGAAACCATCAGCAGACCCCACCGAACTCAAAAACTACCGCCCCATCTCGCTCCTCCCGTTTCCGGCCAAAGTCATCGAGAAGACCGTCAACAAGCAGCTGGCAGCCTTCCTCGAGACGAACGGATCCCTCGACCTCTCGCAGGCTGGCTTCCGGGCCAACCACAGCACCAAGACCGCCCTCATCGCAGCCACCGATGACATCCGAGCCATGCTCGACAACGGGGAAACTGAGGCCCTCATCCTCCTGGACCTCTCCACAGCATTCAACACTGTCCGCCACCACATCCTAGTGCAGCGCCTCAGCAACGTCGGAATCCAAGAGAAGGCACTAGAATGGATCATCTCCTTCCTCGCCGGAAGGACACAGAGAGTCCGCCTCCCCCCGTTCAGATCCGAGGCCATCCAAAGTCATCTGCGGCGTACCACAAGGATCATCATTCAGCCCCACCCTCTTCAACGTCTACATGAGCCCCCTCACGGCCATCGCACGCCAACACAACATCTCCTACGCCGACGACACCCAGCTGATCCTCTCTCTAACCAACGACCCCGCCAGAGCCAACCTACACGAAGGGATGACAGACGTAGCCGAGTGGATGATGAACAGCCGCCTGAAACTGAACTCAGACAAGACGGAAGTCCTCATCCTGGGCTCTTCACCCTCCGCCTGGGACGGCTCCTGGTGGCCCACCGCCCTGGGCAGCGCACCCAAACCTACAGACCACGCACGCAACCTGGGCTTCATCCTGGACTCCTCCCTCTCCATGACCAGACCAGTCAACGCCGTCTCCTCGTCGTGCTTCAACATCCTGCGCATGCTACGTAAGATCTTCCGGTGGATCCCCACCGAGACCAGGAAGACGGTCACCCAGGCCCTCGTCACCAGCCGACTGGACTACGGCAACTCCCTCTACGCCGGAACTACCGCCAAACTCCAGAAGAGACTCCAGCGGATCCAGAACGCCTCAGCAAGACTCATCCTCGACATCCCCCGACACAGCCACATTCACGGACACCTGAGAGACCGGCACTGGCTCCCGGTCAACAAGAGAATCACCTTCCGTCTCCTCACCCACGCACACAAAGCCCTACACAACCAAGGCCCAAGATACCTCAAAAGCCGCCTCAACTTCTACACGCCAGCTTCGATCGACCAGCCACGCCCTCATCGCCGTCCCCCGCATCCGAAGAGCCACCATAGGAGGAAGGTCCTTCTCCTACCTAGCCGCCAAGACCTGGAACTCCCTCCCGACCCACCTCCGCCTGACCCAAGACCACCTCGCCTTCAGGAAGCAGCTCAAAACCTGGCTGTTCGAGCAGTAGCGGACCCCCCCCCCCCCCCTCCCCAAGCGCCTTGAGACCCTCCGGGTGAGTAGCGCGCTATATAAATGCATTGATTGATTGATTGATTGATTGAGGAGGATATGGGGTCAAGCAACTACCAAGCAGAAGAGAATAGGAGAGACATAGTAACGATGAAGCAGGAGGGGGTGGAAGGGATACGGAGGGATAGCGAGGGCCTGAAAAAAACCATCTCTTATGGAGTGCGAGTTTAACAACTAACAAAAAAGTACCTCTGCAATTGGGCAGTCAGTGGAAGGACACAGACAGGAAACTATACTTGGTCCACACTATATGGAAGACGTCAAGAAACGAAGAGACAGAGGAAGAAGGAATCGCTGCCCTAGGAGAAGCAAGGAAATGAGTGGTAAGTAATGGACGGGCCATAAGCTCATTTTTGATTTTATTTTCTTTAAAAGAGATTTAACAAGCACAGCAGAAACACGTTATATTTAATTTAAATGTTTTATTAGCATATTGCCGACAGTGGTTTTTGCTAAACATTGAAAAACATGGTTACTGATTTCTAAGATAATTAGGCTTTCCTGTTTCTAATTTCGGTAAATTCTGGTGGTGTTTTGTTCCTGTGTTTTCCAGTGATTTCAATACCTCAAAAAAGGTGCTTTCAGTGGTTACTCATTTTCGTGCCCTAAAAAAAAAAAATAATGTTTTACCAGTATTTATGGAATGCTTTGCTTTTATTATGGCTTGCTTTCTTCATTGATGCATGGTATATAGACAGTGTATGTACAGTGTATATGAGGTCCAAATACATTTTTACAAGTCGAACTTATTGTAGTCCACCGTACAATATTTCTTCAGTGAGTCTTTGTTCATTCGCGCTCCCTCTTTCCTTCCCATGTAAACTGTTATTTGCGAAAAGGCCCTCTCGACATTGGTACTTGACTGGCAACGCCAAAACAGCCAGTACACAATTTGGGGACTCTGGCCACTGATGTAGCTTTCCATGCCAATACTGGTGCACCTGAAGGTTGGCCTTCTCTGGGACAGGTTTTGCAACATATGCATTGAACCATAGGCATTGAACTGGCGTTTTTCCACATGTTAGGAAGGATACCATGGACCCAACAGATGCTTTCAGGGTAACATTTTCCTGTGTAGCTGTAGATACACATGTTCTAAATAGACCATAAAGCAGTACCTTCATAAGCAGTGGCAAGCATATGTTCAATGCAAATGCCTGAATGAAGTCATTAAGACCGTCTGGCCAACCATAGACTGTTGGCTGGCCAGGGAACAGGCAAGATGGCAGCTGTGTAGAACGGGCCTATATGCGCTCCTCTGAACCAGACCCCAGCGCTGTGGATTTCCTACTCCTGCGAGGGCAGTGCCTGTGCTGATTGAATCTACCTGACTCTGCTGCTCGGGCAGCTCCCTCCAAGTGAGAGAGTCAATAAGCGTGTCTGTTTATTCCCTTTCAGATTTGGAAATCACAGACCATTACAATACTAGTGCAGCTGACCACAGCGTCTCTCGAATCTCTAGAATATTAGTACATAACACTGGAGCATCCTTTTTATGATGGAGGGCATTGCACTGTTTTATGAGTGCAAGCTAACCATCCAAGGCTGCCATGGCACTCTGCAGCTACCCTTGAGTCAACTTCAAACTAATTTTAACTGGAAACTGAAAAGTAAATTAATGACATTTGTCTCGTATTTACCCAACTGGAAATACAATCAGGTGTTAAATTCTGTGTTTGGAAACTGGTATTCTAAATTAAATGGTCATGGGAAAGCATTAAATCTTTCAATGCGGCCTTTTCTGAAAACCGGCACTAGTAAAAAAAAAAAACATAAAAAGTGTTTCAGAATATCGATAGCATCGTGCGTTGCCAATGAACCCAGGAGCGGTCATTATTGTATTGATTTTTATTGGGGAAAATAATTGTTTTTCTTACCAAGTGTCCCTGGAATTACAAAGCGCCTATATATTGTGCAGTCGGTGAAAGGAGGCCTAGGCCCAGCTGCCATGCTAATGATGACCAAAGGCCGCTTGGTAGCTGCAGGGAGGGGGCATGAGGGCTGCGAAGCTTTGCTGTGCGAGCAGATATGAAAATCATTTCCATGTCAGTCAGCGGCACGAGTGAGAGGAGCAGCTTTACTATAGCAAACCAACAAACCTGTTCTTTCACCCCATAACACGTTCAGGCCTGCGGCTCCGGGCCGGAATGAGAGTATGTGCTGGGGAGAAGCTATTCACGTTACTGTTCTGACTGATATGGGGAGACTCAGTACTCCTGGGCTTCACTGCTGGCTTTATCCTGCTGCAGATACCATACCATGTTGGACGCTGTGGAAGGAAGGACACAGTCTTAATCAGCAGGATTTCCACATGCCTGCGAAGACCGCAAGCGGATCGAAAGCTCACGGTGCTGTAACGATCCAGACGACGCCAAAATAAAAAATATGCTCTGTCCTAGAGTAATTTAATCGGGTTCTCATGAAAAATGCGCTAACAGCTTTGGGTCAAGTTCACGCTATATTTCGCAAGATGACCAAAGGCAGCAGTGCAGCAGCTGGTTGATCGGATCCAGCCGCGACGGGTGCCCTCAGCGGCTAGGAGCGGGGCACAGTCATGGGCAGAGCCTGGGACGGGAGAGGGGCTTCTCCCTTCTCAGGCACACCTGTCCTGGCACCTCCGCAGCCGCTGCGTACAACAGAGGGTCATGTCATGAGTGAGTAAATATACAGTTACTGTACATAGTTTACATGTTAGTACTACATAGCTCACAGAGGCGCAACTAGAGTCAAAATCGGCAGTGTAGCTGCAGGGGCTCTAAGACGGGGCGAAAGCACAACAAAGACTCGTTAAGTAAATGGTCTTTTTAAAGACCTGTGAAGTACTTGGGTGCGGCCACTATAAGACAGACGGCAGACCACAACAGCTCCTCTCCCCGCCCACGTGAACCAGGCAGGGGGCCTGGTGTTGCTCTGGCCCTTGGGCCGTTCACACCTTAATGGGGGTGACTCACCTTCCGAGCTGCTTTCTTCTCGGGCCAAAATAGCTGTTGTCTTGTACTGCTTTGGCTCCATCAAGTGGCCAAATGGTGCAATAACTCTGAAAATCAGTAACACTCTGTTTAAACCGAGTCAGCTGATTTTCATCCGGTAGGGTACGTCTGTTTTAACCGAATTTTGAACAGCCTAGGTATACTGTAGCGTAAAAGGGGCACCAGGTGCCAACCAAATCAATGCCCCCCTTGCATATGTAAAATACGACAAGTGAAACACCTGACCCCTCCACTTTTTCGCCAGACACAGCCCCAGCATCATCCAGATGTGTCTCTTGCAAACATACAATCGTTATGTTATGTCGCTTAAGGAATGAGAGGACTCTATGCAGTTTAGTGCAGGTGCCTAATCCCATAAAGTGCCAACTAAGAAACTTTACCACACACGCCATTGTCATTCATTCATTCATTCACACACCCTGTCTGACAATGTGCCAGGACTCCTCACTCTTCTGCAATGACACGCCCTTTTTCATAACACAACATACGTTCACACAATAACAATTAGATAAACAACCCCTCCACACCCCCCACGGACAATACTAGACTAACATCACAGACTATTCTGCCTACTTGCCGATCGTGCCAGGACGTGCACAGCATCCCACTAAGCTGAACAGGGGCAACAAGAAAAGGCTTTTCCCTAATCAGCCCACCCCGTTGGTCCAGAAGTCCGCTGTCATTTCAGAGTGCATACCTTACGTATACACATAAGCCGGTAAAAAAAGTCCCCCCCCCCCCCCCTCGGCTCCCACTCAGTCCACCCACAGCAACAGACAACACCATACAGCGTTCCTGCAGTTCTATGTAGTAATCCTGGGGGCAGCGAGCAATGGTGGGGCCCTCTATTGAATGTTTAATTATTTTCTCTCCCAGGAAAATCTTCCAACAAAGTCTCAGGCACATTGTCAATTGTAGAGTCTGATCCTGTGAATCAGGATCAGCGGAAGCAGCTCCCAGTGAGTTAATATCCACAGTACCCTCCACAAGGGGATCCGACTGCAGTGTTCCATCATTGTCCAAGATTATCCTCTGATGCTATATCTCCGGAGCACTCTGCAACTCCGCTCGCTCTGCTGCTGCCGGCGGGCCCCATCAGGACGCGCCCCTCATCTGCGCTTCTGACCCCTCGCTTCTCCAGGTGGCAGCCCATCATCATGGATCACCAGCCACTGCCAGACATCCTCTGGGGAATCAAAGAATTGCGCTTTACACCTTGAGAGCACCTCCAGCTTGGCACAATACAGGAGTATGTATTGCATGTTCAGCTCCCGCAGCTTGCGCTTCACTCCTAGGAAGGATTTTCGGGGGTCCTGAACTTGCTTAGTGTAGTCCAGGTAGATAGCGACTTTATCACTTTCATACTGAAGGTTCTGGTGTTCCCCTGCCGCCCTCAGGATGCAGTCTCTATCTTGATAGTTTAGAATTTTAGAAATAGTAGCTTGCGGCGGTGCCCCCGGGGGCGGGGAGGGGACAAGAGCCCTATGCGCTTGCGTGCTCTCTATATTCCAAACACATCCGAAAGTAGGTTCACATCCACAGAAACAGCATCTATTCGGTCTCGGTCTCTGCCAGTCTGCCTGGTCAGCCACTAAGGGGGAGGGGGTGGTGGTGGAGCCGCACCCGCCTCAGGCCCACTCACCAGTGTCCGACGGGCGTGCAGGCCTCCAAACGCCGTCTCACCGCCATTAACTTCAGGACGCCGATAGCAGGCAGCGCTTCCCAGGTGCACTTTTCACACCCGGACGGGGTCCGCAACAGGCCGTCCTTCTAGCAGGCGTCTTCAGCAGTTCGAGTTCTCTGCGGCAGGGATCACCTCCTACGCCCCTGTAACCGACTGCAAACAGCCGCAGCCAGCCGCCCAGAGATCAAGGGCGCAGGGAGGGAGCACCACAAATCGGCTCTCCACTTGTCCAAAGGGGGTTGCCAGCAGGATCGGCCAGCACTACGTACTTTCGCGATCCCCGCAAAATAGGGTCAGAGCTCGGGCGGATGGACGGAGAGCTGGCGAGGTTCACATCCTGTCAGCCATGTTGCTTGGCCATGCCCCCAAATACTCCTACAAGTTAGATGCAAACAACATTCTGTACAGTCAAATTCTAGGAGAGGAGGATAGAGTAATACAAAACATGGATTGCGGATAGGCTTCATTCTAGCTGCACATGAGGGTCTAGGTTCTGCACACGCAGGGATTACCGCACGTTTCTTTACTGAAACAACACTATTGGTGGCCTGGCTTAACGCAGATGAAGAATTTTGTCTTACAGTGCGACATCTGCCAGCAGATGAAGGGTTCCACCATAGCTCGTCCAGCGCAGACACCATTACTGATATCAGACTGACCACTCGCATGTGTATTTGGACCATGCAGCCCCCTACGACTAGATGGGGCTAGCAAGTATATCATGGTGGCAGCACATTCATGCTTCAGATTCCTATGGGTATGGCCTCAGCGCTCGGCTGACGCTCAAACTGTTATAAAAGATTTGTGAGTCTTTATAGGGACATACACAGTTGGCACATTAAATTCTGACCGTGGCCCTGTGTTTAGCTCTAGGGCTTAAAAGGAAGCTATGGACGGTTTGGGTGTAGCAGTGCGGTACTACTCTCAATACCATCCCAAGGGAAATTCGGTTGTGGAGAGGAAATACCTGGACTTAAAGCAATATTTAACAGCAAAAGTATTAGGTTTGGGTGTTAGTTGGGTCAATCATTTATATGGGGTACAGCGAGCCCTTAATAATTTGCCAATTAGTCCTCTAGGAAGAGTCACTCCTTACGAGGTCATAGGACAAGAATGTGGGTACCTGATCTAGATTATAAAAGCACAGTGGTGGGCGAAAAACCTGTTTAACAGGATCTAAACGAATCCAGAGCACTACTAAGCAACGTGCAAGTAAAATGCACCGCCACAGAGAAAGTACAATCAGTCACGGAAAGATCTGTCTGGTTCCCAAAAGTCAGGAAACTGGTCAGAGAAATAAATAAATAAATAGGCTGTGGGGTTTTAGGTTTAAACCTATAACTGATAAAACCCCACTGAAAGAAAAATAGCCCTCACCTGTGAAAACACATAAACACTGAAAAAACACCTGGACAACCACATACTAAATGCCATTCAAAGAACGGAAAAAGAGAGTGAAAGTCATTGTTTTCTTTCTGAAGGGGTCAATACAATGTAACTTTGTTATACAAGTAGCAGTAAGACTGACTGGCTAACATTATTCTGCTTGAGTTTTGTTCTTTAGGGATGCCACTAAAATATTGTTTCTTCTTCCTTTTACTTTTTCAGTTTCGTGACCTCTGGTCTAAAGATGCAGGGTTTAGTTTCATGTTTTACGTCTAGTTTAAAGATTTTATAAACTATATATATATATTTTTTAAACTTATATGGCGCAAACAGCTACCCAAAAAGGGTTTCCCGGCGCCTAAGAGCACAACATCATGGATGGAAAATATAGCAGAGGTCGTTCAAGGTTACTGATCGAACAACCAGGTCTTTATCTCTTTACGGAACCTGGAGAGACTTCCCTCCTTTCGTATGTGGAGTGGTAGTGAGTTCCAGATAGTGGGACCCTGATGGGCAAAAGATCTTCCTCCCATCCCGGAGAGCTTGAATCTAGGTACACAGAACTTTTCAGCTGATTGAGACCGTAGGTTTCTTGTTGGAATATAGGGATGAGCTAAAGTCTGAAGGTATTTAGGAGCGGTACCTGATTTGATTTTAAACATGTAGTTTCAGGCCTTAAATCTGATACGATTTTCCACCCGCAACCAGTGCAGTTGACGCAAGTAGGGGGACACGCTGGCGTTTTTAGGTATGTGGCAAAGGAGTCGGGCAGCCGTATTTTGTACCAGCTGTAATCTTTTTAGGACTGCCTTGTTTGCCCCCAGATACAAGATGTTCCCGTAGTCAAGGCGAGATGTAATTAAGGCATTGACTATTGTTTTTTGCATGGGGATAGGCAGCATCCACAGGATCTTCTTGAGCTATTTGATGATGGTAAAAAAGAGACCCACTACTTTGCTCGCCTGTTGTTTCATGGACAGTGTATTGTCTAGAATTACTCCCAAGTTTCTTGCATGAGGCACTGGTGTTGGGAGATCACCCATCTGGGCAGGCCAGTGTGATGTATTCCAGAGCTCTGGCTGTTTGCCCAGAAGGAGGATCTCTGTCTTGTCTCCATTTAATTTCAACTGGTTAGTTGTCATCCAGTTGAAGATGTTTAGGAGACCGTCTTTAAGAGAGGACGAAGATGATGATTGGGATTCGGACAATGAAAAGACAATTTGTGAGTCGTCTGCATACGTCATAAAGGTGAGTCCCGCTTTTTCCACTAGATCTGCTAAGGGTCTAAGATATAGATTGAAAAAGAGAGGGCTGAGGATTGAGCCCTGTGGTATTCCATGAGGGGAGTTGATATGTCCAGAGCATGCAGCGGCAGATGCTATTTGATATGTAGGTTGGCTCAGGAAGGATCTAATCCATTGCAGGGCAGTTCCACAGATTCCATTTTTTTTCAAGCGTGGTGAGTAGCCTTTTATGCGACACAGTGTCAAAGGCTGCGCTTAGGTCGAGTAAAATAAGCGCAACCGTATGACCGTCGTCGAGGAGTTTCTTGATGGTTTCAGAGACTCCCAGTAGGGCAGTCTCTGTGGAGAAACCCGCTCGGAATCCTGACTGGGTAGGATGGAGAAGGGCGTTTTCATCTGAAAAAAGGGTGAGGGCTGAGTGTACATGTCTTTCCAGACATTTGGAAAAAGCTGGGAGGAGTGAGATGGGCCTACAGTTGGCTAGTTGTTCCGGGTCTGCTGTGGGTTTTTTCAACAGTGGGGTCACTATGGCATGTTTCCATAGGGTGGGGACTGTGGCCAACTCTAGGGATGAATTTAAAGTGTCTGCAATAATTTCAAGGGCGGGCGTATCCAATAGTTTTAGTATATTGATAGGAATGGGAAACTATAGAGAATCAGGAAATAATAAACTCATATTTGATATTTTGGCTGCATTTGATTCTTTCCCCGATAGGTAAAATGGCTGGTTTCATAAAAATCTTTCCTAATATGTGTCATCACATTTACCCACAGAGAATGGGTAAAAACTCTTAATACATCAGACCATAGTATCTAGTAGGTCAGTATTGATAGTAGCTGAATTGCCACACCTCAGGCTTTAAACATTCAATGCAAGGTACAGTGACAAGTATATATATCACCAAGCATCTGGGAAAGTGGTGAAAACATGACACCAGACTTTTGGAAAACATGGAACGCAGCGTCACTTGTAATGCTCTGCAAAAAAGATTATTTCCAAGTTCAACAAAGATTGGAGTGATATTGTTTGTATTTGCAGTGATTCCGCTACATATATAAAAAAGTTGTGTGATGACCTGTCAAAATTGATACCAGAGCTGAAGTGATTCCCTGTAGAAGATCCTTGCCACTTGTTAGATGGTATGCTGAAAGCATCTTTACAATGTTAAGAGTTAATGAGGGATGCTATTGACTTTTTAGTCCATTCTGGTGCACTGGTTTCTAATGCACAGGAACTAAAACGCAAATATTTATCATTTTGTGCTTTATGTGGCACCAAAGAAAGAGTCATCCCAACTGTGTCCCTTAGCTGATGGTTCTCAGCCCAATGTGCTAAGAATGCTGAGAGGGCCTTTTCACAGAAGTTTACATGGGAAGGAATGAGCGAGCGCACAGGACCCAAAGACTCACTGAAGAAGTATTGTGTGGTGTACTACAATAAGATTAATTTGCAAAAATCTATTTGGACCTCATATACACTACAAGTACACTGTCTATATACCATGTTCTTTCAGTGCAGAAAGCAAGCAATAATAAAAGCAAAACGTTCCATAAACTCCGGAAAAACACTTTTTCTGTTGTTTTTAGTGGCGCGAAAATGTGTAACCACTGATAACAACTGTTTAAGATATTGAAAACACTGAAAAAAAACCACCAGAATTTACCAAAAATAGAAACTGAAAACAGGAAAGCCTATAAATAAATCAAGGACAAAGAATTTGGGCCATCCTACAGAAAGCCTGCACCTGTCTTGGCCATCGAAGGAACAAGAACAGTACTTCTTCTGCCTCTTTCCGGCGAAAAGAGATTAGTCTCCATTGAACTGAACAAACCACAATGTGGCAGATACTGAATAGTAGGCCATGTGGGCTCCTGGGTAGCAGACACTCTCCTCTCGCTAACATACAGGAAGACTCATAACATACAGGAAGACTCATAACATTCGAAGAGTCACCAATTCGTAGTGATGGAATCTCCGAAAATGAAATAAAACTCGTTCAGATGGAAACAAAACTACAATTGAAAGACAAAAATCAATTCGGCCTACCACCGAAGTCTCCATCAATATGCCTCAACAAGAGACAACTACTAGTTCAACACAACCTGCTGAGCTACCAAAGATGGATCCAACTGCATCTGGCTACTTCATCGATTTTGATACCTTCCCTCTTGATCACAGCGAACTGGAGACTGTACCAGCTCCCGTTTCCCGTAAGCAACACATTCATTAATTCTACACTTTTATGAAAAAGAAAAATTTAGTATCACCTTGGCTCCAGCTTTGGATCATAACTGGAAAATAGTTTTTTCTGTTCTGGATTGGCCTTACTGTTGAATGGAAAATATTTCCCAGAATGCTCTGCAGTATCCACTGTGAACTTGGCCTTGAAACCTCATACATCATCTCATCGTGAACAAAGACTTGTTTTCCATGAACATTACAGCTGTTCCAATTCCTGATGGTATTGTTTGGGACAAGGTTGATTATGATGTATTTGGCCCTACTGAACTTTTGAATATACCACATTTATTTAAAATATCTCTCAATGATATTACCTCCAATACATTTTCTGATGGTTGGGACTTTGAAACAGTAAATAATATGTTGTCTGATTTGAAAAATCCACTGCATTTTCAAACAATGAAACCTGTTATAGTATGTGACCATCATAATGGTCATCGCTTTTTACACAAATCCAGTATCCCAGATAATGTTTTCACATAACACCAATGGGAACATTGCCCGACACCACTAAAAGGTGGTTCGAGAAAGTTTGCACAGTTTCCTATTTTTCAGGGTTTAACACTTCTGGCTCAACCTCATATTACTATAAGGTTGCACTAAACCTGCACTGAAAAATATGTTGCCTAACTGTCTGAACAGGGTTTCGACTTATGGAAGGAACCAATAGACAAAATCAGTCTGGGGTTCTAAGGAATGGCAAGTTCAGGGAAAAGAAGCAGTATTTAGAGCATGCCTCATTCCGCAACAAATAATATTTCTGAATGAAACTGTGCAACAGACTTTCTGTCTTGGACTAGCCAAGAACAAGGATTTGAACACACCACAGTTTTCCACACATCAATTTCACATCATGTAGAGGGATACAATAGATGATATCATGCAGTACAATACTTCAGACACCAAATGGGAGGGATGGTTAGTTTGGCCCACAGACACAAACAGAGGTTAATCAAGATTCAGGGGTACAACCAAAGGGTTTAGCATCCATACGCCAGACCCACGATATGTACAAAGAACATCCGGGGGTACTGACAGCCTACAGTGTAGGGAAATTATGCCTCGATTTGCTAAAAACCTCGACACTGCCCCAGGTGAAAAAGCATTTATCCTTACTCTCAGATGAGATGGAACTAAGGGATTTTTCATTAGGTCCAAGAAAGCCACGCCACAAACGTTTTTATTAAGCGGTCTATAATGAAATCTGGGAAATCTCTCAACAAGAAGCTGCGGAAAGATTGCATGAAATAGATACAATTAACCTAGAAAAGGCGTTAGCTATAGTTGACAATTGTATGACTATGTTAACATCCAGGATTTATTCACTGGGCAACATTGTATCTTCTGCTATTGATATATTACAAAATGACTGGGCTATGTGCCTCGGAGATTTATCAACAGTACGTTTCAGCATACAATCAAACTGGAAAACAGATTACAATGGCACAAAGGGGAGCAAAATATACAATGCTGCGTATTGAAAAATTGACAAAATACCTTTTACTGTGGCAGATTCACCATCCACAGAATGGTTAATCCATAGCCATATAAAATTACCGGTCACAACTTTCCACTTTCAGTATTGCCTAGAACATCAACAGGCAGGCAGATATGAAGCAATGAGTAGAGATTTCATCAAGGAATCTTGGGAATAGCAGTACAGATTGTGATGCAGGAATGAGGACACAGAAGTGTTTCTTATCGGAACCAACTGCGAGAATTCCTTAAGTGGATCTCTCATATGGCAGGATATTATGCTTCATGGGGCCTGCAATGATTCAGTTGCTAACTTATCCTGTCACTTGAAAAGGACCCCAGCTGCAGTTATTAAACCGGGATTGTTGTTACTTTCAAATGTGAGTTACTTGATGCTGAATGATCAAGGTTGTTGTGAGATGCTATCGGCCATCAGCATATCTTGTCACTGTAGGCTCCAGGGTTACTTGCTGTATGCAAGTATTGTTTCCACCGACCCACACAATCAGGGAGGCACCGTTAAGGCCTTCGTTAAATGTTTCCTTTATATGGTTTGATGCTCTGAGCCGAACGAAAGTCATGCTTTTACAGCAAACCGTGCCCTTAACCTACGCCCGAGAAACTTATGATCGCCAGGTTGCAAGGTCCTCAGCTGACATACAGGCACTAGTACGAACAAACTGCCCTTCCTATTTTACAGAAATGGTATAACGTATCTTTAACATGTCTGATACGATAGATTCTGGACAGTTAAGCACCTTTCACACAATCCTCTGAGTTGTTCCCAACTTTATACACCATGTATTCGGAAGCATTTTTGGAGGGTTTCCACCGATCCTGTGTCTAATAGCAGGTGTGCCAGTCACCAAAGAGATGGAAAGAACGCTCTTGGAGCGCCGATACTATGATAGCATGGTACTCCATCTGGACACACCTCACCTATGGGAAATGAATTAAATGAAATGAAAAATTCCACTTATATAGCGCATAAGTACCTGAAGGCCTCGCAGCGCTGTTGATTGATTACTGGAACTAAGAGATTCTTGGTTCCTATCATTTTGAACAGTCTGAATAGACTGTTCTGCTTGTCCTCCGCTGCCTTTTCTGCGGACATGAAAAAGTGATGGATCTCAGTCTAACACTTCCATCAGTTGCGCCACAGGACGTGGATGCTTTACTGGACCCGTTAAAGGCCCACGTATTGAAGTGTCCTCAGCGTATTTCAGTGTTTATGTTCGGAAGCATTTTTGGAGGGTTTCCCCTGATCCCGTTTCTAATAGCAGGTATCCTGATTGTCCTTTTTCTGCTTCACAATGGGCGTCCCAGTCACCAAGGAGATGGAAAGAACGCTCTTGGAGCGCCAATACTATGATAGCATGGTACTCCATCTGGGCACACCTCGCCTACGGGAACTAAGAGAGTCTTGGTTCCTATCATTTCGAACAGTCTGGATAGACTGTTCTGCTTGTCCTCCGCTGCCTTTTCTGCGGACCTGAAAACGTGTTGGATCTCTGTCTAACACTTCCATCAGTTGCGCCACAGGACGTGGATGCTTTACTGGACCGTTAAAGGCCCACGTATTGAAGTGTCCTTAGCGTATTTCAGTGTTGATGTTGGCATTCTTAAAGCCACCATGGGATGCTTCAGCTCCTGTTGGAATGGAGACCAGCTCCTCTACAGGCACACCAGTCATGGAGACTAAACAGGATTCCCCAGCATCGACTGTGGTCATTGCAGAAGAGCATCTGGGCTCGAGTGACCTGATCTGCAAGGTGTTGCAGGAACCGTTATCTACGATTGCAGGCAACAGTAATGTTACGTCTCCCAGCCAGGCCACAAACATTTGGCTCATTGCGTGCTAGGAAAATTCGACCTTTTTCAAACACAACCAAATTTGGAATTAAAAAAAAATATATTTTCCGAAACTGCATGGCTTTCAGTCCAATTGTTTGAACGATATATATGAACTTATTCAGTACAGACTATCGCATGCCCTAAATTTCTTTTTAGCATTTATTTTATTTTTACATTTTTAAATGCCATTTTAATGGACTTATTAATAGTTGCGTACCACGTTTTGCCGTACGTAGGATTTTTAGTATGTCGTCCAGTCGGATGAGGAGTGGCTGTTATGTTCCATATAGGTACCCCAATATAGGCTCAGGTAGTCACCTAACCTTTCACCTATATTCTCTGAACCATTACACTACATAACGATTCTTGGGACTGACCTTTTACCTAGTTCCGGTAGTGCCCAAATGACATGGGGTTTTATCTGAAATCTGGCCTCATCCATTATGCACAAGGATTCTTGGAATCACAACAGGACACCTTCTCCTGCATAATCATTATGTACAAGGGCCACTCCTTCCGTCATCCTAGTCCGACTTGACACAGCACGTATATCCCCTGGGGGCACCACTTTAGGTATATATCACCATATCTTGCCGAGGTAGTGAGCGGAGAAAAGGACTTCCATGCAGACACACTGACGCGAGACGCTGAGGCTCCTGCACGCAGACAATCCAGCTCTCAGTCTCTCACTTCAGGTAACGGGGTTGAATTTATCCTAAAGTGATTCTTGCATTTACACCTACATACATGCTAGGTACACTTCGGTACATCCAGTTAAGGTAGAATCGTAGGAGTACGCATTCTACGATCATGTATTTTATATACTTGGCTGTATTCATTGTTTTAGCACGATGGTAGAAATATACCATCCTTTTACTCAGTTAGTGCTAATAATCATTTATATCTGTTACTGTCGAATGGCTGTTTCAGCACACCTATTTTACACTAGAATGGCGCTGGTTCAATAAATGCTTATCGAAAAACATCCCTGTTTATTCTGTGCATCTCTCTGAGATGAAGTGAGCACAAGTGACTGAGCGAAAAGTGGTACACAGTTTCCACAGTCCTGAGGGCAGAGGGTTGTCATGTTCAATAGTTGTCAAGAACTATTCTCTCCTTGGTAAGAAGGTTTCTAGTGGCACTGTGAATCAGCTGGTATACAGTCTACCAAACCTGGTCTAGAATCAGTCTGGACACCAAACCTACAGTGTATGTTGTCTAAACGTGCAGATCCTATATAGGTTTTTAGGAACTACACAACAGCACATTAAAACTGTGCATAAATAAAGGAGGTTTTCAAGGTACCTATTAAACAAGGACTAATTTAAAGTCCTGCCATTTAGCATGGCATTCTATCACGGAGGAAAAGGGAAATAGCCATATCTGGAAGAATTTTTGCTAAAGGCCAACTCACAAGACAACTATGCAAAGTTTCACTTGGCAATTCAACTGCTTTTTTTAGGGGAGAAAGTTTACTGCTTGGCAGTGTTGACAGACAAAATAAGTAAGTCTTCAGAGGAGAGACTATTTCCATTAAATTCTGCTGCAATCAAGCCAATGGGATCTAGTCTTCTATCTGCTCCATTGTGGCATAAATATTTTTAGTTCTGAATGTGAAACTTTTTACAGGATCGCTGCAGCAGTGTATAAAAGGACCAGTGGAGTCAGCACTCTGGAAACTAAAGATCAACTGATAAGCCTGATAGCAGTTATGTGGTTGTTTGTGTGGTGGACAAAGGAAAAGACTATGAGCAAAGGAGTGTCAGTTCAACCTACGGCCTCATTTCAGACCACAGCGACTGAAAGCAACCTGATACTGTGAGGGCCGCACATCAGTTAGCTAGAGACTATAGTCTAAGCAGAGTCACTATATCCCATTAAAGGGCTGAACTAAGGGTTATCGATATAAATCTTCTGAAATCACTTTTTACCAGCAAGTACGCACAAATTATCGGTGACAGCAAGACACAACACAAAGGTTAAGCACAACTAGAAAAACCAGGGAGGGACAAGAGGGAGGACCCTCTTGAGAGAACCTCATCATTATACAGTATCCCTGCGACGAATACAGAACAAACAAGCAGATAAAAACAAACTGCACAGCACCAAACGAGTAAAGCGCAACTATATTATTTACTACGTCGTTTACAGTGAAATCCACCAACAGCAAAAAGCTCATAATGCTAGGACCGGATATGCAGGTACTCATAGGCTGGACCAAAGATGAATGCACTTTTAATGAACTGGTCATTCACTTCTCTGTATTTTCCATTATTCTTTGTGATTGTGGAAGCAATCGAAATTTTGAAAAAAGCCCAGATACAAATGATCTTTGTCCAGAGTGACCTTCCTACACCACTAAGACAGCAATACAGGAGACTGAAATGCAGGCTGCGCCAACAATTTAGAGTATAGGGCAGAACAAGGCACTACAACTTACAGTCAAGCTAAGGAGTGTGGCTCCTGAATTTCTGCAACCAACAATTAAACCTGCCATCAGACTGCATGAGCATTTATAAAAAGCCAACCGGCTTTCTGTCACAAGGTCACATACATTAAAGTGGAGGAGATTTTGTATCTGGAGTTTTAATTAGCAGTAGCAAACCACAAAGATAAAGATTTGTCTTAGGTAAACATCCATTCAAATAAACAAAGATACACTTTCATATGTGGCATATGGGTCAAAGAGTCAAGAGCTGCAGAAAAAAGTAATCACCCAGTGTGAACACAAATATAAAGCATGTTTAAGTCTACACTGATGGAGAAAAACAGTGAACAAATTGGGTGTGTCATCTATGGTATGTCGTTAGCACCCGTGCACAAAAATATGAACATGCAGCACCAAGCGCATACTAAATTCAATTTCTAGGTTATCAGTAGGCAGCACTAGCCTTTCCTATCCACAACTAGAAATATTACACATCGAAATATTACTCATCAAAACTCATTTTAAAAGGGAAAACGTAATAGCTAATTATACATCTATGTACCAAAATAAGCATACTAGTAAAAAAGAAAATATACCTCAAATAATAAAATAGATAGAATATGCAGTTGCCCAAAAAACAACTTACGAGTTTCTGATCTCTTGAAAGATTTATTAGTAACACGAAGTTTAAATGTATATCTTGGCTCCATCAAGATTTATGTTGACCTAGAGCAAAATATTGAAATTATACATCTAGTTTGAAAACGTCCTCCGAATATTGTTTATTAAAACAGATATTTTTCAAGCAACACGTTCATGTATTCAGAACAAGAACTCCCAACATCATGACAGATACAAAATAAGATTCTCAAGATAAAAAAAAAATATGGACATATTTATTAATAGAATCACTTTTATATCATCTATTCATATTTTACACCAACACGTGCCTCATCTGGAATTATAAATTAGGTTATGCTGCAAGTTGAATGACACTGAATGGATACTTTCTTCAGTAGCGGCCACGTTTATAAGTATAAATACTTTTTTTTTTACAGGGGCAAAGATAGATCAATGATAGTCGTTACAGTTTTCTTTAATCAATCATTTTGAAAATAAACGGATTCCTCATTCCACATTAATATGGCAAATTGTATCAGACACATAATGCAACTGCTCTACATTGTATCTTGTAATGTGCTAGCACAAGAAAATAACTTACGCATTCCTCTAACCAAGTATTTGAAATTATATAAACAAAGTAAAACATCAATTTTAATATGGATACGTTCTGCAACAAAGCAGAACATTTACTGTATGACCAGCTTCTATCAGTTAGTCAATAAATGGGCAGTGAACTAAAATGCAAAGCACTAAAACTGGTTTGAGACTGGCATGACTAGCTGATAGCCTGCCACCTGGCCAACCTGCTTAAGTTCATCAATCAAATCTTCTCTCCGCCTCTTCCTACTCACTACCAAAAACCTAGAAGCACCTTGCCCATGAGATTTACTTTTGAGCCCATATCTTTGTGCAATTTGATGAATTTGCTTTCGCTCGTCATTGGTAAGTTCGTTAGAAAAAGTTAGATTCTCCTGACTGTAGGAGGCTGCATAGTTCCTTATCATCATCTCAATATCTCTTTTATTGACTGCATGGTTTCGGTCAAGATCAAGACCCAATCCTTCTCTTTTAAATTGTTCCTTCACAACGATGGGCTCAGCTATACCTTCGCCCTCTTTTCCCAAACCTCCACCAGTCCAGCCCATTTTTCTTAGTAGCTGATTACCAATGTTGTCATCTTTAATTTTTTGTTTGTAAGCTTCTTGTGCCGATCGGCCACAAATCTGATTTCTTGAAATTGCCTCTTCTGTAGGGCCCTGCTTTAATTTATTTACCACGGTAGGGTGGGTTTGTTTGAGTACTCTTAAAGCTTCTTCTGCTGCAATGTGTTTCACATTCTTTTTCAGGCCTATTCCCTCAGCAATAAACTGACTGTCCAAAAACACCTTGCACTTCCACTCCTCACCAGTCATTTGGTCAAAGGTATACTCAACTGTTACCTTATTGAACTGAGCAGTATCATGAAGTGTGCAAACCGGATTTGCAGAAATTTCATAAACAACAAGCTCCTGTCGAGATTTGTTCTTCTGTGGAATAGATGCACTGCTCGTCATTGGGCCCTCTGTTTGTCTGATTTTCTGGACATTAGACTGCATTTTTTTGAGGATCCGGACGGCTTCCTCAGCAGCTGCATGCTTGCTGGTTTTCTTATTTCCATATCCCTCGGCAACACAGTGGTCTTGCAAAAACAATTTACAACGCCAAGCAAGAGAAGGCATCAAGTCATACTTGTATTCTAGTTTCATTTTGTTGGTAGAAGCAGAATTGTTAAGGATACACACAGCATCACTGGCATTTTCAGTAATGACGAAACTAGTCCAAGGTCTTGCCGAGTATGGTTCTTTGCTTGGATTAGCATCGTCTTGCCCATTAGAAGAATCTTCCTTTCGAAATGTAACATCATCGTTGTCGTCTTGTTGCAGCTCTTTAAGGGCTGGTGGGAATTCAGGTGTGGGTGCACCGCATTGACAAACTACCAGGTCTTCTTGGAAGCCATGTTTAAACTTTCGCTGGACACTCCTAATTTCAACAGGCTTTTGTAAAAGTCTCATTGCCTGCTCTGCAGCCCTGTCTCTGGCTCCATTTTTGCTACCAGAATAACCAGTGGCCAAGTACACATTTTGGCATCTTACCTCACAAGCATAACCATCTCCAAGAAGCTTTTTGTTTCTTGGCAGATCAGCAGGTGGAATGGTTTTTAAAGCAGCATAAATATACTCTGGATTGGTTTTGCATGCCTGAATACAACGAGTCAACAAAAATGTATGATTCACTTTTTCTGGAGCTCTCATGATTTCAGGAGCATTAAGATTCTGCAATGCTACGGATGAAAGTTTTTGGATTAACATCTCTCTTTTTTGAGTAGGTGAACACAGGTCCAATGTAATGTTTCTTTTAGGTCCCTTACGATTCAACGGCATTCTGCCTGTTTTTCGAGGCGCTTTCACAAAACCAATGCCTTTTCGCCCCCGTTTGTTGTTCTCGGTCCACATATCCAACACATGTGACCTAAAGTTTTTGGATAAAGTTGAATTGTGAGATTCAAATTTTGCAGAATAGTTCTGCTCCATTTTAGTCATAAAAGTTTCATTATAGTCCGGATCATTTTGCAAGTATTTGTTAAGTTGTGGATTTTCTTCGTGGTCACTGAAGCTATCCAAAGCAAAGTCTGCAGAACTCCGTTCAAGCATACGATTGAAAGCCATTGTGCTATCAAAACACTTTGGTGCATCACGGCTAGTAGATTCTTTCTTTACTTCAAATGGTTTATTTTCTTCTTCCTTAATGGTGCTGGCCACAAAATGTACAGGTTCAAAACGTGGTCTTGGACGAAACTTGGAAGTAGTTTGCTTTGTTGGAGGTTCTTGACCTGTGGAATAAAAGCAAGAACAAACAAAATGTCAAACAATGTGCAAACAATGGGCAAACTTTTCACTAAACATATCTTTGTGCTGAATTATGAGTTTTCCACACACCATAAATGATTTATGCTCAGACTCCCACGTTTTCTCCTGAGACTGCCATTCAATCAATACCTGGAATACATATTTGGATGTCTCTACAATCATAATAGTTATCACCGTTTGTAATCTCTGATGCGAGCACTGTACTGTTTATCCTCCATTTGATAACTCACTTACTGTAAATAGGACAATACATTTATTTCTCCTTCCCATTTATATTGTGAATCAGCAGGTGTTCTCAGAAAATAACCTGCAATGTGCCTCCTAGCAACACTATCACACCAGGCTGAATATCGCATGGCTCACACTACTTTGACAAATCTGAAAATTACCCTCCATTTCTGGAGTAATACTACCTATGATGCGGTGAGGTGTTAAAAAAACGGACAAAGAGTGGGGCCAGAAGAAGAAAGAAGTTTTCCATTCTGGGATATAATATACACACTATCTGACCAGGGGGTTCTGTTTGGGAATCCCTAGCTCATGAAAGGCACCAGCAGCCCCCATCTTTGTTATAGCTGGGTTAAGCCGGATCAGTCATTCACTACATCATACCTAGACTTGTCAAACTAATAGCAGTTCCATATCGTGCTGACACGTTAGCCTTCAGATGATCAGGAAAAGACCATTAGGTGGTGCATCCACTACTCCCTCCCCGAGACAGATGCTGCTCAACTCTCCCTTGAGCATCTTGATTTTAGAAAGATAGTCGCTTTCCTTGTCAGCAATTCACTGCCTTTTCTGGGGTGGTAATAATAGAAAGGTGGTCAACATTCTAGCACATTCTAAAATATTCTTGCGAAGTTAGTCATACATCACAAGAACATTCTAACTTTTTAGGAACCACGTCACTGCTCTGTACAGGCACTTGCCCTGAATGTATCACTCTGAAAAGCAACATGTGGCACCTTAAAAAACGTGACAAATAGGAACCGTTGAACAGGCCACCAAGTATTGTTGATATATCGACGAGTTTAGATACAAGATGATGGAGCAATCATTTTCAAGAACGTTTTGAACATTTATGCATGCATTATAGCGAGTATTTTTTGTCATAGTGCTGCACTCACACATTTCTATGCATTTCGGAGCCTCACGTGAAAGGCTTAGGTCTGAATTTCGAGCCTGATCAATTTTCACCAGACCATAGGGAATATGAGTAAAGTAATTTGATGTTTCACCCCAGTGGTGCTCTGTAAGAAGGTGTGGAGGTAAGTGGGGAGGGGAGGGTGGTGGAATTGTGGAGAGAAGGTGGAAGTGTAAGGTGGCATTGACAACTTCTAGCATAACCAGTGTGTATATATTAACTAAGTCATGGATTTTAGGTTTCGCTTACTAGACAGCTTTTCGCTGTCTGGTAGGCAGAAAGCCTATTGAGGACTAGACCAAAAACTTAGTGGGCTTTGACCCAATCTACTGCTTATCATTAGTTACCTTTTCTGTCATTCATATTTCCTTTTTAGGGCTCGGGCCTCGCCTTCCACGAAGTGGAGGCGGAGCTTGCGAGCCCTTTAGTATTTAGAAAAAAAAAATTCAGAAAGGGCTCCGGCTGGCACATTCCTTAGTTTTTTTATGGCATCTGCCTAGTGATTCGTCTTCGCTGTGCTGTGTATTTAGTAGCGTTGACGTGATAGGCTGTATGTAATGTACGCGTGCCCGATTTTGCATATTCTGTGCGCGAACAAGCACGGAGAGTGAATAATCTTAATTAGGAGCTGTCAGAGTGCCCGTGTAATGCAATCCAGATGCTGCGAGCGCGTTCACCATTGCATGTATCATGCGCGGTGCCGCGTTCACGGCGGAGATAATGGAAAGAAGTTTCCTGTAGCTTCAAGGGCAGGCACAGTATTTTTTAAGCTATCCCCCTAGCAAGAGTGGGGGCTTCACAAGCACTCTGCCCGCTCCTGGCCGCGTACAATCTGCTGGCCGCCTGTGAATCGCCGCTGCCCGTGGCCGGAATCATCCCTGCAAAGGTCGGCATCTGGCCGAAGCCGCCGAGGGCGAGAACCGAAGGAGCAGAGCCCTGATTGGCTCGAAGTGCCGAGCCCCCTCACCGAACGCCGCGCTGGGATTGGCTCCCAAGCGGCAGCGTCATCGCCTGTTCCTTGCATACCATTACAGGACAGAGAGGATATCCTTTGATTTAAAGAGAGTTGCACACAAAGCCTGTTTGTGCTCGCTGATTAGATGCGCAAATCTGACCACCAGGAATTCCATGGAAGCACCTCTGCATGTTCCACTATTTCTGGAAACTGCTACACAACGGGCTTTTTCATGTGTGTGGAATTATATATAAATACCCCATTATTGATCAGGCATTCCGGCAGACAGCAGTAACGCCACGACAACAGAAGGCAACCCGCTGGCACTCTAGAGGATGTCTGCTCTGAGAAGGCCCCTCTAATCTCAGACCATCAACATGCCTTCATTACCCAGGAGTCGAAGTGCATAACAATACAATATCTGGATCACTACACCCTGGTTACATTAGGAAACATCACAAAGATAGCCTGTGCACCTGCACTTCAGCAGCAAGCCACCACTGCTTGGAGATCTTTTATACAGGATTCCCGCCAGCTATTGAAACAGCATGTCCTTAGTGAGAAAAGCAGTAACCACAACAAATGGGGGGCAAAGTAATTGGTGTGTTAACAACGACATCTGGCACACAGATAATTTCACCTACACAGTCTGTTGGTGGTCCCTCAGTATTTCCACATATGGCCAAACTTTAATTTGTGGGATTTCTGATGCTACAATTCGTATTACATGGTTGCTCACACTGTAGTAAAGATCACCTCGAAGTGGCTTTTAGCACTGGGTCTTTACAGCTGAACCTAGCAAATACACAGACAACACATTCCATATTTAGCAAGGTGGCACTTCGGCCAGACACAGGTGCAAAAGCTGCTTAAAATGGCACACTTCCCTAATATAAACTTGCGCATTAGCAGCATGTTACCACAAATTAAAGTTTTAGGTGAAACTGCTTCTTCCATTTGCCTTGGGAAAGGGCGCTCAACTTTTTGTTGATACAACGCCACATTAAGACTTTGAATGAATGCAACAAATGACCCATCTTGAAACTGCTCTGGCTAAGCTTCACTGTAAAGTTAGTTCATGCATTTCTGCAACAAACAATTGCATTTTACCTGCGGTCTCAACGTCATGAGATATGCTCTGCCCGTCACAGAGGTCTATCAACTTACAGCTCTATGAACCTGTGACTTTTCTTTTCATCTTGCAAGAGCACCCCCTGGTGAATTTACGCAAGACAAGTGCTTAGTGTTTTTTCTTGTATTAAATCCTGCAGGAGCAGAAGCCCTTCAGTTGGATATTCAAGGTTCACTTAGCATACACCCACTGCTCCCGGGGATCACGTGAACACAAAGCAGCATTATGTTAGTTGAAGATTATTCATGGAGTATTGCAGTACTTGTCTTGGTGCAGATTCAATAGCCTACACAATTCAAAAAACACCTCCGAATTAGGTAAACATACTCCTAGGTTGTGGGCACCACCTTCTAAACACAGTCAAGGCACCCTTCATCTGTCCTTTAATTATCAACATTAAGTATGGCAGGAAGGTTTACCAGCCTCACAATAACTCCTTGCAAGGTTTTTCAGCTCTTCCACTTGGTCTGTTCATGGGCACCGTAAGTAGTAGTCGAGAATGTGATGGAGCTCCACAATGGACACTTTACTGGAGCTTTCCTGACCTTGTTCTACTAGTTAAGTCCATCTGGCCTCCACACCATTAAAACTCCACGCCATTAGCGCTCCGCTGACTTCCTCAGATTAACAAGGGAGAGTAGACAGGAGTTTGCTTCTCGAGAGGCTACAGTAATTTTAGTGAAATCCAGAAGGTAGGTCTATAGTTAATGGAGTCGTCTTGGACACTGCTAGTTTGGCTACTTACTGTTGGCGGAACACAGCTTGGCAACTCCATGTCCCTAACGTTACATTCCAACCACCCCCAAAATGGTTAGAAGCAATTCATAAAGGCAATGCAATATATGCCCTTGAGGAATGTGATGTTGCATTGCCACTAACCAGTGAAGTTGCAACCACCAAGAGTGAGAGCGTGGGCCAATGGTTTAACTGAGGATCCAACCACACCATGCACAAAACAGCAGCCCAGCCTTAGCCACTGTAGGCTACTCAAGATGAACTCCTGTTACTCCATATGGCTTCCTCTCCTGAGTCATTAAACAGATATTCCACATACTAAGACCGGATTTTTTTCTTCTGTCCACTCTACTTTATTAGGAGGAGAAATGGTCTAGTAACTAACTGCCAATTTTGGAGCCTAGTAATATGGGTTTGAACCATGTACTTGGTACCTGTCCAAAAATATTGATTCTGCGCTAATCGCTTACTCTCCTTGTGCCTGCAAAAATAAATATGTAAAAATTGAAGTTGCAACCAATGGAGTAGAGTAGTGAGTAGAGTAGTGAGTAGAAAGTAGAGTAGTGAGTGCAGAGTAGTGAGTAGTGAGTAGTGAGTAGTGAGTGGAGAGTAGTGAGTAGAGTAGTGAGTAGAGTAGTGAGTAGAGTAGTGAGTAGAGTAGTGAGAAGAGTAGTGAGAAGAGTAGTGAGAAGAGTAGTGAGTAGAGCAGTGAGTAGAGCAGTGAGTAGAGCAGTGAGTAGAGCAGTGAGTAGAGCAGTGAGTAGAGCAGTGAGTAGAGCAGTGAGTAGAGCAGTGAGTAGAGCAGTGAGTAGAGTAGTGAGTAGAGTAGTGAGAAGAGTAGTGAGAAGAGTAGTGAGAAGAGTAGTGAGAAGAGTAGTGAGAAGAGTAGTGAGCAGTGAGTAGAGCAGTGAGTAGAGCAGTGAGTAGAGCAGTGAGTAGAGCAGTGAGTAGAGTAGTGAGTAGAGTAGTGAGTAGAGTAGTGAGTAGAGTAGTGAGTAGAGTAGTGAGTAGAGTAGTGAGTAGAGTAGTGAGTGGTGAGTAGTGAGTAGAGTAGTGAGTAGAGTAGTGAGTAGAGTAGTGAGAAGAGTAGTGAGAAGAGTAGTGAGAAGAGTAGTGAGTAGAGTAGTGAGTAGAGTAGTGAGTAGAGTAGTGAGTAGAGTAGTGAGTAGAGTAGTGAGTAGAGTAGTGAGTAGAGTAGTGAGTGCAGAGTAGTGAGTAGAGTAGTGAGTAGTGAGTAGAGTAGTGAGTAGTGAGTAGAGTAGTGAGTAGTGAGTAGAGTAGTGAGTAGTGAGTAGAGTAGTGAGTAGAGTAGTGAGTAGAGTAGTGAGTAGAGTAGTGAGTAGAGTAGTGAGTAGAGTAGTGAGTAGTGAGTAGAGTAGTGAGTAGAGTAGTGAGTAGAGTAGTGAGTAGAGTAGTGAGTAGAGTAGTGAGTGCAGAGTAGTGAGTAGAGTAGTGAGTAGTGAGTAGAGTAGTGAGTAGTGAGTAGAGTAGTGAGTAGAGTAGTGAGTAGGGTAGTGAGTAGAGTAGTGAGTAGAGCAGTGAGTAGAGTAGTGAGTAGAGCAGTGAGTAGAGCAGTGAGTAGAGCAGTGAGTAGAGTAGTGAGTAGAGTAGTGAGTAGAGTAGTGAGTAGAGTAGTGAGTAGAGTAGTGAGTAGAGTAGTGAGTGCAGAGTAGTGAGTAGAGTAGTGAGTGCAGAGTAGTGAGTAGAGTGTAGAGTAGTGAGTAGAGTAGTGAGTAGAGTAGTGAGTAGAGTAGTGAGTAGAGTAGTGAGTAGAGTAGTGAGTAGAGTAGTGAGTAGAGTAGTGAGTAGAGTAGTGAGTAGAGTAGTGAGTAGAGTAGTGAGTGCAGAGTAGTGAGTAGAGTAGTGAGTAGTGAGTAGTGAGTAGAGTAGTGAGTAGAGTAGTGAGTAGGGTAGTGAGTAGAGTAGTGAGTAGAGCAGTGAGTAGAGCAGTGAGTAGAGCAGTGAGTAGAGCAGTGAGTAGAGCAGTGAGTAGAGCAGTGAGTAGAGTAGTGAGTAGAGTAGTGAGTAGAGTAGTGAGTAGAGTAGTGAGTAGAGTAGTGAGTAGAGTAGTGAGTGCAGAGTAGTGAGTAGAGTAGTGAGTGCAGAGTAGTGAGTAGAGTGTAGAGTAGTGAGTAGAGTAGTGAGTAGAGTAGTGAGTAGAGTAGTGAGTAGAGTAGTGAGTAGAGTAGTGAGTAGAGTAGTGAGTAGAGTAGTGAGTAGAGTAGTGAGTAGAGTAGTGAGTAGAGTAGTGAGTAGAGTAGTGAGTAGAGTAGTGAGTAGAGTAGTGAGTAGAGTAGTGAGTAGTGAGTAGAGTAGTGAGTAGTGAGTAGAGTAGTGAGTAGTGAGTAGAGTAGTGAGTAGAGTAGTGAGTAGAGTAGTGAGTAGAGTAGTGAGTGGTGAGTAGAGTAGTGAGAAGAGTAGTGAGTAGAGTAGTGAGTAGAGTAGTGAGTAGAGTAGTGAGTAGGGTAGTGAGTAGAGCAGTGAGTAGAGCAGTGAGTAGAGCAGTGAGTAGAGCAGTGAGTAGAGCAGTGAGTAGAGCAGTGAGTAGAGCAGTGAGTAGAGCAGTGAGTAGAGCAGTGAGTAGAGCAGTGAGTAGAGCAGTGAGTAGAGTAGTGAGTAGAGTAGTGAGTAGAGTAGTGAGTGCAGAGTAGTGAGTAGAGTGTAGAGTAGTGAGTAGAGTAGTGAGTAGAGTAGTGAGTGTAGAGTAGTGAGTAGAGTAGTGAGTAGAGTAGTGAGTAGAGTAGTGAGTAGAGTAGTGAGTAGAGTAGTGAGTAGAGTAGTGAGTAGAGTAGTGAGTAGAGTAGTGAGTAGAGTAGTGAGTAGAGTAGTGAGTAGAGTAGTGAGTAGAGTAGTGAGTAGTGAGTAGAGTAGTGAGTAGTGAGTAGAGTAGTGAGTAGTGAGTAGAGCAGTGAGTAGAGCAGTGAGTAGAGCAGTGAGTAGAGCAGTGAGTAGAGCAGTGAGTAGAGCAGTGAGTAGAGCAGTGAGTAGAGCAGTGAGTAGAGCAGTGAGTAGAGCAGTGAGTAGAGCAGTGAGTAGAGTAGTGAGTAGAGTAGTGAGTAGAGTAGTGAGTAGAGTAGTGAGTGCAGAGTAGTGAGTAGTGAGTAGAGTAGTGAGTAGAGTAGTGAGTAGAGTAGTGAGTAGAGTAGTGAGAAGAGTAGTGAGAAGAGTAGTGAGAAGAGTAGTGAGTAGAGTAGTGAGTAGAGTAGTGAGTAGAGTAGAGTAGTGAGTAGAGTAGTGAGTAGAGTAGTGAGTGCAGAGTAGTGAGTAGAGTAGTGAGTAGAGTAGTGAGTAGTGAGTAGAGTAGTGAGTAGAGTAGTGAGTAGTGAGTAGAGTAGTGAGTAGAGTAGTGAGTAGGGTAGTGAGTAGAGTAGTGAGTAGAGCAGTGAGTAGAGCAGTGAGTAGAGCAGTGAGTAGAGCAGTGAGTAGAGCAGTGAGTAGAGCAGTGAGTAGAGCAGTGAGTAGAGTAGTGAGTAGAGTAGTGAGTAGAGTAGTGAGTAGAGTAGTGAGTAGAGAAGTGAGTAGTGAGTAGAGTAGTGAGTAGAGTAGTGAGTAGAGTAGTGAGTGCAGAGTAGTGAGTAGAGTGTAGAGTAGTGAGTAGAGTAGTGAGTAGAGTAGTGAGTGGAGAGTAGTGAGTGGAGAGTAGTGAGTGGAGAGTAGTGAGTGGAGAGTAGTGAGTGGAGAGTAGTGAGTGGAGAGTAGTGAGTGGAGAGTAGTGAGTAGAGTAGTGAGTGGAGAGTAGTGAGTAGAGTAGTGAGTAGAGTAGTGAGTAGAGTAGTGAGTAGAGTAGTGAGTAGAGTAGTGAGTAGAGTAGTGAGTAGAGAAGTGAGTAGAGAAGTGAGTAGTGAGTAGAGTAGTGAGTAGAGTAGTGAGTAGAGTAGTGAGTGCAGATTAGTGAGTAGATTAGTGAGTAGATTAGTGAGTAGATTAGTGAGTAGATTAGTGAGTAGTGAGTGCAGAGTAGTGAGTAGATTAGTGAGTAGTGAGTGCAGAGTAGTGAGTAGATTAGTGAGTAGTGAGTGCAGAGTAGCAGAGTAGTGAGTGCAGAGTAGTGAGTAGAGTAGTGAGTAGAGTAGTGAGTAGAGTAGTGAGTAGAGTAGTGAGTAGAGTAGTGAGTAGAGTAGTGAGTAGAGTAGTGAGTAGAGTAGTGAGTAGAGTAGTGAGTAGAGTAGTGAGTAGAGTAGTGAGTAGAGTAGTGAGTGCAGAGTAGCGAGTAGAGTAG
Source organism: Lissotriton vulgaris (assembly GCF_964263255.1). Classification (NCBI taxonomy): domain Eukaryota; kingdom Metazoa; phylum Chordata; class Amphibia; order Caudata; family Salamandridae; genus Lissotriton; species Lissotriton vulgaris. Next base: position 225,781,914 of record NC_141691.1, on the reverse strand, counting down.
TGAGTAGTGAGTGCTGAGTAGTGAGTAGAGTAGTGAGTGCAGAGTAGCGAGTAGATTAGTGAGTAGTGAGTGCAGAGTAGTGAGTAGATTAGTGAGTAGTGAGTGCAGAGTAGCAGAGTAGTGAGTAGAGTAGTGAGTGCAGAGTAGCAGAGTAGTGAGTGCAGAGTAGCGAGTGCAGAGTAGCAGAGTAGTGAGTGCAGAGTAGCAGAGTAGTGAGTGCAGAGTAGTGAGTAGAGTAGTGAGTAGAGTAGTGAGTAGAGTAGTGAGTAGAGTAGTGAGTAGAGTAGTGAGTAGAGTAGTGAGTAGAGTAGTGAGTAGAGTAGTGAGTAGAGTAGTGAGTAGAGTAGTGAGTAGAGTAGTGAGTAGAGTAGTGAGTAGAGTAGTGAGTAGAGTAGAAAGTAGAGTAGAGAGTAGAGTAGAAAGTAGAGTAGAAAGTAGAGTAGTGAGTAGAAAGTAGAGTAGTGAGTAGAGTAGTGAGTAGAGTAGTGAGTAGAATAGTGAGTAGAATAGTGAGTAGAATAGTGAGTAGAGTAGTGAGTAGAGTAGTGAGTAGAGTAGTGAGTAGAGTAGTGAGTAGAATAGTGAGTAGAATAGTGAGTAGAATAGTGAGTAGAGTAGTGAGTAGAGTAGTGAGTAGAGTAGTGAGTAGAGTAGTGAGTAGTGAGTGCAGAGTAGTGAGTAGATTAGTGAGTAGTGAGTGCAGAGTAGCAGAGTAGTGAGTAGAGTAGTGAGTAGTGAGTGCAGAGTAGCAGAGTAGTGAGTGCAGAGTAGCAGAGTAGTGAGTGCAAAGTAGCAGAGTAGTGAGTGCAGAGTAGTAGAGTAGTGAGTAGAGTAGTGAGTAGAGTAGTGAGTAGAGTAGTGAGTAGAGTAGTGAGTAGAGTAGTGAGTAGAGTAGTGAGTGCAGAGTAGTGAGTGCAGAGTAGTGAGTAGATTAGTGAGTAGATTAGTGAGTAGAGAGTGCAGAGTAGTGAGTAGATTAGTGAGTAGTGAGTGCAGAGTAGCAGAGTAGTGAGTGCAGAGTAGTGAGTAGAGTAGTGAGTAGTGAGTGCAGAGTAGCAGAGTAGTGAGTGCAGAGTAGTAGAGTAGTGAGTAGAGTAGTGAGTAGAGTAGTGAGTAGAGTAGAGTAGTGAGTAGAGTAGTGATTAGAGTAGTGATTAGAGTAGTGATTAGAGTAGTGAGTAGAGTAGAGTAGTGAGTAGGACATCTCAGGCAGCAGCTGTGCAAGCTTCTTACACTCACAAGGAGGTCACAGGCAGCTGAGGTGCAATCTTCTCCCACTCACAAGAACGACATGACAGGCAGCAGCAGTGCAAGCTTCTTACACTCACAAGGAGACCACAGGCAGCAAAGGTGCAAGTTTGTCACACTCACAAGAAGGACATCACAGGCAAGTGTTGCAATATTCTCACACTCACAAGGAGATCACTGGCAGTACACACCACATGAACACACTCCTTAACACATAGCAACAATACATTGGCATTTACAATGCCATTAGCTCAAACTCAAATAAATCCGCGCCCGATTGCATTTCTAATGCTTGTTATTTGATGGCTTTACCTGTCTATCTTGCGTCTGTCCCTTCCCTTCTTCGGTGTATCCCTGCCAGGAGCATAACCTCTTTACCATCTTTTATTTGAAGGACTTGTACCCCGTGCATTGGTCACATTTAGGGAACTACTCAATTCTTTTTCTTTCAGAACTCCAAAACTGCATGTGTTTTCTAGCCATGGTTTTTTAAAATTACTTTTTGGGGGCATTCCTGGCCTAGTTCAAAGAGCCGTGGTTATATACTGTGCACAACAGTGTTTTTTTCACAAATTTTCTGTGTATGGCGTGCTCCTTGGGGTTTACTCCCTGCTCGGGAGTTACATAATACAATATGGATAGCACAATCGTAAACCATACGATGGTGGCCCCCAGGGCACTGTCATATATTGCTGAATGCTTCAGCTAAACCTTTTTCAATAAAGTTTATTCACAACATAAACCAAAAGTCTTTCTTGTTCTTTTCAGGGTTTTTATTCATCCTTTTCAATTTCAACCATATATACTGGTAGTTAGTGGATGTAATCACATTTCATTTTTCTTTGATTTTTCAAACATGAATTAAAGTTTCACAATCCATGGAAAATCCAATGCATTTCGCCCCTAGGGCTTCATCAGGGAAATCTATGATGTAAAAAATATATATCTATCACCAAATCATATATAAATGTTCTGTTTCATCACAATGTTATATTGTAAACACAACTATTACTAATAAAGTTCAAAATCCATTATAGGTCAAAAATATATGTGACAACTTAATTATAAACGATTCATGCATTCCTAATATGCTGTTATACCAATTTCCTATGAGTTCTAGGGCGTACACTACTGGTTAATTTACCAAGATCTTTCAAAAATATGCCGTATCATGTATACATTTTAGCGTGTAAAAAGTTATCGAGACTACGCACTAGTTACAGTACCCATCCGGGTTGATCGTAATTCATTAAGCTACTAAACATGTTTACGCGTTGCTTACTTTAGGGGATAGATTAACAGAACACAAAAGTAATATCAGAACAAAAGTGATGAAATCCACGTTGGCTACTCATTTTGTGGAACACAGACATCAAATTAACCAAATAAAGGCTTGCATCCTGGAAATCATTGAGAAAAAAAGAGGACAAAGACAACAAAAAAACTTTACTTATGCGGGAAAACCACTGGATCTTTTACTTACAGAGCCTGGCACCTTATGGAATTAATGAAAGAGTGGAATACAGCTGTTACTTATGATCCACTAACGATGAACATATGAGCTTTGTGACTGGCACACAGACTTTGATTTTTTTGTTGACTATCATGTACCAACCTATTTGTATTACAATACGAGATATGTATGTATTTCCTAATGATACTTAAGCATTGATCTATGAATGTATACGTTGGTTGAGAAAGCACGAATGTTTCTTTGAAGACACTGTCTCTTTAAATATTCTGGGTCTTTAAACCCATACACTTCCGGTTAGCACGTCACACGCCACCGGCAGAGGAGATTGTGTTGAACGCTGTAGTCACCGAGCGAAGCGCGCGTAATTTTGACTTGTTACGGGTAAGAACTGCCGATCCCCTAAAGTAAGCAGCGCGTAAACATGTTTAGTAGCTTAATGAATTACGATCAACCCGGATGGGTACTGTAACTAGTGCGTAGTCTCGATAACTTTTTACACGCTAAAATGTATACATGATACGGCATATTTTTGAAAGATCTTGGTGAATTAACCAGTAGTGTACGCCCTAGAACTCATAGGAAATTGGTATAACAGCATATTAGGAATGCATGAATCGTTTATAATTAAGTGGTCACATATATTTTTGACCTATAATGGATTTTTAACTTTATTAGTAATAGTTGTGTTTACAATATAACATTGTGATGAAACAGAACATTTATATATGATTTGGTGATAGATATATATTTTTTACATCATAGATTTCCCTGATGAAGCCCTAGGGGCGAAATGCATTGGATTTTCCATGGATTGTGAAACTTTAATTCATGTTTGAAAAATCAAAGAAAAATTAAATGTGATTACATCCACTAACTACCAGTATATATGGTTGAAACTGAAAAGGATGAATAAAAACCCTGAAAAGAACAAGAAAGACTTTTGGTTTATGTTGTGAATAAACTTTATTGAAAAAGGTTTAGCTGAAGCATTCAGCAATATACGACAGTGCCCTGGGGGCCACCATCGTATGGTTTACGATTGTGCTATCCATATTGTACTAGTTCAAAGAGCCTCCATGTGCCCGCCACCCTTCAGCAAACTGCTGCTGGCCGGTCCCACATACAATAAGCGTTGGCAAAGCAAATAGGTCTAACCTATGCAAGATTTATTGGCTTTGTCAATGTTATTTAGACATGGTGCACAGCAGCTCGTGCTGCTGTGTAACATGGCTTGAAGTCAATAAAAAAAACGCTACGACTCAGACAGCGTAGACAGCGTCATTTTGCTTTTGTTTTTTATACACCATGTTGCACAATAGCTCTCACTGGTGTGCAATGCTACAAAAAAAGGCAGGGGTGAGGGGGGAGTAACACTAGTGAGGCACAAGGGAGGAGGCACGGCACATCAGATGGGGCAGCAATACAGAGAATGGAAGGGCGGGAGGGGAAATAATAAATAGTACCTGAATCACAGCGCAAACTGTGGATGGGCACTAATTAAATTCAACCAATCTGTGTTTGGTCCATGCACCAAAGACAGGAACAGAAGTTGGCCTGCTAGCCAAACAGGAGACAGCAAAGAATAGTGACACTGAAGCTGGCAAATACTAAGCAATGAGTGGGCTCCAGGCCCTTTACTGTAATCAATACATCTTGCAAGCGAGAGCACAAATGGTACATGTGCTGTTGTAGGCTCGAGCTAAAAAGCACTTTCAGCATAGTCAAACTAATTTTATTAGTATTTTAATTTATTTATTAATCCATCTTGGACTGGTAAAGAAAGTAACATTGCACATGTAATTTTGTAGTAGGCACTCACATGCCTGCTACATGTGTGCGCATAGGTCACCACTGCACGCCTTCGAAATGATGCAACCTTTCCTTCTTGTATTTTAATCGATGCTATATAGCATCCGCAACAGACACTTTTTGCCTAAGCTGTACAACATCGGCAAACAGCATTGGCAAACCCACGTCTACAAAACGAGGCTGAATGGCTTTGCCAAAGCTAGTTTTCTGCACAGAGTTATCCTATTGTGGATTTGGTTTTGTATCATTCAAACTACCGAGTGCCAGCTCTCGAAAACTGTTAGCAGTCAACTAATTACCTCCAATACAGAATAAGTTCATGTTGGTAATCTGTTTTAAGGGGGTGATCTCTGTTCCTCACCTAGAAACTGATGGACAGAAAGAATGCGGATGGTTACATCGGTTCTGATAATAGCTGCCCTCTACAGTACTGGGTTCAGTGGGCTCTAATTTAGTGTCCAATCAAGAAAGCTTCCTACTCTGTATACCCAAATCTTTCTGTTTTAGCATTTCCCCTTTGCGGACATATTGCCTCTATGGCAAACTGCAGTCTTAGTCTTTCGTCGCATTAACTCAGCCTTCTAGGTTAAATGACATCGAGTATGATTATCCCCAGGTCTTTCTATACCAGGGTCCACATCAGCAAGACTTACAAGGTTTGTAACTATCAACCAATAATCTTCTAGTAGTTACCTTAGTAGCTTATCGCTAGAGGTTTTTGTGCCAGAGTTCCACACTTGATATGTACCGTAAACCATTACCAAAACTCCACTTCAGAGAAGCAGATTAACTCTACTGACCTACAGAGACAAAGTGCCTCACACACGACCTAAAAGGTAGGAAGAAATCTACCCTCCAACCATACCCCAAAGAATCATCTCCATTAAGTCTCATACCAGCGCAGCAATGTCTAGAGGCATATTCCAGTCAAGGATGGATAATGGAAGAAGAGTCATGGATGGGTAATGTGAGGAGGGTCCATAATGATTGGTGTGATAATACAATTGGCAATGTGAGGAGGTTTGACAAGACTGGTATGTGGTGATTGCGTGTCCTACTGGAAGCACTCGGAGTGGTGTGGAGTGTAGCGGAGAAGAGAAACAAGATGAGACTGGACAGGAGGAAAGAAATAAAAGATAGAAAGTAAAATAGAAAGGGACAAAAGGGAAAGGAAGCAGATGATGATATTGACACGGGTTCATGCTACACAATCATTCCTAATGCCTTGTTTGTGGAAGTGTGGGGCACGGGGCCTCTTCTTCCCAAAGACATTTCTCCTGGGGGTTACCAAGGGGAACCTTTAGACATTCTTGGTTATTTTGAGGCAAATATTAAGTTTTCGTCAAGAGAAATTCAAGGGAAAGTTAATGTGTCTGTGTCTGGTCCTGCCATCTTGGGGAGGGTTCATCAATACGATCTAAGCATCATAGTCAATCCCCGGGCTAACCCACAGGTCATGATCATTGAAGATGGAGTTACATACTATTCTCTCTGAAGCTGCAGATGTATTTGGGGAGAGCCTTGGTCGTCTTAAAGGGTATTCACACAAGATTATTTGAAAAAAAAAAACTCAATCCCTGTACAACACAAAGTTAGGCGGATGCCTATTGTTGTTAGGGACGAGGTCAAACAACTCATTGATGACAAGTTGGCAAATGGGGTTATTGAGCCTGTGGAGGCGTCTCCATGGATTTCTCAGATTGTCGTCATGAAGAAGCCGGATGGCAAACTCCGCTTCTGTGTGGATCTAAGGTCTTTGAATAGGTGTAGTGGCAGATACTTTCCCTTTGCCCAATATCTCTGAATTGGTCACTACTCTTAAGGGGGCCAAAGTTTTCTCGAAACTGGGTCTCAGGAGTGCATACCACCAGATCCCCCTACACAAAGATTTTAAAAGTTTGACTGCCTTTATTATTCCCTGGGGTACTTTTCAGTTTACTCTCCTTCCTTTTGGCCTCAATTCTGCGGCTAGCGTGTTTCAGAGAATGGTTTCCAATATTTTTGAGGGCATAGGAAAACATGGTATACTTTCAGGATGACATTTTGATTTATGGAAAGTCTGTTGAACTGCACACCACTCTCAAAATTGTCTTGGGCAAACTGTCTTCTGCTGGCCTCACACTTCGCAGAGATAAATGCTTGTTCTCAGTCGATCATGTTGATTATTTGGGTTACACTATCACTCCATTGGGCATCAAACCAAAAAGAGATCTGTGTCAGGCTATTCGTTCTGCGCCTCAGCCGAAGGACAAGGATCAACTACGTTCCTTCATGGGGCTTATCGAGTACTACTCGAAGTTTGTTAAAAACTTTTCGGATGAAACTGCATGCTTGAGGTCTTTGCTTAAACGTGGGGTCAGTTTTTCATGAAATGTTTAGCATGAGGAATGTTTTGACAACATCAAAAAAGAAATTTGTTATGCCAATGTATTGTCACCTTTTGATGTGCACAACAAATCTATTGTTACAGAGGACGCTAGTGCGACAGGCCTGGGTGCTATTTTTTTGTTTGTAAATATAGTTTTTATTGGCATTTTAATCAGAAGGAACGTCCTGTACCTCATTACAGTTATATTCGTCTGTTCCGAAATACAAGTATTAAACCCCTTTTGCCCTCCCCCCAACGACCCTCCCCACCCCTGTCAGTGCGTCCCTCTCAACTCATACAAATGCAACAACCATGAGCACCCTCCTTCGAACAACGTGCTCCATCTTATCCAATTATTCTAGGGGGACAACGTCTGCGTGCGCCCACCAGTCCTGCGCTAAGAACCAGTCCGCTGCAAGAGCGGGCTACCCATCCAGCCCCCAGCTCTATGGCACATCCTCCTCCTCCTCACTCGAACCATCCGCCGGTCACTGCAACCCTGCCACCAATGCCTCCCATGCCCTAGCCACTTCCATTGCCTTGTCGTTATCTAGTCGCCTGGCCTGTTGCAGCCGGAAGGAGCTCTCAGCACGCGCCCAGCGCAGGAGGACCGCCTTCCACCGTGCATAACTAGGGCCACGGCGCGACTTCCAATGCAAGGCGAGTTCTCGTTTGGCCAGAATTAAGCCCAAATCACAAAAGTGACTAGTGACTTTCGTCCGGGGGGTGTGCGGAAACCAGAGCCTGGGTGCTATACTTTCACAAATCAAAGGTGGGTCTAAATTCACTGTTGCCTTCGCGTCAAGGACTGTGTCAGAAAAAAAACTATTCCGTCATCGAAAGAGAGGCATTAGCCGCCTCCTGGGCAGTGTAGTATTTTAGAACATATCTGTGGGGTATGAAATTTGTTCTAAGAACGGATCGCAAAGCCCTCATCAAAGTGCTTTCCCTGGGGGTGACTGGTAAAGGGTCTGCTAGACTTATGAAGTTAGCTGCAAGACTCCAAGAGTTCCAATATTTAGCTGAATATATCCAAGGACTGAAGAATGTGCAAGCAGATTGCCTTTCTAGAATGTCTTTGGATTGGCGTACTTTTCATAACTCTGAGGTATCTGAAAGCACGGATGACATTGCGGTTGCTTCTATAGAAGATGCTGCATTTGTTGGGGAAGGTGTTTTTCTGGCCAGTGACTGGGAGAGGGAGATGGCCAATGATCATACCCTCCAAGAAGTTATTAAACTCCTAAAACTTGGTTCTAGGCGGGAGAGTTCTGTTTCTGTCTCAGTCAGACCTTTCATGAAGGAGTTTGATGATCTTTCTATCATCAATGATAACATCTTAATTAAAGATGGAGTTTATACTTCCATTTGGCCTCAGGAACAAATAGTTAGCCTTAGCTCATGAGGGTCATATGGGCCAAACTCACTCAGCGGAGCCTTAAAAGTCATTTTTGGTGGCCGGGCATTGATGCTCAAGTGGTGGAGAGGGTGGAGAATTGTGTCATGTTTAGAGAGGGTGAGAAGCAGTTGAAAGTGGGACCAAAATCTGTTGAGACACATACAAAATCCTGGTTTACCCTGGCATACTATTTGCCTTGATTTTTATTGGTCCTATGGGCGAACTTAAGGAGAAAGATAGGTTTGCCATAGTGGAAGTTTATTCAAAATGGTTAGTTGTACATTTCACTAACGACATTACCACTGAGAGTACTACTAAGTTCTTAGGCAACCTCTTTAAAGATGAAGGCATCCCTTCGGTCATTATCACCGACAATGCACACAGCTTACTTCAAAAGAGATGCAAACATTTTTGAAGGGGTGTGGCGTATCGGACCATCGCACGTCCTTGTACAATCCTCAAGGTAATGCCATATGTGAGAGTGAAAACAAAGTTGTTACGGGTATCATCCAAATGACATCTACTAATGGAGGTATTGACAGGAAAATGGTCAATGAAATGTTATGGGCCTATCGTACAACTCCTTCAGTTCATGGTCAGGATTCACCTTTACAAATAATGAGATTACAGAATCCTGGTTTGAAGTTAGTACCAGCTTGTATGAAGCAGGTGGTTACATTACAAACAAAAGCATTCTGTCATTTCTACTGCCACAAGTGTTCCACCTCCTTTCATGGTAGGTGACTTAGATACAATTAAGAGTGGTAGGGTGCAGAGAGGTTTATCCAAATTCAAAGGGTCTTTTAAAGTGAAGAAAGTTCTTGATCACTGCGTTATCCTCAAAAATGGGGTGTGTTGGAATTTTAGGAGAGTGGCTCTTTACAGGAGAAATGTGGTCAAGTGGTCAATGTGGTCTCCTAGTACCAGTGGTTATCTTTTAGCTGCTCATACTCCAGTGTAGTCTTTGCCTTTGAATGAGGTCAGCAATTATGGTGCTGGAGAAGCTCATGTGCCTCAAGATCGCACTTTTCATGCTCCCGATCTACCTGTGTGTGGTTTGTCGAATGAGCGTATTCCAAGATTTCGCATATTTACAAGACTTTGTGTGTTAGTTTTTTTTTGTTTTATCTCTTTTGTTTAATAGAAAGGAAGAAGATGTGTAGTACATTATAGTATATTGGGTTTTGCTCTAGTCTTTCTAGAATACTTTATTAGAATGTTTTCATGTGAAGAATGCATTTACTTCTGTGTTATCTTATGTTGTGTGGGTTCTGTTCTGTGGCAGTTACTGGTTGCTGCTGCAGAGAAGAGTCCGCTCGTTACTTCTCTAGAACTTAATAAAGGACTTTCTCAATTCATCTGGATCTTCTCACAATCTATTTAGTACAACGTGCTAAAGGGAAGGCAGCAAGGAATAGAGTGAGTGAGAAGAGAGGAGGGGTAGAGAGGAGAGAGGAAGGGGAAGAGCAGACGAGAGGAGGGAAGAGGGAAGGATTAGAGCAGAAACAGCAAAGCTAGGTCAAAATGGCCCGACGAAGACAACTCAGGAAAAATGGCAGGAAAGGAAAGGGGAGACAGAGGAGGGAAGATGTGCACGAAGAATACAGCTGGGGAATAGGACAAAGCAAGGGGAAGGAAGAGAAGCAGAATGGAGAGAAGCATGGGAAGGAGGAAGAGAGTAAAAAGATAGGAAGACTAGAGAAAAAGCGAAAAATTAGTTGGATTAGTTAGATGACAAAGAAATGGAGGGAGCGAGCAGGAGAGAAGAGAAAGGATGAGGTTGCAGAAAGAAGACTGGGGTAGGAAGGGATTGAGAACTTGAGAGTGATGAGGAGTACACAATGCTACTGACTAGGAGGGCAAGCCTGTGGAATGTAGCAGAATCTACGACAGCTCTCTAGCTGGCGAAAGTGAGATCTCCTCCAATCAGACTTTACTTTTCGGCCACTCTCCCTTTCAAGCTTTCATCATTTCATATATTAATGTAGCAACCAATATAATTGGATTGAATAGATGCCCTTTTATGGATCAATTCAACTTCAACAGGTGAATCCTTGTGGGGCAGGACAATTTTCTGTTTACAAAAAGTAAAATGAGCATTGGGAGAGTCAACAGGTCTGACATTTTCTTAGGGCAAGTGTTTGGTAACAGCTGTGTGAAGTTGTGTGTGCTACCCCCTGCTCTTGCAAAAGGGAAAGCAACATCTTGGGTAACAATATGAAAGCTGGGAATAGTGCCTACTTACTAAACAAGACTGAAAAAGTGCAGTTAGGATGTACTACCAGCGTATGAATACAACATTTTGCATTGTAAGTGGTGAATGTAAAAAGGATATACAGCAAAATATTATATAGTAGATGCTCTCCACAAAGGGCTAATGTACAAGTTACTTACCTTCTATAACGATGTACCCGGTAGAGACAATTCTAGCCGCAGATTCCTTAATGTAGAATTATCCCCAGGTGTGAGACTGAATCCGGAAAACTTTTTGCCACTGCATCTCTGCGTGCCGGGGGCGGCACCACGTGACTCCGCCCTGACGTCTACGGACGTGATGTCCGAGAGGACACATAAGTCCCACCCCGGCGCGCTGATGTTAGTTTCCTTCTTTTCCGCGTGCAGCGCAGATCTATAGTGCGGCACATTTAAAAAAGCCGCGTTACATGACGAGCTCAGCTAGTCATCCGCACACGACCACTGTGGCTGATGACGAGCTCAGCTCGTCATCAGCAGCGAAGAGGTTATAGTGACTCTCTCTCTAACCATACTAGTGCCAATGCCCTCGCATTAATTCATGGTCTATAGTATATAGCATATTCCACAAATGCTCACTCTCTAAAGAGTGAAACAAAAAAAGTGATGGGCTACATGCTTGAAGTTCTCTAACTGGCAATTACTTCAGGCTACATCCCAGTCTTATCATTTTTTAGCCCACAATGCCATCTACTCTAGACGGAGACCAGCCACATGCAAAATAGGCGTGTACCTTCTTTATTAAGAACAGCCCAGCCTGAACTTTCTAGCTATCTTGCAACAGTGTCTCTGAAAATGAAATGAAAAAAGATTTATAAAGCGCATGGCTGCCCTTGAGCGTCCCAGCGCTAAAAAAAAAACACAGGACCACCACCCAAATACAACTGAAGAGAAAGCCTAAAGGGGGAAGAGATAAGTTTTCAATGCCTTGCGGAAACGCACTAGATTGGATTCTTTCCGCAGGGCCATCAGCAGGGCATTCCATAATTGGCCTGCATTAATAGAGAACCGGCGACCACCGGATCTCACCTTTTTGGCTCTGGGTATCACCACAAAATTACCATCATCCGAGCGAAGGGCTCGCGTAGGTTTGTAAGGGCGCACCAGGTCTCTAAGGATTGGAGGGCCTGATCCTTGCAAAGCTTTAAACACGATGCAGAGGGATTTGAATTTTATGCGAGCTCGGATTGGAAGCCAATGCAAGGCCTTGAGAGCAGGCTTAGCTGATGATCTTTTGGCAGTACCAGTGAGCATTCGTGCAGCCGCATTCTGAGCTCTTTGGAGCACATTCAGAGTGGATTCTGGTGAGCCAAGGAATAAGGCATTGCTATAATCCAGCCTTGACATGACTAATCCTTGCACCAGTAGTTTCCGGGAGTTTTCAGGGAGTAGCGGGAGGATCTTCCGTACTGACCTAAGCAGTCCATAGCAAGTCCCTGCCACTCGTTTAGCTTGAGTGGTCATTGACAGTTCAGGTTCTAGCCAGACCCCTAGACTTTTTATTGCTTCTTTGGGAACTGGGGGGGGGCACCTAGACTATCCGGCCACATGGATTTGGGAAGTGTTGTGCACAGATTGCCAAGAAGCATCAGCTCCGTTTTTGTCCCATTTAGTTTGAGCCGGGAATCCGACATCCATGACATGATGTTAACTAAACATGATGCGAACTTTTCCCCCTGGCTTTCCAAGAGGGACAGCGAGACGATCAATTGAGTGTCGTCTGCGTAGGTTGCGATTTTCACCCCGAAAGGTGAAACCACCGCCTCCAGTGGGGCCATGTAGATGTTAAAAAGCGTAGGGCTCAATGAAGAGCCCTGCGGTACTCCACACTGAAGGGGGGTAGGCAGAGATCGAAGATTGCCTTCGCAGACCTGATAAGTCCGGCCACTCAAATACGACGCGAGCCATTTGAGGGCCGACCCTCTCACTCCAATCTTCCCCAAACGGTTGATCAGGATATTATGATCAACCGTATCAAATGCAGCGCTTAGATCCAGGAGGACCACCGCAGCGGATCCTCCCGAATCCAAGATGCATCTGCCTTCCTCCACCATTGAGATCAAGGCCGAGTCGGTTCCCTGGCCAGGCCGAAAGCCCGTCTGAGTACGTCCCAGTAGATCATTAGATTCCAGGAAGTGCGAAAGCTGGCGATTGGCAAACTTCTCGGCGATCTTATTCAGCCCGGGCAGAAGCGAGATAGGACGGTAATTCGCCAAATCAGCCGGGTCAAGGCCTGGCTTTTTCAGAAGGGCCTTGACAATGGCTTGCTTCCAACTAGGTGGAACAATGCCATGGGTGAATGAGGCATTCAGCAGGTCGATTGCTGGGCCTGCAATGATGTTCGTAAATTGCTTGAGGATCCGAATGGGCAAAGGGGAGCCGCTCTTCAGGGCTGAGAGCTCCTCACAAAAAGCCTCCTTTGAGATGGGGGGGAAGCTATCAAACACCTTTCCATCCAATGCGGCCTCCGGAGCTGCTTTGTCTACCCTACCGGTACTCAGAGGAAGGCTGGCTAAGATGTTCCGTATTTTGACATCAAAAAACTGGGCCAGTTGGTTGCATTTATCAGAATTTACTTCATGAGTTACCGGGGGAGTGGGGACAGTGAGAAGCTCTTTAAGGATCTGATAAGTTTCTCTAGGAGAGTTACCTGCCATTCTGATTCTTTCCTCAAAATGGGCGGCTTTGGTCAAATTGCGAGCCACCTTGTATGCTCTCATGGCTTCACGATAGTTGTCTTTTTTGGTGGTCGCCCAGTTCTTCCGCCATTCTCGCTCCAGCTTTTTACATTTCTTTCTCATACATCCCAGTTCAGGGGTCTCTCAATTTCATAACAGCCGTACCATAATTGAGCCGCAGCGTCTCCTCCCTATCTGTGGAAATTTGTATGCCTAAATATCTTAGGTCAGTACGACACCATTCCAATGGGGAGTCTAGGGGAAAGTCTTGCACGGCAGGAGTTAAAGGATAGAACAGCGATTTCCCCCAGTTTATCGCGACTCCTGACAGTCTGCCAAAGATGACAAATTCTCGCAATAGGGCATTTTATTTATTCTGAGGGTCAGTTACATATAACGTGACATCATCAGCATAAAGAGATATTGATATTTGGCGTTGTAGACAGCGAAAAGCGCTTTCCCGATGTAACTGTCGTATTAGACATGCCTGGGGCTCTATCGCAATGGCGAAGAGAAGTGGGGACAACAGGCATCCCTGCCGTGTACCTCTTGTTATGGTGAGCGGGTCCGACAGGTGCCCATTTATTAAAATTTTCGCCGTGGGTTCTGTGTATAACCGTTGCACCCAGTCAAGGAATATCCGCGGAAACCCCATCTTCCGCAATACAGTAAAAAGGTATCGCCACTCCACAGAGTCAAAAGCCTTTGAGGAATCTAAGAAAACCGCAGCCAGGGGAATCTGGAGAGCCACTGTTTGTAGGAGCGAAAATGGTGTGCACAAATTGTGCGATGTCGCTCTGGTCAGGACAAAACCCGATTGGTCCGGGAGTATTATCTTTGTCATTAAAAGGGAGAGCCACATAGCAAGCACTTTAGCCAATATTTTTGCATCACAATTTATAAGTGACAGCGATCTATAGGAGTCACAACTCCTAGAGTCCTTCCCTGGCTTCAAGAGGGACGTAATTACCACTTCGCGCATTGATCTGGGCAATTTTCCTACCTCTAAAGAGTCCTCGAATACTTCCTTAAGTACTGGTGCCATAATATTTATATCACACTTATAAAATGTGTTTAGGACAGAACTTGAAGCTAGACATGTGTCCGAAGCAGAAAGGACTACCTATATACAATCTAAATAAAGCAGATTATTATGCTCCTCCAGACTAGTTCCCAGAGTTTATAGCACCTGTTGCTACTCTACAATGGTCTATCTGCTAACTTCAGAATAACGTAGGCAGGAAGTCTGCTAAGCAGAATATTAAACCTCAAATCTATTTCATTTAAAATTTGCGACTAATATCTCATCCGTTCTGGACAGTGCCATAACAAAAAACAGGGAGCCCGTCCCTGCACACATCATCCAGCACTTCTTTCTCCTGGACTTATTCGTGGAGTGTATCCCACTCAGAATAGAATATATAGGGTTAGTTTAGTTAAGGTCTCTTTAGAAGCAAAGCTGGTGGCGCTCATTCCCAATGCAGTGAAAACTTCCTTCGATTTCTTACGTGTACAATTTAGCCCTTGGTCGGTTTTCCATCGCTTCCGACCTGCTGTTTTATTGGGAAAAAGATCTGCCATGTGAACGTATACATTTTGTACAGCTTGTGCTTATCTGTCTTTGTAAGGCGCCATCTCTTGAAGGAGTCATCAGTGTCCACACGACATCGTTTACACCTGTATGGGAGACACATTGTCTAATCTGGAGATAGTTGTGCCAAAGACTGAATGGCTGCACTAAGTCAATGTTAATATTATTGTTTTTGTTTTTTTTTGGAAAACCTTTATTTATAACTCAAAGTACACCGCTATTCAGCCATACATCCCGGAGGCTAGGCAGCATTAAAAAGCAACTTGGAAGTGTGCACAAAACAGTAGGAGGAGCAATCTGGTTTAATTTTGTAGTTTTGAAAGTGAACTCAATGAACAAAGTGAAACCAAGAGGGACAAGGAAAGAAGGAAAAGGGAAGAAAGAAGGGGAGAAGGAGAAGAAGATGGCAAGGCTAAGGAGCATAGAATATCGGTAAGGCACATATCCAGGGGGAGAGGCAGGAACCTCAGCATCATGAAATAACCATTTCGAATAAGCAAACATGTGTAAGGGGAGCAAAAGACAGGATTACATCACGTGAAACCTGGGTGGAGGGAGTAGCTATGGTGAGAGACGAATTTCCGGTTGGACTTCCTCTGGGGGCACACAAATGTCACCTCTATACGAATTCCAGGCACCCCAGACCAGCCCCCACATCTTGGGCTTACCCCGGGCTAAGTAGACAGTTTTCTCCCGGAGCATGCACCAGTCCATGTTGGTTTTCCTAAGACTAACAGTGGGGGGGGGGGGCCGGAGCACCCCATCTCTGGGCAATGTCCCTCTTGGCCACCATATTACCCAGGGTGACCCAGCGGGTCTGAGCGATATTGTAGTCGGTCGGACCCCACACATTCAGCAAGCAGCGTCGAGCCTCCGCAGGCAAATTCACACCAGTCACGACCCGCATAACAGCATGCACTCGCTCCCAATAAGAGGCTATGACATGGCACTCCCAAATGGTATGCATGAAAGTGGCCATCGCACCACAACCCCTCCTGCAAAGGCCATCTTGGGAAAGCCCCATACGAATCAATCTGGGGCCAGTGACATACACCCTGTGGAGCACTTTCAGCTGGACCAAGCACAGTCTGGCCGAAATAGCCACCTCCTTAGGGGAGGAAACCGCAGACTGCCAGTCCTCGTCATCCATCTCAATCCCATCATTCATCCAGAGGTCTCGTACTTTCACCAACAGGTCCGTCCGAACATTAATAAGTTTTTTGTAGGTCAGGGAGATGGCGCTGTCCGGCATGTGGCCGTCCAGAACTCTGTCCTCTAGCGGGGATGACTCAGGGACTTTTTCACCAACAGGCAAGGAGGACGTAAGGGCATGTCTCAATTGTGCATACCGAAAATACTCCGTGGCCCCCAATTGAAATTCCGCCTGTAAAACAGCAAACGATTTAATTTCCCCCCTGGCCATCACATCCGCCACTTTGGATATACCAATGAGGTCCCACCGGTCAAATCCTTTGGAATGCCACAATTTCCCCAGCAAGTCAGAGTCATAAAGGGGAGTAGCCATGGTGAGCCTATCCTTCCACCCCAGTGCCTTTGTAACCGCCCTCCACAAGTGCACCGCGGTCCTGGTGGGACCAGACAATTTCCGGTCCAGAGATCTAGAATACAGCGCTCTATAGTACATCCCGTCGTTCATGAGCCAGCGATCCATGGCATACCCTGCATTGACCACCGGTCCGTAGAAGCCAGGATTGATGGCCGCCAATTGAGAAGCCCAGTAGTACCGGCGCACGTCAGGCAAAGCAATACCACCGTCATACCACGGAATGGTCAGTTTGACTACGGCAATGCGCGGCCTACCATCCCACAAGAGGGTACGCTGCAAGCCCTCAATCTCCCCGAAATATTTAGAAGGTACAGGGTCCTGCGTGTTTTGAAGCGCATATAGGAATCTCGGCAGGGACATCATTTTGAACAACGCCGCACGGCCCAACAGGGACAGCGGCAATCGTTTCCAACCCTCCACGTCACGCCGAAGGCGTGTCAGAGGAGGGAGCAAGTTGTTTGCGTATCGTGCCCGGGCATCCGTTGAAATATAGATGCCCAGGTACTTGAAGCCCTGTTGCGAGACCTGTACTGCACAGCCCCTATGGAGACGCGGAGTGTCTCCGCGTAGCACGTAGAGGTAGGACTTGGACCAGTTGATGACCAGGCCCGAGTAGCAACCAAAGGTACCCAGTACATCAAACACCACAATCAAGGACCGACAGGGGGAGGTGAGGTAAAGAAGAATATCGTCCGCGTATAGCGAAACACGATCTTCAAACCCCGGTGACCATTTGATACCAGTAATATCTGGGTGAGTGCGGATCCAAGCAGCCAGTGGCTCCAGCGCAAGGGCGAAAAGGAGCGGCGATAACGGGCAGCCCTGTCTGGTACCCCTGCGCAAGGCAAAGGAAGCTGACATGCGGCCGTTGACCGTTATGTTGGCCATTGGGGAGGAATAGAGGAGCCGAACCCTACTGATGAAGTCAGGGCCGAACCCAAACTTAGACAGCACCGCCCAGAGATAGTTCCATTCAAGCGAGTCAAACGCCATCGTCGCGTCCAGCGAGGCCAGGACGGTTGACTCACAGAGCGTGTGCGCCCGCGCCATGACAGCGTGAAGTCTTCTAAGATTAAGGGCTGTGTTACGGTGGGGTATGAAACCAGACTGGTCCGGGTGGACCAAGTCCGCGATCACGCCCACGAGCCGATTGGCCAGCAACTTAGCCAGGATTTTGGGCTCGGCGTTTAGCAAGGAACTAGGGCGATACGACCTACAAAGGTCTCTAGGCTTCCCCTCCTTATGGATGACCACAATGGTAGCCAAGCGTTGATCCAGTGGGAGTTCACCGGCGTCCCAGGCTTCCAGGAACATTTTCCGCAGGGGCGCGGCAATAGTGTCCGCTTTGATTTTATACAGCTCCACCGGGAGACCGTTGGGACCCGGAGCTTTCCCGGAGCGCAAAGACCTTCTCGCCAGCGCCACCTCATCAACCGTGATGCCGCGGTCCATGTCATCGCGCTCAGTATCAGACAGGCAAGGGAGCTCAACCCCCTCTAAGAAGGAGGCCGAATCCGATTCAGTCAGAGCGGAGACTGATGTATAAACCATCTCAAAGTAGTCGGCAAAAGCCGCGGCAATAGCAGTGGGGTCAGTAACAACCAGACCATCTTCGCCCAGGATCTCAGGCACCACTCGAGAAGCCAGCTCTTTCTTGTCCAGCCAGGCAAGGAGCTTGCCCGCCTTGTCTCCGGCGTCGTAAATCCTCCCTTGCTGTTCCCTGCCCATCGCCTTGGCCGCGTCAGTGGCACTGTACTCCGACTGCTTCAGGGAGAGAGCATGTAGCAGTTCAGGTGTTGGTCCCAGCGCTAATTGGGAGTTCAGGTCTGCAATATCCGACTCCAACCGTACCATGTCTTCATCCCGTCGTCGCCGCCGCGATGCCAAAGTCAAAGGACACCCAAACTGGAGAGTGGTCCGATATACCCCTGGCCATGAGGCGAGCCCCAGAGACGGTCTGTGCCTGAGCCGCGGGCGTCAGGATGTAATCAATTCGGGAAAGACTACCGTGAGCCCCGGAATGGAAAGTGTACTGTCGTTGGGCGGGATGTAAGAGTCGCCAACAATCAATGAGGCCCATGGTGCTCATGAATTCCGGGAGCCATGATTGTGCGCTGCGTAGATCTCTGGACGGAAAACGATCCATCGTGCCCGAAACCACAGTGTTAAAGTCCCCACCCAGTATTAACAGCCCCTCCGGGAGACCCAAAATGGCGCCTCCAAGATCCTGGAAGGTAGCCGCTTGCAACCCCGGGGGGACAAACAGAAACCAAAACCAGGGTACGTCCCTCCCATCTGCTCACCACAGCAACATAGCGGCCCCTATCATCAACCACTGTGAACTCCACCTCCAGGGGAAGAGACATGCGCATCATTATCCCCACCCCACGGGATCCCGTATAGAACCCGGAATGGGCCACCATTTTGAACCCCTTTCTATTCAGAGCCTTACAAGTATTACCAACGAGATGAGTTTCTTGCAGGAGAACAATATCTGGAACACAACGTTTAAACATTTGTATCATAACACCACGTTTAATACGATCCCCCAACCCATTCACGTTCCAACTGAGTACATTCAAGGTCTTACCCCCCATCGTCAGAGGTGCCCGGTCCCAGCCACCCCCCCCAGAAAGCAGCCACCGAAACGGTGTATTCAAGACAGTAGTTCCCTCGCCATGAGAAAAGTAGGAAAAGAAGAGAAAGAAGAACACAGAACCCAACTGACCCCCACCCTGCACCCCTGCATTAGACTAGAAGCCACCCCAACTAGCAGTGTGCCTGTCGCCCCTTATAAACTAACCTACAAAAAGCCCCCAGAGGAGAATGGAGACATCCTATCACCCCCCGTTACCCTCCAAAGTTGAGAAAACAGGAAAAATAAAAATAAAAAGGAAACAAAAGTCAATGAATGATGCCGTCCGCAGAACCCTTCGCAGAAAGAAGGCCAACATTTTTAAAGTTTATTCCTGGGAACCTGGACCTCCCGACGCCCCTTCCGACAGATCCTCCGGAGTAGTCCGACGCTGATGCAAAGTGTCCACCAGTCCCCTGCAGCATCCGGCAAATCAAAGAACAGCGTCCGATCACCATGTTCTATTCGCAGTTTCGCTGGGTAAAGCATGGAGTATCTCAACCACATCTCCCTCAATCTTCCTTTCACACCCATAAAACTTTGGCGGCGTTTCTGGACAGCCTGAGTGAAATCGGGGAAGAAATTAATGTCCGCATTCTGAAACCGCAGCGGGCCGCCACTTCTTGACGCTTGTAGGATTGCGTCTCGATCCCTGTAGTTGAACAGTCTGGCAATGATGGGGCGCGGGGACGCACCCAACTTTGGTTGGCCACCAGGCAGTCTGTGAGCTCTCTCGACTGAAAAGAATTTACTCAGGCCTCCCGGCGCCAAGTGCTTCACCACCAGGTCCTCCACAAACAAGTCCGCAGCATCCTCCTCCGCACCCTCCGGCACACCTGTAATACGGACGTTCTGGCGCCGTGCCCGTCCCTCAAAATCATCAAGCCGGCGCGCAAGCATCACATTAGCGGCCTTCAAGTCCCGTACCTCGGTCTGCACGTCCGACACATCAGAAGTCAGGCTCGACGTCTTAATGTCGAGTGACTTGACCCTGTAGTTTGTTTTCCCGAGGTCGGCCCTGATGAGGTTAAGCTCGATCTTGAGGGTATCAACCTTAACAGACAGCGCTTCGTGTTGGCTGTGCATCTCGGCCTTCACGCCAGCAATGGCTCCCATCACATCCCGGAGGGTGAGTTCGGTATCTTCTGGGGACACGTCCCGCTGTGGGTCCTTGGTATGACCCGACGCACCCGGCGAACCTCTGGAGTGAGAGAATCGTTCAGGGATGGTGGACTGCGAGTGGAGGGGTTTCCTGCTGACCCTCGGGGGCTTCCCTTTGTCTGGATCTCCTCTGCCCGCCATGTTGGGCGACGGGAATCGTACGATCCAAGAGGGGGCAAGCCAATAACACCACCTCCACTCGATCAAAGCCAACAAGTCCCTCCACCGTCCCCAGGAAACAGCAAGCCTCCAGGGAGGTCAGCAGGGCCGCCGGACCTAGCAATTCAATTAGTCCCACTCGAAGTGCCACCGCACAGGGGCTCCGTCACCGCCCCAACAATGCCAGGCAGCTATGGCGTCGTCGTCATCAGGCTTTACGACGGTGTAACTCGGTCCAGGAAACTCGGATCTTCAATCTGAGACCAGGCGCCGCGTCCGCGTCAACACCGCAACTGATTCCCAACGTCGTGGGACAGGATAGTTGGCAGGATCAATACGGAGGATCGGAGGGTCTTCGGAGCTCCGAGCTTACGCGGCCATCTTGGTTGCCCGCGAAGCTCCTCCCCTCAATGTTAATATTATTGAATGTATTTCGGACGTTCAAATAATAGTTCCTCACATTCTTAAAACACATCCTTTGCCAAGCTAAATACTGCTGCTGGTCCACACCTGGGGTAAAATCTAGGTTACCCATGATCACAGTGAGGAGAGAGTAACAGGAACACAGTCCCTTCCTAACCATCACAGCATATCATGAAGCCAACGTGCCTCTAGTGACCAGTGAAGAATATATACCACAAGCAAACAATTTTCTGGCCAAGCAAGGTGGCTTCCCATATATAGTTTCCTACTAATGCCTGGTCCATAAAATACCAACGCTTCTTGCCTTCATCCTTTTCACTCTACCGTAAGTCGCAAATGCACTGCATGGTAATAATTTAGAATACAAACCACCCCAGATACCCTCCCCACTTCACTTGGAGGTCGATACATGATTCTCTTCCCCAGTACTCTTTGTGGAGGCTGAAAAAGCAGTCATTGCTATCTAAAAGTATCTTGGCAAAGTGTATATACACAGTGACAAATCAAACCAGCCGACAAGGGAGGGGCGCAATTGTGCTCATGAACCTGAGAATGTACCGGGAAGAGTGCAACAGGCTGTTAAGTGACACCAACAGTTATGAAGTGTAACACAGCGACCCGACCAGCTGACTCATGAATAGAATCAAGAGCATGGTGGATGAGGCGGTCACCAACGACTGGATCAAGACATATAGCTGAGCTTCTCACCAATGATAAACACCCCCCCCCCCCCCTTACACCAGGGTTCTATACCCTCCCGAAAATCGACAAGGATAAAATGACGCCACCAGGAAGAACGATCGTGTCTGGTAAGGTTCACTCTTGGAACCCTTGTCGCAGTTCTGTGATTGGTTCCTCAAACCAAGTGTTCAGAAATCCGCATCATACACAATGGATGTCCTCTGCCATCTGCGGGATCTGTAGATAAACAGCACCAGAGATATATTCATAACTATGGATATAGAGGCGCTCTATACGAGTATCCCGCAGAGGCGCACTCTAGCTCTGGTGGAACAGTTCTTACTAAACATGGAGTGGGTATTTACAACCCCGGTACACTTCATCCTCGAATGTACACCAAGGATGAACACTTGAAGTTTACACACTCTTTTGGTAAAGAACATGCCATCTTTCTGGAGCTGGATATCTCGATGACCACAGAAGGGATATGTTCCAAAGCACACAATAAACCAACTGACAAAAACAGTTTATTGCTATACGAGAGCTACCACCTGAGGGCCCTACGACAAAATCTACCGGTGGGCCAGTTCCTTCGAATATGTAGGACCTGCTCAAACATAGAAACATTCAAAGAGCAAGCTATGTTGGATCGCAATTATCCTGCAAAAATGGTGAAAAAAGGAAAGAAGAGGGCCAGGAACAACTATCGGGAGGGACTCCTGGAGACCACCAAAGAAACGAGCATTTACAATGCAATGGCCTCGGCTTTGTTAAAGTTAGAGCTAGTGACATTAAAAAAAACAAGCATTGGAAATGCAATAGGTCTCGCATTAGGAAAGTTTGAGCTATTGGTATTCTAAATGACTTTATTTATGTGTTGGTTTTGAAAGTAGCAAAATTAATAGCTTTGTCAGTTACAATGTCAATAGTTTTAACTTTTGCAAATGTGACACCTATAGCATTTGTAATGCAATGTGTGTTGTATTTACGTGACTTAGATGTATTGATATTACAAATAACAATGGCTTTTAATTTTGTAAATAATTAATACTTAAATAAAAGTTATTGTAATTTATAATGGCAATAGCTTAAACGTTTGTAAATAACTTTTGTGAAGATTATGTTCAGTGTATTTTATTGTGACGAAAATCCAAGAACATTGCATTTGCACCTAAACACACACAGAGCCACACACATATAGATGTGGTGGTGGTGGATCTGGGGGATTTGGTGGTGGTGGATGTGGTAGTGGTGGTGATGGTGGATGTGGGGGTGGATGTGGGGGTGGATGTGGGGGTGGATGTGGTGGTGGATGTGGTGGTGGATGTGGTGAATGTGATAGTGGTGGATGTGGCGGTGGATGTCATGGTGGATGTGGAGGTGATGGTGGATGTGGAGGTGATGGTGGTGGTGGTGGTGGATGAGATGGTGGATGTGGTGGTGATGGTGGATGTGGTGGTGATGGTGGATGTGGTGGTGATGGTGGATGTGGTGGTGATGGTGGATGTGGTGGTGATGGTGGATGTGGTGGTGGATGTGGTGGTGGATGCGGTGGTGGATGCGGTGGTGGATGCGGTGGTGGATGCGATAGTGGTGGATGCGATAGTGGTGGATGCGATAGTGGTGGATGCGATAGTGGTGGATGCGATAGTGGTGGATGCGATAGTGGTGGATGCGATAGTGGTGGATGCGATAGTGGTGGATGCGATAGTGGTGGATGCGATAGTGGTGGATGCGATAGTGGTGGATGCGATAGTGGTGGATGCGATAGTGGTGGATGCGATAGTGGTGGATGCGATAGTGGTGGATGCGATAGTGGTGGATGCGATAGTGGTGGATGCGATAGTGGTGGATGCGATAGTGGTGGATGCGATAGTGGTGGATGCGATAGTGGTGGATGCGATAGTGGTGGATGCGATAGTGGTGGATGCGATAGTGGTGGATGCGATAGTGGTGGACGCGATAGTGGTGGACGCGATAGTGGTCGATGCGATAGTGGTGGTAGTGGTGGATGGGGTGGTGGTTGTAGTGGATGTGGTGGTGGTTGTAGTGGATGTGGTGGTGGATGTAGTGGTGGTGGGTGTGGTGGTGGTGGGTGTGGTGGTGGTGGTGGTGGTGGATGTGGTGGATGTCATGGTGGATGTGGAGGTGATGGTGGTGGATGTGGTGGTGGTGGATGTGATGGTGGATGTGATGGTGGATGTGGTGGTGGTGGATGTGATGGTGGATGCGGTGGTGGTGGATGCGGTGGATGTGGTGATGGTGGATGCGGTGGTGGTGGTGGATGGGGTGGTGGTTGAGGTGGATGTGGTGGTGGATGTAGTGGTGGATGTAGTGGTGGTGGATGCGGTGGTGGATGCGGTGGTGGTGGATGCCATGGTGGATGTGGAGGTGATGGTGGATTTGGTGGTGGTGGATGTGATGGTGGATGCGGTGGTGGATGCGGTGGTGGTGGATGCAGTGGATGTGGTGATGGTGGATGCGGTGGTGGTGGTGGATGCGGTGGTGGTGGTGGATGGGGTGGTGGTTGAGGTGGATGTGGTGGTGGATGTGATGGTGGATGTGGTGGTGGTGGTGATGGTGGATGTGGTGGTGGATGCGGTGGTGGTGGATGCGATGGATGTGGTGGTGGATGTGGTGGTGGATGCGGTGGTGGTGGATGCGGTGGTGGTGGTGGATGGGTTGTTGTTTGTGGTGGATGTGGTGGTGGATGTAGTGGTGGATGGGGTGGTGGTTGTGGATGTGATGGTGGATGTGGTGGTGATGGTGGATGTGATGGATGCGGTGGTGGTGAATGCGGTGGATGTGGTGATGGTGGATGCGGTGGTGGTGGTGGATGCGGTGGTGGTGGATGGGGTGGTGGTGGTGGTGGTGGTGGTTGTGGTGGATGGGGTGGTGGTGGTGGTTGTGGTGGATGGGGTGGTGGTTGTGGTGGATGTAGTGGTGGTGGGTGTGGTGGTGGTGGATGCGGTGGTGGTGGATGCGGTGGTGGTGGATGTCATGGTGGATGTGGAGGTGATGGTGGATGTGGAGGTGATGGTGGATGTGGTGGTGGTGGTGGTGGTTGTGGAGGTGATGGTGGAGGTGATGGTGGATGTGGTGGTGGATGCGGTGGTGGATGCGGTGGATCTGGTGGTGGATGCGGTGGTGATGGTGGATGTGGTGGTGGATGCAGTGGTGGTGGATGCGGTGGATCTGGTGGTGGATGCGGTGGTGATGGTGAATGTGGTGGTGGATGCAGTGATGGTGGATGCGGTGGCGGTGGATGCGGTGGATGTGGCGGTGGTGGATGTGATGGTGGTGGATGTGGTGGATGTGGTGGTGGATGTGGCGGTGGATGTGGCGGTGGATGTGGCGGTGGATGTGGCGGTGATGGTGGATGTGGTGGTGGATGTGGTGGTGGATGGGGTGGTGGATGGGGTGGTGGATGTAGTGGTGGTGGGTGTGGTGGGTGTGGTGGTGGATGTCATGGGGATGTGGAGGTGGTGGATGTGGCGGTGGATGTCATGGGGATGTGGAGGTGATGGTGGATGTGGTGGTGGTGGTGGTGGTGGTGGATGTGGTGGTGGTTGTGGATGTGGTGGTGATGGTGGATGGGGGGGTGGTGTGGGTGATGTAGTGGTGGTGGTGGATGTAGTGGTGGTGGATGTGGTGGTGGTGGATGCGGTGGTGGTGGATGCGGTGGTGGTGGATGCGGTGGTGGTGGATGCGGTGGTGGTGGATGCGGTGGTGGTGGATGCGGTGGTGGTGGATGCGGTGGTGGATGCGGTGGTGGTGGATGTGATGGTGGTGGATGTGATGGTGGTGGATGTGGTGGTGGATGTGGCGGTGGATGTCATGGTGGATGTGGAGGTGATGGTGGATGTGATGGTGGATGTGGTGGTGGTGGATGTGGTGGTGGTGGATGTGGTGGTGGTGGATGTGGTGGTGGTGGATGTGGTGGTGGTGGATGTGGTGGATGTGGTGGTGATGGTAGATGTGGTGGTGATGGTGGATGTGGTGGTGTATGCGGTGGATGTGGTGGTGGATGCGGTGGATGTGGTGGTGGATGTGGTGGATGCGGTGGATGTGGTGGTGGATGCGGTGGTAGTGGTAGTGGTGGATGTGGTGGTGGATGTACTGGTGGTGGGTGTGGTGATGGTGGTGGATGCGGTGGTGGTGGATGTCATGGTGGATGTGGAGGTGATGGTGGATGAGGTGGTGGATGTGATGGTGGAGGATGCGGTGGATGTGGTGATGGTGGATGCGGTGGTGGATGGGGTGGTTGTGTATATTGTCTAGAAGCCTTGTATCAGCAGAGCTGGGCATTAGAATCACTCACTCGTGGGTACAGAAGAGAAGGAGGGCACAGTCAATCTTAACGCAGGCAGACACAATGCAGCAGCGGTCAGTTGTCACACAGGGGGCTGCGTGGCGGTGAGGGGAGCGACCGGCCTGGTAAACAGGATAAGGGTAAAGGATAAGTGTAGGCTAAGGTCTAGGGCTAGACTTGGAGTTCCCCATTTGTAAATAAATGGAAAGACATGTAACAGTACATATTAGAGGTTAGATTTTACAATTTAACGGAAAAAACGATAGGGATGCTTACAGGATTAACAAATTGCCAACAAATGTTTTATCACTCATCATAATTCTCATAGTAGAGAATGAAAGCGGAAAAATTAAAATAGAATGGAGAGATGAAAAAAAGAAGTAGGAGGCAAATTATGGAAGATAAAAGTGGAACAGAAAAAATAGCAAGAAATCAAAGTAGCAAGATAGAAAACTAAGAAAAAATAGAGGAAAAAGAAAAAATAATGGAGACAAAGAACAACTAAGAAATAAAGTAAAATAGAGATAGTATGAGACTCAAAGAAAAGAAGATTTGCTACATACTCATAGTACGCAGAGGCAGCTTAGCGGAGAGAGAAAAAGAGAAGAAAAGACAAAGGAAGAAACAAAGATAACGTATAAGTGAGAAAAGAAAGCAAGACAGAAAATGTTGGAGAAACAAAGGCGGACAGAGGGAAAGAGGCTGAAAAAGCTAGAAAGAGAAATAAAAAAACTCAAAGATAAAGAGGTGAAGAGTTGCTAGAGAGGCTGCAGACCGAGACAGCATGGTGGTTTTGCTAGAATCCCTGCAAACGCGGACAGACTTGGAGAACAAGCGCAGTTCGTAGGTAGAGGCCGAGAAAAAAATGCAGATAAGGTACAGAGGAAGAGAGGGAGACAAAGAGGGATAGAGAGCGGCAGAGAGCATCTGCAGAGCGAGACTGTGGCCACGTAGGTAAAGCGTGGCATGGCCTGTGGCTAATGTAGAAGAATGACCCCACAGCGGCAATGTGGCAAGCAGAGAGCAGCATTGTTCTGGGATAGTACCCAGGCGGATGCAGTGCCACTTCGGA
Organism: Lissotriton vulgaris; assembly: GCF_964263255.1. NCBI lineage: Eukaryota > Metazoa > Chordata > Amphibia > Caudata > Salamandridae > Lissotriton > Lissotriton vulgaris. The sequence continues at coordinate 225,755,084 of NC_141691.1, read as the reverse complement.
GGGACCATGCACTGACATCATTGAATGGGGTACTTACAATTTTCAGCCTGATAGTCTGGCACAAACTGCTCGCCATTGTCAGGTACCTGATTCCAGGTCATTCCCGGCACTCTGCTCTGATGCAGAAGCAGTGCGCGACCATTCTCAATGGGGGGCAGACAGCAACAGGAAGGGTAAGGAGGGTGCAGATACCTACAGCAGTGGGGGAGGGGGTGTGCCCCCAGCAACAGCTACGTAAAGTGTCAAACTCGTTTCCCTTTTGTGTGCCCCCTGGAATCTCCTCAACTCGGCATACCATAACTAAACGGATTGAAGCTGCAAAAGAAAACAACGAGAAGTGAACAGTCCTCCCAGATCCCAGAGATGTGCCTGACTGCGTGACAGGAAGGGGGAGAAGCGAGCCAAACTGAGATTTGTAGAACGTGATTTATTCGCAATTAAATATGTGGTTTCGAGACATTCCCGCGAGTTACTTATTCCATCAAGTAACAGAGACTGAAAAAGAGTTCAGCAGAAAGAATAGTTTTTGGGAATTTATTGAGAGTGCGGTTCACAGGCACTGTGTTTTCGGGAAGCAAATTAACCCATTTTCTTGGCCCCCTCTAGTTCACGACGAGCTGAAGAGAGAGAGAGAAACAAGACGGAGGGCATTGCTGTGGGGAGGAGAAATGCGACACAGCAGCACTTCACACGGCTGGGCGGCCGTGAAACTGAAAGCACGGCTGGCCGGCCATGAAAGCCTTTGATGCTGCAGGGGGTGGAGCGGCACCAAGCTGGGCAACAGATGGCTGACAATTTGATGCTGTGCACGCGCATTTTAGGTCAATGCGCTTGCACATTGACCTAAAAGTGCACGGGCACAGGACCAAATCGCCAGTCAGTTAAAGTCTGTTTAAAGCCCTATAGTCTCGTGACCTCAATGCTTGCGCATTGATAGGTCACGAGACCTAAAAATGAAGAAAATGCCATTTGCAAACATAAATAAATGGTATTGTCATTTACAATGGCAATAGGTGAGTAGTAGAGAGTATTAGCGGACACAGAGAGCCACACATACAGAGAGCCACACACAAATGAACAAAATTTTGACCTCGCTACCAGCCCCCACTTTCACACAAGCTTGCACTAACCCTTCCCCTCTCCCAGAGGCCCCCTGCCTACGTACCTTCCCCCAGATCAACACAGAGATGTTTCTATCCATCTTACAAACTGTAAAAAGTGGTGCCCCGTCAGATCCAGCTCCCATCAGCAAGCTTAAACTGGTCACCTCAACGGTAGCTCCCTCTCTTACTAACCTCATTAATGCCTCCTTTAAATCAGGCTCTGTCCCGGCCAATTGGAAGAAAGCCACGGTCAGGGCTCTCCTAAAAAAACCTCACCTAGACCCCATGGATCCAACCAATTTTAGACCCATATCGCTTCTTCCTGCCATCAGCAAAGTCGCCGAACGCATGGCCAACCAGCAACTCTCTAAATTTCTGGAAGTCAACCATCTGCTTCGCCAATCCCAGACAGGGTTCAGACCTGGACAAGGTACAGACACCGCACTGTTAGCCGTGGTCGAAGAAGCTAGGAGCAACATGGATGCAGGAGGTTCAGTGGCAGTGATCCTCCTCGACCTGAGTGCCGCCTTCGACGCGGTGGACCATGCAACCCTTGTCCACCGGCTAAGTTGGATAGGAGTCGCTGACTCCGCCCTAGCTTGGATCGAATCCTTCCTGGAAGATAGATCCTTCCAAGTGTCAGATGGTTACGTCACGTCCAAGGCCAAGCCACTCCAGTGTGGGGTTCCACAGGGTTCCTCCCTGAGCCCCACGCTTTTTAATGTTTACATGTCCCCTCTAGAGGACATTGTAGCACCCTTTGGCATCAAAACTATAATGTACGCCGACGACACCCAGCTGGTGGTCTCTCTCAACCAATCAAGCAATAGCCAACACAATCTGGCTTGCTGCCTAGAGAAGGTGTATCAGTGGATGTGTGAATCCCGTTTAAAACTAAATGGAGATAAATCGGAGATACTTCTCCTGGGAAATCCAAACAAGATCCCCACATCCGGGGGAGGAGCCTAACCTGAATCCGAGATGGCCGCCTGATCCCTCGGCTCCGCCGATCTCTCCGCTTCTCTCCCGGCCCGTGACTTTTTCTGCTGCCCATCCTGTTTTCACGCTGCATTTTCGGGGCCGGGAGACGATTTGCCATCCAGCGGTGTGCTTCCCTGCTCGCTCCGTGGAGTGGAAGTGCCGTGACGCCCTTGTCTCTTCTTCGGCGCTGGCGGCAGCTGGACGGTTCCTTTGTTTGCGGCATGACCGGCCATCTTTGCATTCTTCATGGAAACGCTGCGGAGGCGCTTTGACCGGCAGGGAAAGACAGCGGCGCCGTGTTTTATGCTGCGGGGCTCAGTTTAGCCTCGACGGATATTGTGCTTTGATACAGTTGTAGCCGGTACTGGTACATTGTATCTGCGCCCTAATTCCTTCTCGGAGCTGCTGGCTCGCTACCCTCCGAAGGCGGAAGGGTTGATGCCGTATGGTTCATTGTGCTCCTTGCCCCTGTGATTCCTCCGGGCTGCTGCCAGCGAGATGCCTTGCTGCTTCTACTGCGTTGGCGCCGTGCATGGCGCCGGAATGGCGTGCGCTGCTCCTGTGCTCCACGAACGCACGTATCCTGCACCCGGACTATACGTCCATCCAGACGGGAGAGATGGTGATGACCAGCCTCGCGAGCTGCTACTCTGCTGCGAGCCCATTGATCGGAGATCTGATGCCCGATGCGCCTCTGCAATGCCGGTGAGTTTGAACGACATCATGCGGGCGTTGGGCTCTCTCCGCTCTGAAGTGCTAGACAGTGCCCGGGACTTAATGGCTCGCCTGGATGCCTGCGCCCCCCATACTACTCCCGTTGTCTCTGATTGTGCCCGTCCGCAGGACGCTTCTCCGTATCCTGATCCCTATTACAAGGGGGAGCCTACCCAGTTGTGTCCGTATATCCTGCCAGTGAGGGAGACTGGTGATGCTCCGGCACGGCTTGATCTCCGTGAGCGGCTACCTGTGGACGGAGACTTTGAGGTGTGGCTGGCGAGCTGTCCTTGGACGCCATGTTTGGTTCTTCCTCTGAGTTCAGCTGGCATTGATCGCAACTCTCCCCTGATGCGGATGGCTTTGTTCTGGCTGGCTGCTTCGAACGCTCTGAACCGACAGGGGATCCCCCTTCCTGGTATCGTGGATTGCAGGACTTTGATGTGGACATGCTCTGCTGGGCGACGTTGTCCTATGTTAAGATCGCTTCAACTATCTCTCCAGTCCACCATGGCCATTGTACAGTCTGACCACGTCGGTGCCCCAGATCGTAGGGGCCAGGGCTAAAGATGCTATTATTATCCTGATCTGCGGTAGAGTGTACTCTCGGGGTTGTAGGACTCAAATGGTGAAGCTGATTCTTTGTGTTCCTCTGTGGTTCGAGGGTCCGGGTGTGGGTGGCTGAGGGTACACCAGCTGGTTGTTTTCTGACTGCTCCTGTTTATTGAGGTGGAGGGTCGGTGTGGGTTGTGGGGTCAGAGCTTCTGATTGATTTTGTGCCGACGCTTTAGTAATGGACGACAACTACGCTGTGGGAGTCTGTGGAGGGCCGTGATCTCCGGGTGTCCTGCTATCGAGTGGGCTCCTCCCCACCTTCTTTTCTTTGGGAGTTTAGGTTGATTTACTCTTTCCTACTCCCTATATTATAGGTGTTACTGTTATTCCTTTTCCTTTTCCTTTCTCTTCTCTCTTCTTTCTTGTCTAAATTTCGGGTTCTTAAAGGGCGACAGGCACTCTGTGGGGGGGGGGGGTAGGCCGTAGCCTCCACAATGTTGCAGGGTGGGTGGGGTATTTTGGAAACTTTTTAGTTCTATGGGCCTTCTTTTTTCTATTTTCTTCGCTTTTTTCATCTGATTCGATTCTGGGTCCGGGTTGGGGTTGGCAGGGTAGGAGCGGCGCTGGGTGGGGTGCGTAAATGATGGGTGATGACTTGCAGTTGTTTTGCACCGCCACATTGTCATTGATGTTAACCTCCATTATTGTTTTCAGCTACAACGCCGCTTACCCATGGTGTGAAGTTATTGTGTGGACTCGAATCTTCTTAGTTCTTAATCTTCACTGACTTATATTATGATGAAAACGCAAAAAACCTAAAAAATTAACCTTCAATTCTCCTCTTCCCTGGCGTCATGATTCTTCCCAGTGTAATGCTTATTGATTGTTGAACTTTTAACTATTGCTGCTGGGGACCTGTAATGCTTGCACTTGTGCTGACAAAGTATCGTGGCCGGCCTGACGGTTGTAGGCCCGTATTTGTTCTTTTATCCATGCACAATAAAGGTTTTCAAAAATTTAAAAAAAAAAAAAAAAAAAGATCCCCACATCCCTCCCCTGGCCACCATGCATGGGAATGCCTCCAACCCCCAAATCCGAAGTGAAGAGTCGTGGTATCTGGCTGGACCAGGATCTCAGCTTTAAAACTCAGGCCAGAAAAACCGCAGGTACCTGTTTCGGCCTCATCAAGATGTCCCGAAAGATCCTTCATCTGATTCCTCCCCAATCCAGAAAACTTCTGATGCAGGGGCTAGTGAACTCCAGACTAGACTACGGCAATGTTCTGTATCTGGGGGCTCCAGCCTCAGTAGTTCACAGACTGCAGTGCGCACAGAACGCGGCTGCCAGAATCCTGACTGGAACTAAAGCGAGATGTTCGGCCAAACCAGCTCTCAGAAGCCTTCACTGGCTTCCAGTGAAAGAACGGGTCACTTTCAAGACCCTGTGTATTTCCCACAGAATAATGCACGATGAAGGCCCTCCTATTCTGAGACCTTTGATGAAACCGCACCAGTCCAATAAACAATTAAGATCCAACTCCCTCGCTCTTGCCAGCTTTCCAAGGATAAGGAAGGCCAGAACCGGCGGTCGCCTGTTCTCCTACAACGCCCCTAAACTGTGGAACTCCCTCCCACTCACCTTGAGGAGAGAACATAACCTCCTCAGCTTTCGGAAACAACTGAAAACCTGGCTCTTCCCCGCTTCTCTCTCTCTCTGGATCTATGGTCACTAGCGCTGGGATGCCCTAGGGTAGCTATGCGCTTTATAAATCCCAACTCAACTCAACACAGCGAGCCACACACACACAGCGAGCCACACACACAGCGAGCCACACACACACACACACACAGCGAGCCACACACACACACACACACACAGCAAGCCACACACACACACACACACAGCAAGCCACACACACACACAGCAAGCCACACACACACACACAGCAAGCCACACACACACACACAGCAAGCCACACACACACACACAGCAAGTCACACACACACAGCAAGCCACACACACACACACAGCAAGTCACACACACACACACACAGCAAGCCACACACACACACACACACAGCAAGCCACACACACACAGCAAGCCACACACACACACAGCAAGCCACACACACACACACACACACAGCAAGCCACACACACACACACACACACACACACACACACACAGCAAGCCACACACACACACACAGCAAGCCACACACACACACACAGCAAGCCACACACACAGCAAGCCACACACACAGCAAGCCACACACACACACACACAGCAAGCCACACACACACACACAGCAAGCCACACACACACACACAGCAAGCCACACACACACACACACAGCAAGCCACACACACACACAGCAAGCCACACACACACACACAGCAAGCCACACACACACACACACACACACAGCAAGCCACACACACACACACACACACACAGCAAGCCACACACACACACACACACACACAGCAAGCCACACACACACAGCAAGCCACACACACACAGCAAGCCACACACACACATACACCAAGCCACACACACACACACACACACACCAAGCCACACACACACACACCAAGCCACACACACACACACACACAGCAAGCCACACACACACACACAGCAAGCCACACACACACACACACAGCAAGCCACACACACACACACACAGCAAGCCACACACACACACACACAGCAAGCCACACACACGCGCACACACAGCAAGCCCCCCGCGCACACACAGCAAGCCCCCCGCGCACACACAGCAAGCCCCCCGCCCACACACAGCAAGCCCCCCGCCCACACACAGCAAGCCCCCCGCCCACACACAGCAAGCCCCCCGCCCACACACAGCAAGCCCCCCGCCCACACACAGCAAGCCCCCCGCCCACACACAGCAAGCCCCCCGCCCACACACAGCAAGCCCCCCGCCCACACACAGCAAACCCCCGCCCACACACAGCAAGCCCCCCGCCCACACACAGCAAGCCCCCCGCCCACACACAGCAAGCCCCCCGCCCACACACAGCAAGCCCCCCGCCCACACACAGCAAGCCCCCCGCCCACACACAGCAAGCCCCCCGCCCACACACAGCAAGCCCCCCGCCCACACACAGCAAGCCCCCCGCCCACACACAGCAAGCCCCCCGCCCACACACAGCAAGCCCCCCGCCCACACACAGAAAGCCCCCCGCCCACACACAGCAAGCCCCCCGCCCACACACAGCAAGCCCCCCGCGCACACACAGCAAGCCCCCCGCGCACACACAGCAAGCCCCCCGCGCACACACAGCAAGCCCCCCGCGCACACACAGCAAGCCCCCCGCGCACACACAGCAAGCCCCCCGCCCACACACAGCAAGCCCCCCGCGCACACACAGCAAGCCCCCCGCGCACACACAGCAAGCCCCCCGCGCACACACATAGCAAGCCCCCCGCGCACACACATAGCAAGCCCCCCGCACACACACAGCAAGCCCCGCGCACACACATAGCAAGCCCCACGCACACACACAGCAAGCCCTACACACAGCAAGCCCCCACACACACAGCAAGCCCCACACACACACAGCAAGCCCCACACACACACAGCAAGCCCCCCACACACACACAGCAAGCCCCACACACACACACAGCAAGCCCCCCACACACACACACAGCAAGCCCCCCACACACACACAGCAAGCCCCCCCACACACACACAGCAAGCCCCCCCACACACACACAGCAAGCCCCCCCACACACACACAGCAAGCCCCCCACACACACACAGCAAGCCCCCCACACACACACAGCAAGCCCCCCCACACACACACAGCAAGCCCCCACACACACACACAGCAAGCCTCCCCACACACACACAGCAAGGGCATCGCAGGGCATCTGAGGCTGCAGGACAGAAAGCAGTGTGTTTTACAGAAGAGCACTGTCCAATTTACAAATCCTAGAGGGGGGTGTGAGATGAAGAGGATAAAGACGGGAGAGAGGTATACACAGGGTGACTGGGAATGATGAGGAGGGTACCGGGCTGGGGGGGGTCTGGGGGGGGGGTCGGGGGGGGAAGGAGAAGAGAGTGCCCGAGGCTAAAGGGTAGTGAATGTGACGGGAGGGCAGAGCCTCATCTCCAGACCCTTGAGGAGGTGTGCGAGATGAAGAGGGCAGAGGCTGGAGAGAGTGGACACAGGGTGTGTGGGAAGGATGAGGGGTACCTGAGGTGGCAGAACACCTGAGGCTCCAGGGCAGTGAGTGTGACGGGAGGGCAGAGCCTCATCTCCAGACTCTTGAGGTGAAGAGGATAGAGGCAGGAGAGAGGTGGGCAGAGGGTGTATAGGAAGGATGAGCGGAGGGGGTGAGGAGATACCTGGGGTGGCAGAGCACCTGAAACTCCAGAGCAGTGAGTGTGACGGGAGGACAGATCCCCACCTCCCCACCCCAGTCCCTCCGTGGGCCCCCCCTGCCCTCGCACACCCTGACTGCCCCGCTCCCAGCCCTCCGGGGCTCAGTACCTCTCCGCCGGGGTCTGCTCGGGAAGGGGCGGCTGCGGGGGGAGGAGGGAGGAGTCCTCCTCTGCGCCCCCAACTTCCTGGAAAGGTCCTCTTTCTACGTCCGTTGTGTAGGCCAAGTCAGCCACCTTGAAAGCTGGCAACACGTACAGACCCGTGTGGGCTTATTGAAGCCGTGCAGGAGGCGGCCATCTTTGTAAATATTGTTACACTGCTCAGCTGGGTCCCTAGACATTAAGGAAGGGCTCAGCTCCTTAGACGTAGAGGAGGGACTCCGCTCCAGTCTGCTGAAGTCTTGTACTTCCCTGTTGGCCCGACGAGGTGTTTCCGTAGTACCAGAGGTTAGAACGTCAGAGTGGCTGTGAACAGGGCCACAGGAAGTATGCAACAGGGGCACATCAAATTATGCGGCACGAAAAGCCAAATTATGCGGCACAACGTGGCACATTTTTAGTATTCCTTCCTTATTTTCTCATTTTAATACTGCCTGGGTAAAGATTATCTGGCAAATCCGTAATTCTGCAATAAAAACAAGCCGTCAGGAGGGCAGTCTAACACCACCATGTTTCTCCGAGGCGAAGCAGGAATGCCTCGGAGAAACCACCATCATTTTCGGGCTTATGGGGCGTGTTTTTTTTAAGTTCTTTCTCTCCTCTTCCCATTTTCCAGCCAATGGGAAGAGGAGAGTAAGAACCTAAAAAAACACGCCCCTCAATCTCAAAAACACGGGGCTTGAACCGACAGACGCCCCTCTCCTCCAATGGCTGGCCTCCGTTTAGGAAGCCAGCCAATGGAGAAGGGGGCGGGTTCAAGCCCCACTCTTTAAGACAAAGTCTCGGAGCGAGACAGCGCAAGCGCAGCCTACGCAGGCCGAGACCTAAAAACAGATAGTGTAGTCTGTTTCTCTACTTATACTCCGGTATCAAATCTAGTCCAAAACATCATCAGAAAGAAATGGCCCATTCTGAACAGCGCAGACAAACAATGGACACCACCCCTGTTCACGTTCAAACGGAGAAGAAGCCTATGCGATGATTTGGTCCAGGCACAATTACATGGAACCAGTCGAGACCTTATGGACATTTCCCATGTGGGAGCTGCGTAGCCTGCCCACAGACGTACACAACCAAGGAAGTGGATATAGGTACTGGCAACCCATGGCGGTTAAAAGACTTCAGCAATTGCAATACTGAGGGGGTGGTATATCTGCTCACATGCCCATGTGACCTCCGATAAGTGGGCATGACTACAAGAAAAACAAAAACTCGTATAAACAAACATTGCAGCACTATCAGGTGTAGGAAATCCAACAACAAGTTAACCAAACACTGCCTGAAAGCAAACCACAAAGACACTGCCCTAAGAGGCGTGGTCCTGGAGGTCATGAATAAACGCAAAACTGACATAGCGAAAGCTCTGTTTGTAAGAGTGCAATGTTGGCTTTTCAGTCTACGCTCATGGGATATTGGACTTAATGATGAAATCCCCTGGCTACAAATGGGGCGGTAAAAAACAACCACCTTGTTTTAGTCTCCTCTGTTTCTCAGAATTGTGGATACTGAGCTGCTCCTGTAAATAACTAAAGGAGTAACATGCACCAGAATACGCCTTTACACCTAGAATCAGGTGCACACTATGCGATCTACACAAACGCCGCTTGTGACAGCGGATATCTACGCACATTGGAGCGACAGCTTGGGCGCAGGTCAGGCTATTTATGACTAACTTATAACTGGCGCTCGCAGGGACTACAGAAATCTTACAGGTTGTTTCAATTAGAGATTACTGCTCGCCCCTTCCGCTAGTCCCACCAATTAAACACACTACTTATGCTGCTCGCTCCACCAGGTTCATTCATCACCGGGGAGGAGAGCTAAATACTGCTAGGTGATGCCGCAGAAAGCACACCTTGATGAAGTAAGGCTACTGTGTGAGAATGGATGATGGATGCATGTTTAGAAGGGAACACCTACCGTGTTTGACCAACCTTAAAGACTCAGGGTTTGACTACAGGGGCTTTCCCTTTATTCCCCCTCCCACGAAGTACGTAGGGCGAAGGCTGTGGGTAAGACGTGGGAGTTCTCTCTCCCCCTTGTTTTAATCACTTGTGTGATCACGTATCACAGACACCAGACACATGTTACACACCTAACCACATGCGCTTAAAATTTGTTGAGTGGTTCCATGCCATGCGGTAGTCTCAGCATCTTTTTATACCTTAAAGATGATCAAGAAATTACTGCAGTTTTTGCCAGCCAGCGCAGGCAAAACCCTGATGTCAACTTTAGTTCTTTCTAAGGTTGACTATTGTAACGGATTACTACTAAATGCCCAAGAACAAGTACTGAACAAGCTACAACTTGTCCAAAATGCCATGCCAGAATCCCGACCCATACTCCAAAATTCTCCTCCATTTCCCCACTTATCCGACAACTGCACTGGCTCCTGGTTAGGAGCCGCATTAAATTCAAGGCGTTATGCATCACCTACAAGGCTAGGAACAGCATAGGGCCAGAATTTTTAAAGAAAGCCTTGTCAGTTGATACGCCCAAAAGAGCATTGCGTTCCTCTACAGCCAATCTGCTACAAATTCCGCGCACTAAAAAGGTGAATTGGGGGGACAGACGCTTCACAGTTGCGGCCTCCAGGCTATGGAACACTCTCCCCCTCCACATAAAATCCTGTCCTTCCTTGATGACTTTCCGGAGACCATTAAAAACATGGCTTTTTATTCAGTAAGAACTTGATCCCTTTCTGCACTTGATCTGTACAGCGCCAAGACACCTTATGGTATTTGTGCGCTAAATAAATTGCATAAATAAATAAAATTAATTTACATGAATGACCTAAATAACCTGATGATTGTTTTGTGCGTTTCTTCTTCTTCTTTTTCCTTCACAGGGTACAAAGGACCCCCAGGTAGTGTAGAGTGACAAAGGTCACCCCACCTTTGGTTTTCTAACCACATTGTAGGTAAGAGTGGAGCCCTTTATAAATATAAAGATAGGTTCTGATGAATGCCATGCACCACTGCTGACACTAGGCACATGTCGACCCAATTCTACACGGCGAGGGGTTCATAACTTTCCCCATACCGCCGTTCACTTGTTTTTAGATACCATACAGTTACCTAGTCCATTAAAAATCAGTGAGGCAACTGTAATGGTTTTTAATTTCACTCACTCACTCAATTTGGGCTCCCACTTAGCTTAGAAGTGTATCCCTGTCGTCAGGTGTATGCCCGCCCTCTATCAAAACAAGTTTTCAGAGGGCAAGGATGGCCGATGATGAAGCATGACACCAGCTTGTGTGTGAGGTCAGTCCTAAATTTTTTGTGAGATGCCTACACTCACATACAAATAACACCCCTGAGCACTATTTAGGTCATTTTAGTGTGAGCGGCCTCATTTGTGTAATAAAGTATACACACACACACACAATATATATATATTACATACAGGAGAGGCCTCCCATGTTTAAGTCTACCTGCAGCAAGTATACCAGCTCTCTTGGATTTGCCTGTACTGTTTATTGCGTGGAATAGATTCCTGGCTGACAAAGCAAACACAGAGACTGTAGTAAAGGCTATGCCACTTATTTAAAGACCAAGGCAGAACATGACACTATAACTTACAGTAGTTGAACCTGCATCTCTGGCCTCTGAATTTTTTCAACATCTAAGCTGGCCACCAGAATGCATGAATATTCAAAAGAAGTAGTAGTCAACAGGGCTTCCAACACATGGTCACATACATTAAAATGGAAGAGAGTTTGCATCAGGAGTTTGGGTAAGTGGTGCCAAGCCAAAACAAGGCTGTTAGGCCTAACACAACAAGTTAGGATTCTCCTTTATCCAGAATCTCTACAATGCATATTACATTTTCAGTGTTGTTGTTTCAGTGTTGCACTTGCAGCAAAATCTGGACTGAAATGAGTGTACGGTCATTACTGGAAATGTGAAGCAGTCACTTTCGAAATGGGGAACTTGGAAACTGACCTAGACTCTGTTTATGTACAGGAAAAGACCAGAGTTGTTAAAGCAATGGAAAAACCGGTCCAGATTTAACAGTGAGGGCAACTTGCCTTCCAGTGAGGTGTAGATTTTTAGAATTAGTGGAGCGACGTCTCAGATTCAGGGTTTTATCCGTGTTATAGGTTATATATATAGATCTATAAGATAAGTTACTTGACCTTATGATTTGAAGTACTTCATACATGTCTAGTTGTCTGCATAAACATATACAAATAAGACATTTCTGAATTTTTTTCCTAGATAGTTAATAGTTGAAGAAAAAAAACATGATCATAGTTCTTGGTTGCTATGGAGTATATTCTCCAAGCCAACATTAGTAGCAGCCTTCCTGATTAAGATGAGGGTAAATCAAGTTGGTTAACTTGAAATGGGCAGCTGATGCACCATTTTGTCCAATACACAGTATCAACTTTCTTATGAGCCACAGATATTAAGCTCATTAAATAGCAAGATAATTATTATGCATAAAAAGCTGTGAAACAACGTTTATGAATTTAAAACTACGATAAACATTCTTTTGAAATAGGAAAATAACGAGTTTGTAAAAAAAAAAAAAGAAAAAAAAAGGTCATGTTGAAAAGAAATAGAAAAAATGGTTTGTTATAAAAATGAACATGAATTACTTTAATATTTTACAATTCAAAGCTGCTTCAAAAGCAAAAAATACTTACCAGGTATGGCAGCACTTGTTCTTTTTATTGCTGTAGTTCCTGGAACAAGCTCATATGAAGGAACCGTCCCAATATCAATACCTTCAGACATCTCCAGAACTTTCTGCATGAGTGCTGTGCCATACCTGCATTTAATGCAAATCAATATATTACTATTGTTCATGGAACTGGGGGAAAGGTTTTCCTACATACCCCACCCCATCTCCTCTCTGACAGATAATTTTTAACGCCCTCCTTTTTTATTTTCCACATGGACACGGCGTTAATTTTTTTTTTCTTCAAATCAACGTTTCGCTATCTGACCAGAAATGGTCCTGCAACAGGCATCACACATTATTGTAACAAACAAGGTAAACTATTCTGTGGGATTTCAACATATGGGTAGAATTTGCACCAGAAAATTCAGTCAAATAATTCAACTCCCCCATAAGTGAAATAAAGTTCAACAAACCAACTTGATTACTTAGGTGAATCAAGATGGGAGTAGATGCAGTTAACTAGCCTTGCATACATGGCATCCTTCTTGCCGGAATTACGTGTCTACCAAGGAACTTGTTAGATTCCCAAGTAGGAGTAAAGCAATAAATGTAAGGGGTTTGTATCCCTTAGTGGAGGTAGAAGGCCGTTACATGGGTCTTCTGCTCGTTACTCTATATAAAAGTTTCTGAAATTAAAAAATCATCAACATATGAAGCTGTATTACTTTTTAGGTTGTAGTCTACCACACAGAGCAGCTGTCTGATTTACAAAGACATCTTGGGGACATTCTGAATGCTGCTCTCAGAATGCATTCCGCCCATTGCTCATCACTGGCTTTGTGGTTTGTAACTCGCATTTGCTTGCTTTCTATTTGTTAGCGTTATTTGTTTTAGGCTGCCCAGCATTTCTTTGCCCGTAATATGGAGCATAGCCTTTTCACCACCACGCCTTGTATTCTTCCACAAGTGCTTGTTTTCTGTAAACGGGCTTTTAAATGTTATTCTTATCTTGTCACGTTTGCTGTGCAAATGTCAAGTTCTGTCTTCTAATGAAGCTTGGCATTTACTTTTCTTTCTCAGATTTCAAAGTGAGGGGATTTATGTGACAATCATGCCGGGTACCCATGTGAGGGGAAAGGCTGTAGGTTGGTAATTTTCCTCGAACACACCAACAACTAACTGTGTTGTAAGGTGCAAGAACTATGTGGTATGGTGGGGTGCCTTACCATATAATACTAGCACAATACACAAAGAATGCCTCCAGGTGCTCTCTGTACACCTTCTTTCAGTACCGTTAAAGTGGCAAAGAGCAGACAGGGTACTTGGAGGAACATGTGTCATGCATTTCACATCACCAACATGAGTGATAAGTAACTGACAGGACTCAAGAGACATCAGACACCAATTTATATAAAATAGCTTTGATTTTTATATATCTTCAGACACCAAAACTAAATCAATTCAGTTATCAATTCTAAAGCAGTAAATAAATCAGAACTTTGCAATGTGAAAACATTCACCTTCAGGTCAATCGGAAAAACACAAACATTCAATCAGTTACATAGAGAGTGAGTTCAACGGAACCCACTTGGAATTAAGGTTTGGTGAATCCCTAGACCAGTTCAGGGCAGCTAGCACAATTTTACCTAGCTCAGGAGAACAGGGTGCAGAGGTGCACTTTAGCTGTCAAACAAAGCTTTCAATCAGGCTTGCGGTGTTGAAATGATTACCTTAGCAAAAAGGCTCATGCAGGTTAGTTGAGCAAAACTAGTTGGAACTTAAGCAAGGATTAGGCCCTGGACCAGGAACCTCCAGGCAGATCTGATTTACCTGGCTTGGAGGATTCTGGTGCAGAAGTGCTCTTTGCTATCCATGGTGCTGACCCAGACATGTGGCCAGAGGATCTGGCAGGCATGCCAAGAGTGGGTTAAAACAAATGAAAGATCTTTCCAAAGGGAGCTACATGGGTGGCTGGTCGTTCGTGCAGGTTACTCTCTTCTCTTGAAGCCTTGAGTAGGACTGATCAACATGTACCTGCAAGCACTCTAGTTGAGGGAATCTTTATCCAGAGGACCAGGGGAACGTTGTGGAAACCTAAGCTTCATGACGGGCGAAACTACAGTTTCTAGAAGCCACCTGCCCAGGGACTTTGAAGGGCCACATCAGTAGGCTCGGGGAGCAGGACATCGAGGTCGTGGACTTAGCAGTTTGTGCCTGCCAACTGATGGGGGACTAGTTCCTCTAGGGGATGTTCGTGGGAGTGAGGACTAGTAGCCAGTGGCCAATTTGTCCAGCGCCTACTCCGCCCCAGTAGTGACGACATCCTGTGGGTGCAGATAACTAAAACTAGTCCAAACTTGGTTTCTAGCCTAAATTCAAGATGGGCAAAACCATTCTCGACTTTACACCTAAACTAAAGTTTTTGTAGAGGTGGACGCCTCCTGAATAGCAAATGCCTGCCCACGAAACACAATGCCTGGGGAAAGGGGAGGCTTTGTCATCGAGTGGGCGGGGTTGGGGTTTCCTTTGTCCAGTGGTGCCAGTGAAGCCTTTGAGGTTCACCGCTGCACCGGTTTTAATCACTACCAATCCTATGTGGGTGCCAACTCATGCTCACACAGGTCTTGGTCTCTGGGAGCGGTACACACACTCCAACTGGAGGTCAGATTTCAGTCTTTTTTAAACCAGCTTTATTAGGTTTATAATTTTAGCCAGTAGTACAGCATATCTCTCAGCCATTACCCACATATCATTCCAGGTCATTTACGAATATTTAGTACATTTCCATGCTTACTATTTATCTTGGTCATGAAAGGCTATAGTCAATAAACCAGGGGTGCATTATCTACTCTTCAACATATCCCGTAATACACTACATCAGTAATCCCAACAAATCTTAAACTAATTTAACTAACCCCCGCCCCTCCCCCCACCCCCCCCCCAACCTCCCTTCCAGGCATGTCACATTCAGTGCTTCTTCGTAACTTTCAAGCCCTATGAAGTATGTGCAGTCAGTGGACTCCAACTCTTAAACAATTCAGTCTTGTGCAGGGTACCACTCTCGCCTCGCAGATCTTATACTTGCGGAGTGGGGCGAGTAAGTGCATCTGTGCGCCGCAAAGACCCTATTCCGTGTCCGGGGCTCCTAGTTCTGTTCAATCATCACTCACAGCATCCGGGTCTCTCAGTAATCCCACCAAGTGTTCCCACTCTCCAGCTGCCTCCAACGCCTTCTTGCTCCCAGCACTTCTTGCTAGTTGTAAACTAACTATGCCTCACATTCTGCCCATTTGAGAAAGCCTCTCTACCAGCGATCTATGTTTGGGGGCCCACTCGCCTTCCAATGCATCGTTATTTCCCTCTAGGCTAACACCAGTCCCATGTCTATAAACTTGCTGGTGATCTTAGTTTTGGCTGTATGGGGAAGCAATGCAATATACAAGTCCCCACTGACAACTTGAACTCTCTTTCCATCACCTCTTTCAATAGTGCATGCACTTCAGTTCAATAACCTTTCAGCAGCGGGCAGCCCCACAGCATATGAGGAAAGTCCGCCCCCTCTCCTTGACACCTTGGGCATTCGTCTGAATCAGTGTTAAAATAAGTTTGAATTTTTGCCGGCGTGATGTGGGCGCAGTGCAAAATATAAAAGTGAAGATATTGAAAGCGGGCATTTGTGGTGCTTTTCCACACTCTCTATGCCACCTCATCCCAGGCTCTTTCCGGAATCACATCCATTTCCCACTTTCGCTTAAGTTCATTCCGAGGGGCCAACCTCTCAGTAATTAGGCGCTTGTATAGGCATGTGATCGCTTTCACCTTCCCCGCTGCAGTTACTACATATGGACATCCCAACTAAACCCTAGGTTCCACCTGGCTATCTTTCCAGTGCGCACGAATAGCCGCAGTAAGCGCCGCATGGAGCAAAAAGCCCCCTCCTCTCAAATCAAAGCGCTCCTATAAAGCACCAAAAGGTAGCAGGATTCCGTCCTCGTATAAATCCCCAATGGTAGTCAGTCCCCTCTCGACCCAGTCATTCAGTTCATGCCAAGACCCTCCGTGAGGAAGTGCCTCGCACATTGAAAGCGGTATATGAGGGGCATATGGCACCTTCAAGCCCGCCCTCTTGAGACTGCGCCACCAGCATTGCAATGCTGTTCTAAGTTCTTCCGAGAGAACACCCATCCGAAGAGGAAGGTCCAACACTATTTGAGAGAGCTGCTGCAGTTCCAGAGTACCCACTCCTTCCTCTGCCGTGCCTCGCAGCCCCTGTATCAACCATTGCAATTGGGCAGCCAGATAGTAGGTCTCAAAATGAGGTATCTCTCAACCTCCCTCTGATCGTGGTCTCCAGCATCAATTTCAGGGCGACCCATCGCCTCCCAGTACCCCACAGAAACCCCTTAATCATAGATGTAAGTTGCTTAAATATCCTCACTGGAATCCATATCGGTAGGGTTCTGAAATAATTCAACAATCGTGGAAGGGCCGCCTTTTTAAGTAATGCCATCCGCCCAGCAACCGATAACGGCAATGTTACCCAAAAATCAAAACTGCCCGCTAGGCCCTGTATTGCTCTACCAATTTTCCCCTCTAATATATCAAATCTGGAATGATATATCTGGACCCACAGGTAGGGTAGGCACCTGCATTCCCACCACACTCCTGCTACATCCTGTAGATCTTCCTGTTGCCCGTCTATGGGGAACAAACAGGATTTAGCCCAGTTATCTCGAAGGCCAGACATATCTCCCCTAACTCATGCAATATCTCCTTCGCTCCCAGTAATTTCCTCTCTGTGTCTCCTAGGAACACAAGCAGGTCATCCACATATAGGTCTATGTGATGAATTTGATCCTGCACCTGTAGACCTCAGAAGTACCTCCCGTCCTAACTTTCACGGCCAACGCAAATTAGGAGGGAGGACAACGGACATTCCGGTCGTGTGCCCTGGGACACCTCGCAAGTCTCCGATATCACCCCTCCCGTCCGAATCCGCGCTGTAGAGGATTTATAAAGCAAAGCCATCCATGCTATGAAGTCATCTCCCAGACCAAACCGGGAAATAACATGAAAGAGGTAAGTCCATTCCAAACTGTTGAAGGCCTTTTCTAGATCAACGGCAACTGCCGCGGTATTTGCCTTAGGTTAAGTGTCCGCCTCCAATATACGCAGCAATCGTCGTACGTTTACGGTCATATTCCTAGTAGGAATGAAACCAGATTGCTCATGGTGAATTAGGGTAGTCATGTAGGGCATCAGACGGGTGGCCAAGATACGGCTTAATATCTTATAGTCCGTATTAGGCATGGACAGCGGATGGTACGAAGCGGGATAATAACCGCCTCTCTCGTACTCACTGGAAGGTGACCCTGGTGCCTCGCCCCGTTATACAAATTCACTAACCGCGGCCGCCCATTCCTGGGGTTTTGCTTAGCTCCTTCTGCTTAATACCCGCCCGCACTTCGATGTCCCCACCTAGTGATGCAGTTTGATCGACCCCTAGTTGGAGGAGTTGTAGCTCGTGAGTGAACCCCTCAAAATCATCTCCAGTCTTGACTATCCTGCTCCTGTATAAGTCCTGGTAATAATCACAAAACAACCCATTTATACTTTCCTGAGTAAAGCAAACACCTCCCCGAGAGTCAAGAACGTCCATAATGGGCGAGCCCCTGCGCGATGGGCTAGCCAGCCAGGCCAGTAATGCCCCCAGAATTCTCCCCTTCGACATGAGTGCATGCTATATATGCCTTGTAATCAAAGCATCGCAGGCGCTCCACCTGCCACTGCCTCTCTTGCCTCTTCCAGGTCCCGCTGTTTATCCGGCTTGCCAGGACGAGCCTGCTCAGCCGCACACAAGTGTTGCTCAACCTCGTTTTATCTTCTCCAAGAGCACTTTACGCAACCCCTCCATCTCGGCTATGCAGCGCCCCCGAAGCACTTCTGTAAATGCATCCCATTCTACATTCGGCGTGGAGGCAGTTCCCATGTTATCCCCGAAGTATTGAGTGATAGCCATGCCCACTGCATCCCTAAACACTGGGTCCTCCAAAGCCTCTGGGCGGAGCCGCCAATTAGGTATCCGTGACTGCGACCAGCACATCTGGAGCAACACTGGACTAGGATCCGAGAGCGTTCTGGCAAGGTATTCCCTACACTGCACCCCGGCGTGCACATTTGGAGTGCATAGCAACGAGTCTAAGCGCACGTGCAGATAGTGCAATGCAGAAAAATAGGAATAATCCTGGTCAGCCAACTGCTCGGCCCTCCAAGTATCTACCAGGCCCCATTGAGCCTGCCAGTTTCGCTTGGCTTCTGCTATCTTATGAGTGGGAGCATTAGGGAGGGGAGGGAACGATCCACAGTCACATCAGTTAAAATTAAAATCACCTCCCATCAACACCGACCCGGTAAGATAAGGTGCCAACTTCGTGAATATCTGCGCGAAAAAAGGCTGGATGCTCCATGTTGGGTGCATAGACATTAGCAAGGGTGATGTCCTGCCCATCCAATTTCCCAATGACCACTACAAACATACCCTCTGGATCAATAATCTTTTCTCTGCATTGTAAAGGCACTCCCGCTCGCACCCACGGGCAAAGGCGGAGTAAACTGTATAATACAATTGACCACAACAACGTCTCTGTAACGCTGCCCCTTCCTGCGCCTGCATATGTGTTTCCTGTAGCAACGCAATGTGAACTCCACGCCACACCAAATATTCATGCTATTTTTGTCTACGCCACATTGAGTGCATGCCCTGCACTTCCAGGATAAAAATTTCAAATCACTCGTGGAGCCCATCCTGACGGCATCTGAAAAGCACCTCTTCTATCTAAGGTAGTGACATGCCTGGCCGTATAAACCCTGAAAACTAATAAACAATCCCAACTCCCCCTCCCCAGGACAGCTACTATTGTGCTAGTACCCATCCAAACCATAAAATCAACACACTCAAAAAGCCTCTGACGAATTCAGAGGCACTGGGGACTGTAGCTGGCTCAAGAAACTCCTAATTAACCCCACCAGCCCCAAATCTACTAATCCAGGTCTTGTTATCGTACTAGACCTGCAGATCTAGTGCATTTTTCTAAATTTTTCGAGCCCTGCGCCGGCTCGGTTGCACAGGTCTTTTAGGCAGTTGGGCAGCTCCCCACACCTCGGGGGTTTCCTTCCTATTGTTCTCCAGCGAATCTCATGCCTCTTGGGGAGAGTCCACATTGCGCATTATCCTGGATGGCACTACGCACTATCGGGCCGGAAACATTAGAGAGTTCTTGACTGATATGCAAGAGGCGAGCCTTCTTTGCACCTCCATCGTATAGTCCGGGAATAGCGTGACCATGGCATTGTCCACTGTGAAGGGGCCATTGGCTCTTGCCTTCTGTAACAACAAATCCCTATTACGAAAATGGAGCAGGCAAGCCACTACCGGTCTCGGGGTCTCCCTGGAGCCGGCAGTCGGGCCGGTAATCTATGGACCCTCAAACATATAAAAGGTTTTAAGTCCTTCCGGAGCCACTACATCCTGGAACCATCGTTCCAGATAAGAAACCATGTCTCCTTCTGCTCCCTCCGGCAGGCCCACGACTCTTACGCTGTTCCTGCAATTGCGGCCCTCTGCATCTTTGGCCCTACATTCCAGAGTCGTCATCCTATCCGTTAAAGCCTGCACTTGCTCCACCACATCCTTATGCGCTGGCACAGTTTCCGCAATGTCAAGTTTTGCTTTCTTGACCCTCTGAGGTAGTTTCTTGTGCTCGTCCCGCAGGAGGCCAAGTCCCACAGCGACCGTGCTAATGTCTTGGTGTAGGGTCGCTTTCGTGTCAGCTATGGCTGCCAAGATCTGTTGCAGCTGCTGCTGCACTGGGTCATCCGAGGTACTTCTCAGCAGTGCCTGCGATCCTTTTTGGTCCTGGGGAAGTCCCGCTTGAAGTCCTCCAAGCTTGTCTGTGATTGCCAGAATTCCTCCCGCTTCTGCAGTTGCACTCCCCACACTTTGCTGAAGGCTCTACAATGCCAGCCTCAGTTTTCCCTGCCGCACAGCAAGGACCACCGTTCTGTTTCACGCCTTGCCTTTCCAAATACACGACCCCCTCCGGGACGACAGATTGAATCCAGCCTGTAGAACCACGGATAGCGGACTGTGTCTTGGCGGCTTTTGTGCATTGTAGTGAATGCAACTAGGACAATGACTTTTCAGCCCATACTCCATGTATTCATTGATGTGATTACCCTCTGAAGTCGTGTTTGACTTGGATTTTCCCAACCTAATGACCCGTGTGTAACTACGTGACTCACGGAACACTGCCCCTATCCCTTCCCCCATCCTGAGGAAGACCATCCTGTAAGGTCCTACTACTCCCCATCATTTTGTGGGGTCAAAATGTCGACAACCGGTCCACCTGCCAGCTTCTACCCCGAGAGGATTGATTTTTACTGCAATTTTAGAAGCATGGCTTATCACAATTTATAAACATTAATTGTATATTTGTCCGGCTCTTTGCTGAAGCCAGGATTGAGAATTGTTTTGATTAAGGTCGCATGACCTGCACTGTACCACTTCCCTAACCCTGCACTACTTCCTTTCCCTGACACCCTCCTTCCCTTTACCTGTGGGGCACTACTACTTTTTATGATGTACACAAAAATGCACGTTGTCAATACACTGTTATGGCGCATTGTGAATAAATACCAATGTTCCTTACAGTTGATCATATTTGTTTTCTATTCCTACACTAAGTTGTATCTATTGTGTATAAACAGTGTTCTGGGACCCCTTTCCCTTTGTACGGTTCCGTTTCACGCAGCAGGGGCATGGTGTATACAACCCCGCCATAAGGGCTACAGATCAGAACACACGTCGGATCTCTCTCCGACCCCTCCTCAGTCACTGTCCACTTGCCAGGGGGTCAGAGTCCTCCGCACCTCCCACTCAAGCCACACCATCGCCTCCGGGGGACCAGCAGAACTTTAATTGTGCTGTTCAGTAGGGGCCCTGTTCTTCCCAGAAGCTCAAGCGCACTCCAAGCAGCTATTCGGTAAGCTCGCTGCCAGAACGTATGCAGGCAGTATAGGGGGCCACTCTGCCCGAGGTGTAATGCCACAGCCAAGTCTCAAACCCTGCAGTGATCGCTGGGCCCTATTATAGCGTTAAGCATTCGCTCCAGGACCCTTCCAATGGACACCGCAGTTTCTCCCTCTCAGGGGGCCCACCAATATGCAGCCATCTCTCCAGCTCGGGTTCCTAGCAGGAAGTTCACTAAAAGCAGGGCTCCCCAGCGAGATCAGCCCCCCGGTTCAGACCACTTTGTAGGCCCGGGGTCAAGGGGCTCCCAGCGCAGTCCCTCGAAGTGCCCAGTTCCACAAATCCTCAAGGCGCCCTCCGCTCGCCCTCCTCCGCCGGGGCACCTGTGTAGACATCAAGAGCAAGCAACTGCCCCAGTTCTTCTATTTGGGACCTAGGCAGCTCCCACTCTTTTCAGGGCCTCCAACCGCCGTGCAGGTTGCGTCCCGCTCACCGCCGTCAATCCACCACACACAGCGCTCCCCTGGTAGCAGGCAATTTTCTACACCAGGTCGGGGGAGAGGGGGGGTGAGTCAGAACCCGACCCCTCTCGGCTCCTTAATGCTTCCTCTCCCAAACAGGCCGATTGCCGCCTCCTGTGCTCAGTCGCGCTAATACGAGCGCACCCGCAGGACTCTCGGCGCACTCAGTCCAGCGTTCAGATCCCCTCAGCCGTCTCAGCAACCCTGTCTCCAAGGCCATTTTGCGTGTAGACAGCACCGTAGAGCCACGCCCCTGCCGGGGAGCTCCTTCGGCTTTCGATTGGCTGTCTGGGAATCGTGCCCCTCCGCTATCAGCAAGATTTATACTACGGGCAGCAGGCAGGTCCCCACTGCCCAGCACTCCAAGATGCCCTACAGCCGCCTAGGCCACCTACCCCCTTCCGGTCAGCTGCCCCCTCTAGGGCAGTATCGATTCGGCACAATATCTTCTGTTGGGCTCTCCACACACAGGAATCAGCTCTCAGATCCCTGCGGCAGCCCTCTTCGTTGTTGCGGCCATTTTGTCGACTCCTGGCCTCGCAGCTCCACGACCCGTTTCTCAGCAAATCACGGTCAGGCATCTCCTCTCGTCCCTTCCGATCCTCGCCGCTGGAGCCCAGCCTCTTCAGAGGGCTTGATGACACAAAAGTCCGCTCCGGCTGATCGTGCAGACAGGATAATAGAGAGGCTGTCGCGGAGCACTCTGCTCACGCGACCACCATCGCCATCGCCGCTAGACAAGCCACGCCTCCGTCAGACTACAGTCTTGGTGGCAAACCTTCAAAAAAGCTCGCCAATGCACAAGAAGACTGGGTTAACTTGGTGAACACTGTCTAAATCACCACCTAGGTGCGTGATGGTTAAACCTCAACACCCCTATCGTGTTGGGGGTTAAAGAGCCCGGTGTTTGAAACCAAACATGAAAGAAGTTGACCAGGCATCATGGAGCTAGACATATACGTAATGCTCATATGCCAGCCCATGTTATCTGATGGGTCACCGGTCACTTGCGGTAGAATTAGGTTTAGAATGCTACCACGGGGAAATATATGCTTGCACATATACTTCCACACATAATATAAAGCACCCTGTGTCCTGGACTAAAGGAGGCCTACCTTAGGGTTGACTGACTTATTAAATGGAGTGAGGTGACATACTGTGTGTGCAGGGTCAAACTCAAGCAGGAAAGTTGCTCTTTAAGGGCTGACGTGACAGACCTACAGACTGCGGTTTTACTCGGGTCACTCAGGGTGGCACAATAAGTGCTGCAGCCCTGGTATTCTTTTTTACATTCGGGCCCTAGGTACCATTAGTACCATATACTAGGGCTTTACAGGGGTGTAAAAGTAGTTCCCAATTGGGTGTGCCAATTCACATTTACAGTTTAAAGGAAAGAGCACTAGTGCTGGGCCTTGTTAACAGAACCCAGCACACTTAGAGATCAATTAGCACAGCCATCAAGTAGCAAAAAGTGTTGGGGATAATCATCCAAATAGGGCACTTTACAACAACAGTCTTTACATGAACTGTAAATATATTTCAAAATAAAGCAAGATTAGGACACGGTACTCCGCAACATTAGTCCACTCCACAACACTCTACAAAACGATGCCAATTTACTCCATTCTATGCTACTCCACTCTCCTCTACGCCACAAACCTTTAGCCATGATAAACAGCAACTTCACTGGTGCACAACATGGCTAAAACACATTAACAAAGCAAATACATTTTACATAGGTGAGACCTTCTTGCTTTGCCAAGACCTGTACTTTTTAATTAGTACCTTGCTTACACACTAGCATGCTTGAACCAAGCAAGTACAGACAGATGTGCCAAATGCTCACTAAATAGTAAGAAAGAATAGCATACAGCCAATTACTTTTTGTGATCTATAGCTGCACATCGTATCGCCACAACCCAGTGGCTTGTAATGATTCATTAAGCTGAGCCAACAGCAAGCATAATTGCGATTCATCTGGCAGAGAAGAGGCCTTAAAAATTAGATGAACGCAGTCGCACATCTTTTTCTTTGCTTTAACTCAGAATTTGTATCCACTTTTAATTCCACACAGAGCCATTAAATGTTCACTCTAGGACAGGCGAACTGCATTCTAAATAGCAAATCTTTCATTTATCAACAGTAAAGTGCGTACCATGGGACTCAAAACCATTTTTCCCAATGTAATGTCTATGGCGATTTTGTGATTTTTAGGTTTCGCCTGCCGAAGGCTGCGCTCGGCGCAGCTTTTCGGCGCAGGCGAAATCTATTGTTTACTATATGGGCTTCAGGAACGTCCCCCGGCTCCCATTGGCTAGCTCCATAAATGGAGGCTAGCCATTGGGAGCCGGATCTGTCCGTCAAGGCCGGACCAGATTCGGGGGCGTTCCCGAGATTTTTTCCCTCTCCACCCCTTTCCGAACGTCATTGCGGCGGTGGGTGTGTGCATTTTTTTTTGTCTCGTGATGTTTACTCCATTTCCACCGTGTCTTTTGCAGGGGTGGGCTGTGCACTGAGGCCGCTGATCAGGTAAGCAGCATTTTTTTATATTTATCCCGTTCCCGACCCCCCCTCCCCTTTCAATCTCCATTGCTGTGAGTATTTGATTACTATGGCGAAGCACTGTACAAACCAGCTAACTTAAACCGATTTATACTCACAGCTGGCTGTTTACCTGCTTTATATTATTGGGTTACCGCCTCAGATGGTTCTGTAAATGTTTCTTTTGCCCTGAATTTTAAACTGCTTCCCTGAAACTTTAGCGATTGTGCCTTTGTGCCTACACCGATAGGTTGGTGTTAGTTGGAGCGCCTCCAAGTCCGTGATGCGCCCTGCCTTGAATGAGGGCTGCCAGTGTGCGGTACCGTAGGTGCAGTACCTGGATGTAGAGCGAACGAGAATGTATGGGTGCCGGGTCGCACAAAGTGAAAGGTGTGCGATGCGAATAATAACGTGACTGAACGAGCAAGTGAAAGGGGGGGCTGGCGCTGCGCTTTAAAGAACTACTTTTGGCAAACAATCTTGTGCCTTTCCCTCCCCCCTCCCGCTGGCCGTTCCTTTCCCGCCCCCCCCTCCCGCTGTCCATTCCTTTCCCGCCCCCTCTCCCGCTGTCCATTCCTTTCCCGCCTCCCCCTCCCGCTGTCCGTTCCTTTCCCGCCCCCCTCCCGCTGTCCGTGCATTGTCAAAATGCATGTGTAAATATATGTTAGAGTGTTGCGAACCGAGGCGCTAGCAGCTGGCGCCAAAAATACCCCCGTCCAGTGCAGACTGAGGACGAATCGAAACGAATTGGCTATTTCCTGGTTTGTTTTATTTGGCATGGGTGAAATCGGCCTCCCGCTGGGGTGAGCGTCCTTTAAAAAGTAAAACGGGGGAATTTGGAGCATTTTCGTTTCGTCTAAAATATTTATCAACGGAAACGTGCCCCGGACAGCTAGGAATAAGTGTTCATTTGGATGCGCGATCGCTGGAGTGAGCAGTTTAACCTCTTATCATAATTTTCGCTTATTCAAAAATGCTTTTGTGTATTTCCAGTATATGTGTTGACATGAATATGGCACGCTGGTATCTGATTTGTACACATCACATACACTGTGGTAGATAAAAAAAAAAAATACAGGAAGGTGGCTCATACTGGGAATTATATATGTTATTGTTAAAATCAACTGAAACGTGAAATTTAGACTTGGAACGTTAGGAGTTATTTTTACCTGCGGATGTATTTGTGATGCAGAGGGCACATAAGTATAAGACTGCATTTGAACATAAGCTGTGCCTGTCGTATATGTGTGGTGATATGCGCAGCTATCGAATGGTTTGTGTGTGTGTTTTCACAGAAAGCCTACAGATACAAACATGTTTGCACTTAAACAAGTCCTATAAATGCCCCGGCATGTTCTCCCTTGATATGTACGTGCACATTGGTAGATATAGTCATGTGTATTTGCATACATCGGATCGCTTTTAAAGCCGTGTGTGAACACGGTGCAGGTCAAGCCACGTGTCTTTCACGCGCGCAGGTTCTATCGTGTCCATTTGCATATCTGTATGCCTGAAAATACTGTGATACGGTGTATGTCTGTGCGCAGACTGTCCTGGGATGTATGTACAGCCCTCAGTATATAGCAACAGCTGCCTCTGCAGACATGTACAGGTACTGTATCTGTAGGGCACACGCCATTATCTAGGTATGTAAGTGCAAAGATTATGGGGCAGTTTCTGTGCACGTTTCGGTACATATTTAGGTCCTACAGGTGCAGACCACTTAAACAGGCATAAGTACATTTCTCAACGTGTATCTATAGCAATACGTGTGCTTGTGCGCAGACACGTTCGCCGTGTGTCTCTGTATGCATTCCTACCACCACGCAGGCACACACGTCATCTATAGAGGTGATTGCACAGATACATGGCGCAAGTACGATAATTTGTCAGACTTTTTCAGCACCAAGATATGCTCGCGGGTGATACTGCACTTTACAAACACACATAACATAATTTTGCGAATACACTCCCTGGTGTCTTGAGGTGAGAGCAAGTGTACACGCACGCGCGGATCTGTGTCATATGTGTGCTGCTCAATATTCAGTGACGGGTGTCACATGGTCGTGTGAATGTACGCCCTTTGGTATCAAGTGTTGGCCCTATGCACACATGTGGATGCTGTCACAAGATAGTGTGCATGCACACCAATCCCTATCTAGAGGTGAATGTGGGTGCACACGCACAGTCAGTTGCTGTCACACGGTGGTGTGCATGCTCGCCGATCGGTATCTAGAGGGGAGCGTGGGTGCACACGCACAGTCAGTTGCTGTCACACGGTGGTGTGCATGCTCGCCGATCGGTATCTAGAGGGGAGCGTGGGTGCACACGCACAGTCAGTTGCTGTCACACGGTGGTGTGCATGCTCGCCGATCGGTATCTAGAGGGGAGCGTGGGGGCACGTGCATAGTTGCTGTCACACGGTGCAGAGTGACGAGAGAGGGCAGAGTGACGAGAGAGGGCAGAGTGACGAGAGAGGGCAGAGTGACGAGAGAGGGCAGAGTGACGAGAGAGGGCAGAGTGACGAGAGAGGGCAGAGTGACGAGAGAGGGCAGAGTGACGAGAGAGGGCAGAGTGACTAGAGAGTACAGAGTGACTAGAGAGTGCTAGAGAGTGCAGAGTGCTAGGGAGTGACTAAGGAGTGCACGGGAGTGCACAATGCTAAGAGGTGCGGAGTGCTAGGGAGTGCACAGTGCTAGGGAGTGTAGAGTAACTAGGGAGTGCTATAGAGTTCTAGAGACTGCAAAGATTACACTAATAACAATGTAAGTGACAATGCCATTTATTTATCTGTTTTCAAAACCAACACATAAATAAAAATGTGGTCATTAACAATGCCAATAGCTCAAACTTTGCCAAAGGCGAAACCATTGCATTGAAAATGCTTGTTAGATACTGCTACAAGCCGAACCGCTGAACGGATTCACACCAAAGAACTCTTTTTAGGTCGTCTTGTGATTGATATGATTTCAGACGTGGAGTGTAGGCTCTGCCCCTTCTTTCCATTCGCTAGCGTCATCATGCATGCTAAACCCTGGCTTCCCATTGTTAGTGACGCGTTTTAGTCCCTCGTGGTTACTACCCGGTCTACTTTTAGCCCCGCCCAACTGGACTGGATGCTTTACTAGCGGTGCGACACTCTCTCCATCACTCAGTGTATGCACTTTTTAGGGGGAGAAAGCGCAATGTAAACAAGCGACTGCCGTTCCGCAATGGCGACAGCTTGTTATTTTCAGGTAGTGCACGGAAAAGTACCACAAGCATGAGCGATAATCTGTAGAAGAATCCTGTCCTTAGTGCCCTAGCTCAGCAGCTAACACGGATAATAAAATACATAAGATGACCACAAACGCCTTCAAGTTAGAAGCAGAAGTGTATTTCAGTGCATTTTTAAACACACAAACAGACATTGATAGGGCAGCTATTTATGTGATGCTATAACAAACTGGATTCATATTTCGTCCTAACAAATACTTTTATGATTTATTCTCAAAGTGAACATAATTTAAAAAAACTAAAAACACTGGTTTATTCAAAACTACATTGTACTGCATGAGATAGCAAAGAACGCGACATTATGTATATATGCCCCATGTATATGAAAGGAAACCATTCAAGCATGGTAGCGGACTTAAACGACGATACGCTGTGCTGTGCCCCTCCCCTTTGTGGCCTGTCGACTTGTGCCCTCTGTTCAACAGCAGCTTTACATCACCCTGCATCTAATTGGTCGACCAAATGCAGACCGACACATTCACTGCAGTGGCTCAGGTGGCCGTTACTCCAGCAGGTTTGCGCTTGTTGAATGGATGTGTGGCTTGACATTCGTGGTTTGGCTAGCTCGCCTTTCTCTCCAGCATTGGGCAGAGGATGGTGTTTGGGATTGTTGGGGTGTGCAAACCAAGCAGTGATTGAAGCTGAGCCGCAGTGTGTGCAGGTGCGGAACTTCCCCTCCCCCTATGTTTATTCCCAGGCGCATGACATCCTGTGAGGCTCACGGCACGCCCCCGGAGCCAGCGCGGCGGTGGACTGTCCCTCCGTTGTGCGAGTTCAGCCGCGCGTCGGTTGGCTGGAGGAGGACAGGACTGCCTCGGCAGGTGTTGGCAGGAGGACAGGACTGCCTTGGTAGGTGTTGCAGAAGAGAGAATGCTGGGATCCCGGAAAGCCTGTCACACCCCCAAGCAACCAGAGGTGAAGAGTGCCACAGACCGTATTGCCCCAAGTCTGCTGGCGCTGCCTGGAGTCCTAAGAGCTACCTGCGAGTAGTATCAGAGATAGTCTCTCCCCTCTTTTCCCTGCTAGACAACCCCCTTCCCAGTTTCTTCTACACATCTTTTCTGTATAAAATCTTATTCACCCGATAAACCCCTCCCACCTTTATTGCTATACTTCTCTCTTTTCATTAACAGACCATTCGTCACTCCTTTTCGTTAGCTGGTTATTCGCAAAAGAAGGTGAAGGGGCAGGGAGTACTGGAGGAGTTGGTGGGAGAGGGGCAGGGAATAATAGCTCAGTGCGTGCGGTGCTCAGGGGTTAGCTCAGCTGCTGCTTGAGGGCGTAATCACCTCAGCTGCACAGTTGTGCTTGGTGTGAATTATAGGCGCTGCTTGTGCGTGAACGTTGGTGCTCAATCCAACATCAAAAACATGTATTTATTTCCGCACCGACATTCTGGGCTCTGTTCCTTCCCATTGCTTTGGTGCCTTCTCCCCACCCCCCCCCCCACCCCCCACCTCCCTCCCGTTGTCCTTGCCCTTCACTCCCCCCACATATACATTAATATTTACAATGCCAATAGCTCTACATCAAACCATTGTGAGACCTATTGCATTTTCAATGCTTGTTGTAATTTGGTGTAGGTCTGTTACGTTGTTTTGGTGTCCTTAAAGAAATAAAACGTATATCTAAATATGGATTCAATAGTATATTACTTTTTTTTTAAAACATACAAATGCACAGAAAAAAGACAAAGGTTACAGGGACGTTATAGTTATGCTCATGTTTTACCCTCACAAAACCATAGAAATTTAGCAGATCTGCCAGAAGGGGGCTCTGGCTTTCATGTCAGTCATACAGAATGTGATGAACACTAAAGTATGCCATCTTAAGTAAGACAAAGTAGTAAGAATATTACGCATGGAGGTACACCACTAATGCACCACTTTTGTTGATGGGTACCCACGCAATCAAGGGTTTTGGTTTACCACCTCTCAAAACGCTCCCACCATGGCCAGAACAAAGTCGCCAAAATGCTATCACCAGCTAGTCATTGTTAAACTCTCCACAGCCCAACAAACGTGTATAATAGTCAGAGCAGAGAAACCACACATGTAAGCAGAGTGGTATGTATGATTTTGCCACATGTTCGATGAGTTTTTGGTTGATCCAACCAGACAGTGCAGCTGCCTGGCTGTGTTACCTGGACTTATAGCCTACCCATTTCTTACCAATGACTGGCTTTAGTTTCACTTGCTTGCTTATTCAGTGGCTTTCCTTGCTGCAGCTTGTTTATCTTGTGTTTACCCCTCCCCTGACACACAGCCTATATACCATCTTTTTGCTCTCTCTCGCTCGTGTGCTTCTCCCTATGCCCCTGTATTTTTCTCCCTTATGTGCTTTTTCCTGCCTTCCAAGTTGCTTCCCCATCCACTACCCCACTGAAAGATTAAAAACAGAGTCAGGAAATGTATAACTGTTTACTAGAATAGAAGAAGCCCGAAAAGGCGGATTTACACAGATTTTTAGGAGACTTTATCCTTTATAACAGCGAGAACTATAACTTCCTGCAGCAAGCAAATTGGACCCCACGGTATCTAGATAACTGACCAAACATTTGATATTAGAGGATGTCTCAGGTTTAAATCTTGTGGATACACAATTTGAGGCTGCCTTTAAGAAAAAACATGCAAGTCTAGCTGTACCACTCCTATTGAGGTAGATAAAGACTGCTCTAGCTTGTGGTCAGGAATGTAGCAGTAAGCAAAGTTTGTCTGAAATAACTTGTGACATTCTGAAGGCATTTGCTTTTAGCAATGGGTTGAATATGGAGACTCCAAGAAAGAAGATGTTCAAAAGCTAGTTTGTTACATTTTTCATTTGAGGAATCCACTTCTGTGGAAAGTAATTGGAAGATCTTTTGAAGAGAGTATTAAACATTTTTAATAAAAAAAACAAAAAAAAACATGCCCAAACCTTTATACTTCAATTTAAACCACCAGAACAATTTTCAATGTTTTTTTCGCAAGAGTTGCTCTACGTATCCTTGAGCACCAGCTGGTAATGGGAAAGAACAGCCTTCTTCCTTACAAAACGAGGGCAACCAATGATCCAAGTCCTCCTCTTCCAAACCCAAGAAGCAATCCGGTCTATGCTATTCCCCTTACTCAATGCTCCAGTTCGAAGTTTTGTTTCTCATTCTCTCCCATCAAACCTGGGTAAACGTCCTCCCAGGTTCCTGTGCATTGTAAGTAATTCGACAAAGCTGTATGGACTTTTTGTAGACCCAACCATATTAGAGGATTGTTGCTACAACTTGGCCCAGGGTTATAGGGCTTCATGTTCAAAGCTATTTTGTGGCAAAGGCTCTGATTGCAAAATTGGAGCCTTTGTGACCGCATAATAGCTTTTACTACAGAGCCCCACACACACAGAGCCCCATACACACACGCAGAGCTCCACACACACACAATGCAAGCTTAGACGATGGCGCCATATAGCACAGTAGACCAACATCTGCAAATTAGGGCCACATAACAAAAACTAGAGCTCACTTAAGCAAGATAAGACCAGCAAAGCCATATGGCATAGAAAGAACGGAGCGATGAAAGACAACACATAGAAAAGTAGAGCAACAAGTCAAGCTAGGGTAACACAGGGCAACCTAAGGCCAATGCCTTAGGTTGCTTTATTCAAGGCCTCCAATCCTTGAATAAAGCGACACGTCAAACACAGACAACTAATGGGGTCAGTAAAACAACACAAGAGAACCTACGACAAGACTTGAGACAAAGCAACTCATGGCAAACTAAGGCAACACACGACAAAGCAGGGCACCAAAAGGGAAACAAACAGAAAATAAACCAAAGTAATATATGCCTCACATTTCAGCACAAAAAGCAAGACAATTTCAAACAGGCTAAGACAAAAGGCAATCTAACGCAACACTCAAAAACTACCTTAACACGAGGTACCCTTGAAGGTAATTAAAAGCAAATCATGAAATACAAAGTAGGAAAAAGGCTCTTTACAGGATTAATTATAATATGATGCCAATGGGGAAAAAATCACCTCGTCACAAGGAAAAGGCAACAAAAAAAGAGGCAAGAATTGTAGGCATTGCCTCAAACATTTTTTTTTCAAAGTAATAATCTATACCGTGATGTTACCTACTTCTGCTTAGGGGAACATCACAATTTTCAAAATAATTTGAGTTTTAAAGCGTTTAACATTGGTCTGTTCAGTGCCTACAATAACAGTATTACCCATCTGAGTGGGGCAACTGTTTTGACCTCAGGAGGAGGGAAGGCTTGGACAAACCTGCCCCGCTGCACAATGTTGACATGTAGTTTCCACAAAGACCGCTGCAGCAGGCACTCCCCGACTGAGCTACCCTGCAGGCTCTCGTGTAACGCTATGATCAATAGACACTCCGCTTATTCACCGGTTTTTGAGGGGTGAAGAAGCACACGTGGTTCCTCGGGTACCACCACCAGCCAACCGCCTGCTCCACACGGCACACACCAGAATGTTGTGCAGATTGTCCTCTTCAATTCCCATCAGTGCAATACCGACATTTGCACTGAATAAAAATGTCAGTGTGCACCAGCTGGTCAGCGCAAACCCGGGTGCCCCACTGCCCACACATCAGTGTCATCACCGAATCATGCAGCCAGAATCATGCTTTTTAAAAGCACAAAAGTTCCTTTGACTGTGGGAGCTTGCAATAAGTTTGGAAATGTTCTAAACAGTGAAATGTTCTTAAGGCACTAACTATTTGCACAACAAAGATTTGTTACATTTAAAATAACTTTGTTTATTCACAATCGGGGGGGGGGGGGGTGTGGGGGGGCGGCGTTGTTGGACCCGAACCCCCGACCTCACTGTGACCTGCGGAGCAATGACCCTTGTCCCAGGAAGCATTATTACACATGAAGCCCTCGGAAAAAGGGGATTCAAGAAACTGAATATCTCCATTGCCACCTCCATGGAGATGAGACTGCAGTCTCTTGGCAACGATTATTATTATTAAAATAGAAGTAAACATTATACGCTCTAATACTTATAACTTACTGGGTTTAGCAGCTATTGCGCTACAGAGAAGTGTAGCTCATTTAAAAGCACCCGTGCACATTGTGGACGTTTGAGCTATTCCTTTAGAATTGCCGCTGAAAATCCCTGAACAGTTTCCATAACACCCGTTTGGGCTTGTCGAAAGATTATGGAGAAGAAAATGAAGGGGGAACAGGCGGCTAAACCACCTGCTGTCCCGCTGCCTCGAGCGTGCGACCCCTTCATCTAAACCGGATATCTGGCCTCGCTTTCGCACCTGCGCGAAAGGGCTTACGCTGTCGGGGGCCATACATCAGAGATTCTTTGTTAATGTGCAGGTTTAGGAAAGGATGTCCGGACGCCGCGATACACGGATTAGCACCTGGCAGGCGCTCAAGAAAATCCACGGCCGAAACCGAATGTATAGTCAGCGTTTGTCCGCCTGGTTATGCAACATCTCTCGCTCACCTAATAATTCACATACCATGGCTAGGGAGGCAGGTGTTTTTTTCCTTGAACTGAAAACACAAATCCAGAAATCCTCCTCTGTTTTGTTTCCACTTCAGGGCAAAAAAAAACGAATCTTCCTACTCGTGCCTCGAAGCTAAAAATGCTTTGTGCTCATGTTGTTAGTCCCTTGCTGGCCTGACTCCCGGATCTCAATGCCAACTTCCCCTCCTTCTCGAACAGTAATTTCACAAAGGCCAGGGCAAGTGCCAAAAAAGAGGCGATAGCCACCTGTGGTCTCAGGACCCTTCCTGATAACATCATGGCCGACACCGGTGTTCCAAACTTGTCCTACTTTTATGTTTATCTCCCCGGAAGTAGAGGGGAACTGTAAACAACAGCTTAAAAATTAATTAAACCACGGTGCGCCTAATTCAGTGTTGGGCACTGTAGAGGCCACCCGGCCGATACGTCAAAATGTATCCAAGCATCACCCCCTGTGACTGGGCGCGGTTCGAGGGTATAAATGAGGCGAGGGTCGCACTTGACCTTCGTGCTTAAATTAAGCCACAAATGGAAGTGCTTTTGGGCTGAGTGCTGCACAGGCCGCCGAAACTTACCTGGTTCGTAGCGCCACACTGGTGGTGAGGGGAGCGTTACCCTCGCGGCTTCCCCTGCTCTGCTGCGACACTGAACAGGCGAGCCGTGTCCTGCTCTGACAGCCTCCGGAGGATCGACCTGAGGGCAGCACATCTGAATGCTCTGCTTCCCCTCACTCACGGCAGAGATGCACTCCGCTGGTTTAAGACGGCACTGCGGAGCTTCGCAAGTAAGCTACTGCCCGGGCGCCATCTTCGGAGGAATGACAAAAACAAACCTTGGAGGAAAAAAATAAATAAACAAACGCCCACCGCTGCATGATAGAGAAAAGGGGCGGAGCTTTAAAAAAACACAGAAACGCCCACGAATCTGCTCCCACAATGTTATGTTATGTTAGTATGAATTTGTAGAGCGCGCACTTTCACCCCAGGGTTTCTTGGCGCTGTGTACGGCTGGGGAACCCGTCCTGGCTTTCCCTGTGAGATGGTCCCTATTGGGCATCCCCAAGGTGAAGCCAGGCATCCCCGGCAGCGAGGGGGCCGTTGTGGAGATTAAGCAAGCTATTGCCCAGAGTTGCAGCATGGGACCCATGGTTAGAGAGGCACCGAGGCGAGATTTATCTAGCCCGCTGACATTGGTTCCGTACCCTGCCGCGTCGGGAATTGAACCCTGGTCCCGGGCCGATCTCCGCTTCTGGATCTGCCGCCTCTAACCGGTGAGCCACACTTTAATGATTGACACAACTCTCTTCCAAGGGCTAGCCTCCATTTATGGAGCTAGCCAATGGAAGAGAGAGGCGGGTTAAAGCCACAGTACTGGAAAACAAAACATTTCGCCTGCGCGACACTGCTGTGCAGTGAACGCCAGGTGAAACCTAAAAACATTTTTTGCTGTAGTAGGGGCCACTGCAAAACTTTTTTTTTAATGCCCTTTTTAGGTCGAGCCTGTAACAGCCCCCATGCACTGTTCTGGCGAAGACTTCATTTTGGGGGTTTCAAAACCAACCTAAGAATTACACACGCTTGTGAGTGTGCTTTTTGTTTTGGCCCACGCTATTGGCCTTTGCATGCGTCTTTTTAACAAAGACAGCACGCAATTGGCCAAGGCCGGCGCATTGCTCCGACCATGGCCTATTGGTGTCGGTTACCCGCTCGGTCGGCATGTGGTTTCAATTATCGTACCCAGACACGGGCATGATAATTAAAACCACATGTCTCGCTGTGGCGCGCGCGCACCACTCGTTCAGAAGTTGTTTTAGGAACACGGCAAAGACCCCAAGAAGATTGTCTTGATGGGGCTGCCCATCGTGCACTGGCCGAAGAGGGATAAGGTAAGATCTCGGTCTAGTTTCCTTTTGTGTGAAACTCTATAGAGTGCACACATTTTAAGCCATCTCCCTCATGTAGTCTCTCCCCCACACTCCTGTTGCCCTTGCACTCACCTGCAAGCTTCTCTCCAATGCTTCCACTCACGTTCGCCTACTGTGCTGCTTTCCCCCAAACCCAAGAGCTGCCTGTGCCACCCCCTGTTGCTTTTTACACCCCCAGCCTTTTAAGTTGCTTCTGCATCCCCACCTCCCCCTTGTAGCTTCAGCATTCATCCTCTCCCTCATGCCCCAGTGTTAATTTGCTGTTTGCCCACTAATGTCTCCCATGTTGGTCTGATGTTCCCACCACCTTCCATAATAATTTTTCCTCTCCCTGTGTCTTAAAAACATGCTTTTGCTGGTTTTCTTTTTAGTTACAAATTCAACTCCGATTAGAAGGTAAAAAGAAAAAAATAGCACCTTTAACATATTCTAGGTGCGCATGCGTGGTGGGCATCAAATGCTATTTTTTTTTGTTTAACTTTAGTCACGCGTGGTGAATGCTTTGCAACTTGTTAAGCTACCAACCGTGAAAGCCGGCGAGTTATGCGCTCGCTGCTGGCATCATGGTTGACCTGCTTGTCATGAGCAAGAATTACAATGGGGCCAATGCTGCCTTTCATTCTTCATTGGTCAGTACGCTGAGTACTGTCACATTAATTACAGGGCTGCCCAACAGACACGTTGATCGTGAGTGCGAACTAAAACATATTTTGTTACTCAGTTCAGAACTCATATTTACCTGCGCCCCTTCTGCCGGTTCTAGAGGAGGAGGAAGGGAGCCTCTTGGTTCATTTAGGGCAACACAGAATCCCTACTGTTGGAACCTAATATCTTAATTTTATGAGTTAAACTCTGGCTTCAAAGAATCTTAATCCAGAGGTATCGTCGTTTGTTTAATATGTCATAGATGAATATAGCTTCATCTCAATGTGACATCGATACCGTCGATATGAACGGCTTTATAGTTTCAAGTCCAAAATATAATTTTCATACACGTAAATTCTTGCGGCCTAGTGGACGTTTGTAAACCACTGTCATTCTGGTTCTGTACAGTAAGCAAAGCAGGCTTAAGGTGCAAACTATTTGATTTTCATGGGGAGAGGATGTAGCCTTACGGTTAGGGCGGTCGACATCGACGCTGGGGAACCCAGTTTGAGTATTGGCAACGACGCTCAACATCCTGCGATTCTGGGCAGATCACTTAATCTGCGCCTAGCAAAACAACCGTTTGCAATGCAATAGGTCTTGCAATTATGCTAGTTTAAGCTATTGGCATTGTAAATGACAATGCCTTTTATTTAGGTTTTAAAACAAAAACAAAAACTAAAAGGCATTGTCATTTGCAATGTCAATAGCTCTAACTCGCGGAAAATGCAAGACCCATTGCATTGCAAATGCTTATTTCCCTCCAATAGCTGCACACAACATGCAAGTAGGGGAGCTATGTAGACTACTACACCCTGTATATAGGGAATACTCTCACTACTCAGCATTACATGCACTACACTCCAGGCTGGAACAGATATTTGGCTCATCTGCCCTGGCTCCACAGCGCGCACAAGCAATACACTTGGGGTGAACCATTCAGATCACAACCCCTTGCTGAAATCACTCAAGTGGGAGCGACCCAGACATGAGATTGCTACTTGGCATCTGCTTTAGACGACATGGGAGTCAGCACATAAATAGGTCAAACCATAACAATACTTCCACAAAATTGAGAGGTCTGCTTCCAATACCCTAGTTAGCTGGGTCGCGTTCAAGGGGGTTCTGAGGGGATAGTATTTGGAAAAGTTGTGTGGTGTGTGGAAGTGATTGACAACAAAAGTGCTTACCATAGAGGACCACATTGGGATGCTTGACAAAATGTGTGATTTGCCAAGACAGTTGCACAGCAATGATAGAATTATTAAAGTACTATAAGACACTCGAGCAGACTGTCTAACAGACTGCAACACAGTCCTTGAGCGACAACATGACCAGGGAGACAAAGCTGGTCGCTTATTGGCTAGGCTGAGGTCGGAATCCCCCAGTTGTCCAATAACATCTCGCCACTGGTAGTGAACTCCATCTTGAGGTCAATGCGGTATTTGCAGGTTGCTAGTATAAGGGACTGCATAGGGAGACCTAAGTGGTAACAGCAGATGCGGTTTCCACGTATCTAGCGAGGGTTAAAACTCACCATAGTCAGTCCTCTACACTGGAAAGAAATGGCTAGCCGGTTATCCTGAGAGGAAGTAAAGGGAGCAAAAGCACAGGCAGCACGTGGTAAGGTAACAGGCAGAGACGGATTCCCAATCAAATTCCGCGCTCAGTTGGCACCTGGGTTATTGAATGATTATAATGAGGCGATGTCCTGTGGGTTCCTCCTGAACTCCATGAGGGAGGCAGTGATCGTTGTTCTCCCTAAGCACGGCAGCGACCCCTTCAATGTGACGTCCTATCTTCCCTTACCCCTTCTAAATTAGGACTATAAGATGCTCGCAAAATCTTGGCTTATCGGTTAGCAGAGGTCGCTAGCACATTTGTACACTCCGACCAGAATGGTTTTATGGCTGGGCATAACATGTCCGTCAATCAGAGACCACTGTTTTAGATCATGGGCTGGGCGGGATGCACGGAAACTGTAGGTTGGGTTGCAGCCCTAGACAGAGAAGGCATTTGATACCCTTGGATGGCCTGATCTTTTGGCGTTCATGCAACACAAGGGATTTGGATGTCCTTTTTCAGATGGGGACGGAGGGGAGGTGCTGTTATACACTAGGCCAGTCACTTGGGTGCATACCGGGAGGGTAATAAGAGACCCATTTTCAATAACTAGGGAGACAAGACAGGGTTGCCTTTTGTCCCCATTGCTCTTCGCCCGGGCAATGGAGCCACTGGCATGCTTATTACGAGACCGAACATCACAGTGGAGCCTCACGATACTGGGGGACCCACACATCATATCCCTATACATGGACGATGCGCTTGTGTACCTAAAAGCAGACTACCAAGCTGCTGGGAGTTATGTTGCTACTAGATGACTCGGAGTATATTGGGACTCCGAATCAATTGCCAATGACCTCCAGATGTAGATTGCTCCCTTTCTGGTCCAGCTTGCAACTGTCACAGATGGGTAGGATCGCTATTTATAAAATGCTGGTGTTACCCAGACTGTTGTACTTCCTTGTGGCCATTCCGATGGTCATAAGGAAGTCATTTTTCAGGGAACTGCAGGGCTTACTGGCAAACCTGATATGGGGTAACGGTAGAGGACATGTGGCCCTTACCAAGTTAAATGCCCTTTTAAACGAGAACTGGAATACTGAAAGAATTGGGTGGACGAGCCCTCTTACACAGACCCCTAGACACCATTCCCCTCCAGGATCTCAGTCTGTCTCTTACGACAGGCAGCCCTACAGACATGGAGGCGGTACGCCTGTGGAGGTGAGAGACCCACAACTTATGCTCCCAGCCTTCTGATACGAGTCATGCTAGAATGTGCTGGTTTGAGGGAGACATACCGGACTGGGAGGAGGCAGGGATCCGATCTTGGGTGGAAGTGATGACTGACGAAGAGGCGCATACCTCCGAAGAGATGGTACTAGATTATGGACTGGAACAGTTTCTGCTCTACTCGGCCCTCAGGAGTGATGCGGAGGACGTGTGGCTCTGACCGGGAGCAGTCATCCATTTGGGCTCCACTAGAGGCTGTACTGACTTTGGGGAGGGCAGCACTCTGCTGGGGGAACTAAGACACTAGGAGACTGGAGGAGGACTATGCTGACAACTAAAATCTCAGACATGGTAACACGCATTGCTTTGTTCTGAATTATTCAATTTCAATTCCTGCAGCCTACATATCTAAACATGAATAGGGTCACAAAGATGTATCCAGGGGTGAATATTAAGTGTCCTAGGTGCAGGATGGAGGAAGCAGACGTCATACACATGGTGTGGTCGTGTGTGGCGATATCCTCCTTCTGGCTGCATGTCACACAGACTGTAACGGGCTGGCTGTTCCCACTGGACCCTATCCATTGTATACTAGAAATAGGGTACTTTACTAAGAAGATGAAGGGGCTGCTGAGATTTCAAAACCTGGCATTGACTCTAGCAAAGTGCTGCATAGCCATGGCGTGGAAATCAGCCGCAGAACCCCCTCTGAACTGATGGCGGGCTGAAATGCATAAATGAGCTGTAGCTGAACTAGCGGCACATAGAATGTTGTGCAAAAGGGGAGTGGGGGCCAATTAAACTACTGGGATGTCTACCTGGAGAAACTAGAGGCGAACTCAGATCACCACCCCCAATGAAGGAAACATCACCCTGTTTAAAGAGCTGTGCTTAGCAGGAGGCGGCACTCAGCTCACTTTTTCCATGGGGTCCAAGTGGCATGGGAACCGAATGTCCCCCAATAGGCACCACCAGTGCCGCTAGACAAGACTGAGTCTTGATACAGGATAAAGAAACTGGATGGACACAAGGAGATGGGGAGGCGGGAGGATTATATGCACATGCTTTTTTTGTTTATTTTATATAGTGCAAACTAGACCTGAAGGTATCAGAGCGCTTTATATAAGCA
This sequence comes from Lissotriton vulgaris, assembly GCF_964263255.1. Lineage (NCBI taxonomy): Eukaryota > Metazoa > Chordata > Amphibia > Caudata > Salamandridae > Lissotriton > Lissotriton vulgaris. The sequence continues at coordinate 225,715,187 of NC_141691.1, read as the reverse complement.
CCAGTTGTGTTACAGACTGACACATTAATTTTTTTAGGCACAAGGAGATTAAAGTCTGACTTTTGTACGCGGAGATGCCCTGCCTACGGTCAACGGATCGGTGTAGCGGGGGACGGGTGAACGGGGGCTGGCGCTGGCTGAGACGGCGCGGGTAAACGACCGCTCTTCCCTCCCCCCCTCTTCAAGGACTCTTCCAGTGCGGTGCGGTCGGCGTCTGGAGCGGCTCCGGTGTGCCCAACCGAGCGGTGTCGCGAGGGACGGGTGAAAGGGGGCTGGCGCTGGCTGAGCCGGCGCGGGTGAACGAGCGCTCCCCCCTGCGCCCTCCCAAGGATTCTTTCAGAGGGGAGCGGTCGGAGTCTGGAGCGGCTCCGGTGTGCCCTGTGGTGTGTCTTAAGTGGTGCTTCGACGGGAGGCCTCCCCCCCCCCCCTTTCCTTCCAGCGGTGCGGTGAGTACGGAACGGGGGCATCTGGAACGGCTCCGGTGTGTCATTGTCTGGATGTTTGGGGCGGCGTTGTGGCGGGAGGCTTCCCCCCTCCCCCCTCACAGTGCCGATATACCCTGTTTGCCTGTGTGTTGGGGGTAACCACTGCGCAACTAGGGATAAACCTGATGTGAGCAGCAGCGTCAGTGGTGACTTGTAAGGTAACTGCTCGCAGAGCTATTTACCCTATCACCCATGCAAGTCGTTTCATTCCCTGCCTGGAATACTGCACACAAAACTACTTGAAAAGCTTTAGGGGCGACTCGAAGGGCTACTACTCGCAATCCCATCATCTTAAATACTCATGGAGGTTTTTTAACTCTGTTTTTTACGCTTTGACCGGAATTTTAAACTGATATCTTTATGTGACTGGTATTTTTCGCGGGCTTTTCACTCTCCATTTGCTAATCTGGCTGGGGCCATAAAGCTGGAACCATAAGTCGCACCCCTGCCCACCAGATGACCATGAAACTACATACCAACGAGGTCAGGTAGCAGCAAAACAGAGATAAATCATCCAGCAGCATAGAAGCTGAACTCTGCTCTCCCCCTCAATCAACATGGAAGATGGACTAACTCGACATTCCCAGAGTAGAAAGGGAAACCAAACTCTGTAATCCCTATAATTTGGCTGCCATCTTAGACTGGTCTCTCTCCTTCTCTTTGTCGGCCATCTTGGACTAGTCTCTCTCACTACTTGCACACACCCTAAGAAATGGCCTCTTTAGGCTACCATTAATTAGCGAATGTCTGCCTTTATTGCAGTATCATACCTCCACTTGCTTTTAATGCACCGATCGTTAGCTCATATAGCACCCTAAGAAATGGCCTTTTTAGACTATTATCAACTAGCGAATGTATGCCTTTTATTGCAGTATTTTACTTCTACTTGTTTTTAATGCACCAATCGTTAGCTCATATTCCACCCTATGCATGGTTTACTTGATTGTACACCCTAAGAAATGGCCTCTTTAGACTCATTTTACTTAGCGAATGTCTGCCTTTATTGCAGTATCATACTTCCACGTGCTTTTTATGCACCGATCGTTCGCTCATATAGCACCCTAAGAAATGGCCTTGTTAGACTCATCAATTAACGAGTGTCTGCCTTTTATTGCAGTATCATACTTCTACGTGTTTATAATGCACTGATCGTCAGCTCATATAGCACCCTAAGAAATTACCTCTTTAGACTATTATCAACTAGCGAATGTATGCCTGTTATTGCAGTATTATACTTCTACTTGTTAGCTCATATAGCACCCTAAGAAATGGCCTTTTTAGACTATTATTAATTATCGAGTATCTGCCTTTTATTGCAGTGTTATACTTCTACTTGTCTATATTGCACTGATCGTTAGCTCATATAGCACCCTAAGAAATGACCTCTTTAGACTATTATCAACTAGCGAATGTATGCCTTTTATTACAGTATTATACCTCTACTTGTTTCTAATGCACCGATCGTTACCTCATATTGCACCCTATGCATGGGTTACTTGATTGTACTGTTTGCTCCCTCTGATTTACCTGTTTGACTATGTACTGTTTGCTCCTCTGATTTACCTATCTGACTATGCTCCCTCATGCTCCCCTTCTGTGTAAAGCGCTCTGATATCCGCAAGGATCTTGTCCGCGCTATATAAAACTTTCAAATAAATAAATAAATAAATAAATAAATAATGTGCCCAGAATCACAGGTTGTTGAGCGTACCTGCCGAGACTCTACCCTGGTTCCTCAGATTGGAGGTCGGCCGCCCTAGCCCCTAGGCCACATCCTCTCCCCTACATGGTTCATATTGATTGTTTTTTTCTTTTGTAGTGCTCATATCGAAATTTGAATGCGTTTGTTGCAGTTGACTCTGAAATTTTCTCCTCCAATTTTTCTATCCATATGCTAACGTGTGCTTCCTGTTACCCCAGTTGGGTATGCTTGCTCCTCCACGATCAATTGAGTATGTAGGATGAGTAGGTAGCGTACTCATGTTACATTGGATATTGCCATGAATAAACATGGACAAAATCTACCTGACTTCTCTTCTCCAGGCAAGAATATTGTTTCTTTATGCGATAAGTGGATTAGTTATACATGGAAGAATGCAATGAACACATTTAACAAGCATTGGCATAGCCAATAGGTCTCGCTTTTGGGACCTTATAAGTATTTAGTTATGCAGCACAATATCCTTGGGGCAACAACATTAACTGCTGCATGGTTAAACACTTATAAGGCCCCAAAGGCGAGACATATTGGCTATGCCAATGACTGTTCCTAATGCCACTGCAGTGTCATAAACTGATGGGGCACTATCAGTAGCCTAGAAAGTGTGAAATGGGCCCTAGTGCATGGACGGAAATGTGCGCCTGACTGATGCTTGAATGATAAAATACAACAATAATCAGGATTCAATGGGCCCCTCTTGCCTCTGGGCCCCTGTGTACACCAATGGCAGCTACGCCTCTGGGCACTAGCTTGTATTTTTTGGGGAGGGGTGACAAAATGAGTGACTAAGTTCTCCACAGTCGTATCTTAGGCCATGGATAAACATTTAACTGCAAGACAGAAGAAGAAGCGACAAGGTTTGGTGTGACAATACAAGTAGAAATATTGTTTCAGCACGACAGCTTGTTAAGGGTCGACATATTGGGTTAGACAGTTCTTGTTAGTGGTATGGTTTTGGGGGTGGAATAACCAAAAAACTAAATGGAGGCATGTTATTGACACCTACAAGAGCCATAAAAAGTATTAAAAAATTACAAGATTGAATTGAATGAAAATATGAAACTAAGGGCGTCTGCAAGTTTTGAATGTTTACTAGTGGGAAACACACAATATCATTCAGTTTTTCAAACAAGCAGGTACATATGGCTGTGTAGAAAATTTAGACATGCAAACCATTCGAGAATACAGCTAAAACTACTTTCTTTAATTTTCTCCTTCTAAAATAATCAGAAAGGTACATAGGACAAACAGCGCAATTACTAGAGAAATATAACAAGAGTTGCAGTGCATTTTTTGGACATTACTGCTACAGGTTTACACACAAGCGCTTACAAAAGTGAATGATCAATACAAGCGCCAAACAGAAGAGTCGCTCGCTCACCTGGGGATGAATGCCACTGGGCCGAGGAACAGAGTGAAACGAGAGTTTAGTAGGGGAAGGAATCCACTGTTGAAAGCGCCAGCGTGAGTCTTTGTGCTGATAGTCGAGCAGGGAGTGCGGTAATTAACCCCTTGGACGTGGCCGCGATTCTGCGCCCGTTATGAAGAGTGGGCGGGTTCATGGCGGCCCACGCCGTCATCAGCACACGAGCACCGTGATGCAGGACGGCTGGGGCCGTCATCAGCATGGAAGGGGTTAAAGGCCGATGTGCCTGCGGGGGACACATTCCTGGAAGCAGCTTGGGGCAAGAAGGACTAGACTGCTGAACGGAACACTTTATTCACAGGTGCTTCATGGGGACACCGGCGGGGTGCCTGAAAAGATGATAAGTAGTGTGGCACATGGAAGCCTACAATGAGAACACATTAAAATGGTATAAAAGTGCTGTCTACAAGCCGAGAATTGGCTTAATAAAGACTAACTAGCCACAGGGTGCCCACATGAAGACTGCAGTACCACCGAAAGTGAGCGTGTCAGGTAGTGAGGTGTGGGGTTACCCACATGGAGAGCAAATTAACAATGGCACATGCACCAAGGTTCCTGGGGCCACCAATAAACACAAGAATCCTAAACCACAAGCCGAGTCAAAAGAAAAAGTAGTGCTAACATATATGGCCGATTGTGAAATGCTCCTTATAACCGGGGTGACCAAAACAGCAAAAGGAGGGGGCCTGGGTCTTGGATGCGCAACAGTGGGAACGGGGGCCATGTGCTCGCGTGCCGCAAAAGTGATTTAAAAGAAGTGGGCACCTGAAGTGCCTGAAAAGAAGCCCGGGAGTTGTGTGTGCACGCCGCGAAAGTTATAGCGATCGGATTCACAGGATAAAGCCACATGGCAGCTGTGCACGTTGCGCACACTTGTGCGCGTAACAGCAAGCTGGCGGCTGGAAAAAGCATGCGGGCAGCACTTGGAAAACTCGCTTCTGAATGTCTCGCACAGCAGCTCATGCGCTGACTCAGAGACCTAAAAAAGGGGGAGGGGCGACACAGAGGCCCCTCAAAATTTGCCCTTTCGCTCCGTCAGCATTCATATGGAATACCTTCCTAAAATACAGTCTGGGTGATATATGGGCGCAGGAGAATTTATGCTCCCAACCCCTCAGCCAGAGTAACTGAGTACTGACACGTGGCATACTACTAATGAATTTGTGGAAATCCATTCTTAGTCCACGACCACAGCCAACCCTCCCCTGCTGCAATTCTATAACCATTACTCGAAGTGAAACTGTGGAAAATAATTTTGGTTTGACAAAATAGTGATTTTCAGCAAAATGGGCACATGCATTTAGATGGCCAATATACAGTTCATAAAATAATATTGGATTATAGGGTTCATGTTAGACTAAAACAGATGCTGTTATGAACCAAAAAAGGTCTATAGCCATCTTCTTGGTTGATGTGTTAAAATTAGCAACACACTGTTTTGATGATCCTTACATAGCTCCCAATCTACCTACCACGGTCCCTGATTCGTTTTCTTGGATTTGTTCCCTATCTGACAAAAAAGCAGAAACTTTAAAAACTTTTAGAAGCTTACTAAATCCAGGTCAATTGAGTATAGTTTACAAGTTACAAGTACCTGGAAAATCAAAGCCATTTCTCTAGTAAGCATGTCTAATTAGTTATTGACAGTTCTTGTGAAAGCTCTTAACTAAAATGGGCAGATCAAAGGGGTGGGGTTAATTGTCACTCCTGTTCACGTCTCCAGTAAAATAACAACAAGCATTTACAATGCAACGGTTTTGCCTTCGGAAAAGTTAGAGCTATTGGCATTGTAAATGACAAACTTTTTATTTATGTGTTGGTTTTGAAAACAGATAAATATATGGCACTGTCATTTACAATGCCAATAGCTTACTCTGTCTTCTTATTCTTCTTGACCTTTCTGCAGCCTTTGACACTGTATTGTATTGTATTGTAGGTGTACTTGTATAGCGCGGTCCTGTCGCCCCAAGGGCATCCTGGCGCTTGAGATCCGGTCAACAGCACTTCCACTGCTCAGACATTCCTAGGGAAGAGATGCGTTTTTAGGGCTTTCCTAAACGGGAAGTAGTCCCTTTGACTTCTCAAAGGGAGTGGCAGGGAGTTCCAGAGTTTGGCCGCTGCGACACTAAACGAGCGGCCACCCATCCTTACTCTCTGGAACCTCGGAACCACAAGCAATTGTGCCGAAGAAGAGCGAAGGGACCGCGAGGCAGAGTACCAAGCGACCATATTCTGCAGTGGTACTGGGCCCCGTCGATGTACCGCCTTAAACACTAGGCACGCCGCTTTATACAATACACGCAAGTGCACCGGCAACCAGTGTAGGTCCCTTAAGGCGAAGGTGGAGGAGCTAAGGTTAGCGCGAGAGAGAGCCAGCTTAGCGGCCATGTTCTGCACCCGTTGTAACTTCTCCAGCAGATTTTTTGGGGCCTCCAGAAGCAGCGCGTTACAGTAGTCTAAACGACTCAGTATGGTCCCGCGCACTACTTCCGGCCTGGCCTGCTCAGGGAGAAGGGGCAAGACTTTACGCAGCATGCGCAACAGCATCATGCACGTGGAGATGGTCTTATTAACATGCATGTCCAGCTGTAAATTTGGGCCGAAAATCACCCCCAAGTTACGAGCGGACTCCGCGGCCGACACGGTCTCGGGGAAAGTAGATGGCCAGAAGTTCTCCGGAAGTACCTGAGGAATCCGGTCCATGGAGCAGTGGAGCACCTCGGTCTTTGTGCTGTTGAATTGCAAGGAATTGGCCCGAAGCCAATCCGCTGTAGCTGCCATGCAGCGATGGAATGTCTCCAGCGGGACCGCATTATTTCCTTCCAGGGAGAAGACCAGCTGGGTATCATCAGCATAATTGAAAGCCGAGATACCAAAAGATTTTATAAGCTGGACCAGAGGGCGGAGGTAAAGATTGAAAAGTATAGGGCTGATGGCCGAGCCCTGTGGAACCCCCCTGCCCTACTTTCCGCAACTCCGATCGGAAAGGAGGAAGCGCGACCATCTGCTGCCGGTTGTTGAGGTAGGATACCAGCCAGTCTCTTGCCCCCTCTGTGACCCCGCACTCCTCTAGCCTCCTGATGAGGGTCCGATGGCAAACCGTATCGAACGCGGCCGACATGTCGAGCAGCACCAGAAAGGCTGCCCGACCACTATCGACACGCGAACGAAGATTGTGAAGTACGGTTAACAGCGCGGATTCTGTCCCATGCGCTGGACGGAAACTAAACTGTCTCATCGAACCACCCGATTTCTTCCAAGAAGCCCGAAAGGGAGCGGGTCACCAACTTTTCCACGATCTTAATAGGAAAAGGGAGCAAAGAGATCGGCCTGTAGTTGGAAAGACAGGCGGGGTCCAGAGTCGGTTTCTTAAGCAGTGGTGACACGACTGCCAGCTTCCAGCACTCGGGAACCGTTGCCGAGTCCAAAGACTGGAGGCAGATTGAGTACAAAGGCTGGAAGAGTTCCGCCTGAAATGTCTTTCAGAATTTGGGTGGCAATGGGTCAAGCGGAGAACCCGATGGCACCGTTCGTGCCAGGCCGCAAAACTCCTCAAAGGAGGGGATGGGGAAGCGTCTTAGTTGGGGTCGACTGGACACAGCTTCCAGAGCTCGCAAGCTGGAGGCATGACCACTCAGCTGGAGTCGACTGGGCGAAGTGTCCGGGGCTGCCCGGGCTGCCTGGCTAGAGGCAAGCCTACTCAGCCGGGTTTGACCGGCCACGTCAATCACAACACTCTCCTCAACACTCTTCAACAGAGAACGGGCATGGAGGGCACTGTGCTTAAATGGTTTGCTTCCCTTCCCCTCTGATAGATCCCAAATGATCAAAATAGCGAACAGTCTTTCATCTCCTTTGGCGGTAGGTCAAGGTGTTCATAAAGGCATAAAGAAATTGTTCAATCTCTATTTAGAACCAATGGGAAATCTAAGTAAATCCATCTCTACGCAGACGACATTCAAATCTACCTCAAGGTTGCCTCCACTCACGATCTCTCCGTCCTAAGCTCTACTCTGGACTCCATTCAAAACTGGATGTCAACACATCAACTGATTCTGAATCCCTCCAAAACTGAATTCCTCCTCCTCCTCTCCTCCTCACTTTCTCCTCCCCCGGTTCAATCATGGATGGATCAGATGAATCTACTTAACAATAAACCCATCATTGTCGACAGCGCAAAATCCCTGGGCGTCATACTCGACAAACAAAGCAATCTTATCTCCCACATCAACTCCATTGCAAAGTCTGCTTGATACCAACTGCACCTTCTTTGGGGAATTTGTTGCTTCTTCCTGGTGTGGGGGGGGGGGGGGGGGGGGGGAGGGGGATAGGGGGGAACCTTAAAACCCTGGTCCAATCATTGGTCCTCTCAAGGCTGGACTACTGCAATTCTCTTCTCACTGGCCTCCCGAAATCCCACCTGTCCCCCCTTAAATCTGTTCTCCATTCAGTAGCTCGCTTCATTTATGGGGCCAAAAGAAGCAACCACTTCACACCCATGTTATCCACCCTCCGCTGGCTTCCCATCGAGGCAAGATCTATTTACAAGACTGCCTGTATCACCCACAAAGCCTTGCACTCCTCCTCTCCTCGCAACCTGGCGAATAAACTGAAACTCTCTGGAGGCTCTAGACCATCACATAATGCGGAAAGTTTACTGCTTGAACCTCCCACTTTCAAGAAGGAAAGATCGATGGCCCAATCCTTTTCAGGCAACGCAGTGAATATCTGGAACTCACTTCCGCCTCAGCTCCGGACCACCACCTCCTCCCAGGTCTTCAAAACTGACCTCAAAGTTCTCCTTCAAAGACACTTCCAAATTTAATTCACACCCTTTCTATTATCTGAAGGAAGACCTTACATTATAGAGAATCCTTTTTTCCATGACTATGGAAGTGCCTTCCCAGGGTGTTCTGCCAGTTATTGCAGTATTATCCTTCTACCTGTGTTTGGTACTGTTTTGTAACATGCACACGTCACTTTTCTCTTGTAACACACTGTTTGCTACCTCTTACATTTTGTTTGCTTTAGATACTTGCACAAGTGCCACCATTGCCTATGTAACGTGTGTTCTTGTGTTTGAGTGTCTGCCATTTATTGCAGTACTACCTCTACTTGTATTTTGTACGCGTTTGTAACCTGCACACATGTCACTTTTTCCTCCTGCAATGCACCGTTTGCTTCCTCTTGTATTTTGTTTGCTCACAATTTTCACTTTTGCCTCATGTAACTTAACGTCTGCTTTTGTAATTTGTCATTTGTTCACTTGTAATTTTCTCCTCATATATCAGTTCTGTTCCTATTGTGAAGCGCTCAGACACCTTCGGGTAAAGTCTGCGCTATATAAAAACGCATAAAATAAATAAATAAATACCGAAGGGGTCTTTCCCAGACACTCAACGCCGATGCATTCCACAACCACATCAAGACCCTGGAAGCGGCCTGGCATCTGTAATCGAAGCCAGGCCTCAGCTGACTGTCACCGCTGTCATGTCTGAACGTGAAGCGGGCACCACGATGCAAGGGGCCCACAAGGAAGCCAGCCCCCTCCACACTGACCCGGTTATACTGAAGCAGTGAGGGGTGGCAGCGAGCAAAGGGGGGGGGATGAGACGGGCATAGCGGGAATAGAGAGGCAGAGAATGGGGACAGCGAGGATTGTGATGGCCCAGAGTGGGAGAAGCCGCCGGGGCCCAGCAGGACTGCGAGAGGGTACTGTGGGGGAGATGGAGGGAGGGTGGACGAGCACAGCGCAGTGTTCGGGTCGGTCACCTTCCCTGCCCCCCCCCCCGACCCGTGTCTGCTGGCGGACGCCTATCAAAGGTTTGGTTCTGACGGACCTCTTGGGTTTTATTATTCTAATCTCTGTGTAGATGTAGTGGGCAGCTACACACTGGGCCCCTACACACTTCAACGAGATCAGTCTCCGTGAAAATCGTAGTTGCCCTTAACCTCCCCAGAAATGTTCCCCTCCACTTATTGACTAACTGGGAAAGACAATACTTCATGGGTTCACCAGGCCGAAAGGTGTCCTGAGAGACTTACGAGGCAACGTACAGGAGTAGAGGGGAATGAGAGGACCACTAGATTGAGTATCTGGGGGTCACCCCCGGTCAGCAGGCCACCAGGTTTCCAGATCTAGCCCTTTCATGTACAAGACATGGCTATCTGCCTCACGGAAAGGGAAAGAAGACTACATTTCCCAGCACACAACAGATTATTAAAAGAAGTCCTAAAACGGAGAACATGACCAAAGGGGGGGCACCACAGAAGAGCAGCGAGGGCGCAGACATGAATGTAGGTGGGGGGGGGGGCGGGGCGGGGCGACAGAGGGACTCGTAAGGGTACGGGAGAGGATGCGATTAAGCCGGGCGGAGGAGTGCTCGAGGTGCAATATTCACAGGGCCCCGTGCGTCTGTCCCCGGCCCAGCCAGGCTCGTTTCGGGCCCTTTGGAGGCCTCGGAGTACTGTGCTTAGTCAGCTCTCTTCCCAGCACTAGGAATTTGTTTTCCTCTCATGGCAGACTCAGCCCCTGAGGGCAAGGGGGGGGGGTCTCCTTACTCAGAAAAACAAGCACCTACGGGCACACGGGGAGGGGGGGGCGGTTACGGACAGCAGGAGGGGGGGCGGGAAAGACACGGACAGCGGGAGGGGGGGGGGAAGGAACGCACTCACCTGGACTTCTTCCGGCAGCCGTGGTCGGCATAATGACGAAAACAAACACCCCCAAAAAAAAAACCAAACTCCGCCCACCGCCCAATGACTATGCAAAAAGGGTGGAGAGGGAAAAAAAATGCAGGAACGCCCACGAATCTGGTCCGGCCATGACGGACAGATCTCTGTTCCAATGGCTAGCCTCCATTTATGGAGCTAGCCAATGGAACAGAGGGCGGGACTAAGCAGTACACTGTAGAGACATAAGATTTCTCCTGGGGGCGGAGCTAGGAGCTCCGTGCCCCAGGCGAAACCTAAAAATGCATCAGGAATATTGAGACCAAAGTTTGAAACGGCGCTCATCAGAAAAACAGCCAGGGACCAAATTTCCCATAGCGTAATAAACATCTATTTTTTTTTTATTGCTAATCAGGTGGAAAGCAGACTAGACTGAAATTGTGTGAAAGTATCCCACTAGCATTGCACTAATTAGATAGCACAACCCCTACAACAAACAGCATATCACCTCACTAATTATTACTATGAATACGACTCATAACTATCCTCCAACAACAAATTATCACATCGCACCACTCTTTTTTCACAGGACACCTTAGAACACAAACTTAACCTCACCTCAACACTCTCCCAACGTGGTACCACTATTTCCCACCTAAGCTCCAGGCTATCTGCTGCATTTGACTCAATTACCCCAACAAAAGGCACATTACCCCGATACCCAATAGCCAGGAGCATTCACCACCCTCACCCCAAGAGATTCACTCTCTACCTCTCTCAAGCCGATATTACAAGCTACAACACCCTGACATTCACCCTCCCTACTGTCCATACCCGGCAAATGATATGTAACCAAATACCAATTATTTTTCTGACTTGATCCAAACATTAGTCTCCCCTAAAGAAGACTGGCCAACAGAAATATCTTCCCGATTGCAACCAAAACACCGGACACTCCTTACACCAAATCATACACATCGGCTCTATTCTGCATGCTTCATAATTACAGATCAGCAATGGAACATAAGCTTGAAATTTCTGATATATTGCATTTAGGCCTCAAAAAATCTACTCGCCCACTTGCTATGGCAAGTCAGACTTTATCTGGTTCAACTAATTATAGAACCTTTTAGCTGGTTTTGGCAAATGAACTTCAGCTGAAAAGGAACAGGTGTTGCGTCAGTCCTGAAACTGAATGAGCAATAAAGATGCCTTTAAATAAAGACGCCTTTAAAATCTTGTTTTATCTCGACACGTGCTGTCTGTTCAAGGAGAGGTCAAATGTCAGTTTGTCTTTTTAGGTCTCGGCCTAGCGTACACTGCGCAGCAGTGTCGCGCAGCCGAGAAATTTTGATCTTCAGTACTGGGCTTTAACCCGCCTCTCTCTTCCATTGGCTACTCCATAAATGGAGGCTAGCCATTGGAAGAGAGATGTGTCAATCTTTGTGGGAGCAGATTTGTGGGAGTTGGTCTTTTTTTAAGCCCCGCCCCTTTGTTTCGTGGGCGATTGTGGAGTTTACTTTTTTTCCCGCTGTCCATCCGTCCTCTCTCCCTCCTGCTGTCCGTGTCTCCGTTCCCGCCCCCCTTGTCCCCTACAGAAATACAAACGTACACAGAGCAGAGAACCAAGTGTAAAAGCACTCACTGTGGTGACATATACAAGGATGCGTTCTTGGATGTCTCCCCGTGGAGCCTGTCCAGGAGCCTGGATCCGGGAGCCCCGAAGTCCTTGAACGCTCTCCAAGAGCCAGAGTCAGCAGTTCAGAGGCAGCCCTCTCCGCAGGGCAGGGTGGGCTCGGCTTGCACTGGGCACAGCTTCTAGGTCTGTCCGCCCCTCCGGACAAAGCAGGGGCAGCCGGCCGCGCCCGGGGCTCAGAGGTCATTGCCACCGGAGAAGACAAACCCCAGCCCCAGAGATGCACAACCTGGGGAGGCTGAGCAGGGACCGGGCGGAGCGTGCGGGGGCTGCAGGATGCCCCAGGCCAGCGCGAGGCTCGGATCCGCACACGCTCGCAGCCCGGGCATGAGACAGGGGGCTCCCAGCACAGACAGCAGCAGCCGGGGAGGCAGGAGCCAGGCACAGAGGGCTGCAGGCTGGGAGCCCAGCGCAGCAGACATGCACAATGAGCTGCCGAGCTACTGTAAAGGTGTATGTATACATATATTACAGAGGAAGGGCAGGCGCCGTATACATTAATCACCACGTACTCGCACATATGCATGCATTACTTAGGCAGACTGTGCGTGCGAGCAGGTGTGCCCTTCCGCGCCTGGCGCACGTGTGCACTGGTTACTGAAATCTGCATCAGTAATTAATAAGGCATCACTTCAGTACACTGATCCGGGCGCGGCGCGAGTGCACCGACACCTTGCACAGATCTGCATAATTACTTAGGGTGGTTCCGGCTGCGGGCATACGCGCAGTCAAAGTTAGTGCACGTGCGCACTGATCAGGAAATCTGCATCGGTAATTAATAATGCACCTGTACAGAGACCCGAACCAGGAATAGGAAGCCAGCGTGCATTCACCAATAACAATACGCATCTGTGTACTTATTTATAATGCATGCACCCACGGTTGAGGTGTTAACGTATATATGCTAGTAGGTACTATATCTATGCCTACTATCTAGTGCATTAATCACTTGAATGCATCTGGCAATAACAGAGTAACTGTTCGATGCACGGACACAGAGGGGCGTGCCCGAGTGAGTGTATAGTAATGATATGCCATAATCTGCACAGGTTAGTCCGCACTGGTTTGCGTGCATCCGCCGCTGGGGTACAATGTATATGCCTATGTATTAGTCACTTAGACAAGCATCTGTGAAAAAAGATAGACCCTGCCATTGCCCCGAGAAGGGTGTGCGTGTGTTTGTGATATTGACATGCACAGAGGTGCGCGCATTATTACGGTGAGTATGCGTGCCTCGCCCCTTGGGGTGCAGGTATTTGTACTATTAGTGGCTATACGTGCGCATTCTTTAATCATTTAAATATGCACCTGTAAGGGAAAGCCTACCTGTCACTGCATTGACCAGGAGAAGTGTGTGTGCGGACATTAATGATACAAACGCTATGCGTGGCTTTGCACACATTCACTATGCGTGTGCTCACTGTTCAGTGTAGACTTATTCAGAACCAGGGGCGGTATGCATGCATGCGTCACTGAAATACACCTATCGTGAAAAGTGGAATTACTGGCCCCCCTGCGTGGAGAAGGGGCGTTGAGCAGTATGCACCATGTAATACTGTGGGAGTGCACGCATGGCCGGGGCAGAGTGTGTGTATATCTCACGCGGGTGTATGGGGGTGTGTACAATAGTCGCAGGGGTGGTCACATTTCAGGATCAATCTGCCCCCAAGTCTGTGGCGCCGATATATACAGAGCCACATCATATGGCACGTGGTCTGTGCACCGTCCTGGGCAGGGCCACGTGTGTCCCCTGCAGCCACTGCACACAATACCCCGGGGGGCATGTGCCCCTTCATGAAAGGAACACCTCTGGCCATTCAGTTTGGACACACGTGCAGGCATTTCACAGCGCGCTGCACACCGGCGCCAGGGCCTTCCGGTGTGTATGTGTACTGTCATCACTCGTGGATGTACAGAACTCTGCACATCTGTCACATATATTGCCTCCCCTCCCCAATGATGGGGGGGGGGGTGGGGGGCACCCCGTATACATTTATCACCATAGACAAAAACGTTGTGTCCATTCATCTCTGGGCTGCCGACAGGCAGGAGGGTAGCGGAGACCCACGCACGACCGACGGTTGTGTAGATAGATAATATGAGGGCGTTTACTTTCATTAACTAAGACTTCAGGGCGCATTTAATAGTATTCCGGTCACCTTTATAAAACAATATTAAATGACCGAAAATCAATAGATCATTTATCGGATATGAGCATATAACACATACAAATAATTGGGTGTGTGCATATATTATGAAAAGAAAGAGGGAGATACATACATTGTAGTGTAGTTCCTTACGTCAAACCCGGCGCCTTTCAGGTATAAATATACCAATGTTGCCTTATGGAAACACACAGTGGTGGATTTGGAGCAGAGCATATTTTTCCCAATAGGCTCTGCGCTTTGGAATAATATATTCAGCAGTGTAGACGTAGGACTGAGGTCGACTAGGTCTCTACTGACTATATTAGACTTAAGGTTTGCCAGCTAGCTCAGAGGTCACTAGAAAGTTTCGCGAATAAACGAGGAGGAGTTTAACCTCCCTGGATAGACAAGAAGGGATTAGCTTCCGACAACCATATAACATGACAACTTTGCTCCCTCAGAATAAGAGTAGATCTCTAGAGTCGTGTGAAAACAATAGACAGCTATTTCACTCAGTCAATTGTGCGTTCTTAGTTTCACCAGAGTGCAGAGAAGAGAGAGACTGGCGTTTTCAATAAAAGGTATAATTTATTGAGCAGTCTTCCTTCTCATGCAAGAGAAATGAATTGCCACAATTGCAATACTTAATATAAAGTAAAGTGCGTACAGTAAAAGGAGTATTATGAAATACTGTAAAAGCATTGATATGGTTTCTTAGCCATAAGATACTTTAAAATGGATAAAATATATACAAACATATATACACATTGACTAACGTACTCAACTGGTGCTTCTAAAATACGCCTACCCCGGTGCACCTGACCTAAGCCTAATACATGGGAAGGAGTAAGTAAGTAGAAGTTTAAGTTAAGTTGGTTTTGCCAAGAATCTGATTCAAGAATTCTCTTTAAGGGTTTAGTCAGCACCGTACCTTGGGAATAGAATGCAGGAGGTCTGGTATCTCTCTTTCAGGACTCGATATCCCAGCAACCCGCAAGGGTAGGCTGGAAACGCCGGAGCTGGATTTTCTCGGCTGGAGAAAAAGACAGCGTCTTTCTCAGCGCGTCAAAGAGGAGGGGCAGCGTCCGTGGGCTCTCGGCAAGTAGATCGCTGCTCTGCTCCAAAACCACCACTGTGTGTTTACTTAAGGCAACGTTGGTATATGTATATCTGAAAGGTGCCGGGTTTGACGTAAGGTTGGACATAAGACGTCAATAAAGATGTCACTAAGAACTGGCCGTTCTTACAGTGCTCGCAGGAGTTCTGGAGGACAGAGTCATTAACCCATTGTCCACAACAGAAAGTGATTTTTCCAAATTAATACGATCTATTTCTCGTATTTTCTCTGCTGTCTCAATTTGAGTTACTTTCCAAGCTTCGTTGTACGCAGCGTATATACCGGCCGCTATGAAACGTTTTTGACGCTGTTTGCATGGTCCCATTATGAAATCGCGCAAGTCAGCACCGTCTTTAAGTCAAGTGTTGCTTAATTTCAGCCAGTGTGTATGTCTGTAGCCATTCAAGGCATAGTTTCCCTACACTGTATGTTGTTACTATCCCTGGATGTTGTCTCTGGGAGTATCTAGGGTCTGGTTTGGTCATTTTGAACCCCTGTTTTTTGTTCAGGAATCTATCTTGACAGTTATTTGTGTCTGTTGGCCAGATCAACCACTTTTTCCAATCAGGATGTGTTCTGTTTTGGTGTAAAATATGGGATACGTCTATCTCAATATCTGTAGTGGTATTACTCTCAGGTATTGGCTTTGGAATAGACGGTTTGCTTAAGTCTTTAATCTTAGCTAGGCCAAGACAAGTTGAATGGTGTCATTCAAGAACATTATTTGCTCTGGGATCAGGCAGGCTCGAAATAATGCTTCTAAACCTTGGACCTGCCATTCTTTTGTACCCCAGATGGTTTTTGTTTCAATGTTGTTTTTCCAGAAATCAAAACCAAATGTAATCATTTTTTCATAAAATGTTTCAGAATAAATCAATTTAGTATTTGTCAACAGTTTTTATCCCGGTCTTATCTAACAGTTTATAATAAAATGTTTCTGCATCACTTGTGTTAAACCCTGAGAAGTATGGGAATTTCTCCTAAAATATTTTTGAACTGCTTTTAGGTGGAGTTGCACAATGTTCCCATTGATTATATTTAAAAATATTTCTAGGTTGAGCAGATTTATGCAAATAGTGGTCTGCATAGTGGGTATAGCAATACATCTGTTCATAATTCGATGAACCTTGCAAATAATCATGTTCTGTAAATTTTGCTGATAATACTAAATCTGACATCATATTATTTATGCTTTCAAAGTCCCAATCATCAGAGAATGTACTTGGTTTTACAAAGTCACTTAATGAAACCTTGAACTGATGTGGATATTTCAAGAGTTCAACCGGGCCATAGATTTCGTAATCCGTTTTGTGCCAAGCTACCCTGCCGGGTATTGGAATGGCTGTGTCATTCACTGATGATAGTTCTCTTTTCTCGATGTGAGATGACTTGTGTGGCTTCAGGATCAAGTTGATGTTCTGACTTGCTGGGTCCATTGTACTGTATTTTCCCTCAATGAATTTTCCCAAACAAAGTACCATGATGAGCCAAAGCAGGAGGAAAATTACACCGAACACAATCCAAAATTCAATCCATGGAGAAATCAGATAGGTTTCTTCGAGTTGATGAAAGAGTTCAGTTAATTTGTCTTTGAATGTTTTTGTTGCTGGCGTTTAAGGTTCGCTCGGATTTTCAGAAAAGTTATCGAAATTGATGAAGTAGCCAGATGCAGTTCTGTCAATTGTTGGAATTGCCTCCAAATTTTCCTTTGTTTTTTCATTTTTTCTTTCATTAGCATAGTCTGAGGCAACATCGTTGTAGACAGGTGTTTCTTGACGAACTGTTTCAATTTGGGTTGCAAGAGGCACAAGTTCCATGGCATTGTTGCATAGTCCTTTTTTATTCACTGTAGCTTTATCAAATGTGATTAGTCTCTCAGTTTGAACCTCTTGGATTGTAGCAAATTTTGGTATTCTGCTATTTCTTGGGAGTCCACTGGGCCTACTACTTATTATTGGCCACATGACTGTGGTTTTACCAGGTCGATGGATACAACTCGGTTCTCCTTTTTACCAGCAAGGGGTGGTAGTACAACTGATCTTGTTCCGCTGACAGCTAAGGCAGGTACTGCTTTTCTGTAAGAAGGCCCAAATTCCGTCTTCACCGCGATCTTCTCTCTGACCAGATCCCCAATCTTTGGAATCCAGACAGGCCTTGCTGGGACAGGTGGTTTATCTTCAGTGGCTGTTGGCTGCTGTTTTAACTTTATGTTGCTCAGGGCTTTTCTTGTTTCAACGATCTTTGATGTCAAAGCATTTTTTCTTATCTTCTACCACTGAAGTCTGACTATCTAAATCCTGAATATACATTCTAGTTCTGAACAATAGTTCGTACGGGCTGAAACCTTTTACAGAATTTCTTGGCAGATTGTTAAGACTACGTTGGACACTTGTTAAATGATGGACCCACCCATCACCCGAGCCTAATACCCTTGCCATTATAGATTATGTCCCAGTTTTTTCTTTCCACAATCCCATTTCCCTCAGGATGGAAGGGACAAGAGTACCGCAATGCAATGCTCATGCTGGTAATGGCCTCCTTATAAGCTCGAGAGCTAAAAGCAGGACCCTGGTCAGAATGTAGCATGCCAATTGCGTATGTGCAGATAAAGACTCGCAAATCTTTTATAACAGTTCTGGCGTCAGCCGAGCGCTGGGGTCTGTATTTTTAAGTGAATCTAGTCTTAAAAATAAATTAAATGGGACGCTGAATTTTACTTATAGATAACTACATGCTATATGCTAACTACAAAAATGGCCATGGCAATACTCCGGTCGGTTAACCACTGCGATCTCTGTTGCAGTTTGGACAGCTCTTTGCAAATTTGTAATGTTGCAGGCTCACCAGTATTATGATTGTAATTCTTTCAGAGATTCTTTGATCTCTCGGTGCCTTAGACCCAATCCCATGTGTGCATCCGCTATTAAGAAGACTCTCCTGTTCGTGTTTGGAATTACTCTATCCCCCACTCCAGGGATTCGAGCAAAAGGAACGGAGTTTGCATCAATTATGTATGTATAATTGAGTGGATAGTTCACGAGTAGTGCTGCACAGTCGCCCTTTGAAGACGTTTTTACCGCCAGCATGGTTTCCCCGTCTGTGTATTTTTCTGAACGCTTTTTTGTGGCTACGGAAGCCGGTTGAGTTGCTTCTGCTGTGGCTGTATTAGCCAATGAATTCCCTGCAACGTGAACGCCATCACGTTGATGACTCAGTGTATGTATCATGTGAGTCTTCTGTAGTTCTTTCTGTAAAAGAACTACCTGTTCCCAAAGCTTCTTATGCTTTATTGTGGCACCTGTGTCATCTTTGTAATCGTTTTGAACCCAGTTCTGCAAGTCATTATTGTAAGATTTGACGCAGAAATGCGAATCGCACACTATTAGTGTCGGGAATTCACGATCGGCATTTTCAAGCGCCATCTTTAAAGATCTAATTTCAGCTCGCTGAGCCAAACAGTTTCTCAGTGATTCAGCTTTTGTTATTTTTGGTCTGAATTTACCACAGAGCCAGTGACCTTTAACAACAGCGCATGCTGCATTGTAGGATTTATTATCCACATCGTAATGTTGTGTAAATCTGTCCGTATAGATTATACAAGAGTACTGTTGGAGAAGCAGAATTTCGATTGGCAGAGGATATTCTTCTTCGTATTTTAGATCTTTCAGTTTTTTCATGTTCGGGTCAAAATAGTATTTCACGTCTTCTGCTGCAAGAGAATTTTCCCACTGTATCCATTTTGGATCTAATGCCACTGTTTTTAGATTAACTGGGCTTAATAACGCCTCAAGGGCTGATTCTGCTGTAAAAACAGTTATTCTTTTGCCTTGGGCTCTTTCTTTTGCTACAATAGTTCGCACCGCATTTATAATATTCTCAGTAAGACTGAATGTTTTTTCAGCTTCTGCGTACAAATGTGATTTGTAAGCTATTGGTACCGTTTCTCCCTCATTAGAGGTCAGGTACGTGAATCCGCATCTTCCTGGGATGACTCGGATTACAGGGTTGCGTGTGTTGTCGCGAGTTTGTAATTTTGTTTTAGCTAACATGTCTGATTGCAGTGATCTCAAAATTTCTGTGTGTTTCGGAGTCCAATTGATTGGTTTAAAATCAGGTTTTATTAATTCGTAGAGAGGTTTAACCCTCTCTGCATAATTTAGAATCTAAGTTCTTCCGAAATTCATACCCTGGATAAAGTGGGATTTGATACTGTACATATTACGGCTGAATCAGGAGCGTGGTGCATCGGCATTCATACCCTGGATAAAGTGGGATTTGATACTGTACATATTACGGCTGAATCAGGAGCGTGGTGCATCGGCCGGGCCTGATTAGAGGAGACTGCCTGCAAAGTGCCGGTTTGCTGGCGACTGGGGATGAGATGACTGGCTCGCCCTGGTGATCTGGATCTGCTGCCGCCCTGCATTGGGTGGAACATGCGGAGTGCCGATAGCTCTCTGCGGCAGACAACATGAGGCCCGGGTGAGGCCTGCAATACGGCTGAATCAGGAGCGTGGTGCATCGGCCGGGCCTGATTAGAGGAGAATGCCTGCAAAGTGCCGATAGCTCTCTGCGGCAGACAACATGAGGCCCGGGTGAGGCCTGCAATACGGCTGAATCAGGAGCGTGGTGCATCGGCCGGGCCTGATTAGAGGAGACTGCCTGCAAGAGCCACAAGCTGGTGAGAGCGGCTGCTGAATCCTCTGTGTGGTGTGGGAGGAGTGCTGTTGCGGGAAGAGAGAGGGGAGGTGCTGGTGTGGGAGGGGGGAGGTGCTGGTGTGGGGGGAGGTGCTGCTGTGGGAGGAGTGCTGCTAGGGCAAGGCTGTGTTTGCGGGGAGAGAGAGGGGAGGTGCTGGTGTGGGAGGGGGAGGTGCTGGTGTGGGAGGAGTGCTGCTACGGCAAGGCTGTGTTTGCGAGGAGAGAGAGGGGAGGTGCTGGTGTAGGAGGGGGGAGTTGCTGGTGTGGGAGGAGTGCTGCTAGGGGAGGAGAAGCCTGATGCCGGATGGGGGCGGGAGAGCCTGGGAATGCGAGAGGCTGGGCTTGCATGCGATGCGCGTGCATGTACACGGGAACTGCATGAAAACCGCGGGGCTGAAAGCCCTTTGGTTTCACGATGTTTTCGCCACTTGAATTCTCGCTCCGCTCGATGCGCTTGCGCACATCGATAGGTCGCGAGACCTAAAAATAGGACTGGTAAATGGGCAATTCGTGACTTTTTAAAGTTGAATTTGTAACCCCCAGCTGCAAACCCAAGTATTATGGTGTTCACTATTTTCAAGTGAGTACCCAGGTCATCATCTGTGAGATAGAAGTCATCGACATAAGAAAAAGCCTCATCATCATATATTTGTAGTAACTCCGTTACCCTTGCTGAGAATAATCCTGGGCTATTCTTGAATCCCTGTGGGAGTCGACAGAAATTTTTCTGTGACCCCTTTATTGAGAAAGCGGTTAAATACCTGCTTTCAGGTGCAATGTTTTGACAAAAGAATCCATTAGAGATGTCTAATGTTGTTTTGAATTTTTTGCGAATAATGTTATTCATTAGTGCTGCACTGTGCGAGTTTTGTACAGCAAATGTCTTGCAACATGAGTTAAGGTGTCTGCAGTCCAAGACTAGACAATATGAATCGTCTGGTTTGGAGACAGGAAACAAAGGATTGTTCATTTAAGAGGTGCATGTTTCGATCACCCCTTGGTATTCAAGTTGATCTAAGATCTCCCCGACTTGTTTTTTAGCGTCTTGCTTAATTGGGTACTGCCTTTGTGCAGTTGGTTGACATTTTAACTGGATTTTGTGAGGAGGAGAGTCCTCATCCCATTCTACATGATTCTTATATAATGCAGGTGCTTGAGCTACTGCCCATTTTCTTGAATGTGTATTTTCTATGAATTGGAATATGATTTGAGAAGGCGGGCATAATCATTTCTTCGCCATGAGGGCACTCCCTGACAAACTCTGGTGGCCAGTCTTTCTCAGCTAATAGGATGTCATAGCCTTTTGAAAGGTTATCCCAAAACAGACCCCTTATTTTCCTAGCCTTATCTCCCTCTATACGCAATGTCATTTCGTATATTTTATGAGGTTCGCTAACTCTGGTATCTGCAGTTTCCACCTGAATGTATTCATTCGTGTCCACTGTCTCCAGATGATTCATCAGGATCTTGCAAGCTATTGTCACTTCTGCTGCGCTGTCTAGCATGGTCTGGGCCCACTCGCCGTTTTTCAGCTGTGTCCTCAGTATCCTCGGCATGTTTGATTATTTTAATACTTGCTACCTTCTTTCTTGGAAATTTTAATTTTTTACTTTGAGCAGGTTCCTTGTCTTTGGACTGGACGTGCTCTTCCCTTTGTTCTGACCGTCCTCTTCTTTCCGATTTCTGCGAGGAAGTCTGAAAAGATCGAGAGGGACGTGTATCAATATCTTGATATCCATCAGGCTTTTTCAAATTATCCCTATTTCTAAGGTTGTATCTTTTCTCAGAGGGCTCCCTCTGGGAAGACTTGTGCCCTTGGTCCGGAGATCTTTCTCTCCGCCGAGGAGACCTTCCTCTGGACTGGAATCTTTTTTCTTTGGGAGTGGATTGTTTATTTCCATCCCAGCTCCTTTTTGGAGTGTTTAGATTATTTTTAATAAATATCTTTTCAGGATTTTCAGTTAGTTGGGGGTTTTACCGGTTTCCCACCCAAACTATCTCTACCTAGTTCTTCATAGGATTTTTCTATGATTCTGGCAAGTTCAATTGGTTGGTCTGCTATATCGGTTTCTTTCAATTTCTGGCGGATCGCCACAGATGCTGCTTCTCCTTTTATGTTGGATACTAATATAGCCGAGACCTGCTTGAAGTCTTTCAGTAATTTCATACCCAGAGTTAAAGCAGGTTCTGGACCGTATTCATTTTGAATCTGTCTTAGTACATCTGGTATTACCGCCAGAGACGGAACACCATGTGTTTTTGTGTAAATGGAAGCAAAGACTGTGCCCCAAGTGTCACAATCCTCCACATGTGGTGTGACCCCCAGTGGAAGGCTGATAGTCAGAATTCTGTGTTTCTGACTAGGGGTAGTATTCGGAAATACCGCCTATATTTGAGTTATCTTTTGTGCTAGCCAGAATGGAATTTGTTCCCGTTTTGCGGGTGTTTTACCAAGACATGATTGTATGTTCTGTGGTGTAATTTTGTTTGTGTTTCCCTGATGAGGGGTCAGCTGTGGACTGTTGCAGTACGCATTACATATTGGACTAACTGTCTACGAATTTTAATTAGTACTTTTAGCTGGGCTAAAAGTTCCCGGTCTGACATTTTTTCGATGTCTGGTTGTGCTGTGTAGCTGGCTAGAACCGGCCACGTTGCTCCTGGTCTACCTAGTGGACCGAGCCTGGTGATATGATTATTATGTTTTAGGGCGCCTTTAAACCAGAGCAGGTGCTCTTGGTAATTTAGTGGGATTTCAACATCCTCGAAAGGAGTGAATTCATCCGGAGGTTCCTCTATTTTGTAATAGTGGAATTCGTGTGTTACAGCGTTTGCTGCTGGAAAGTTTATCCATGAATAGAATACCTCTGTCTGCCGATATTCATGGGCCTCTACCACGAATATGACTGTACCACCTCGTGATGTCAGTCCGTTTTCTATAAGTTTAAGAGTGATAGTTCTTCTTAAATTTGCCGGGATGATAAATTGCACCCGGTTCATTTTCATTAAACCCTGTAACATCGAAACCCCGTTGATTCACATCTACTGCAGCTTCACCAGTTTCGTTGTTGTCGCCATTAATTGACATTGTTTTAATGAAAGTTTGCAGAGCAGGTCCCCAAGGAAACAAAGATTAGGTGCACAATATTTTGGAACACTGTATCCTTCAACGTTGACTAAACCAAAACTCTACATAGGAATCTCTTCCTACTAAGTTCCGGCGGATTTTAACCTTTTACCCACTCCAGACGTCTTTTGGCGTATTTACGGGAAAAAGGGTCTGTGTGAAAAAGCACGACTGAGTTACTCTAACGTCTTGCGTTAGTTTTATCGCCTTACCAAACGTTGGGCACCATGTAGTGTAGTTCCTATATTCCCAATAGGCTCTGCGCATTGGAATAATATATTCAGCGGTGTAGACGTAGGACTGAGGTCGACTAGGTCTCTACTGACTACATTAGACTTAAGGTTTGCCAGCTAGCTCAGAGGTCACTAGAAAGCTTCGCGAATAAACGAGGAGGAGTTTAACCTCCCTGGATAGACAAGAAGGGATTAGCTTCCGACAACCATATAACATGACAACTTTGCTCCCTCAGAATAAGAGTATATCTCTAGAGTCGTGTGAAAACAATAGACAGCTATTTCACTCAGTCAATTGTGCGTTCTTAGTTTCACCAGAGTGCAGAGAAGAAAGACTGGCGTTTTCAATAAAAGGTATAATTTATTGAGCAGTCTTCCTTCACATGCAAGAGAAATGAATTGCCACAATTGCAATACTTAATATAAAGTAATGTGCGTACAGTAAAAGGAGTATTATGAAATAATACTATAAAAGCATTGATATGGTTTCTTAGCCATAAGATACTTTAAAATGGATCAAATATATACATACATATATACATTGACTAACGTACTCAACTGGTGCTACTAAAATACGCCTACCCCGGTGTACCTGACCTAAGCCTAATACGTGGGAAGGAGTAAGTAAGTAGCAGTTTAAGTTAAGTTGGTGGTTTTTGCCAAGAATCTGGTTCAAAAATTCTCTCTAAGGGTTTAGTCAGCACCGTACCTTGGGAAAAGAATGCAGGAGGTCTGGTATCTCTCTTTCAGGACTCGATATCCCAGCAACCCGCAAGGGTAGGCTGGAAACGCCAGAGCTGGATTTTCTCGGCTGGAGAAAAATACAGCGTCTTTCTCAGCGCGTCAAAGAGGAGGGGCAGCGTACGTGGGCTCTCGCATCAGCTGGGCTCTCGGCAAGTAGATAGCTGCTCTGCTCCAAAACCATCACTGTGTTTCCATAAGGCAACGTTGGTATATTTATACCTGAAAGGTGCCGGGTTTGACGTAAGGTTGGACATAAGACGTCAATAAAGATGTCACTAAGAACTGGCCGTTCTTACAGTGCTCGCAGGAGTTCTATTACAAATCAAAACAAAGCAAACGGGGATTTCCCAGGTTGCTGGAGGTTTGGTGTGTCGAAAGAACTCGTGCTTTCTAGGAATCCAAGGAAGTAGCTTCTGCCGTGCCTTGGACTGCAAGGGCTATTTACTTAAATATGGATCTGATTCTTATGCCATTATAGGGATATTATTGATTATAGCCGTACAAGGGCATAAAATAGCAATATTGATTCTGGTTCCTAGATAAAAACACAATAACATAAAATAGATTTAGCGTTTGCACATTTCAGATATCAGTCGTAGGGTCGCAGATGAATACCTTTCCTTAAAATATATTTAAATATATACATATAGAATGTTGCGCTCTTTCAGTGGAACAGTTTTTTTTTTAATGTCATTTTAAAGTAAAAATTAAGAGTTTGAGACATCAAGGCGCTGTTTTGTGTGCCACCCTCCTCTTTGGAGACACGGAGATGGTGGGAAAGAAGACCGTATGGTGCATTTAGTAATTATGTACGTGTGTATCAATACGTCATATTCGAGTATCGGCTAATTGTTAGATAATATTAGGGGTCATGCATGTATATATGTCTGGGAGTGCGCGTTTATCAATTAATTTTAAGGATTGCATGCCCCTCCCCCAGAGCCATGCCTCCAGGTGCCCTAGCACGGCCCCAGTCCCAGAGTGGGATGGGTCCTGCACGGGCTCAGCCCTGTGTGGTGTAGCGTGGGGGCTCTGCCCTCTGTGCCCCGGCCCTAGCGCTGCCCCCAGAGCTGGTATAGCCCACCGTCCTTCGCAGACCTGGCATAACCTCTGCCTTAGAAATAATAGCTTGGCGTGTATGACTCCTTATGCACCTGCCGTATCCTGCGCTGTGGCAATGCCCCCTGGCCCCACGCTAGGGCAGACTATCTCTGGAGAGCATGCCCCTTGTGTCACTGGCACAGAGAACGCACCCCCACGGCTCCCCCTGTGCTGGCATGACCCCTCCTGACCCTGACATAACCCTCATCTGATTAGCATAACCCAGCCACGGTCCACAGACCTCGTTTCAGCACACTTACACTGGCACACTCACCCCATGCCCCCGGCACAGTCACTTCTGCCCTGGCAAGCTCATCCCTCCTCCTCCCTGGCACAACTCCTCGTGCCTCTGGCACAGCCCCTCCCTTGTTTTTTTCTTTATCAACATACTCAGCGTGGAGCAGGATTTATTTAACGTTCCAAGGCAGGTGCTTTGAACGTGGCTCTAGCAAGCCGTTCGTACAATTGAATAGTGTTTTTGGTGCAGAAAACTGAGTTTCAGCGCCTTGTCAGAGGAAGAAGCACTATATAATGCACTATATAATTTAGGTGTGATTTTTTTACTGCATATTCTCTTTTGAATGCATTTCTGAATTCCAAGACTCTGTCCTGGCACTTTTTTAATCATTCATTTTCAGTAATGAAATAGCCCTCAGGCCCCAGAATATGCACGATGGCCTCCCATGGGCCCTTCTTGATCAGGGCTGCTGTCCCCAGATTTGATTGTAGTGCTCGCTCTGCGTGCCCCTGCTATCAGCCGCTGCCACCCGCCTAATCTCTTTTGCATTTCTTTTAAGCGTTCTTGGTGACATAGCTTCACTGCGCAGGGGTCCAGGCCATGTCCTTTGCAGCTGCCTGCAAGCAAACATTCGAATTTCTCTCCGTCTCATTCGAGTTTCTGTAATGTCCCTTTGCTCGCTTGAAAGGCTCTCTTTAATTGATTGTTGTGATTATTGTTCCAGTGCAGGTATTAGCATCTGAAACCATAACCCCGCAGACAATGATCAGCCAGTAGCTGCTACGTGCTGGGTACCAGTAAAGCCTTTATCCCTGCTGCAAACATCCTGTGTGGTCATTAATACAAGTCGCTTTTGGCTTGTCCTACCTGTGCAAGATCAGGAGAGAAAAGAGGCACTAAACATTATTTTCTTAGCCAGTCCTTTTGTCCTGTGCGTGTGTGTGTGTGTGTGTGTGTGTGTGTGTGTGTGTGTGTGTGTGTGTGTGTGTGTGTGTGTGTGTGTGTGTGTGTGTGTGTGTGTGTGTGTGTGTGTGTGTGTGTGTGTGTGTGTGTGTGTGTGTGTGTGTGTGTGTGTGTGTGTGTGTGTGTGTGTGTGTGTGTGTGTGTGTGTGTGTGTGTGTGTGTGGCTCTGTGTGTGTGCGCGCGTGGCTCTGTGTGTGTGCGCGGCTCTGTGTGTGTGTGTGTGGCTGTGTCCGCAAATACTCTCTAATGCTCACCTATTGCCATTGTAAATGACAATACCATTTATTTATGTTTTATATAAAAAAAAAATGTCATGAGCAATGCCAATAGCTCTACCTTTAATAATGCCGAGGCCATTGCATCGTAAATGCGTGTTACTAATTGCTGCTCATCGTGTGCATGAAAATGGTGCTTACTTTTCTTTCTTTTATTAGAGGTTTTTGTCAAGTTAGCTAGGTGAAACAAATGTAAGATTACGTTTTTTTCTAACGCACATAATTTACACAGCTTGTAAATGAAAAGTAAATATTTCAAAATGTGTCCAGAATTACAAAAGCACATTTTACTTGGTGATCTGCAAATGACAAATATTTGCAGAAACTCGATTTCTAAACATTTTTGTATGCTAAATAGTTTTATCAGTAAAACCGCAAGTTAGTGGGAATTTTGTGGCCATTTCTATTGAAAATCTGGTGACTGCACAGGAGGGTGCTACCACTTAATTTTTTTGGTATGTAATTATTAAAAGTGATGTTTGGGCTATTAAAATCAAACAAACGTGCTTTTCTTCAGCAGACCTGCTGAACTCTCGTATTTGAAGGCCTTTTCATATGTGATAAAAAAAAAAAAAATGGCGGCTCAGTGAATTCAAATATTTGCCCAGGATCACACAATCTGAAAACATTTTTATGCGTTAAGATCATTAGAATTACGTCAAGTAGATTTAAGTCACTAGACCTGCAGGTCTATTAACATTTTTAAGTTTTTTGAGGCCTGGCATACTATAACAAACCTACTAAGTCTCACAGAGACATTCCATTGGCCAACATGATCGGGTGGGCTTGGGGGATCAGGAATGGCCGTCTGGTCTTGGCGGTGGGGTAGAGGTTACTGTAATAATCTGCAGAATGCAATGATATCCTCTTCCATTTCGGTCAGCATCCAGCCCCGCAGTGCCAGCAGATCCTTCACATAAAAGCCCGTCCATCTGTTATCGTACACACTGTAGCTCCATCCAGGGGAGAGGATGAGATGGACTTATTGGTTGGATTGCGTCAATCTATGTTATCTGTAAACATATCTACTACACTGTCCTGTCAATTTCTGCCTAGTTCTTAACAGTTAAGTTTTTCACTTGACTTTGTATCACAAATATATCCTGATCGGGGATATACTGTGTTTATTGGTTGCATTCTATGGTGAGTTTTTTTTTTTGACCCCTCGCTTTGATACGTTACTCACTATGCACCATGTTTCCCTTCTTAGGGAGTGTACTGCTTGAATGATTATACAGGTCCCGAGAAAAAAAAAAAATTTTAAAAAACTATTCTAACTGAGACCTGGTTCAATGACAACTCGTACCATATTTGACCTTCTTCCTCCGAACGTATTCCATCATCAGAAATGACAAAGTAAACACAATCTGGGGAGGCTGGCTGGAGTTTTCAGAGCCCTACAATGCAAAAAGTTTCCCCAATGGTACTTTTCACACACTCCAATGCCTAAATTTATAACTAGGTGTACAACTTTCTGATCAGATTTAATGTCATTTATCCACCGGGTAACAACTTGCCTTCACTGAGGAATACATTGATCTTGCAAGTGACCAATCAACACAAATTGACAAAGTGATCTTTCTAGCTGATTTTAAACTTCACTGGGGCAACGCAGTTGATTCTTCATTTAACCAGCTTGCCACATTCCTCTCCACAAACTGTTAGAACACAGCCTTAAACCAATGCACAAAATGGCTCCATACATGATTTATTAATCTCTAAAGAAGACCTGCTCTCAGTCGACGAACCCATTCCAGTAGACTATTCCAAACACTATCTCATCCTTCAATACAACTCTCATGCTGTGATGAGGTCACCCAAAAAGAGAGACCTCCTGGTTGTACAACATCATGATAATCGACATCAGCAAACTCAACAAATCTGCAACGAAGGTAGTCCCCCCTCCCCCTCGCCCCCATTCGTCTCAACTCCGAGTTCAATGTCTCCACTATATCGAAAATCTCTATGTTTTGCTTGATGAGGAAGCCCCATTCCAAAGCAAAAAGAAAAGATCAACACCATCTGCTCCTTGGTTCACTAAGACCCTATTCAAGGAAGGAAAAACCTTGAGATCTCAATATAATAAAAGAAACTGGCACCTTCCACCACTAATTAGGCATGCCACCACAATGCACGATCCATTATCAAAAGCAAATTTTCCATGAGAAAGCATATCACTTCAGATCCCTAATTGACACATCAAAAATAGACTGAAGCAATGCTTCGATTTGATCAAAACAGCTACCAGCCATCCCATGCATGCTTCCATCAAACTCTATGAACCCTCCAAGAAAGCAGAAGAGTTATCACAATGTTTTGATTCCAAAGTGAAATCACTCCTATACCGCAATGAATATCCCATCACCAACACGGTTTGCAAAGCCAGAAACACCCTGCAAACCTTTGACATTATCGAAGAGAATAACTTACTTGAAACATTATGAAAACAAAACCCTTAAATCACTTTGTGGACCCTATCCAGAGTACTATTCCCAAAGATCTTTTACACACACGACCCCCTACTGGACAGAACTAGTTGATTTCTCGCTCAGCCAAGGATCTTTCCCAGATTCCCTCAAAACTGGCCAAGTCACTACAGTTCCCAAAATATGTGATGGGAATGACCTAAATAACTTTCGCCCTGTTACCAACCTACGTTTTCTTGCAAAAATCATCAAAAGATGTGCTGCCAAACAACTCACCCAAAACATCAAAAAGCAATAATTTTTTGAACGAATTTCAATCTGGCTTCAATCAAAGATGCAGTACAGAAACAGCACTGCTTCAAGTTGTCGATGAAGCTCTTCAAGTCCTAGACTCTGGCAACTCCTGCCTCCTTGTTCTCCTCGCCCTGGTGGCGGCTTTTGATACAGTAAATCACCATAGGCTTCCAGACACCAGGGTCAAGTGTTATACTGACCCTCTAGGAGACCGACAAAGAAAGGCTGGGATTATATCAAATCAGTATGCAGATGACATCCAGCTTTGACTAAATATCTGACCAACACAGCAGCTACTCCTCGGCTATGGCGGAGGAGCGTCACTCCGGCATCAGCAGTCTCAAAAAGGGCAAATATAAAATGATAATACATTGTGTTTATTTTTGTTTCACTTTTGCTTGGGCAGGCGCAGGGGGAGTGGTGGGCACTGATCAGTGTGCATGACGGCCGGCAAAACCGCTGGGTGCCCCATAGCTTTTTTAACCCCATCTGTGTTGCTGGGTTGAAGACAGCAGGCACAGGCACCCAGTCTCCATGGGAGCGCAAATCGAGGGCGCTCTATCAATCCTGATGCTGCTCTCATGACATGAGAGCAGCGTCAGGATTGGCCAAAGGGAAGTCTGGGAGCCTGTGCTGCTTGCAATGGAGCCCGAAGATCAGAGGAGCTGCAATGCGGGAGGTAAGTTCTAATTTGTATTTCATTTTTGTCCTTCTCCGTTGTCGTCCCCGCCCACCACCTCACCTTTTTACCCTCACACCGGCCGCCACTGGATCCACACATGACATCTCCCATTTTGCCAACACCATAAACTGTTCAAGGCTGGATGAACTCTCACAACCCAAGACTGAACCCTTGCAAAACCAAATTTGTTGTTTCCTCTTTGAATTCCCCACCACCAGTATAAACCTGGAAGGATACACTCAACATCCTGAACAGCAAGCCCATAAACATTGACAGTGCCAAATCTCTGGGAATCACTCTAGGTAAAGGGCTCAACCTTCAAATTCAAATCATCGCTATGGCCAGGAACTATGCCTTCTTTGGGGAATCCACAGCTACATCCCCGAGCTAGACCTGAAACATATTACTCAATTTCTGGCTATTTCCAGAATCAGCTATTGTAACTCAATAGATCTACCAAAGACCCACCTCACCTCTCTGAAATCAGTTTTACATTAGCTGCACATTTTGTCTAGGAGGCTAACAGAACGGCAATTACTTGCCAATGCTCGTCAATCTTAGCTGGCTCCCCGTGGTAACCAGGATGATTTATAAAATGGTCTGTATCACCTACGAAGCCTTGCATACATCCACTCCTCAGTACCTAGCGAACAAACTAAAGCTTTCAGGAAACAATCATGAAATGCAGAAGCTTTGCTGTTGGAGCCTCTAACCTTTACAAAGGAACAACTCATGCCTCAATACTTCCCAGGTAGTGTGACTAGAATTTGAAACTAACTACCCCCGAAATTACGGACCACTACCTCATTGTCGATCTTAAAAACTGAGCTAAAAGCCCCTCTCCTCAAAGATATTATGGCTAGCCAACCTCCCCCAAGATACTGAAACCATAGCTGACAAGTAGCATGTATGGTTATTTGTGACATTTCTAATTCTACTGTGTGCTTATGTGTGACATTTTAATGTATTATGTGTGACACTTTGCAGGAAACTTGAAGGTCAGCTGAAAAAAAGATGTTACGTCCATGTAATGAGGTTCATCTCACACAATGTTATGTTTTGGAAGGGGCTTTAAAATACTTACAATCCCCCTGCAAGATGACTAACCTTTTCAACATAATCACCATGCATTTCCAAACTAGTTTCTGCAAGCTTTACTCAGACCTCGGCCTTCCGTTTATGTCTTTCTATCTCAGTTAATACCTCTTTCCATTTTTAACTACAGCTTTTTTTTCTCCCATCCCCTTTTAAGCACAGATTATTACTTTCGCGGATTATTTTATGCTGGTCTAGCCCTGTCATCGGAACACCACTGCCTGCCCTTACCAATACACCTGCTTTCTCCCTAATTACTCATCTGTGGTTCCGTCTTCTCATGATAACTACCTGCTTAACCACTGCCTGCGCTTACCAATACAGCTGCTTTCCCTCTACTTACTCATCTGTGGTTCCGTCTTCTCATGATAACTACCTGCTTAAACTCACGCAGGCTCAAGCACGCACAGGTGGCCAAGGCGCTAAAAATGCATTTTAATGCGGTGATGTAGATCACCACATAAAAATGCGTTCGTTTAACGATTAATGCGTGGAACTTGGCAGGGCTGTCAACCTAACTGCAATAGTCCGAGTTCCCCTCACCTAGCCTTGATGATACTACTTCATCACCTGCCTCCTCTTATACTTTGTATATAATGTGTGCTTTTTTAACGATCGAAACGAGGAAACTTCCAGTTTCGATTCGCCTTCTGTAAATATCGTAACTGGTGTTGTAATTTACTCTGGTCTTTCCCTTAGATTTGTTCCCTCTAGGTCTCCGTTCCTCCCTCTCCGCGCTCGCGCATTCCGATGTAATTAGATGGCATTAAAGATAACTAGCAGCCGTTTGTAACTTTATATATCTCTAATGAAGACCAGTTTTACTGTAAAGTTTTGCTTGAAAGCATCCCTCGAGCATTGCACACTATTAGACAACTTCGTACAGTTCGAGAACGGACTGTGATGCACCTAGCCTTCGATTTCCTAAAGCAATCTGCTCTCCTGCGCGACTGTCTCTATACCCTTCGGTGGAGGCAGATCTACCGATTAGAGGAGGTCAAGCTGCTGGGGTCATGTCACAGACCAATGTGTACGCTGCAATTTTGGGTAGTGAAGACAGAAATATGCACCCATGCGAAGCTCCTTCCCCTGCACTCACCGGCAGCCCATGAAGACGTGGTTGCTCCACACCATAGACATAGCCAACAGTTGGTCCATACGTCCGGAGCCATTGTACTGGGACATGTGCCGCATGATGAACTGCTTACGCGCGTCCCACTGCTTGTCGCTCTCATGGTACTGGCGCAGTAAGTCGAGGAAGGCAGGATCCACAATGTTGGTGGAACCCGTAGGTTCCTTTGCAGGCGGCTTCCGCAGCCCGGCATTACCGCCGTCCTGCGCCATCTTAGCTCCTAACACAGCATGGCGGCCCACTCGGCGGCAGGACAGACTCGATACATGCAGAAGAAAGATCTGATCTGTGGCGGAGCCAGGGGTTTAGAAGCCTACAAATAGCTTCATGAAACTTATAGCTCTATCTAGCTATATATGTGGTTTTATATATTCATTACCCGGCCTACGGCGTGCAAACCAGGATTTAGCGTAACAACCAGCACTGCAGACTTTGAAACAGAGGAACCGGGTTCGAGTTTGGCGTTGGCTTAACCTGTAATTCTGGGCAAATCACTTAATCTCCCCATGCGTAGAAAAAAGTAATATATCCTTGTGTAATATCACTGGTGCTCGTGCAAAGCGCTACAAGTCGAGTTCGTGCTATATAACACCGGTAAAAAAAACGAAGAAATGCATCATTACATAAGTCAAATTCGAAACATTGCGCACATATGCAGTAATGTTACAATCTAAAGTTCTGCTAACTGCACAAGAATACGATGAATGGCCTCTTACTTGGCCAGCTGGCAATTTATCTACTAGCGTAAGTTAGCCTTTTAGATCGGCCAGGAATGTATTTGCTGGCTGAAGTTAGTGTTATGTCGTGCATAAAGTAGGACCTGCATAGGTAGCACAATAGTAGCAGCAGACACGGAGACACATTGGTATCAGCATACGTGAGTTGTTTATTTATAGACCTTGTGGATTCGGGTTGAGAACAAAATAAAACGTAAACCTGCCAGAATGGGAATCACAGAATCACTCAGGACTTTTCACACACGCTTGTGCGTTGTTGTTTTATTTAGCATTTTTCCTATTGGTCTTTGCGTGCTAAGACAGCATGCAATTGGGCAAAGGCGGGTGTAGCATTGTGCTACTAAATTACAACAGTCACATGATGCATTCCATTTGGAGCCTTTATTCATACATCCTACCTCGACCCTGTCCCTACACTAACTGCCCCGAGGTCTTTCCCTGGCTCCTCCCGTTCCTGTTCCTCCAGTTAGCTCCACCCCAACCACTAGACTGCATCACGGTATTACATCTCCCCCCTTGTTAACAAAATAAACTTAGCGTCCAACACGTTTATAGTTCCTCAATCAGCCACACGGGTCTGCAGGCCGCCTGTTTAGGCTCTGGAGACTCGTCTCCATTTCCTTGGTGTGGCTTTCTGTTGCCTTTGCAAGATCATCCTTGAATACAGGAGTGCATCTTTGAAATTGCGAAATGTCTCGTGTGATCTTCTTGTTCCTAGGTTCATGGCGGTTTCCTATGAGCTTCTGGGTTATCTACTCATCTTAACTCAGCAAATCTGCAACGAAGGTAGTCCCCCCCTCCCCCTCGCCCCCATTCGTCTCAACTCCCAGTTCAGTGTCTCCACTATATCGAAAATCTCTATGTTTTGCTTGATGAGTAAGCCCCATTCCAAAGCAAAAAGAAAAGAACACCACCATCTGCTCCTTGGTTCACTAAGACCCTATTCAAGGAAGGAAAAACCTTGAGATCTCAATATAATAAAAGAAACCGGCACCTTCCACCACTAATTAGGCATGCCACCACAATGCAAGATCCATTATCAAAAGCAAATTTTCCATGAGAAAGCATATCACTTCAGATCCCTAATTGGCACATCAAAAATCGACTGAAGCAATGCTTCGATTTGATCAAAACAGCTACCAGCCATCCCATGCATGCTTCCATCAAACTATGAACCCTCCAAGAAAGCAGAAGAGTTATCACAATGTTTTGATTCCAAAGTGAAATCACTCCTATACCGCAATGAATATCCTATCACCAACACGGTTTGCAAAGCCAGAAACACCCTGCAAACCTTTGACATTATCGAAGAGAATAACTTACTTGAAACATTATGAAAACAAAACCCTTAAATCACTTTGTGGACCCTATCCAGAGTACTATTCCCAAAGATCTTTTACACACACGACCCCCTACTGGACAGAACTAGTTGATTTCTCGCTCAGCCAAGGATCTTTCCCAGATTCCCTCAAAACTGGCCAAGTCACTCCACTTCCCAAAATATGTGATGTGAATGACCTAAATAACTTTCGCCCTGTTACCAACCTACATTTTCTTGCAAAAATCATCAAAAGATGTGCTGCCAAACAACTCGCCCAACACATCAAAAAGCAATAATTTTTT
The DNA here is from genome assembly GCF_964263255.1 of Lissotriton vulgaris. NCBI lineage: Eukaryota > Metazoa > Chordata > Amphibia > Caudata > Salamandridae > Lissotriton > Lissotriton vulgaris. The sequence continues at coordinate 225,680,556 of NC_141691.1, read as the reverse complement.
GAACGAATTTCAATCTGGCTTCAATCAAAGATGCAGTACAGAAACAGCACTGCTTCAAGTTGTCGATGAACCTCTTCAAGTCCTAGACTCTGGCAACTCCTGCCTCCTTGTTCTCCTCGCCCTGGTGGCGGCTTTTGATACAGTAAATCACCATAGGCTTCCAGACACCAGGGTCAAGTGTTATACTGACCCTCTGGGAGACCGACAAAGAAAGGCTGGGATTATATCAAATCAGTATGCAGATGACATCCAGCTTTGACTAAATATCTGACCAACACAGCAGCTACTCCTCGGCTATGGTGGAGGAGCGTCACTACGGCATCAGCAGTCTCAAAAAGGGCAAATATAAAATGATAATACATTGTGTTCATTTTTGTTTCACTTTTGCTTGGGCAGGCGCAGGGGGAGTGGTGGGCACTTATCAGTGTGCATGACGGCCGGCAAAACCGCTGGGTGCCCCAAAGCTTTTTTAACCTCATCTGTGTTGCTGGGTTGAAGACAGCAGGCACAGGCACCCAGTCTCCATGGGAGCGCAAATCGAGGGCGCTCTGGTCAATCATGATGCTGCTCTCATGACATAATAGCTGCGTCAGGATTGGCCAAAGGGAAGTCTGGGAGCCTGTGCTGCTTGCAGTGGAGCCCGAAGATCAGAGGAGCTGCAATGCGGGAGGTAAGTTCTAATTTGTATTTCATTTTTGTCCTTCTCCGTTGTCGTCCCCGCCCACCACCTCACCTTTTTACCCTCACACCAGCCGCCACTGGATCCACACATGACATCTCCCATTTTGCCAACACCATAAACTGTTCAAGGCTGGATGACCTCTCACAACCCAAGACTGAACCCTTGCAAAACCAAATTTGTTGTTTCCTCTTTGAATTCCCCACCACCAGTATAAACCTGGAAGGATACACTCAACATCCTGAACAGCAAGCCCATCATCGTTGACAGTGCCAAATCTCTGGGAATCACTCTAGGTAAAGGGCTCAACCTTCAAATTCAAATCATCGCTATGGCCAGGAACTATGCCTTCTTTGGGGAATCCATAGCTACATCCCCGAGCTAGACCTGAAACATATTACTCAATTTCTGGCTATTTCCAGAATCAGCTATTGTAACTCAATAGATCTACCAAAGACCCACCTCACCTCTCTGAAATCAGTTTTACATTAGCTGCACATTTTGTCTATGAGGCTAAAAGAACGGCAATTACTTGCCAATGCTCGTCAATCTTAGCTGGCTCCCCGTTCATCGGCGAATTCCACCGCCGCAGGGAGAAGGAGTGTTGCCGCTGCCTCCATCGTGGTCTTCATTTAGTTCAGACCTTTGGGTCGTCTCAGGCTTTCTGCTTTTCTGTCTTAACTTTGCCTAAGTTCGTGCTCAACGATGCTGCTTTTCCATTTATAGAGGACATGAGCCGACCATTTTACTGAGGTCCATCGAATTCTGATTCCTGGCCCTTCTATTAGTACTTTCATTTATCTGGAGAGTTTTTTATTATCTGGCTCTTCTGGGACCCTTTTAAAAGACACTGGGCTGGTCTATTGTGCCCCCCTGACCTGCAGTGGAACTTCAGCTCCCTCCCTGAACCTCGCCTGGATTATCTACAGGCCCCTGAAATTGAGTTGCTCCGAATTTCGACCGTCTAGCGAGCGCATGCATCTACTGGATCCCTTTTATATCTGGTTTTTTGCCAATTACCTGCTATTCCTCTGAAACATCTTAGTGGTCCCGTTCTCTGAGGGCCCCTAGAATACCCACCCTCAGCCTTTGCTGCTACTAGGACCGCTTCCCAGGACCCTGTGTCAGACGTCATTTACTGTGTCTGCCTGCTTTCTATACCAAGTGCGCCCTGATGAAGGAAGCCTGTATTGGCACTTGTCCGAAACGCGCGTCGGCGCTTTTGTGTGTGGTGATACGTATGTGAATGTTTGTGTATGTATTTGATTGTATAAAAGGTGTGTTTGAGTGTATGAGTGAATGTATTTTGTGCCTCTTTTGAATTATCTTTGCGTGTCCTAGTTTTTATACTGTATTTCTGTATATGATTATGAAAAGTTTTTCAGATACTATTCCACTGTCTTAATGAAATGATTTTTCTATGAAAACAATGTACATATAAAAAATTAAAATTAAAAATTCTTTTTGAATAAATACATCTTTCTTGTGGTTGTGTGGGCTAGCTGAATGTGTGATTAGAACTTTGTCTCTTCTGGTATTTAGGGAACACCCATTTCCATGTTTCTCTCTAGTATTCTCGCCCTGGCGGGTTGTTTCCCTCTTGTCATTAAGCCTTAGATTCAGGGCCCCTCTTTTGTTTTTCAATTGGCTCCCCGTGGTAACCAGGATGATTTATAAAATGGTCTGTATCACCTACGAGGCCTTGCATACATCCACTCCTCAGTACCTAGCGAACAAACTAAAGCTTTCAGGAAACAATCATGAAATGCAGAAGCTTTGCTGTTGGAGCCTCCAACCTTACAAAGGAACAACTCATGCCTCAATACTTCCCAGGTAGTGTGACTAGAATTTGAAACTAACTACCCCCGAAATTACGGACCACTACCTCATTGTCGATCTTAAAAACTGAGCTAAAAGCCCCTCTCCTCAAAGATATTATGGCTAGTTGACCCCTTAGCCAACCTCCCCCAAGATACTGAAACCATAGCTGACAAGTAGCATGTATGGTTATTTGTGACATTTCTAATTCTACTGTGTACTTATGTGTGACATTTTAATGTATTATGTGTGACATTTTGCAGGAAACTTGAAGGTCAGCTGAAAAAAAGTTACGTCGTCCATGTAATGAGGTTCATCTCACACAATGTTATGTTTTGGAAGGGGCTTTAAAATACTTACAATCCCCCTGCAAGATGACTAACCTTTTCAACATAATCGCCATGCATTTCCAAACTAGTTTCTGCAAGCTTTACTCAGACCTCGGCCTTCCGTTTATGTCTTTCTATCTCAGTTAATACCTCTTTCCATTTTTAACTACAGCTTTTTTTCTCCCATCCCCTTTTAAGCACAGATTATTCCTTTCGCGGATTATTTTATGCTGGTCTAGCCCTGTCATCGGAACACCACTGCCTGCCCTTACCAATACACCTGCTTTCTCTCTAATTACTCATCTGTTGTTCCGTCTTCTCATGATAACTACCTGCTTAAACACAAGTAGGCTCAAGCACGCAAGGGTGGCCAAGGCGCTAAAAATGCATTTTAATGCGGTGATGTAGATCACCACATAAAAATGCGTTCGTTTAACGATTAATGCGTGGAACTTGGCAGGGCTGTCAACCTAACTGCAATAGTCCGAGTTCCCCTCACCTAGCCTTGATGATACTACTTCATCACCTGCCTCCTCTTATACTTTGTATATAATGTGTGCTTTTTTAACGATCGAAACGAGGATACTTCCAGTTTCGATTCGCGTTCTGTAAATATCGTAACTGGTGTTGTAATTTACTCTGGTTTTTTCCCTTAGATTTGTTCCCTCTAGGTCTCCGTTCCTCTCTCTCCACGCTCGCGCATTCCGATGTAATTAGATGGCATTAAAGATAACTAGCAGCCGTTTGTAACTTTATATATCTCTAATGAAGACCAGTTTTACTTGAAAGCATCCCTCGAGCACTGCACACTATTAGACAACTTCGTACAGTTCGAGAACGGACTGTGATGCACCTAGCCTTCGATTTCCTAAAGCAATCTGCTCTCCTGCGCGACTGTCTCTATACCCTTCGGTGGAGGCAGATCTACCGATTAGAGGAGGTCAAGCTGCTGGGGTCATGTCACAGACCAACGTGTACGCTGCAATTTTGGGTAGTGAAGACAGAAATATGCACCCACGCGCAGCTCCTTCCCCTGCACTCACCGGCAGCCCATGAAGACGTGGTTGCTCCACACCATAGACATAGCCAACAGTTGGTCCATACGTCCGGGGCCATTGTACTGGGCCATGTGCCGCATGATGAACTGCTTACGCGCGTCCCACTGCTTGTCGCTCTCATGGTACTGGCGCAGTAAGTCGAGGAAGGCAGGATCCACGGTGTTGGTGGAATCCGTAGGTTCCTTTGCAGGCGGCTTCCGCAGCCCAGCATTACCGCCGCCCTGCGCCATCTTAGCTCCTAACACAGCATGGCGGCCGACCGCCGCAAAGCCTCCTGGGTAAGGTGATGGGGGCGGACAAGCCGAGCCCCGGCTGCACCGGTCAGACATTCCTCGAGCACTCGGTCTGGCGGCTTAACACCGGGGGACGCTCGCTCTCCGCTCCAGAGCCTGCATGTTTGCACAAAACACAACATTTAATTTACTCCGTATTGTGCTCCCTAGTGGCTGTCATTTTCAAAGACGTCACGCGTTACGTCACTCCTCCCTCGAAAGAGTCATTATTGTGCTGCCATTGTGACAATTCATGGAAAGAATAGAAAGACTTGTACTCCAGTCATTCGAAACGGAAAGCCCACTCGGCGGCAGGACAGACTCGATACATGCAGAAGAAAGATCTGATCTGTGGCGGAGCCAGGGGTTTAGAAGCATACGAATAGCTTCATGAAACTTATAGCTCCATCTAGCTATATATGTGGTTTTATATATTCATTACCCGGCCTACGGCATGCAAACCAGGATGCAGACTTTGAAACAGAGGAACCGGGTTCGAGTTTGGCGTTGGCTTAACCTGTAATTCTGGGCAAATCACTTAATCTCCCCATGCGTAGAAAAAAGTAATATATCCTTGTGTAATATCACTGGTGCTCGTGCAAAGCGCTACAAGTCGAGTTCGTGCTATATAACACCGGTAAAAAAACGAAGAAATGCATCATTACATAAGTCAAATTCGAAACATTGCGCACATATGCAGTAATGTTACAATCTAAAGTTCTGCTAACTGCACAAGAATACGATGAATGGCCTCTTACTTGGCCAGCTGGCAATTTATCTACTAGCGTAAGTTAGCCTTTTAGATCGGCCAGGAATGTATTTGCTGGCTGAAGTTAGTGTTATGTCGTGCATAAAGTAGGACCTGCATAGGTAGCACAATAGTAGCAGCAGGCACGGAGACACATTGGTATCAGCATACGTGAGTTGTTTATTTATAGACCATGTGGTTTCGGGTTGGGAACAAAATAAAACGTAAACCTGCCAGAATGGGAATCACAGAATCATTCAGGACTTTTCACACACGCTTGTGCGTTGTTGTTTTTTAGGTCTCGCCTGTCGATGCGCATGCGCATCGAGGAAGCGAGACTATGGGGGCTTATCCACTCTTTATCCACTGCAAGGAATCGTGGCGATTCCTTGCAGTGCCCGTGACTTTTAAGCTCAATGCGCATGCGCATTATGCTTAAAAGCGCGTGCACGTCCGTCTTGTTTTACCCGCTCCGCCCCCTCCCCTTCCCGCCGTGTCGCATTTCTCCTCCCCCCTCTCTTCCCTCCCCCCTCCCCTCTCTTCCCTCCCCTCTCTTCCATCCAGTATCCTCACACCGCCTACTGCAGCTCCCAAACAACATCCAGCACCACCCGCTCCGCCCCCTCCCCTTCCCGCCGTGTCGCATTTCTCCTCCCCCCTCCCCTCTCTTCCCTCCCCCCTCCCCTCTCTTCCCTCCCCTCTCTTCCATCCAGTATCCTCACACCGCCTACTGCAGCTCCCAAACAACATCCAGTACCACCCGATAAGACGGCTGGCCCCATAATACCAGCATTCAGCTTGTTTTGGGACCCGGGAGATCGTCCCGCGCTAACCCCAGGAAAGCTGATACACGGCATTGATTGTTGTGAATTATAAATAATTATGAGAATGTTTTACACAAATGTAACCGGCACATGAAATTGTATGTAGGGGCATGATACTGCCATAACTGCACATTTAAGGACTGTTTTCTAACAGAAGGATTATGTTATTTAAAGAGTAAGCATTGTGATGCAATGAAAAGTACCATGCTAAGATGGCCGCCATTATCGATGCATTGTGAGAGTGTTCCCTACCGTCATCGAGTTTGTTACTCGGGTGACGTCAATTAGTTTAAATAGCTTCCTCGCAGTGATCATAGTTGACACTGACGAAGGATTTTCCGAAACGCGTCTGTTTGGTGGAGTTGTTTGCTAAATAAAGACCCACTATGCTACCCCCTTGGAGTGCTTGACTCTTTTGCAAAAAACGAAGGAAGTCGTGGCAGTATATATATATATTTTACACACATCTAATTGGCACATGTACTCCTAATAGTCACATTTTCGCTTCCATCTCCAAAACAGCTGAAAAAGAATTAATTGCATCAAAAAGAGGCATTGGATGACGAAAAGACTCCCCTCCCCTTCCCGCCGTGTCGCATTTCTCCTCCCCCTCCCCTCTCTTCCCTTCCCCCTCCCCTCTCTCCCCTCCCCTCTCTTCCATCCAGTATCCTCACACCGCCTACTGCAGCTCCCAAACAACATCCAGTACCACCCGATAAGACGGCTGGCCCCATAATACCAGCATTCAGCTTGTTTTGGGACCCGGGAGATCGTCCCGCGCTAACCCCAGGAAAGCTGATACACGGCATTGATTGTTGTGAATTATAAATAATTATGAGAATGTTTTACACAAATGTAACCGGCACATGAAATTGTATGTAGGGGCATGATACTGCCATAACTGCACATTTAAGGACTGTTTTCTAACAGAAGGATTATGTTATTTAAAGAGTAAGCATTGTGATGCAATGAAAAGTACCATGCTAAGATGGCCGCCATTATCGATGCATTGTGAGAGTGTTCCCTACCGTCATCGAGTTTGTTACTCGGGTGACGTCAATTAGTTTAAATAGCTTCCTCGCAGTGATCATAGTTGACACTGACTAAGGATTTTCCGAAAAGCGTCTGTTTGGTGGAGTTGTTTGCTAAATAAAGATCCACTACGCTACCCCCTTGGAGTGCTTGACTCTTTTGCAAAAAACGAAGGAAGTCGTGGCAGTATATATATATATATTTTACACACATCTAATTGGCACATGTACTCCTAATAGTCACATTTTCGCTTCCATCTCCAAAACAGCTGAAAAAGAATTAATTGCATCAAAAAGAGGCATTGGATGACGAAAAGACTGCTGTGCCATTAGAATTTGGCGTATTTCTGTTCAATGGTTTCAGGGATGAGTGCAGAGAATGTTTCCTTTGGGAAAACCAATGTCAGTTACAAATTTCACCCTCACTCACCCTCACTCACCCTCAACCCCTCACCCTCACTCACCCTCAACCCCTCACCCTCACTCACCCTCACCCTCACTCACCCTCAACCCCTCACCCTCACTCACACTCACTCACACTCACTCACCCTCACCCTCACCCACCCTCAACACCTCATCCTCACTCACCCTCAACCCCTCACCCTCACTCACCCTCACTCACCCTCACCCTCACTCACCCTCAACCCCTCACCCTCAATCCCTCACTCACCCTCACCCTCACTCACCCTCAACCCCTCACCCTCACTCACCCTCAACCGCTCACCCACCCTCACCCACCCTCACCCTCACTCACCCTCAACCCCTCACCCTCACTCACCCTCACTCACCCTCACTCACCCTCACTCACCCTCACTCACCCTCAACACCTCACTCACCCTCAACACCTCACTCACCCTCACTCACCCTCAACACCTCACTCACCCTCACCCTCACTCACCCTCAACACCTCACTCACCCTCACCCTCACTCACCCTCAACACCTCAACCTCAACCCCTCACCCTCACTCACCCTCACCCTCACTCACCCTCACTCTCACTCACCCTCAACCCCTCACCCTCACTCACCCTCACTCACCCTCAACCCCTCACCCTCACCCACCCTCACCCTCACTCACCCTCAACCCCTCACCCTCACACAGTGCAATAGGTCTCAGACCATTTCAGTTAGAGCTTTAAGAAATGTTTATGGCTTTTTTTATTTTTAATTCTTTAGCATTGGCTACAGGAAACAAAAATGCTAAACATTTACAAAAAAAACCCATAAACAATTCTAAAAGCACTAACTCTAATGGTGCGAGACCTATTGCATTTCCAATGCTTGTTTAGAATTTTTCCTGTTGGTCTTTGCGTGCGAAGACAGCATGCAATTGGGCAAAGGCGGGTGTAGCATCGTGCTACTAAATTATAACAGACACAGGATGCATTCCATTTGGAGCCTTTATTCATACATCCTACCTCGACCCTGTCCCTACACTAACTGCCCCGAGGTCTTTCCCTGGCTCCTCCCGTTCCTGTTCCTCCAGTTAGCTCCACCCCAACCACTAGACTGCATCACGGTATTACATCTCCCCCCTTGTTAACAAAATAAACTTAGCGTCCAACATGTTTATAGTTCCTCAATCAGCCACACAGGTCTGCAGGCCGCCTGTTTAGGCTCTGGAGACTCGTCTCCATTTCCTTGGTGTGGCTTTCTGTTGCCTTTGCAACATCATCCTTGAATACAGGAGTGCATCTTTGAAATTGCGAAATGTCTCGTGTGATCTTCTTGTTCCTAGGTTCGTGGCGGTTTCCTATGAGCTTCTGGGTTATCTACTCATCTTCAGTTTCTGAGGCGACCATGATTGCCCCTCGGGAGGTGACTGTGAAGGGCTCAGCTTGATGGCGGCACTCCGTCTTCCTTTGTGGCTCTTGTTCGATTGACGCTCGATTTCCTCCGTGAGTGGATGTTGTTCTGGTTCTCTTCCGAGCACCCGCATACAATTCTACTTCCTTTTGTCTTGTCCGGTCCAGGGCAACACTGTCTTCCTGTTCAGAGTCATGCATGCCAGACGGTAGGGCCCTATCTGAAAGGGTCATCCTAATTTGGTTAGGGGACTCATTTGCTGCCTCTGGTTGTCTCGCCCACTCCCGTTTGAGACTGGTGACCCCTTTAACTATCTGAGCATGGGCCTGTTTCTCTCTCATCCGATGATGATCTGTCGCTGTCACCACATCCGGCCTTCCTTGCAGAGTGACTTGATAGTCTTTTCCCATCCAGTTGGTAATGCCCCATATGTCTGTTTTCCTTCTGTAGGCCCTTTGAGTCAGCCTCGCTGACCCCTTCAGGGGTGACGGTATATTATTGATGTCTTGATATATCTGCGACTGACATGACTTGTTGTCTTGTGGGGTGATTGAGTATTCAGAGACATCGGTGTGAGCTATGTCGCTCTGGATGGGAAGAATATCCGGTGGTTCTGTGGTGTGTTCGAGTGGTTGATGCCATGGCCATTGTCGGGGCCATGACTCGGTCGACCCGAGAGATCGGACAGACATGCTTTCTGAATCAGAGGAGTCTTTTGTTGATGTTCTTTGAGAACGTTCCTTTGAGTGTGTCTTGAATGGTAGATTTCTGAAACGGGTAGGCCGTGACGAGCTGCTCCTCGAGTCAAAGTTATCTTTGGGATATTTCTCCGGGTACCTTTCTTGACATGTCTTCGTTGTCATTTCGATGGCGAGGTTGTTTGATAACCACATGCTTATTTCTTGTGGTTGATCCCTGGGTATTTTGTCTCTGCCTCTCTTGTGTGATGATAATGACGTCCTCTCAGTTTCTTCATTGTCTCGGATGTCGTGAATGCGTTTATCTTCCTCGTCCCGGTGTCTGAGTGGATCAGTCCGTCTTATCCGGTTTGCTTCTTCTTCCCGCTTGTTTTGTGCAGTCACATCTGTGTTACGGGTGTGATCATGTACCGATTTCCAGTGTTGACGTGACTGGTCCAGTCTTCTATAGTTTGCCTTTCTTGCACATTTGTTGGGCAGACTGTCATCTGGTCCATTGGTGCGATCTGTCCCACTTGACACTTCATCTGCTTCAGAATCGTTTGCACCATATGTAGTTGACTCCTTGAGGTTGTATCAGTGACGCTGTCGCAATCCTGGATCATCTCGGTCTTTTGTGTTGTTGACTCAGAGTATTTCATGTCACTTTGTCTCTCCCGTTGTCTTGACTCTGTCCTGCCTTCACCTTCACCTTCCCCGTTTCTGGTTTTGTTTATTTCTTGAGCTTTATTAGTGTCTTTGCGTCTTGCACTCGGGTGCAGTTTATTGAATATTTTCCTTGCTTTGACCCGCTCTCCAACTTCGGCCTTCCTGATGATATCCTTTAGCGACCAATGCCCTTGAAGGATCTTGCGCTTCGTGTTAGAACTTGAACAGCCTTCGATTATCCGGAGCTGAACTGCTTCCTCATTTGTAAATGTGTTGAAATGGCAGCATTGTACCAGATTTTGTAACCGGGTGATGACGTTTGGCAATGGTTCTCCTGGTTCCTGCCGTGCTGTGTTGAAGGCATTTTCCATCTCTTCGTTCACCGATTGCGTCAAGAAAATCGTCCAGTGATTCCAGCCACCAGTTCCATTTGGGCCCCAAACTCTGAATGTCAGTCTGTGTCACTGGGGGCGGCACTTCAATGCAGGGATTGGACCGTTGTGTTGCTTTTCCCACCGCCATGATCTGATACGGTCACAGGACTGTTCACTTTGGTAACCGTCTTCTTTGTTGACTCTCTTCGGCCGAGATCCTTGATCTGGTCGTTTCCTTTGAGGTTGGTAAGCTTCGCAACTATCTCGGTATGCTTCCGTGAGTGAGACTTGGATTTCTTGAGTTCAGAATGGCCACCACTCAGCGACACTGTGCGTGACTCGTGACTCGTGGCTCAGCGAATTCCCGCTTCCTTTAGAGTTGCATGCTAGCTGCAGGTGGTTTGTGGCTCTTCCGCGATGAGGCATGGCAAATTTGACATCATGTTCGTTCGTCTCTTTCTGGACTGGTGCTGAACGTTTACTTTGGTACGTGCTACTAAATTATAACAGACACAGGATGCATTCCATTTGGAGCCTTTATTCATACATCCTACCTCGACCCTGTCCCTACACTAACTTCCCCGAGGTCTTTCCCTGGCTCCTCATGTTCCTGTTCCTCCCCTTAGCTCCACCCCAACCACTAGACTGCATCACGGTATTACAGCGGGTGTGTAATGTTCTTATCTTCTCTGTCTCTACTCCTTGCCCTTTCTCTCTTTCCTATACTCTTCCTTCATTCTATATTCTAGAATCCCTCTCTGATTCATTCCTGCCTTGGAGCTCCTGCGTGAACAGACGTTTACGCTGTGGGTCCTGATACGTTGTATCTTCTCTGAAACATATTAAATAAAGAAGCTTTAATCTACAGACCACCTTCTCTGCTTTCCTTCAACGGTACATCATTGGTACCAGGAGTGGGGTAGAGAAATTGCTACATTTCTTCTTTCCCACCAACGGACATCGGCTACAATGGACATCTGCTGCAACCAACATCGGAAACTTTGTTGCGGTAATCCTGCCATCTCCTGGACTGAGCCTTTTCTATTATCACTAAGGACCCACAAGCTGTCAGGTCTGTTTATTATATTTTTCTTCAACGGCATTGCTGCTTTTCCCCAACCGTCATTTACTTGCTCGAGCCAGCGCAAGTTCTTACAGCGCGAGTTGCTTCGTACGCTCCGCATACAAAAGTCAGCGTTTCCTAGCAACTGAAGTGTCTGCGAGTTCCTTGAGCGCGAGTTGCTTCATAGGCTCTGCATCTCAAGTGTCAGCATCTCCTAGCAACAGAAGCCTCTTGTCATTCTCCAGCGTTGTTTGCCTGCTCGAGCCAACATCATTAGCTTATGTGCGTGTTTCTTTATTACGCTCTGCTTTCCCAGCGTCAGCGTTTCCTAGCAACCAACGCGTCTCTTCTTCAGCACTCTACACGGATTTGCTTTATGACGCTCAAGCTCTATTACTTCAGCATTTCTATTGTCAACATTACAGCCCTATTGTTTTAACATTCTACCACTTTGGAATCCTGTTTACAGCAATAATTTATTATTCTCCATTGTCTGGTCATCTTCAGTCCATATTGCATTGTGACTCCAGTCTTTAAGACTTCTTTTTAAGCATTTTACTTGTCAATCCATTTTAAACAAAGAATAGAAGATTATCTACGGACCTTGCTGGTAGTTCGTGTGGGCTCTCCTAGCCGTTTTCTTGATCACAACTTGTGGTACCCGCTCCGCGGGTCCCACTGCGCTGCTATCTGCCACGAGGGGACCTTGGACTAGGTTGGAAGGCAAACTCCGTGCTGCAGGGCTGCGAGCAATCGGGACCGGACTTCGAGTCCCAGAAGCCCCGGCTAACCACGCCTCCCGTCACCTGGCCGCTCTCCCTGCTAAACTGAACAAAATAGGGTAGGGGGAGGGCCTACAGGGAGTTTAAAGACCTAGCAGTGGCATGTTCCCTTAATGACTGAAAAAACATAATATGTCACCGGGTCTAAACAACAAAGATGTGGTACTCATAAAAGTATGTGTGTGAACTTACATCTAAATGATTGTAAGATTAGGTGGGCACCTTGTGAATCCTAACAGGGTACCCATCAGTCACCACTCGGAACCGCCCTTCATCATTGAAGGGCGGTTCCGAGTGGTGACTGATGGGTACCCTGTTAGGATTCACAAGGTGCCCACCTAATCTTACAATCATTTAGAGGTAAGTTCACACACATACTTTTATGAGTACCACATCTTTGTTGTTTAGACCCGGTGACATATTATGTTTTTTCGCTCTCCCTGCTAGCCACGCCCAGCTTCCACCTGGTAAAGCCTCGCCATTGCTGGACTTCGTGGGACACTCTACGGACCTTGCTGGTAGTTCGTGTGGGCTCTCCTAGCCGTTTTCTTGATCACAACTTGCGGTACCCGCTCCGCGGGTCCCGCTGCGCTGCTATCTGCCTCGAGGGGACCTTGGACTAGGTTGGAAGGCAAACTCAGTGCTGCAGGGCTGCGAGCAATCGGGACCGGACTTCGAGTCCCAGAAGCCCCGGCTAACCACGCCTCCCGTCACCTGGCCGCTCTCCCTGCTAGCCACGCCCAGCCTCCACCTGGTAAAGCCTCGCCATTGCTGGACTTTGTGGGACACTCTACGGACCTTGCTGGTAGTTCGTGTGGGCTCTCCTAGCCGTTTTCTTGATCACAACTTGCGGTACCCGCTCCGCGGGTCCCGCTGCGCTGCTATCTGCCTCGAGGGGACCTTGGACTAGGTTGGAAGGCAAACTCAGTGCTGCAGGGCTGCGAGCAATCGGGACCGGACTTCGAGTCCCAGAAGCCCCGGCTAACCACGCCTCCCGTCACCTGGCCGCTCTCCCTGCTAGCCACGCCCAGCCTCCACCTGGTAAAGCCTCGCCATTGCTGGACTTTGTGGGACACTCTACGGACCTTGCTGGTAGTTCGTGTGGGCTCTCCTAGCCGTTTTCTTGATCACAACTTGCGGTACCCGCTCCGCGGGTCCCGCTGCGCTGCTATCTGCCTCGAGGGGACCTTGGACTAGGTTGGAAGGCAAACTCCATGCTGCAGGGCTGCGAGCAATCGGGACCGGACTTCGAGTCCCAGAAGCCCCGGCTAACCACGCCTCCCGTCACCTGGCCGCTCTCCCTGCTAGCCACGCCCAGCCTCCACCTGGTAAAGCCTCGCCATTGCTGGACTTCGTGGGACACTCTACGGACCTTGCTGGTAGTTCGTGTGGGCTCTCCTAGCCGTTTTCTTGATCACAACTTGCGGTACCCGCTCCGCGGGTCCCGCTGCGCTGCTATCTGCCTCGAGGGGACCTTGGACTAGGTTGGAAGGCAAACTCCGTGCTGCAGGGCTGCGAGCAATCGGGACCGGACTTCGAGTCCCAGAAGCCCCAGCTAACCACGCCTCCCGTCACCTGGCCGCTCTCCCTGCTAGCCACACCCAGCTTCCACTCCTACAGATCACGTATATAAGTTAAGTGGTATACCCGCGGCACGGGAGCGTCCCGGGAGAAGCCCGGGACAAGGGCGGGACCGTCTGTGGCCGTCCGGGGCCGAAGGAGGCCGGGCTGGGCCACCCCTCGTGGTCTTGGATAAAATCCCGGTTATTCTGACTATTAGTTGGTTAAGTGGCTCACTCGCCCAAATTGTTATAGTTGTTGTTGGGCGTCTGCTGGGTTTGTAATTTTTGTATCTTGGCTGTATTGCTTGTTTAATCTTCAACATGCCCCTACGTTCGGGTAGAGATCGTTTTGTTGCACTTCAGACATCAAAGGGGGTGGTTTCAGGCCCAAGAGATGCCTTTATAACGAAAGCTACGGGTATATTAGAAAAATAAATAGCGTTTGTTGAAGAAAGGTTGTCCTTAGATCTAATAAATGGGAAACGTTCTTCTTTGGGGCACATTGTTACAGTACCAAGCCCCAAACCTAACCAACCACCTCCCCCTAACTTGGTTCTTGTACCTGTTGAGATACATAATGATACTGAAGGTTCCCCTCTATTGCATTGTATCTCTGATAATAACATTGGTGATACAGATTCATCCGCGAGCGGTGTAGAGGATAGTGTTCTTTCTGCTACACCCTCGCTTCTAGACTCCTCCTCCGAAGAGGAGACTCTGGAGGTGAATCGTCCTGGTAAGAGGAAGCGTAACAAACGCCGGCAGAAAGGCGGAGTTTCAAAGGCACCTAAAACCGTTAGTCCATCATTACGTGTGTCTGAAACCCTCCTTTCAAGGGATGAACCATTACCTACTATTCCATCGGGTGGCAGTGTCACTTCTGCTTCTATTACTACAGGGGTCCCTCTTACTAGCATAGTAAATATGAATGTGAATAATGCCGACCTGCTAGCACAAATGGAAATTTTAATCAAGACACTTTTACTCCCGGTACTAGAGAGAACTAGACTTATGAATCTAAAAATTGACAACCTAGAGACCAATATTAAAGATAATTCTTATCTACTTAAAAAACTGGTTAGCCAACAGGCCAAGCTTTCGGTCTCTTCTAGTGGTTCTGGTAATTCTAACCCAAAACCCCCAGGCCATTCTGTTACCATTACCAAGGCCATCCCTACTGGGGCACTGTCAAATGTTAGCGACTCCAGACCAGGACCTCGAAGCCACCTAGTGCACCAAATTTACCCTCCACCCCGGCTACCCAAACTGCTATACCCAAGAAGGCAAGTTTTAAATCCCATGGGCTTCCACTGTTATCTGCCCCCAAGCCTGTGAGTTCTGCACAGGCCTCCACTTCAGGGGTAGGCAGTTCTAAACCAACTTCCCATCAAAATTCCAGTACTAGTGTTGCAGCAGGGTGTACACAACCATCGAAGAGAGTCTCCAGAAGAGGCCCCCCCCCAGCAGATCTACCATTCGATGCCACACCATATACTATCGTCCTGACAGGTGTTGCACCCTTAAGAGATAGACAATCAGAATCACATGGAGATCTTATGAACAAAGTAGCCTTCTGGCTTAATAAAAATCGTCCCCTTCCACCCTCCTCTTCCACAAAGATACTGACAGTCCGCAGAGTTGATTGGGTGGGTTATTGCCCGAAGGACTTGGAAGGCGATTGTATTTTAATAAACTTCCGGGATCCTTGGGTGGTTGATTATATTCGTAGAGAGGCAAGATTTGGAAGAACAGGGGATGTACAGTCCTTAAGCTTGTCTTACTTCTACCCAAAAAGGTATGGCCCCCTCCCAGAAACTTTCCACCTCATAGACCGGTGGGGAGAAATGTGGTGGAGAGGTTTCCTAATTCGCCCTTCTACCCGTGCCTCTCGAACAGGTTTGATCCACTGTCTGGGTTGGAATGTGTTGATTGACTGGGGTATGTTTATGGTCTAGATAGTTCTAGTAGTAGGGATTCTATGGGTTGTAGCCTACCCACCACTCTGGAGGGTAATAGCAAGGACTATGCTGAAGTACATCTTAATTCACCTCCCCCGAGATCTAGTTCCCTTTTGAGGGTGAATGCTGAACGAGAAGAGGATAAGTGTACCCTTGTGGTAGCCCCATTTAGTAACCAAGTGGGGACAGCTAAAATAGTTTCCTGGAATATGGCAGGACTAAGGGGTCGTATAGATAGTGAAGATTGAGTTGATTTCATTGACTCCTTTGATATTGTCATTCTACAGGAAAGTTGGGCAGTTACCCCGATTCATAGGGTAGGGTACCTTAACTTTTACAAGCCGGCTTCACAGGGCCCTAAGGGTAGACCCTCAGGAGGGTTAGTGGTATGGATAAGACAGTCCATGGGGTTCAGCTTACTGGAGATTTCGGTAGATAATCCGGATCTCCTGTGTGTTAAGTGTAGTAGAGGCAACAATAAGGACTTAATTCTCATAAATATTTATGCTAGAGGACGACCTGGAGGTCGTAAACAGCCAGTTATAGACGATCTGGACTCACTCTTGATGAGAATAGGCAGTGACAGTTTGATTCTGGTCGCCGGTGACCTGAACAGTTCATTTGAGCCTCTGAACAGTGTGGGGGAGGATCTAGGGGTTGATGAAGATATGGTATGGGACATCCCGCCCATATCAATAACAAAGGGCACTGAGGCAGCACTTTACTGGCAGGGTTTATGTTTAGAGTTGGGGCTGCGTGCTGCCAATGGACGCACGCCCTCCGATAAATCAGGCCAACCGACCTTTAACAATGGGGTCTGTAAGAGTCGTATCGACTATTTCCTTGTTAAACTTGAGCTCTGGTCCCAGGTTATCGATATGGAGGTTGTGGTACGCCCAGAGAGCGACCATAACCCCCTTTCGTTGAGCCTCAAGCTTTTAGGCGTTGGAGATGGGCCTTCTATTACCACCTGCTCAACGTCAGAGGTTTTACTGTGTAATGACAGAAAAAGAGTAAAATGGTCTAGGGTAGTTGCAGACCCCTCCATAATAAAAGGTATAGAGGAAGAAGTGGCAAAAACCCTCGCCGCTATGGTAGTTGCATCATCCTCCCAGGAGACTATCCCCCAGATTAGCGATCTTCACGACCAGTGCTTCGCGGAATTAAAAACTCTGCTAACAACCCCATTAATACCAAGGAAGGATAAAGTCCGGACAAAATGGTACAACAAAAGCTGTAGGGTAGCACACAGTAGACTGATCTTAGCGATCAAATCTAGAGACATTGCAGTTATCAGAACGGCCCGGCTATTCTATAAAAAAACGCTATGGGCCGCGAAGAAGGAGTGGGAGGACCGCCATTGGTCAGAGCTCCTTTCGGCATGTCTAACTTCAAACCAAATTAAGTTTTGGGAAATCGTTAAGTGGGGTGCGAACCAAGATTCCAAAACCCCCGCGAATCATGTCTCAGTGGAAGACTGGATGGATTTCTACTCATTGCAGTTTAGAGCTCCGGATGTGGATCAGGATTTTCACCTAGAGTTGGACGTAGTCTTGCCTTCTAATCCTGTTTGTTCACTAGTTTTTAATATCTCTGATACGAAGTACGCTTTGGGTACAGTCCACTCAGGTAGAGCGCCTGGGATGGACGCAATACCCTCTGATCTTTTTAAAATGAATTTAGACATTTGGGTTCCTTACATAACCATGCTTGTGAATGCAATCGCTGCAGGGGCAAGGATTCCGAATTCCTGGAAAGGGGCGGAGATTCTACCAGTATTTAAAAAAGGAGACCGCTCAGCCCCGAGGAATTATCGCCCCATAAGCCTGATAGATTCTATCCAAAAAATAGCTGCCAGGATGGTACTTATGAGAATCCAGGGGTGGATGGAGCAAGAAAATATTTTGTCCCCTATGCAAGCTGGGTTTAGAGCAAGCACCAGCACCCTAGATCAGGTCTTTAGACTTAACATGTTGTTTTGGAAGGTAGTCAAGTTGGGTGAAGGCACTATCTATGCCGCTTTTGTAGACCTTAAATCGGCTTTCGATTTAGTTCCCAGAGAGAAAATGTGGAAGTCCCTTAGACTCATGGGTCTGCCTCCTGAACTTCTTGATTTAGTGATTAGACTTCACAAACAAAATTTCGCCAAAGTGAGATGGGGTAAACAAGGTCAGGTGACTGACAGCTTCCCAGTTACACGCGGTGTGCGACAGGGATGCGTGTTGGCACCCACCTTATTCCTTTTGTTTATCAATCAGGTTGTAAAATTCTTTTCTGATAACCCGATCGATGCACCATCTTTGGGCGGGTTTAAATACCCGATGTTGATTTTTGCAGATGACACCCTGCTTCTCTCAAAAACTCGTAGGGGGTTGCAAATAGCCCTCAGCAGGTTTGCTGAGTTTTGCAGGGTTAATGATCTGCAGATCAACACTGACAAAACAAAATTGATGGTTTTCAGTAATAAAAGTCCCATTAAAACCTCTATTACTTTGAATGGTAGCCTGATTGAACAAGTGGATACAATGATGTACTTGGGTGTGTCCCTGGACTACCGATTTAGCTGGAAACCCCAGATTGAGGCCCTTTATCTTAAGTTTGTCCGCCTCTCGGGCTGCTTATTACAGGAGCAAAAAAAGTCACTGACCAAACGTATTGCCCCGGTGATAAAAATTTATGAAGCGAAAATCAATACAGCCGTATTATATGGCGCTGATGTGTGGGGGTATAAAGATCTGTCTCTCCTTGTCAAGGCACAAAACAAATTTTTGTGTAATCTGGTGGGTCTACCGCAATCTACACCCACCAAACCATTGTTGTTAGATTTGGGTTGCAAACCATTCAATGACATGGCTCGGTTCGCCTGGTGGCCCTATGGCGACGGCTCTGGACCACTCCAGAGCTTAGCCTATTCGCCAAGGAATTGGATGAAGTTAGGTCATTGTGGGGGGCTTGCCAAATCCCTTGGTTAAGGGAAGTAAAATCTGTGCTGGATGAGATGGGTCTCAACCACCTTTGGTCCAACCCGGGGGATTCCCTCTTTCCCTCCAAACAGGACTTTAGGGATTTATACTGGGCTACAATTAAACATCTAGCTGTGGCCCAGTCGGATGCTTCTAACCTAACTGGGCATTTTCTGGTTCTTAAACTGACCCCTTCTCTAGAATCCTACTGGGATGTGATCACTAAAACCCTCGACTGGAAACTATACCACCAAATCCGTGTCGGATCACTCCCAGTCAATTCCTTTGTCGGGAAATGGCTTGGGAATACAAATCATACTTGTCCTTGGTGCCCTAATCACCCGGAAAGCTTGGGTCACTTTCTTTTTGCATGCCCAGTCTACCGCGTTCCGCGGCTGAAATGGCTTAAACCCATATGTAAAAATCTTGAAATTAAAGGGTTTCTAGAAGCCATGAGGATATTTCGCTCTAATACATCTGAGATGGTGGTGGTTGGTGTGGCCAAGTATCTAGGCTGAGAAAAAAGAGAGGAGCCAGGCCCTTATGGACAGGTGAAGAGGCTGGACCCTATTATATTCTGAACACCAAAAAGTTGCCTCTCACACCTATATTTTAAACCACATTTGCGGAAAAGTTGAGCACACCAGTAGTCGTGATCAACAAGGTATTTTTATTTATACCGAACCAATCTAGGAATTAATCAAGTTTAAACAAACATGTTTTCACACATAAAGACACATAGATACAAAAATTATTTACAATGTGAATATGAAATACATTCAAAAAACAAAATATGATCCTGGTTCTATTGAGCAAAACCATTTGAAAGCAAAAATCAGTGTGTGGAAAATCAGGGGTCCCTACCTCATCCGAAGGGCGGAACCGACAGGGGTCTCCCACCCCCACGCCGAGACAAACCGCATCCCTAGGTCATTGGACTTCCTCTCTTCACCCACAGGATCCGCGAACCATTGACGACCCGGAACCCGACAAACCGGAAACCGGAAGTGAAGTCCCTACTGGCGACCCGGAACCCGAACCATCCGGAAGCGGAAGTGCGGCAACTACGCTCCACCAGGAAGATAGAAAAGCCGGGAGAGCCGGCAAGACCTGGTTCAGCCCAGCGGACTCGTGGCAGGAGAAAGCGAACGGTGCGGAACCCCCGACGGAGAGCGGAAGAAGAGAGGAGATCGTAGAGAAGGCGGAAAGCGGAGAGGAGAAGGAGGAAGAAGACCTGTGGTCGGAGGACTGGTGGCGACCTCCGGAGGTGGCAGGAGAGCGGCCGCAACTCGGATGAGAGTTGCGGCGGGGCACGTGAGTACCTTCTATCCTTTCTCCGTGTCCCTGTGTAATTATAGTGTACATACCTGTAAAAACCTGTATATAGAGAGCGTCACGAGCACCCAGCACTGTCCGTGTAGATAACCGAAGTATCACGAGCCCGTTGTAGATATATCCCTATCCTTGCACTGACCCGGACACCCCAGCCACTATACCCCTCCCGCTTGCAATTGACCCTACCCCCTCTACCCTTCCCCGCCTTCCCCACGTTTCCGTTCCTGGCCCACTCACTCCCGGTGAAGGTGAGAGTACTCCGTAGTCCTCATCGGACTGGACTAACCCCAATTTGTTCTCTCTCTTACATATCTCCGAGGAGACCCATCACCCGGCCGTCATCTGATGACAACACCCTACTGAGTACCCGGGACAAGACCTCAACCCTACAACAGAGCCCACCCATCACGACGTTCTCTCTGGACTTCCTCCTCTATACCTCTGTGGAACACTACTGTGTGTGCCTTACCTGTGAATAAAAATCCGAAACTATAGCTCACTACATCCGGCCTCCCCGCCTGTTATTCCGGCCCGCCAAACCCACAACTCCACAGGTGGTGTCAGAAGTGGGATCTGCCGGAAGCATGGAGGCCGCGGTTAAACAGCTAGCGGAGAGCCAGGAGATGCTTGGAAAAATGATGGAGAGGTTCCTCAAGACTGCCGAGGATGACCGTGGCCAACTACACGATGTCCTTAAAGGACAGGGGACTGCTCAGGACCAAGCCCTCGAGAAACTAACCACCGTCATGGGGCAACAAAGGCCAACCACCTCCTTACCCTCAGTAGTTCTCCAAAAATATGTGTCGGGTGAAGACCCCGACTATTTTTTCACCAATTTCGAGCGCTTGGCGCAGGCTGCCGCCTGGCCTGCCGATCGCTGGAGCAACTACCTTGGTCCACTGTTAACAGGCGAACTACAGGCCGCCTATCAGCAGGCCAATATCCAGGGAGTGACTCCCTACCAAGACGTAAAAACCTGCATTCTTGAGAGACTGGGAATCGACGACGAAACGTATAGGGTTCGTTTGCGTCAGGCCAAAGAGGGCCCCCAAGAAACGCCGCGTGCTCTCTCCTTTAGGATACAGGGCTTGGCCAACAGATGGCTAAAACCGGCCACCGCCACGAAGGAAGAGATCCTTGCAAAGATATATTTAGAACAGTACCTGGCGTCTCTTCATCCAGCCACACAGAAATGGGTGAGACAACACGCCCGCCTGACTTTGGACAGCGCGGTGGAAATAGCCAGCGCCTACAGTAGAGCCCAAGAGTCCCAACGGGTCAAAGAAGAACAACATCCACGCATTCCTCATGGCAACCACTCCCGGCCCCAAAGAGCACCGACCTCGGTCAGAAAACCGGATCCCGCTCCCTTGATGCCATACCCAATCCTGCCTCGACCTCCCCCACCCGGTCCCCAGTGTTATCACTGTGGAGGATACGGACACATAGCCCGGGTGTGTCCTCAAAAGGAGGAGCCGATGGACATAGGGATGGCACGTAACTATGTATGCCTCACCAACGAAGTCACCCCTCCCCCTTTTCGCTGCCCCGTGAGAATCGATGGACACCGTATGATGGCCTTGGCGGACACGGGGTGTAGACATAGCGTCCTAAGACCCCAGGAACTACCCTGTCCTGTCGGACCCCATACTGGGACTGTCGCTATAAAATGTGTTCACGGCGACACCAAAAGCTATCCAACGGCTCAAGTAAGGATACAACAAAACGCAGATGTGGGTAGCATGTTAACAGTCGGGCTGGTTCCTAATCTCCCGGAACAAGCCATATTAGGCAGCGATTATAGCGGTCTTCCCCACCTCCTGAAAGACACTACAGACTCCCTAAAGAAATGGTGGGCGGAGGCCCCGTTTTCCCATGGATCCCCGACTACGGACTCTCCCTCAAAACCCGGAAAGTCTAAGAAACAAAAGAAAAGAGAAAAGAGAACATTTACAGGCGCCTTCCCTGCTCATGTCGACGATCATCCTTGGGAAACGGACCGCGAATTCCGCGCTTCTCAACAAGAGGACCCCGTATTACAGGAAGCCTGGAATCGGGCCCTGGACAATGAGGACCCCCTGCACGTAGGTCCTTACTTCTTTCGCAAACATGGACTCCTATATAGAAAAGGGGGGCCCCAGGATCCCACCCAGTTGGTTATCCCCGGATTGTTTCGGGACAAGGTCCTATACCTGGCCCACAGTCATTTGCTGGGAGGACATTTCAGTGATCTAAAAACCGGCCAAACTATCCTCGACAAGTTCTATTGGCCGGGCGTTCATGGCCAAATAAAGCGATACTGTAAGGAGTGTCCGGTCTGCCAGAGAAACAGCCGGTATCGACCCCCCCGAGTGCCTCTCCAACCCCTTCCTCTTATTGATGTCCCTTTTTCCCGAGTGGGTATGGACCTGATAGGACCCCTGTTACCCTCTAGGACGGGTTGTAGGTACGCCCTGGTGTTAGTAGATTACGCCACTAGGTTCCCGGAGGCCATCCCTTTGAAGCAGCCCACTACACAAAACATCGCTAAAGCCCTTATCTCAATCTTCAGTAGGGTAGGATTCCCTCGGGAGATCTTAACGGATCAGGGTACGCCTTTCGTGTCCTCCCTCATGCGCCAAGTATGCGCCAATTTGGGTATCAAACAGATAAGGAATTCGGCCTATCACCCCCAGACAGACGGGTTGGTGGAGAGATATAACGCCACCCTCAAAGCCACCCTGAAAAAGCTCCTGGGCCTTGAAAGTAAGAGGTGGGAGGAGATGCTTCCCCTCGCCCTCTTCGCCATTCGGTGCAAAGTGCAAAGCAGCACCGGGTATTCCCCATATGAATTATTATATGGACGTGCCCCGAGGACCTTGCTAGACATGGCTCGCGAGGCGTGGGAAGCTGAGCCAGACCGTACCCGCCCTCTCCCCGAGTATGTTGATAACCTCCGAACCCACTTGACCCAAATCAGAGAAATAGTGCGGCAGAATCTGACAGCTTCGCAGGTCACTCAAAAACAGCAGTACAATAAAGGAACTAAGGCCCGTTCTTTCAACCCAGGAGACCTGGTGTTGTTACTCCTGCCATCCTCTGACCATAAACTGTTGGGTCAGTGGCAGGGCCCCTTCCCTATCTTGAGACAGGTGACTCCCGTCACCTATGAACTGGAGTTGGATGCCAACCGGAGTGTCACCCAGATCTACCACGTCAATCTATTAAAGAGGTGGGAGGGACCCCTCCCTGTCCTGACTGGCTCACTCTCTCTGCCCTTCGAGGGCTGTATAGACCCTGACCTCCCTGAAATCAACAAACAGGACCTTAAACGGGCCCTGTCCTCCGTCCAAGCAGTGTTTTCATCCCTACCCGGACACTCCACCATAGTGGAACATGCAATCCACACAGAAGCAGGGAAAATCGTGCGACAGAGGCCCTACCGGATCCCAGAAGCACGCCGAGCAGTAATAAAAGAAGAGACCAACCAAATGTTGAAGATGGGCATAATCGAACCGTCTAACAGCAGTTGGA